>NC_140992.1:187817932-188417932 GCF_052327205.1 Somniosus microcephalus
GATTCATATAGGGTGAGGCCGGGTGCTGTAGATTGTTCAAGTAGTTTTGCCAATTTATTTATGTAAATATTAAAGAGTGTCGGTGAGATTGGCGAGCCCTGCGTCACCCCCCGCCACTGTGGGAAGTATTTTGTTTGTTTGTCTCCAATTTTAACTGCACATTTGTTGTTTGTATACATTGATTTAATTACATCATATGTTTTTTCCCCCTACCCCCGCTTTCGATAAGTTTCAGGAAATAGACCGTCGTGCCAGATGGAATCGAAAGCCTTCTGGAAATCTATAAAGCATGCGTAGATTTTGCTTTTGTTTTGATGGACGTGTTTGTCAATTAGGGTCTGTAGGGTGAAGATATGATCTGATGTTCTATAGTTTGGCAGGAATCCAATTTGGCTTTTACTCAAGACATTGTGCTCCTCAAGGAAGTTTATAAGTCTTTTGTTTATGATACGACAGAAAACCTTTCCCATGTTACTGTTTACACAGATGCCTCGATAGTTATTTGGGCTCCCCTCTCTCTCCCCCTCCCTCCCTCTCTCTCCCCCCCTCCCCCTCTCTCTCCCCCTCCCTCCCCTCTCTCTCCCCCTCCCTCCCCTCTCTCTCCCCCCTCCCTCCCCTCTCTCCCCCCTCCCCTCCCCTCTCTCTCCCCCTCCCTCCCCTCTCTCTCCCCTCCCTCCCCTCTCTCTCCCCCTCCCTCCCCTCTCTCTCCCCCCCTCCCCTCTCTCTCCCCCCCTCCCCTCTCTCTCCCCCCCTCCCCTCTCTCTCCCCCCTCCCTCTCCCTCCCCTGCCCCTCTTTCTCTCCCCTCTTCTCTCCCCCTCTCTCTCTCCCCCCTCTCTCTCCCTGCCCCCTCTCTCTCCCCTCTCTCGCTCCCCATCCCTCCCCGCTCACTCTCCCTCCCTCTCTCCCCCCCCTCTCTCTCCCTCTCCCCCTCTCTCCCTCCCTCTCTCCATCCCTCCCCCCCTCTCCCTCCCCGCTCTCTCTCCCTCCCTCTCTCTCTCTCTCCTCTCTCTCCCTCTCCTCTCCCTCCCTCTCTCCCTCCCTCCCCCTCTCTCCTCTCCCCCCTCGCTCCTCTCCCTCCCCTCTCTCTCCTCTCCCTCACTCTCCTCCCTCCCTCCCCCTCTCTCTCTCACTCCCCCCTGTCCTCTCCCTCCTTTCCTCTCTCTCCCTCCCTCCCCTCTCCCTCCTAGCGCCTCAGGCCCAGCCCGACTCACCTGAGCTGAGCTCCCGCTGATGAGCTCCAGCTGCGGCGCGCCGCCCTAGAGACACCGTGGGTGGCGTAGCGCCTGAGGCCCGGCCGGAGTCACCCCGAGCTGAGTTCGCACTGCGGCCCCGCTGCCCCGGGGACACCGTGGGCGGCGTAGTGCCTGAGGCCCGGCCCGAGTCACCCGAGCTGAGCTGCCGCTCCGGCCGGCCACCAAACGTCAAGAACAAACACCCTCCTCACCTGTTAGCAACACGGCCAAACTAAGAACGGCCGCTCGATAGCAAAATACTGGAGATGCTGGAAATCCGAAATAACAACAGAAAATGCTGGAAAAACTCAGCAGGTCACGGATGTTGCCTGACCTGCTGAGTTTTTCCAGCATTTTCTGGGGTCTTTAATGGCCGCCACTCACCTCAGCAACGGCAGTTTGAAGGATTAGGCCCCGCCCACAAACTCCATGAAACGCCCCCTGTGATTGGTCAACCATCACGTCACTCAACGCTAATGAGCGGTAGGATTGGTCAACCGCTAATGAGTGGAATTTTGCCATTTTTTGAAAGTTGTTTGTATACTGTCCGAACAATTTTTGTCTGACCAAAAATTAAATACACCTATGACGCTCCCCCTAATCATAAGCTTTCTTTTGATATAACATATGTGTAGGTACGCTCTATAACTTTTGAGTGATGCCCAGACATACAGACATACAGACAGACAGACAGACAGACAGACAGATCGATCCTTTTATTATATATATATATATAAGATACTTGGAAATAGAAGCAGGAAATGCAAAAAAAACCGCAGAGGTATTCTGTATATAAAACATTTGTTAGCATTCTAAAAAAAGTGGTGCAGTGGTTATTTAATATACAGATAATTATTTTTATAGTTTATTGTTCAGTCACTTCTTTTCCATTATAAGATTTGAAAACAGTGACCAACATCATCGCTTTTTTGCACAAGAACCATATCGTCCACCGGGACCTGAAACCCGATAACATCTTGACTTCGGAGAAGTCGGGAGACCCCATTCTCAAAGTGGCCAATTTTGGCCTCAGTAAAGTTCTAGAACCAGGGGGTTACAGTCTCAGAATAAGGGGTCGGCCATTTAAGACTGAGATGAGGAGAAATTCCTTCACTCAGAGGGTTGTCAATCTTTGAAATTCTCTACCCCAGAGGACTGTGGAGGCTCAATCCTTGAGTATATTCAAGGCTGAAATTGATAGATTTTTTGGGCTCTAGGGGAATCAAGAGATATGGGGATCGGGCGGGAAAGTGGAGTTGAGGTCTTATTGAATGGCGGAGCAGGCTCGAGGGGCCATATGGCTTACTTCTGCTCCTAGTTCTTATGTTGTTATGTCAGTAATTGGTTAGTGACAACCGAATGCACATCCTGTCCGGGAGCAAGCTTCATTGAGGGGTCAGGTCCAGAAAAAATAGCAACTCATTTTTATACCAAATCTCTTGGTTTTTAAGAGTTTGTCTCTCGATTTATAAGATGGTGTGGTTGGCATTACTGGAGGCGCCCGCCTGAGTTAGGCAGGTAAATTTAGGCAATTAGGGTCCTATTGATGTAATAGGCCCCCAACGCCCTCTGATCCTGGAAGAGAGCAGGTTGCCCGCTGCTGCTGCCCCTTCAGCTGCAACCAGGTCTGAAGGCCAAGGAGGCCTTTCTGGGTAAGTTTAAAACTTTCCTTCTGTGGGGCCAGGAGTGCTCCTTCAGGCTTCACAAGGAAGGTGTAGGGCTTCCCCCCACAACCCCCCCCAGCCACCCTACGCCCCACGAACCTCTAACTGACCCTGTTCCCGCATTTACCGTAGGCCCAGTGGGCTGCCTGACTTTCCGTCACTTCCTCGTGACCTCCCTCCTGTTGTGAGTGGGATATCACCCAACGGCGTGTTAACGCCGCCCGCCGTTAAAATGGTCCGAGCCTCCCGCTGCCACTCCTGAACAGGCCGGTCGCTTGCTAAGCCGCTTTCCTGCCCGGGTGTTCAAATTCTCATCGGAGTGTGGGCAAGCTTTTTGACCTCGAGAGCCTGATTCTCTCCTCAGCGAACGCTCCCATGCACACTTTCCAATAGTGAATGGATAGTGATCAGGAGCGTGAACTGTGGCTGACTTTCCCCCCGCCCCCACACCCTCATCTAGAGAGCAATTGTAGTTCCAGACTTGGCTATTCCAATGCTCTCCCAAAGAAAGAAACAAAGAAAGACTTGCATTTATATAGCACCTTTCACGACCACCGGATGTCTCAAAGCATTTTACAGCCAATGAAGTACAGCCAATGGAATACAGCCAATCCCAGCCAGTTTCCATTTCCATTCTCTGTAAACTTGAGCTCATCCAAAACTCTGCTGCTTGTCTCCTAACTTGCATCAAGTCCTATCACCCTCCCCCCCTCGTGCTCGCCTACCTACATTGGCTCTCGGTCCAGCAACGCTTCAAATTTAAAATGATCATCCTTGTGTTCAAATCCCTCCACAGCCTTGCCCTCCCCCGCAATCTCTCCAACCTCCTCCAGCCCTACAACCCTCCAAGAACTCTGCGTTCCTCCAATTCTGGCCTCTTGTGCATCCCACACTTCATTCCAGCATTGATGGCCGTACCGACAGCTGCCTAGAACCTAAGCCGTGGAATTCCCTCTCTAAATCTCTCCACCTCTCTCTGCTCCTTTTAAAATTCTCCTTAAAACCTATCTCTTTGACCAAGCTTTTGGTCACCTGTCCTCATGTCTCCTTCTTTGGCTCGGCTTCAATTTTATATCTGATTACGCTCTTGTAAAGCACCTTGGGATGTTTTACTGTGTTAAAGACAGTATATAAATGCAAGTTGTTGTTGTAGTGGCCATCAGCTGGAATTGTCTAACCCGGAACAAACTAGGGCTCAGATTTGAGACCTCCCTGGTGTGTATGGCTCAGTAACACACCATATGCTTATATTGATACCAATGAGCTATTGGGAGTTTATTTTGAATCAGTGAGCAAATAAACTGAGTGAGGAGGCTCAGCAATGAATCTCGTGCCTACTCCATCTCAAACCTGCTGGTAATCTGTGAGAAAGTTAGCAGGTTAGCGGACGAAAGCTACCCGGTGGCTATAACGTACTTCAACTTTTAAAAGTCACTTGCTGAAGTTCCTTGTGAGGCTTTTAAACAATCTTAAGCCTCATAGACTTAAAGGTAAATTGCTGAAGTGAATTAATAGTTGCCAAGGTAATAGAGACGGATGGTGATGGTAACTGGATGAGGCTGTGCGGGGGGCAGTGAGAATTCTGCAAGGGTCTGTTCTGGGCACTTTTCCATTTATTTTATTGATTAAATTATATTCAGGACCGTACTTCTTGTAATATTATAAAATTTTCTGGTGACCTCAAACTAAGCAGCCTAGTGATGATCCTATTAATTGGGGTCAGGGCCAACTAGGCAGGTGGGCTAAGAATGGATGGTGGGCTAAGAATGGATGGTGGGTTTTAATGTAGATCTTTACATCAGAACAGAAAATATGGACCATGAGACCAGAATGAAAGAGTGTCCATTTCCAAAGTTGGGAATGTCTTGGGTGTGATCACTGAAAGATTCCCGTCAACATGAAGCTGTTATCAACAAGTATTGGAATACACTTCAAAGGCATTTGATTATCAATCAAAGATTAATTTAAACATAACTCATTAGTGAGGCCACCTTGGAGTAACATGTGTGATTTTTGAATACCGTTCCTTCCTAAAGGACATTGGCCGTGTCAGAGAAGTTTCAGGGATTAGTAGCAAGGATGATTCTGGGAATTACTCACAGAATCAGCTCATCTTCCACTGAGAAATGACATTTGAAAGAGGGCCTTTTCAGGTTTTGAAATGCTGAGATGCACAGATTGTGTAAATACAAGCAGAGTCCTTATCGTAGACTGTGAGGACAGATCATGGGAAATGTGATTGCATAAACACCAGGGGCTAGAAATTCAGTGCATTTGCACGTCCCATTAGTGTCTCCGGGGGCGCTATCGGAGTGCAAACCACTTTTCGCCTGGGTGCGGTGCCACTAACGACTCCAGCTAAATTCAGCGGGAGTTTAGCGGTGGTGGTAACTGGTAGAACCCCGCTCCACTGCGCAGGCGATGATGATGACATCACCGTGCGCAGCGCCCCGTTTTCACCCTGCCTGCAAAATTGGTCCGTGCCCCCTGAATTTGCGCCGGGTGATGACAGGGACCGATTCAGGGGGCGGGAACGGAGCGGCAGGAGGCTTGCGGGGCGATAAGTACAGGGGAGGTGGCGAGCGGGGAAAAAAAAATTGGCTGACGTACTTGTCGCTGCCCGTTGCATCTTTCAATGCAGGGTCCATACCGTGATCTGGCAGCCCGGCACGCCTCTTGAGTGCCGGGCTGCTGACACGGTACCCCGCTGCATGGTGGTCCAGGTACAGCCCTGCAGAGGGAAGGAGCCCTTCCATGCGGCAGTGCTACGTGGCCCAGTGCGTAGTGCTGCAGAACGCACCACCCCGATATTCGGGGTTAGCGCTCTAAGAAGGAAGTGGAGTGCTTGAATTAGCACTCCACCTCCCTCTTGGGGTGCTAATACTGAATTTATCGATCGCCGGCACTATTTTCTGCCGGGCGCTAAATTTAGCACCCAGGTGATGTTTGTGACCCAAAATGGTTGCTGCCAAATTTTTCCCCCAGGCCTCAACTGAGCTAATGTGACAAACATAGCATATTTGTGCATGATGTATTGTGTGATGGGCTTCTTTCTTATCACAGTGCATACAGGGTTAAAAAATGCATTCACTTATAGAAAATGGCCCAGCATACTTGGTACACACTAGCCCTAGAACAGATGATATGTCTGTTACAGGTATTGGGGAGGTAGACTTTGGTAAATTGTAACCCTGTTTACATGCTTGCTGTTGCTAATAGGCAACAATTAGATGGTTCCAGCAGCTATAGGTAGGTGTTGTTCTTACACAAGATAATGTCTCACAGTGTGTATTTGTATTTGGAGCAGATTAATTTGACTCCAGGAGGGGCCAGGCCATTCAATTCAAGTAATAATGTACAGTGGGTCTTTATAAGCATATGTTTGATTGGCAGTTCTTTGGGTTTAGGAGACACATTTTTAATTTTCTTTATTCTGGCTAACCTTCAACACATTTTGGAAGCAGACCTGGAAAGAAAGAACTTGCAGTTATATAGCACCTTTCATGACCCTGGGATGTCCCGAAGCATTTGACAACCAAGAAAGCACTTTTGAAATGAAGTCACTGTTGTAATGTAGGAAACGTGGCAGCCAATTTGCGCACAGCAAGCTCCCACATACAGCAATGTGATAACGCCCAGATAATCTGTTTTAGTGATGTTGGTTGAGGGATAAATACTGCCAGGAGACCGGGATCAGGAGCAGCACTGAGGAAATTTCCGGCCAAAAGAGTAAAAACCGACCTTCTGTGAAGGAATCCCACGTCAACCAGGTAATACTCAACGAGACTGTCAGTGACATTTTTAGCACTGATTCTGCAACCTGCCCAAAACTCAAGGACAGATTCACAATAACTATAAATTATGCCCAGAGAGCTTCTGGGCTGCAGCAGGTGGGCAGTGAAAGGATTAAAACAAGTGCTGTTTGAGTATTGGAGACTGTACCTGGTACAGCCTGAAGTGCTGGATGACCTTCGTCCACGAGAGATACGAGTACTTGCAGTTCTGAATAACAAGCGACCTTGCAATCTTACCAAACTCTGCTTTCTCCCAGGTCTAGTTTCCATAGTTTTTTTAAAATTCATTCTCTGGACATGATCATCGCTGGCAAGGCTGGCATTTATTGCCCATCTCTAGTTGCCCTGAGAAGGTGGTGCTGGGCTTTCTTCTTAAACCACTACTATCTTGTTATTCTTTGTGGCAGTTTTGATACAACTGAGTGGCTCGCTAGGCCATTTCAGAGGGAAGTTAAGAGTCAACCACATTGGTGTGGGACTGGAGTCACATATAGGCCAGACCAGGTAAGGACAGCAGGTTTCCTCCCCTAAAGGGCATCAGTGAACACAGGTGCACACACACACACACACACACACACACACACACACTTTTACATATGCACATACACACACACTTTTACATGTGCACATACAGCGATATCCACACACATACACAGACACGCACACCTCTGTAATCAAATGTAGTAATTACAGGAAATGTTGGACATTCACAGCAGGTTTGTCATCAACTGGAAAGAAAAAAACAGGTTGTACAGCTTTTAGTGAATCACCTGCTCGGTATGTTAAATATTGACCAAACTTGAGGTTGCAATAGTGGGCAAAAGTCCACCCTGTATGGGTTAATCATATGGATTGCAAAATTAGAAATACAGTCACCGAATGGTTTGAATCAAAAGTAAAAGCTCCGCCTACCCTAACCTTAAACATCCTGCTAAACCTAAGTCAACCCCGAACCTTAGCCTCCTATTGATATTAACCCAACTATTAAGCTTAACCCCGAACCCTAACCCTCATCCCTAATTTACCCCTAAACCTAACCCTAACCCCATCCCCAACCACACCCCCAACACAAATTTTTAAAAAAATTATTAATTATTAATCATACAGCCTTGGATTAACTCCAAGGGAAATTTATCTGAGCGAACTTATCAAACCTTTCTCTCAAGGTGTGGCAGGCCATTGTTATTGATGATCTCATTGTGTTACAACAAGTACTGAGCGATTACAAGAATTCTCTTGTTTTTGAAGCTCAAATGTAATGAGTTACTAAAAAAACACTCTGGAGTTTCAGCAAGGATTTCCCTGGGAATTCCATGGGCTGAATCTTGAAACTTGGAGTTGTGTCAGAGGTTAAAATGCAAAAAATCTAGAACATGATCCGAACCCACCTCGAACCCACCCACTTCCGGTTTTAACAGAGGGGGGACGAGGGGCGGGCGACCAACCCGCTCGCGGGAAGTGGATTGGTCATTTAACTATTATAATGAGGCTGCCTGGCTTCATTTTAACAGTCATTCTATTTTTAACCACAGGCAGATGGGTTTTCCCAGGCCTCGGGAAACTTGGCAGCTGAAAGCAGGCGAGAAGGGTTGAATCCATGAGGTAAGTGCCTTTACAGAACTGCTTGATGGTCAGGGGGAGCAGGAGTGTTTCCTCCAGGCCCAGCAATCTTACGTGTAAATCCCGCAACCCCCCCCACCCCCGACCACCAGCAGACACCCACAACCCCCCGCGCAATCGGGACCCCCCCCAATCTCCCCCTTACTCCTTTATTTCAGAGGAGGTGGAAGAAAATCAAGTTTTTCTTAAAAATCAAATTGCTGGTAGTATTTTAGCAATGGAGGTTCAAATGTTATTTTTCAAAGCAACTCGAGTCTCTAATACAACAAATTAGCTGGAGAGTTGCCCCAATGCACTTACCTGCTCTCGTAGGCTTCGGCCTTGTGAATCAGGCTTCCCGCCTTGAAAGGCCTCCAGCCTGTCAATCAGGCTGCCTGTGGGTGGGAACCCCACTTAAAGGAACCTTGCAGTTAAGTTCTGCCGGACATTTGGGAAACCCGTTCTTCTGGGTTTCCTGACCTCACAACCACCTCCCCCCAACCTGGCATCCAGCCTAAAATCCAGGCCCATGATTCAGAAGTCCATCCTGTACAACTTGGAGACGGAGCCTTTTTCACGTTGATTCCAAATGTAATGTGAATTAAAGTGATGTTAATTATGTTTTCTCCTCATCTCATTCTGATCACTTTCTCACATGCATTCTGTCTCCTGTTTGTTTTGTGTGAATGATCATTGGGTCGGAACCAATTTTCCCATTCAAAATTCCACGCATGTGCGATATTTCCTTTTAAGAGCTCCAGGGAACGTTGGTTGTAACTCTCCTCTGATAGGTGTTCCCTCTGTTGTTTGCAGCAACACATTGGGTTATACTTGTCATTTCCCTGTAGCAACATGGCTGAGGTCAGTAATTCATGGCGTGGGGATTTGTGGGACCACTAACCCTCTCCCCAACATTGTGCGGCACAGTCTTTGTGTTGCCTTTTGTTCTGATCCTTTGTATTGGAATTTTGGAGTGGAAGGTTATGCTGGAAGAGCTCAAACCTTTATAGTGTGTGGCGGAGCTGGATTTGCCCATCTTGGGATCGGGGAGACGGGGGTCAAACTGGAGATTGAGCCTGCTGGGGATTGCTGACTTACGAAGTCCAAAGGCTGAGCCAGGAACGGCACAGACTCGCTGGCCTAAAACTGAAGGCCAAAGACGGTTGACAGAAGCTCCTGGGAGTGAAATGGAGGCCGTCCTCCAAAGCCGCATGGGCCGAACTCAAAATGGTTGGGGTGAGAGGTTATATCTCCCCCTGACCCCCACCCACTCTACTGACTCTGCCACTGTTGTGTGGTTCTGTGGGGGAATATAAGTAAGGGACTCAGTGAGCTCCGAACTCATACAGACCACAAAGGTCTGCCAAAGTTGCTCTCTAAGTCATTGGGCTCCCTCAAGAATATTCTATGTTACCGTATTATGGGTGCCTTATTTGTGTTTGTTGGTGAAGTCAAGCATAGGTCCCTTGCAGTCAGAATCAGGGGAATTTATAATGGGGAACAAAGAAATGGCAGACCAATTAAATACATACTTTGGTTCCGTCTTCACAAAAGAGGACACAAATAAACTCCCAGAGATGTCGGGGAACATAGGGTCTAATGAGAGGGAGGAATTGAATGACATCAGTATTTATAGGGAAATGGTGTTAGGGAAATTGACGGGATTGAAGGCCGATAAATCCCCAGGGCCTGATAATCTACATGCTAGGGTACTTAAGGAAGTGGCCCTACAAATAGTAGATGCAGTGCTGGTCATTGTCCAAAATTCTATAGACTCTGGAATAGTTCCCATGGATTGGAGGGTAGCTAATGTAACCCCACTATTTAAAAAGGTGGTAGAGAGAAAACAGGGAATTATAGACCGGTAAGCCTGACATCGGTAGTGGGGAAAATGCTAGAGTCCATTATAAAAGATGTAATGGCAGAGCACTTGGAAAACAGTGACACGATCGGACAAAGTCAACATGGATTTACAAAAGGCAAATCATGCTTGACTAATCTACTGGAATTTTTTGAGGATGTAACTGATAGAATAGGTAAGGGAGAACCAGTGGATGTGGTAGCAAAATACTGCGGATGCTGGAAATCTGAAATAACAACAGAAAATGCTGGAAATACTCAGCAGGCCAGGCAGCATCCGTGGATGTTATACCAGTGGATGTGGTGTATTTGGACTTTCAAGAGGCTTTTGATAAGGTCCCGCATAAGAGATTGGTGTGCAAAGTTAAAGCACATGGGATTGGGGGTAAGGTACTGACTTAGATAGAGAACTGGTTGGCAGACAGGAAGCAAAGAATAAACGGGTCTTTTTCCGAGTGGCAGGCAGTAACTGGTGGGGTACCGCAGGGATCTGTGCTAGGACCCCAGCTATTCACAATATATATTAATGATCTAGACGAGGGAACTAGATGTAATATCTCCAAGTTTGCAGATGACACAAAGCTGGGTGGGCGAGTGTGCTGTGAGGAGGATGCAGAGAAACTCCAGTATGATTTGGACAGTTTGGGTGATTGGGCAGATGCATGGCAGGTGCAGTATAATGTGGATAAATGCGAGGTTATCCACTTTGGTGGCAAAAACAGGAAGACAACTTATTATCTGAATGGTAATAGATTGGGAAAAGGGGAAGTGCAATGAGACCTGGGTGTCCTTGTGCACCAGTTGTGAAGGTAAGCATGCAGGTGCAGCAGACAGTTAAGAAGGCAAATGGTATGTTGGCCTTCATAGCGAGAGGATTTGAATACAGGAGCAAGGGTGTGTTGCTGCAGTTGTACTGGGCCTTGGTGAGACCACACCTTGAGTATTGTGTGCAGTTTTGGTCGCCTTATCTGAGGAAGGATGTTCTTGCCATGGAGGGAGTGCAGCGAAGTTTCACCAGACTGATACCTGGGATGGCAGGAATGACGCATGAAGAGAGATTGGGTCTATTAGGCTTATATTCTCTAGAGTTTAGAAGAATGAGAGGGGATCTCATTGAAACTTATAAAATTCTAACAGGACTAGACAGACTAGATGCAGGAAGGATGTTCCTGATGGCGGGGGAGTCCAGAACCAGGGGTCACAGTCTAAAGATAAGGGGTAAGCCATTTAGGACAGAGATGAGGAGAAATTTCTTCACCCAGAGAGTGGTGAACCTGCGGAATTCTCTACCACAGAAGGCAGTTGAGGCCAACTTATTAAATATATTCAAGAAGGAGTTAGATATATTTCTTAGGCTAAAGGGATCAAGGGATATGGGGAGAAAGCAGGGACAGGGTACTGAATTTGTATGATTAGCCATGGTCTCATGAAATGGTGGAACAGGCTCGAGGGGCCGAATGGCCTACTGCTGCTCCTATCTTCTATGTTTCTATGTTTGAACTTTTCTTTTGAGAGCAGTGGAGTTGGGAAGTAGGGATTAAAGGCAGCCTCACAACTGATAGCCAGTTATGCTACAGGCTGCAGCTGGAGGGCCAGCACTTTCTGAAAGGCCATAAAAAGGCTATTCGGCCCATCAAGTCCACTCTTTCCACCGACCATGTACAATCTACCCTAAAGTGGACTCTGCTCGACCCATCTGATCTCCTGAGGGGAAGGAGCAACATAGATACTGCCTCGTACACATAGGTAGTCTTCCACGGCCCCAACAGTTCAGGAACCACTGCAGCATTTGACCATCTCAGTCTACACCTATTGCTACCACCATCATTTCCAACCCCAAACCAACCTCTTGTTCAAGGAGTTGATTGAACATCATCAACTGCTTTTGCTGGGAGTCTGCTCCATGTATCCACTACCTGGGGAGCGGACTTCTTTTCATCTTTAGTCTCAGTGAAGGCCTGCTAGTTTTAAACGTGTGTTTTGTGTCCCGTGTTCACGTCCTGTAAGGTGTCTCTGGGTGAGTCATTTCCTCAGAAGCGGAGGGAGCAGAGTTCTGGCCACTCATCATGTTCATGGAGCTCCTCTCCTCTCTTACAAACCCCGATAAGCCAATATCGCCATCACATAGCATTCTCACCTGAGTAAAGATTGGGTCTGAGGTGCAACTGCAGGAGATCAAAGGGTTTGGGAAGAAGCAGAAACAGCAGCATCTCTAGCTGTGCCAGGCAGAGAGACAGTTATACGTTGCTTACACAGATCAGTGTCACAGTTAAATATAGGGGCTGTGAATAGATTAAAACAGGACAATGTAGGAATGGTCAAATTCCTATTTAGAGATTGAGTTCGAAGGCAGGCAATCAATCAAAAAGGTTTTTAATGCCAAACTAACGAGTTTAAACAGATTGTTGCAAGAGAACTATGAATACAGGTCTTAACAGGTCGGAGGCTCCACGACGACTGCCTGGGTGGTCCCATGGCTGGCGTCATGACGTCATCACGTTTTTCCCGCGTTTGGGTGATCACGTGATTAGCGGCATGACGTCATCGTGTTCGCCCGCGCTCTTAAAGGGACTGTACATGCAAACAGTATATACAATGGTACAGATTTAGTCTGTAGCTAACACATCGTTAAAGGGAATTATGTACAGTTGTTCAGTGTCCCTCAGTGGCCCTGCCACATGCACCCCCCCAGAATTGTCTTTAACGGAAAAAGTCAAACGGTGAGGGGGTCTGACAAGCCTGTCAGAACGACTCCTGTATTCCCGAAGCGGAAGCTGTTGGATGGCGGGCATCTGGCGGGTGGTTGCACTTGTTCTGGTGTGACGACGGTGGGCGGCCGACCTCGTCTTGGTGACTGTGCGGTCTCGACGGGGCGGTCAAGGTCCAGGTGTGCCGGCTTCAAATGGTCGACCGAAATGTGGTCCGGTTTACCACCGACATCCACCCTGAAGGTTTTGTCTCCTGCCTCTAACACGCGGAAAGGACCAGTGTATGGGGTCTTGAGCAGATCCCGGTGAGCATCATGGCGGATGAACACGTAGTCGGCTTGTTTCAGCTCCACTGGAACGTGAGAGCTCTGAAACCCGTGATGCGATGTGGGAACTGCCGCAAAACATCTGGCTGGTGACTGATAAGCTGGCGTGAGGCGGACCATGGCTCCGTTGGTGTTGGCAGGAAATCCCCTGGCACTCGCAGCGGCTGACCATAAACGAGCTCTGCCGTGGAAGAGTGAAGATCTTCCTTGGGGGCCGTGCGAAGGCCCAACATGACCCACGGCAGCTTGTCTGCCCATCCAGCATCTTGGAGGCTGGCCCTCAGTGCGGCCTTAAGCGATCTGTGAAAACGTTCGCACAGACCGTTCGCTTGGTAGGCTGTGGTGTGGTGTAACTTGACACTGAGTCATTGAGCCACAGCATTCCAGTGCTCAGAGGAAAACTGCGGTCCCCGGTCTGAAGAGATGTCCGCAGGTACTCCAAAACGGGCGACCTATGAAGAGATGAATGCCCTGGCCACGTCCGCCGAAGTAGTAGATGACAGGGGAACCGCCTCCGGCCATCTGTTGATGCGATCTACTATGGTCAGGATGTGCGTGAAACCCTGTGAAGGTGGAAGTGGCCCTACCAGGTCCACATTAACGTGGTCAAACCGCCGCTCAGGAACTGCAAAGGTGGCCAATGGAGCCTTGATGTGGCGCTGTACCTTGGCCTTTTGGCAGACCACGCAGGTGTTGGCCCAGTCGCGGACATCTTTATGCATGCCCCACCAAACGAACTTAGATGACATTAGCTTCTGAGAAGCCTTCATTCCCGGGTGTGACAACCCATGTATGGTGTCAAACACCTTGTGGCGCCAGGCAACCAGCACAATAGGGCGAGGGTCCCGAACAGAGACGTCACACAGCAACGTGGTACCAGCCGAATGGAACCTGACGTCAGCCAACTGGAGGCTAGTGGTGTTGGTGCAGTAAGCCTGCACTTCTGGGTCTGAGACTTGGTCTGCTGCCATGAGGGCGTAGTCGATGCCCAGCTGGACCGCATGCACGGTCGCGCGGGAGAGGCAATCTGCCACCAGGTTGTCTTTACCGGCCACGTGCTGAATATCTGTGGTAAATTCAGAGATGTATGTCAGCTGACATTGTTGTCGAGATGACCACGGTTCGGCAGTCTTGGCCATGGCAAAAGTCAGTGGCTTATGGTCGACGAAGGCTGTGAAAGGACGTCCTTCCAACAAGGAACGGAAATGGCGGATGGCCAGAAAAAGGGCTAGTAACTCCCTGTCGAAAGTACTGTACGCCCGCTCGTTACGCCACAGTTGACTGCTGAAGAATGCCAACGGCTGCCACGTCCCGTTCACCCACTGCTCCTGAACGGCGCCGATTGCGTAATCTGACATGTCGGTGGTGAGGGCGATGGTGGCTCCTGGTAGCGGGTGCGCCAGCATGGTCGCGTTGGCCAAGGCACTCTTGGTGTCGGTGAATGCCCGGTCCATGTCAACCATCCAGCTCACCGAATCCTTGCCAGACTTGCCCTTGGGGGCCTTGTACAGGGGCTGCATGAGCAGTGCTGCCTTAGGCACGAAACGGTGGTAAAAATTTACCATCCCGAGGAACTCCTGAAGGGCCTTTATGTTCTGCGGGCATGGAAAGGATATCACAGCCTCTACCTTCGCTTGCAAAGGAACAGCCCCCTCTGAGGTAATGCGATGTCCCAGGAAATCAATTTGGTGCAGACCAAACTGGCACTTGGCTGGGTTGATAATCAGGCCGTATTGGCTGAGGCATCGAAAGAGGGTGCGGAGGTGAGAGATGTGTTCCTCCTTATTCTGACTGGCGATGAGGATATCGTCTAAGTAGACGAAAAGGAACTTGAGGTCCCGCAGCACAGAGTCCATGAGGCACTGGAAAGCCTGGGCGGCATTCTTCAACCCAAACGGCATCCTTAAAAATTCGAAGAGACCGAAAGGGGTGATGACTGCGGTATTTTGGACGTCTTGCGGGTGCACCAGGACCTGGTGGTAGCCTCGGAAAAGGTCAACCTTGGAAAAAACGGTGTTTCCTGCCAAATGGGCAGAGAAATCCTGAATGTGGGGGATTGGGAATTGATCAGGAGTGATG
Organism: Somniosus microcephalus; assembly: GCF_052327205.1. NCBI lineage: Eukaryota > Metazoa > Chordata > Chondrichthyes > Squaliformes > Somniosidae > Somniosus > Somniosus microcephalus. The sequence goes on from NC_140992.1 coordinate 187,833,196, forward strand.
GCGTCGTTTAGTCGCCGATAGTCGCCGCAGGGCCGCCATCCGCCGCCAGGTTTAGGTACGATGTGCAGAGGCGAAGACCAGGGACTATTCGACCTGCGAATAATCCCTAAGCATTCCATTGTTGCGAATTCCGCCTTCGCGACCGCTAGCTTGCCAGGTTCGAGGCGCCGGGCCCGCGCGTGGACCGGGGGGGCCGGTGGTGGTGATGTGGTGTTCCACACCATGCTTCGTGGCCGTGGAGGAGAACGTGGGCCTGGTCAGGTCTGGAAATTCGCCTAGCAGGCGAGCGAACTCATTCGGACTCGGGAAAGCGCAGGAGACGGTGCGCAATATGGTGTTACTACGGTGGCAAGGGATAGAGTGAAACGTGGCCGCGTTGATCAGCCGCCGGTTCCTTACATCGACCAGGAGGCCGTTGGTGCACAGGAAATCGGCACCGAGAATGGCTTGCGAAACCTTGGCCGTAACGAATTCCCAGAAAAACCGCTGGCCGCCGAAGCACACCTGGACCCGCCGTCTGCCGAAGGTCCGAATAGCTCCGCCATTAGCCACTTCGAGGGGAAGGCTGTGCCTGCCAGCCTGTACATCAAGGGCTGACGCGGGTAGAATGCTGCACTGCGCTCCGGTATTGCAAAGGAACCGACGACCGGAGAGGGCATCTGTGATGAAGAGCAGCTTGCCTGCATTGCCGATTGCCATCGCGGCCGCGGGGCACCCGTTAGACCCGTGCTTCATTGGCCGGAGTTGTTGTTGTTCTTTTTTGAGAGAAGCTGCAGGAAGGACGGCAACATCTCGCCTTCGCGCCAAACTGCGCATGGTAGAAGCACAGCCCCGCGGGATGAGGAGCTGGGGCGGCGTCTGTGGGGGCTGGGCGCCTCGTGGCAGCGCAGTACTGTTGCGTAACTGTGAATATTTGGTCCGCCTCGGCAGCGAGCGCTGCGCAGTCTTTGACCTCGGATCTCGCCAAGGCCGTTTGCACTTGCTCCAGTAGTTGGCTGAGGAACAACTCTCTGAAGAGAAAGCATTGCGGTTCGGAGCCAATGAGTGTGAGCATTTGGCTCATCAGCTCAGAAGGTTTGGAGTCCCCATCCCGGGCATAGCGAGCAGCCGATGGGCGCGCTCCGATTTTGTGAGCCCGAAAACCTGTAGCAACTGCGCCTTGAGGGTCTCATACTTGCAGTCATCTGGGGGGTTCCCGAGAAGACTGACGATCTGCGAGGCGGTAGAACCATCGAGTGCTGAGACCACGTATAAGTATAGGGTCTAATCCTCAACGATGCCTCTCAGGGCGAACTGGGCTTCAACTTGGATGAACCACGAGGTCGCTTGTTGCTCCCAGAACAGCGGCAGCTTCAAGGAAACCGCGTTTGCCTCCATGCTGTGTTCTTTTCGCGAAATCCGTTCACAAAAGTCAGGGTCACCAATGTAGGAATGGTCAAATTCCTATCTAGAGATTGAGTTCGACGCAGGCAATCAATCAAAAAAGTTTTTAATGCCAAACTAACGAGTTTAAACAGATTGATGAAAGAGAACTATGAATACAGATCTTAACAGGTCGGAGGCTCCACGAGGGCTGCCTGGGCGGTCCCGTGGCTGGCGTCATGATGTCATCATGTTTTTCCCGCGTTTGGGTGATCACGTGCTTAGCGGCATGACGTCATCGTGTTCGCCCGCGCTCTTAAAGGGACCGCGCTCTGTACATGCAAACAGTATATACAATAGTACAGATTTAGTCTGTAGCTAACACATTGTTAAAGGGAATTATGTACAGCTGTTCAGAGTCCCTCAGTGGCCCTGCCACAACAACACAGTTAGATGCAAAGGTGATGGGCTGCTTAAACAGGAGACTCAATATTGCAGTTATATTCAACAGTCTCAGGCCAATTATCCACAAGACACAAAAACTCAACAAGATAAGGCATGTGTAAGAAATTAAACCATGGCACCTAATAACACAATTAGATACAGGGGCTGGGAGAGACAGAACCTGGTCACTCAATAAATACAGTTAAAAATCCAGAGTCTGCTTAAGTGTTATTATGGTGAAGGACAGCAGTCGATGAGGTTGAGTACTTGTGTGAGTGGATGAGGGCAGTATTAACTGAACACTCAACAACCCACCCCTTCACCGTGATCCTATGTCCAAACAGAATGTTTTGAGATTTACTGCATGCCAATGGGAACAGGGCCCAGTAATCGATGGGTAACATTATATAAAGTAAAGAGAGCCAAATTCGTCAGGCCCCCTTTAAACCACGTATATTCAGAGCCTCTCTGAAACCCCTCTCCCCAACCCCGCCCTCCCCACAAACCCCCCTCCCCAAAACCCCCCACAAATCCACCCCCACCTGTAATGTATATACCTTTAAGGGGGGAACTATCTTTTACAGCTCATGTATACTGCAGTACCGGCAGTGACCACACCTGTATATAGCCCTGAGTAGTAATCTGTACAGATCAGTTCCAGTGTGAGCCACGCTGAGTAAACACCTGTTATACCGTTCTCCTGCAGTCTGTGTCTTATTATACACGGACACAACATTGGCGACAAGGCAAGTTCGAACCTACCTGCAACTCTGCATCACCTCCCAGGGATTCGTTCCTGGAGATCAGTGGATTGGAGGTCAAGGCCAGAGACTCGGGCGTCGACCACGGGCAACCGCCAATCATCCAGCAGAGACTCGAGAATTGCGGGGGAGGCTGTCGAGAGCCAGGCTTGGCTTTCCAGTCGAGGTGGTCCAGCGAAATGGGCTGGCAACGGGTAGTGCACAGACCCTTCCCGGACAGTGGCGGACTAGAGCCCGACCGAGCGGCACAGCAAAGTGCCGAGCAGCGTCGACGGGGGAGAGAGAGAGAGAGGGCAGAGCGCACAGGGCGCAGCCAGTGTTCAGGGGCCGAGCAGCGTCGAAGAGAGGGAGAGAGAGATGCGCAGAAACCCGCAAGGCACCGCCATTGCCACGAGGACCGCCGAGAGCGGCGTTGGCAGCAGTGCAGGAGAAGCGCGCGAAACCTACAGGGCACCGCCATTGCCACGAGAACCGCCGGGAGCGGTGTTGGCAGCAGCGGGGGAGGAAGGAAAGCGCAGGAGATGCCATTTTAAACCATTGGGAGACGCCATTTTAAACTACACCCAAAATGACAAAGAGTGGCAGTATCACCGCATTTGACAATGAAGTCAAAGATTGGACTACATATGTCGAACGAATAGAGGTATACTGCAAGGCAAATGAGGTGTCAGATGAAAAGAAAGCGTCGGTATTGTTAAATTTAATGGGTGCAAAGACGTATGGTTTATTACGAAATCTAGTAACCCCAACGAAGCCAATGGAAAAGAGTTTTGAAGACATAGTAACGATACTACAGGAACATTTAAACCCCACACCGCTGCTGATAGCAGAAAGATTCAAGTCTCACAAACGGAACCAGCATAAGGATGAAAGCAATGCTGATTATTTAACAGAACTGCGCAAACTATCGAAACACTGCCAGTTTGGAGCGGGACTGGCAGATACCTTAAGGGACAAGTTTGTGTGTGGGCTTCAAAGTGAAGGAACTCAGAAATGGCTTTTATCTGAAAAGGACCTTACGCTGGAAAAGGCTTTCAGCATTGTGGTATCATATGAAGCAGCAGCACGGGGCGTTGCAGAGATACAACAGAGACCGCAAGAATATGGCACAAACGAAATGTCATATGGAACAGAGAAGTGCTATCGCTGTGGCAGAACAACACATGACCAGAATGATTGCTGGTTCAAAGACAAAGTGTGTAGACAGTGTGGAAAAGTAGGACACATAGCACGAGTCTGCAGGTCAGGAAAGAAAACCAGCAATAAGAAACCTACCAAGGAAAAGTACAAGAAGGTACATAAGATGACGGAGAATAGTTCAGATGAACAAAAGAGTGATAACGACTCCGAAAGCAGGGAACTGAGTTGTCTGAAACTACATAATGTGATCACAATGGAGGATCACTGAACCATTTGGGTCACTCTCAAGATAGCAGGAGTCCAGGTAAAGATGGAATTGGACACAGGATCAGCCCTAACAGTCATAAACTGACGGGACTATGAGCGGCTATTCTCACACATACCCTTGAGAGACACAAAAATTATTTTGAAGACGTACACGGGGCAAAAAGTTTACCCCAAAGGAAAAATAAGGGTGACCGTTATATATAACGGTAAGGAAACACCAAAACTAGACCTGTATGTATTACAAGATGGAGGACCACCATTACTGGGACATGAATGGATCCGGAAAATACAACTGGATTGGCATTCCATACAGGCACTGACTGTGGCTGACAAAAAAGATGACGACGTCACACCTGGGCGACTGTCAAAGATCCTAACTGACGCGAAAGAAGTGTTCCAGCAAGGACTCAGAACACTTAAAGGCATGACAGCGACGATTAAAATTGAAGAAAACGCAAGCCCAAAATTTTTTAAGGCCAGACCTTATGCGATCCACCCAGCCATCGAAGCAGAGCTGGAGAGTCTGGAACGTTCAGGTGTACTGTCCGAGGTAGACTGGAGCGAGTGGGCTATACCCATCGTCCCTGTGATGAAAAAGTCATTGAGCAGCACGCCTGGGGAATCAAGGAAGGTTCGCATCTGTGGGGACTTTAAGGTAACAGTGAACCCGGTCCTTCACACCGTACAATATCCACTTCCGCGGATTGAAGATATTTTCGACTCGCTATCTGGAGGGAAACGCTTCACTAAGATTGACCTGGCCCAGGCGTATCTGCAAATGGAGGTAGAAGAAGCATCAATAAAATACCTCACAATCAACACCCATAAAGGTCTCTACCAATACAACCGGCTGGTATTCGGGGTAGCATCAGCTCTGGCTATTTGGCAGAGGGCAATTGAACAAGCCCTGCAAGGGATCCCAGGGACCCAGTGTTATTTGGACGACATCCTGGTCACGGGCGAAAATGACAGTGATCACCTTGCCAACCTGGAGCAGGTGCTCACTAGATTGCAGGAATATGGGTTCCGAGCTAACCACCCCAAATGCGAGTTTTTTAGAACACAGATCTCGTATTGTGGCCACGTTATCGATAAAGAGGGGTTACATAAGTCCCCAGAGAAGATTGAGGCAGTAGTCAAGGCTCCAGCACCGGAAAATGTGTCACAACTGAGGCCGTTCCTCGGGCTGGTCAACTACTACCATAAGTTCTTGCCAAATTTGTCTGCAATACTACATCCACTGAACACCCTACTGCAGACTGGGGTGCCATGAAAGTGGAGTGACAAATGTAGACGAGCTTTCCAGAAGAGCAAAACACTAATCACATCGAAAGAGGTATTGGCCCATTACAACCCAGCATTACCAATTCGGTTGGCATGTGATGCGCCACCCTACGGCATTGGAGCAGTGCTGTCGCACAAATTCTCGGACGGCTCAGAGAGGCCAATAGCCTTTGCGTCACGATCACTAACCTCAGCCGAGCGTAACTACACCCAGATTGACAGGGAGGCCCTCAGCCTAGTGTGGGGAGTGAAAATGTTCAATCACTATCTGCACGGGCAGAAATTCACCTTGCTGACGGATCACCAGCCTCTTGTCTCCATTGTTAATCCAAAGAAGGGCATTCCGGTGATGACTGCGCAATGACTACAAAGATGGTCACTTTTTCTAGGGGCGCACCACTATGAGATTGAATATAAGGGCACAAAACAGCATGGAAATGCTGATGGGCTATCACGCCTGCCACTGCCTACTGCGGAGGAAGCACCAGCAGTGGATCCTGTCGAAATATTCCATTCGACTATAGTTGAATACCTACCGGTAACTAACGCTTGTATCGAAAAGGAAACCCGAAATGACCCGACACTGTCTCGGGTATATGATTTGACGGTGAAGGGATGGCCAGCACATGGCGACTCACTGTTGCCAGCATTCTCGACAAGGAGAGACCAGCTGTCAGTGTGCTGGGGGACCTGGCTGTGTGGATCCCGAGTGGTAATTCCACCCAAGTTAAGGGATAGAGTGCTCAATGAGCTTCATGAGGGTCATCTGGGAGGGGTAAAAATGAAAAGCCTAGCCAGGGCTTATGTGTGGTGGCCGGGAATCGATAAACAAATCGAGGGCCTGACCAAGAGTTGCTCAGGATGCCAGAAAGTCCAAAATGCACCACCACAGGCCCCTCTACACCCATGGGAGTGGCCCTCATCTCCATGGTAACAGATGCATATTGATTTTGCTGGTCCATTCATGGACTCAATGTTTTTAATAGCCGTGGATGCGCACTCGAAATGGCCTGAGGTCATCAAAATGTCCTCCACCACCACGGAGAAAACTATTGCAGTCCTACGGACCATTTTTGCCAGGAATGGCTTGCCAGAACAGATTTGCTCCGACAACGGACCACAGTTTGTGTCCGAAGAGTTCCAGAGGTTCTTGAAAAAGAATGGGGTAAGGCATTACACATCCGCCCCGTATCATCCAGCCACAAATGGATTGGCTGAGAGGCTCGTACAAACCTTTAAGAAGGCAATAAAGGCTATGTACAATGACAACATTCCGCTGCAGCACAAGGTGGACAATTTCCTGTTCGCCTACCGGAATGCGGCACATGCAGTCACCAACCGGGCCCCAGCCATGATGTTCTTCAACCGAAGGTTAAGATCTCACCTGGATTTGCTCAGACCAAACGTACGAAGAGATGTTGAGAGTAAGCAATTCCAGCACATCCATGAGAAGCCAACAAGGAGCTTCAATGTAGGGCAACCAGTCTTGGCCCGCGACTACCGAACAGAAAAATGGCAGCCAGGAACGATATGCACGCGGCAGGGCCCACTAATGTACACAGTGGACGTTGGGGAGAGCATCGTGAGATGCCATGCTGACCAGATCCTAGAGTCACAGGAACAAGTCAGCCCCATGCCTCGCCCATACGTACCTGGTGATGAACCCGACGTACAGGTCGCATCTACCCCAGAAACAGTAGCATCGGAAGCTGATGAACCAACCGATGGCAGGGGGCCAGAATCGCCTCCACACCAAGAGCAAGACACTCGGGAAAGGCGCTATCCAGAAAGGATCAGGAAGCCTCCCCAAAGACTGAATATATAAATAGACTATTTTCAGCTAATGTTGCATGTTAAAAGTGTTAATTGTAATTAGTTTGATATTTAATTGTTAAATGAGTGTTATGGTACTGTTAATCTAAAAGGGGAGGAATTGTAATGTATATACCTTTTAAGGGGGGGAACTATCTTTTACAGCTCATGTATACTGCAGTACCGGCAGTGACCACACCTGTATATAGCCCTGAATAGTAATCTGTACAGATCAGTTCCAGTGTGAGCCACGTTGAGTAAACACCTGTTGTACCGTTCTCCTGCAGTCTGTGTCTTATTATACACGGACACAACACCACCCACAAAACCCCCACACACAAACACCCCCACAAACACCCCCCAACAAACACCCCCACACTAACCCCCCCACAACCCCCCCCACAACCCCCCCCACAACCCCCTCCACAAACCCCCCCACAAACCCCTCCCCAAAACCCCCCCACAAACCCACCTCACACAAACCCCCCACAAACCTACCTCACACAAACCCCCCCCACAAACCCCCCCCCAACAAACCCCCCACTCCGATCCATTAAAACTTACTGCAATAAAGAAAGCTTTCCGGCGCTGTACATGTGTTGATGGGCGACTTCTTGTTCCAATGGTATCGGTGGGTGGGTGGTCGGGAGGCTGAGCTCCTCTGGTTGTCTAGTGGACACAGCCTGCTGCTCCTGGCGGGAGTCGAACATTTGCGCGGGGAGATCCCTGGGAGCAGGTTCCCCCCCCCCCGCCCCCGAGAGCTCCCTGGGCACAGGCCCCCCTCCCGAGAGGCCCCTGGGAGCAGGCCCCCCCAAGAGCCACCCGAGAGGCCCCTGGGAGCGGGCCTCGAGAGCCCCCTGGGCACAGGCCCCCCCGAGAGGCCCCTGGGAGCGGGCCCCCCCGAGAGGCCCCCCGAGAGTCATCCGAGAGGCCCCTGGGAGTGGGCCCCGAGAGACCCTGGGCACAGGACCCTCCAAGAGGCCCCTGGGAGAGGGCCCCGAGAGCCCCCTGAGCACAGGCCCCCCTGAGAGGCCCCTGGGAGCAGGACCCCCCGAGAGGCCCCCCGAAAGCCATCCGAGAAGCCCCTGGGAGCGGGCCCCAAGAGACCCTGGGCACAGGCCCCCCCGAGAGGCCCCTGGGAGTGGGCCCCGAGAACCCCCTGGGCACAGGCCCCCCCCGAGAGGCCCCTGGCAACAGGCCCCCCCAAGAGGCCCCTGGGCACAGGACCCGAAGGCCCGTGCATTGATGTGCTCCTGTAGCAAAGCATTCATTCAACAGCGGAATGATTCTCGGTGAATCATATTGTTTGAATGTGAAAGTGGGGCCAATGTTGTGTTATTGTGAGTCTGCTGGTGGTTGGGAGTCTCACCTTCCATCAGTGCACGACAGAAATTCAGGACCGTGCTGTGTTTCAAACAGCTGCCGGCGCAGACTCTTAAATTAACCCCAGTAGCTCTACATACAGTGGCACTGATAGTAAGAAATGGACTTGCATTTATATAGTGCCTTTTCACAACCTCAGGACGTCCCAAAGCGCTTTACAGCCAATGAAGTGCTTTTGTAATGTAGGAAATTAGAGCACCTTGCAGATCCCCTCTCTGGGTTTATTTTAGCAGAAGCAGAGCAAGGGAGTTCTCCCAGTATTACTAGCAAAACAGATGATCTGGTCATTTATCTCATTGCTGTTTGTGGGACCTTGCTGTGTGCAAATTGGCTGCCACGTTTCCTACATTACAACAGTGACTAAGCTTTAAAAGTACTTCATTGGCTGTAAAGTGCTATATAGCAAAGGCTATATATAAATGCAAGTCTTTCTTTAGTAGTACACAAAATAAAATTCCTTTTGCTCACTGCCTTAAAATAGCCATCAAACCATTAATGACTGTTAAATCTGTGCAGAGGAATTTCACATGATTGCTTAGCAGTGGATCTCAGAATCGTACGTGGTGTATCCACTCCCTCTGCTGACAGAAAATAGGTGCTACATCAATATGGGCATTGTTCGGGCAACTGAGAGATTCTGGCCTTTACAGTCTCCCTTTTCCCCTGCTGGTCGCCTTTACATTGTAAAGTCAGCCCTTTAGATTGTGCACCCAATAAAGTAAATCTTTTAGAATGTATCTGATTTTATGAGAAGTAGCAAATGTAAGAAACTCTTCCAATGTTTTTAATGTCACGAACACAAGGTGAGCAGAGGAAATCTTCGCTTATATTTATTTGGATGAATAGAATTTTCCACGCTGAGTTGAAATTCACAAGTTTATCCCATGTTGTTATGAGGTGGCGGGGGGTGGTGGTGAGGGTGGTGAGTTGAAGGCAGATTTAATTCATTTTTGAGCTGATGTAACATTTTGAGACTATTGCCTATTTGACCTGGAAGGGATTTGATTTAATTTTATGTTATGATTTTACTATCAAGTTAGATTCAACTTACAAAGGATTATCTACCAGTGACACAAGCCATCTAGTCTGTTGATGACAATGATTAATTGCAATACCAGATAAAACACCATCAAAATTGTGCACTCTTGCCATCAGGTCAGATTTGAGACAATGGGAAGCCATTCAACACATCCCAGAGCTGTTCACACCCTTAATACTGGAGTGGGTTTTCATTCAACATGCCCAACATGAGAGGCTCTGCTAAACAGACAACATGGTTACCATACTAATACAAAAGCAAGATACTGCGGATGCTGGAAATACACTGCAGGTCAGACAGCATCTGTGGAGAGAGAAACGGAGTTAACGTTTCAGGTCAGTGACCTTTTGTTAGAAGTGGAAAAAGTTGCAGGTGTAACAGTTTCAGTCAGAGGCTGGGCATTCTGCGGCAAGTGACTCACCTCCTGACTCCCCAAAGCTTTTCCATCATCTACAAGGCACAAGTCAGGATTGTGAGGGAATACTCTTCACTTGCCTGGATGAGTGCAGCTCCAACAACATTCAAGAAGCTCAACACCATCCAGGACAAAGCAGCCCGCTTGATTGGCACCCCATCCACCACCTTAAACATTCCCCTCCACCACCGGTGCACCGTGGCTGCATGTGTACCATCTACAAGATGCACTGCAGCAATTCGCCAAGGCTTCTACAACCCGTGACCTCTACCACCCAGAAGAACAAGGGCAACAAGCACATGGGAACACCTCCACTTGCAAGTTCCCCTCCAAGTCACACACCACCCTGACTTGGAAGTATATTGCCGATCCTTCATCGTTGCTGGGCCAAAATCCTGGAACTCCCTCCCAAACAGCACTGTGGGAGTACCTTCACCTCACTGACTGCAGCTGGTCAAGAAGGCAGCGCACCACCACCTTCTCAAGGGCAACTAGGGATGGGCAACAAATGCTGACCTTGCCAGCGATGCCCACATCCCGTGAATGAATAAATAATAAAGAAATAACAGTTTCTAAGCAAGTGCAGTGGCAGGGGAGGCAGTGGGGGTGGGGAGTGGAGGGGAAAAAAGAACAAAAGTGAGGTCTGTGATAGGGTGGAAGGCAGGAGAGATTAAATGACAAAAGGGATGATGGTGCAAGGCAAAAGTGAATGGTATTGGGACAAGTAAAGAAACAAGAAATGGGACTAGAGGAGGTGTAAATGGCAACAGCAGAAGCATTACCAACAGCTGCTGTCTGAGAAAATGGGGGCAGAGGTCATGATCTGAAATTGTTGAACTCAATGTTGAGTCTGCAAGGCTGTAAAGTGTTGAATCGGAAGATGAGGTGCTGTTCATTGAGCTTCTGTTAAGCTTCATTGGAACAGTGGAGGAGGCTGAAGATGGAGAGGTCAGAGTGGAGTGGAGAATTGAACTAACAGGCGACCGGAATCTCAGGGATATGCTTGCAGATTGAATGGAGATGTTCAGCAAAGCGTTTGCCCAATCTGCGTTTCTCCCCAATGTAGAGGAAACCACATAGTGAGCAGTGAATACAGTATACTAAATTGAAAGAAGTACAGATTGCACAAGTAAAAGTACTTCCCCAAACACTCCTTCCAGGTGAAACTTGTACTTCTTGCAATTTAGTATACTGTATTCACTGCTCATGATGTGGTCTCCTCTACATTGGGGAGACCAAACGCAGATTGGGTGATCGCATGACCCTGAGCTTCCGGTCACTTAAAAGAAGGAAAGAAAGACTTGCATTTATATAGTGCCTTTCACAACCACCGGATGTCCCAAAGCGCTTTACACAGGTACTTTTTGATGTGTAGTCACTGTTGTAATGTAAGAAACGCGGCAGTCCATTTGTGCACTGCAAGCTCCCACAAACAGCAATGTGATAATGACCAGAAAATCTCTTTTTTAGTGATGTTGATTGAGGGATAAATATTGACCAGAACACCGGGGATAACGCCCCTGCTCTTCTTTGAAATAGTGCCATGGCATCTTTTACGTCCACCTGAGAAAGCAGACAGGGCCTCAGTTTAATGTCACATCCAAAAGATGGCACCTCTGACAGTGCAGCACTCCCTCAGCACTGCACAGGAGGTCAGCCTAGATTTTTGTGCTCAAGTCCCTGGAGTAGGACTTAAACCCACAACTTTCTGACTCAAAGGTGAGAGTGCTACCCACTGAGCCACAGCTTAACATTTTAATTCTCTGTCCCACTCCCACTCTGACCTCTCTGTCTTCAGCCCCCTACACTGTTCCAATGAAGCTCAACAGAATCTCGAGGAAGAGCATCTCATCTTTCAATCAGGCACTTTACAGCCTCCCGGGCTCAACATTCAGCTCAGCAATTTCAGTTCATAATTTTTGCTCCCATTTTCCCACACAGCAGGTGCTGGTAATGATTCCGCTGTTGTCATTTACAGCTCCTCTAGACCCATCTTTTGATTCTTTACTTGTCCCATTACCACCCCTTTTTGCTTTTGATCATGCTCCCTTTTGTCATTTAATCTCTCCTGTCTTCCACCCTATTACAGTCCTTCCCTTTTGTTCTTTCCTCCCATTCCCCTCTTTTCCCTGCCTCTGTACTTGCTTAAAGACTGCTGCATCTCTAACTTTTTCCAGTTCTGATGAAAGGTCATTGACCTGAAATGTTAACTCTGTTTCTCTCTCCACGGATGCTGTCTGACCTGCTGAGTAATTCCAGCATTTTCTGTTTTTATTTTATATTATGTAATATAGTTACCATAGAGGGAGGGGTTTTCTCATTCAACTGGTAACTTTGGCAGCTCACTGAGTCAATCCTCAACATGGAAAGCTAAGGGAGGGGCCTTTGTGTCTCTATCGCTCTGTGGAGAAATCTGTTTCAAGCAGTCTGTGTGTGGCACAGTCAGAGAGACAGAGAATCCTGGCTTTCTCTCCATCTGCAGGCTGAGGTATGAATGCATGTCACCTGTTAAGATTGCTGATGAGTTCAGGGACTATTAGCTTGTAAAATGAGTCCAGCCATAATAGAGGGGTAGAGTTACGTAATTTATTAATTTTTCATGATGTATTTTACTGGAAAGCTGTATTGTGTTCATTCATAGATTTCATGTAAAATAAGTTGATTTATTTTGGTTTGCAATTGGCCTCACTTTACTAGAATACTTTTTAATCTACCTTCCAAGAGACAGGAAAACAAATGTGAGGGACGTGTGCGAGATCACAAGGCCCAGTATACGCATCAAGGGGTCTTGCTGTTACAATCCCTGGGCTAAACTCTCACTTCGTTGGATATTGGGCAGTAGTGATGCTCTCCTTATTGTAGGGGACATAGGGTCCACTTGCGGGAGTGACCAGTGACACTGAGCCCAAGAGAATATCTAGTCAAGAATTATAAATTTGTAACAATTGGTGATTTGCCTTGCCATGGCTCCAGCCTTCTGCCCTGTGCCGAGTTTAGCTGCTTAAATTAGGTGCTGTCAGAAAGGAAATGTCTTTTTCTGAAATGTAATGTTCAATTTTAATGTATGGCATTGGAGGAGGTGCAGTCCAGATTTACCAGAATGATACTGGGGCTCAAAGGGTTAGATTATAAGGACAGGTTGCATAAACGTGGCTTGTATCCCCTTTTACAGTTTAGAAAATTGAAGACTATTTAAAATATTAAAAGGATTTGATAGGGTAGATAAAGAGAAACTATTTCCTCTGGTGGGGGAATTCAGAACAAGGGGGAATAATCTTAAAAATAGAGCCAAGCCACTCAGGAGTGAAATCAGGAAGAACGTCTTCACACAAAGGTTGGTAGAAATTGGAACTCTCTCCCCCCAAAAGGCTGTGGATGCTGGCTGAATTGAAATTTTCAAGACTGAGATCGATAGATTTTTGTTAGGTAAGGGTATCAAGAGATATGGGGTTGAGGGACAGATCAGCCATGATCTAATTAAATGGTGGAACAGGCTTGAGGGGCTCTTGTTCCTATATTCCCTTTTCTCGTTATAAATACTTATAATGGTAAACTTAGAACTCTTTTGTGTATATTGCTGAGTGTTGATAAGTGTTACTGAAAATCTCATCAGTATGGTCATTGCACTGCACTATGTGGAGAGAACATTAGGATTAATATGATTTGAAATATGGTACATACACTATATGTAAATGAGTGCAGAATCTATGGTGCAAAAAGAGTGTCACGTGAAAGCAATGGTATTGGCACTTTTCAATAACCAGGCAAGAGCTGCACTGTCACCCTGAAACACCAGACTGATGAGCAGGAAAAATAGACACAAGAAACAGAAGTGATTAAAACTTTTCTTTCTTGTATTTCAAACAACATTTATCATTATGATAAAGAAAGAAAGAAAAGGCTAGATTATAAATGGATTTAGTTAGCCCGTAGCCTGCACAGCATCGAATAAAATGGAACCGTATCTCCTGTGGAAGTATAAGGACAAGAGTTCTGACACATTACATTTTTTAAGTAAGGGTTAAGGAACCAAGATGGGTAGATGGAGTTAAGATACAAATCAGCCATGATCTAATTAAATGGCGGAACAGGCTCAAGGGGCTGAAAGGCCTCCTCCTGTTCATAGAGGAACAAATGACCTCTCAATGGAGCATATTTTCAGTTTGGCATTTTTTGTTTTACTTTTGATGGATTAATATCTGTTTTAGAAGGAAACCAAAGAGCTTTAGAATGAACATTTCTATAGAATAACGCTAGTTGCATAATATACCCCATTGAGACTTTGCAGGAATTTCAACTTGTGAAAAATGTTCATGGATCAAGAATGTCTGCTTTGAAGGACTTTCCTGTCTATATTGTTGCAATGCATGTTATACAATGTGTAGCAATGAGAGCTGAGGCTGTCGTATCTCAAGTACAAACAGCATAGCTTTGATAAAAGAGTGTAACACTCCCCAGAATCACTGGAGTTCAAGGAGGTGCCAGGTCTGTGCCAAGTGGAATATTTGGGCCAGTCTTTGTTCTGTCCACATGAGAATTTAATCTTTGCCACAAGAGTATCTTGCACTGTAACTCTTCCTCTTTTGAAAGCAGTCCTTTGTCTGACAATGCATCTTACATGGTCTATTTTTGACATTTTCAGAAGATTGAAAATTTTGTACAATTTCAGCCATATCAGTGGCCCTCGATGATGGGTATTTTATGTTTGAAAATAAGGGTAATTTTGTAGGTTGTTTTAGGAGAGCATTGGTTTTAACTCCACTTTTTACCTGTCCACGGCTGATGGCAGTAACTCACACTTGGGTGAAGTTCCACAGCAAACCAATTTTTCAATTGTGAACGAGTAGACTGTTCAACCACATAGGCATCACAGACTTGTCGTCGTCCAAAATTTATACATGCCTAACTCCCAGCAGGGATCACTGGATAGAGATCAGAAGTGAGAACACCACCTCCCCCAATCTCTAGCTCATTAAATGCTGAGGCCAATTGTAGATCCTTCACCAATGCCTCAGCTAAGATTGGCTAACTCAGTCAATATCAGGAGGTGAACCTGGGACTTGCTTGGTCTGCATGGCTCAACACCACACTGAGCAGTGCCCTTATCCATCAGCAGCTCTGCAAAGGTTGTGCAAATGCAGAGTGGAGAATGTGGATGCTATTTTCTAAAGGCCAAGAGGCTAAATTCTAAGAGTTAAGGAGTTGGTTTTCAATTGCTACTCGTACACTTCAGCATCATTTGGAAGAAGGTAACTGTCGTACAATATCATTAAAGTTTGCTGTTGACACCAGTGGTGAGTGACGAACATAGTATTGGAGGTACGGGGGGAAAAATTCATCCCTTTAACACCAGTAGATGGCACTAATGCGGCGTTGAGAGCTGTGACGACACCTCCTGTTGAATCCAGTGCCACACGACAAATCAGGAACCCCCATAGCACTGCCGGTAACAGTGATCGCCAACATCAGAATGCTGTTCATAGACTACAGCTCAGCATTCAACACTATCGTCCCCAACAAGCTGGCCACCAAACTCCAAACTCTTGGCCTGAACACCTCCCTCTGCAACTGGACCCTGGACTTCCTAACAAACAGACCCCAGTCTGTCAAATTAGGTAACCACACCTCCCCCCGCCTGACCCTGAACACGGGGGCCCCACAAGGATGTGTGCTGAGCCCCCTCCTCTACTCCCTCTTCACCCACGACTGTGTGGCTGTTCATGGTTCCAACACCATCATCAAGTTTGCGGACGACACCACGGTAGTAGGCCAGATCACCAACAACGATGAGTCAGCCTACAGGGAGGAGGTCCAGCATCTCGTGAAGTGGTGCGCCGATAACAACCTGGCCCTTAACATCAAGAAAACCAAAGAAATCATTGTGGACTTCAGGAAGTCCAAAGGCGGAAGTCACACCCCCATCCACATCAATGGGGCTGTGGTGGAAAGGGTGGACAGCTTTAAGTTCCTTGGAGTCCACATCACGGAAGACCTCTCCTGGTCCCTCAATACCTCCTCTCTGGTGAAGAAGGCCCAGCAGCGCCTATATTTCCTAAGGAGGCTGAAGGGATGTAACCTGTCACCCCTGATCCTCTCTAACTTTTACCGCTGCACTATAGAGAGCATCCTGACAAACTGTATCACAGTATGGTATGGCAGCTGTAGCTACTATGACCGGAAAGCCCTGCAGCGGGTAGTCAAAACTGCCCAACGCATTACCGGCACCCGGCTACCGACCATAGAGCACATATACCAGAAACGCTGTCTACGGAGGCCACGGTCCATCATCAAAGACCCTACCCACCCCAGCCACAGTCTGTTCACCCTCCTGCCATCTGGGAGATGCTACAGATGCATTCGCACCCGTACGACCAGATTTAGGAACAGCTTCTTTCCCAGGGCTGTCATCCTACTGAACTCCACAAACAAACTCTAAAGCCTGCACATCTGCCAATGCACTTTATTATGGTTATGTTATGTTAATATACTACAAGCCAAATGTATGTTGAATGTTTAAATGTCTTAATCCAAATGTACACTCTCGGGAGCCGCAAGCCTACATTTCGTTGTACTGCACTTGTGCACTAACAATGACAATAAAAGTTGATTTGATTTGATTTGAAGGACTTCAACACCAGGTAGATTGTGATCTCAATGAATGTGCAACGCTCACTGAACGCCCGATCTGCCAAATTGCTTCGCGCCACTTACCTCACTGCCTGGAGTTAACAACAACAGGGAGAGCTGGCGTGCAGCACCAGGAAGCCGGCTCCAGGGACATTATTTAAAGGGATCAGCCCCAATCACTCGAACCTGACAGGTTAGTGAAGTTTCAGTGCCTGTGTGTTAGTTCCGATATTGCAACAGTTTTATTTAGTGATTTGAAGGTTCTTTGGTATCAGAAGTGTTGTGGCAATGCAAAATTTATTCTTGAAAGATTCAACCTACATCACTTGCTAAAAGTCATGGGGGCTTTACTGGCAGCCCACCTCTCCCTCCAGGATCTACGGCAGAGGGATTGGAGGCAACGAGGAAGACAGGAACATGTGTGCAGAGGGAGGAAAAAGAAGACAAGGAGGAAGAAGATGAGGAATAGGAGGGAAGGAGGGAGGAGGCAGCCGAACAATTGGGCTTCCAGACAGGTGGTCCGTGACAAGCTCATCAGACTCTGATTTGAATGAATCAAACTCCAGATCCCCATTGCTCATGACATCCCCATCATACCATCGCTGTGTCATGCCATATCACAGCATCCTCCTGGGTGTAAAGGTGAAATGAGAGAGACCACAAAATATTCCAAAATCTATTAATAAATTTATGCATTCTAATAACTAATGACCCTTGTGCCTGCCATAATTGAATAGCTGTCATTGTGGGCAAGGTGTGAGATGTGGGTGTGAGTTTTGGTAGGTAGAGATTGTTGGTGTGTGAATGCTGGGGGTGTGGTGCATTAAGCAGTGTGTGAAGCTTGTTGTACAGATGGAAATACGTAGCATTTGTTGAAGCCTTCACTCACCCTGCCCACCCGTGTGAGCTTGTTAGAGTTATTCCTGCATTGGGTGTGGGTCCTGGGGACCAGAGTGCTGTCCATGATGTGGTGTGCCACCTCCCTCCACCAAGGGGCAGAAAATGTTAGTGGGAGTGGTATATAGACCTCCAAACAGTAATGCGGAGGTTGGGGATGGCATTAAAAGGGAAATTAGAGAAGCGTGCAATAAGGGCATAGCAGTCATCATGGGTCACTTTAATCTACATATAAATTGGGCTAACCAAATTAGTAACAATATTGTGGAGGAGGAATTCCTGGACTGTTTACGGGATGGTTTCCTGGACCAATATGTCGAGGAACCAACCAGAGATCAGGCCATCTTAGACTGGGTATTATGTAACAAGAAAGGATTAATTAACAATCTTGTTGTACGAGGTCCCTTGGGTCAGAGTGATCATAATATGATAGAATTCTTCATTAAGATGGAGAATGAAGTTGTTGACTCAGAAACTAGGGTCCTGAATTTAAATAAAGGAAACTACGATGGTCTGAGGCACGAGTTGGGTAGGATTGATTGGGGAATGTCACTCAAAGGGTTGACAGTGGATAGGCAATGGCAAACATTCAAAGACCGCATGGATGAACTATAGAATTTGTTCATCCCAGTTTGGCATAAAAATAAAACAAAAAAGGTGACTCAAACGTGGCTAACAAGGGAAATTAGGGATAGCATAAGATCCAAGGAGAGGACATATAAATTGGCCAGAAAAAGCAGTAAACCTGAGGATTGGGAGCAGTTTAGGATTCAACAAAGGAGGACAAAGCGATTAATTAAGAAGGGGAAAATAGAATATGAGAGTAAGCTTGCAGGGAACATAATAACTGACTGTAAAAGCTTTTATAGATATGTGAAGAGAAAATGATTGGTGACGTCAAGCGTAGGTCCCTTGCAGTCAGAATCAGGGAAATTTATAACGGGGAACAAAGAAATGGCATACCAATTAAATATATATTTTGGTTCTGTCTTCACAAAGGAGGACACAAATAACCTCCCAGAGATGTCGGGGAACATAGGGTCTGATGAAAGGGAGGAACTGAAAGAAATCAGTATTTGTAGGGAAATAGTGTTAAGGAAATTGATGGGAATTGTTGTGTATGTACCTTTAAGGGAATAACTGGTCTCAGACTGCAGTACCGGCAGTGACCACCCCTGTATAAAAGGCCCTAGCAGGCTTCTTTAGTTTCAGTTTCCAGGTTGTCTCCATTCAGTAAAGACTTGTTATAATCAACTCCTGCAGTCCGTGTCGCAATTATACACGGACATAATACTGGCGACGAGTAAGAAATGAATTTACCTGCAACTCGGCAGCACCTCAGACGACGTTATTGAAGGTCAAAGCCAGAAGAAAGAAAAAAATTAAAATAAAAAATAATAATAATCCAAATCATCGAATTGAAAAGTGCAGGAGAGACTGTCGAGAGCCAGGCTTGTTCTCCAGTCTGTGGTTTCCCAGCTAATCGGGCTGGTGGCAGGTAGTGCACTGATCCTTCCTGGGCTGCGGCAGGCTAGAGCTCGATCGGGTTGCTCTGCAATGGGGCCGGGCAGCGAGTCGTGAAGCAAAGAGAGAGAGAGAGGGTG
Source organism: Somniosus microcephalus (assembly GCF_052327205.1). NCBI lineage: Eukaryota > Metazoa > Chordata > Chondrichthyes > Squaliformes > Somniosidae > Somniosus > Somniosus microcephalus. The sequence goes on from NC_140992.1 coordinate 187,852,231, forward strand.
GAGCACACAGGGCGCAGCCAGTGCTTCAAAGCCGGGCAGCGTTTGGACCTAAGAAGAGGGAGGGAAGTGTCCCAGAGGGTCCGCTCCACGACGGGAATGGTTCTTCAATTAACGGAGCAAATATTGAAGCGGCGTTGGCAGCAGCAATCGGGGAGGCGCGAAGACCATAGGGCGTCGCCATTACAGGATAGTAAAATAAATATAATCGCCAGCAACAGCGTTGGCAGCAGCGGCAGCGGCGGAAAGCGCGGGAGGCGCCATCTTAACTCGGCGGGGAAGAATGAAAAGCACGGGAGGCGCCATTTTGATCCATTGGGGACGAAGGCAAAGCGCGGGAGGCGCCATCTTAGATTTTCAAGATGCCAAAGACTGGCGATATCACTGCCTTCGATAATGCAATAGAAGAATGGACCACGTATGTGGAAAGAGTCGAGGTATATTGCGAGGCAAACGAAATAGCCGATGAGAAAAAGGCATCGGTATTGCTAAATTTAATGGGCGCAAGAACGTACGGCCTATTGCGGGACCTGATTACTCCAGCCAAACCGAAGGCGAAGAGTTTTAACAAAATTGTTGCTATCCTACAGGAACACCTAAATCCTACACCGCTGCTGATAGCAGAAAGATTTAAATTCCACAGGAGAAATCAGCATAAAAATGAGAGCAATGCTAATTACCTTACGGAACTACGCAAGCTATCAAAGCACTGCCAGTTCGGAGCAGGACTGGCAGATACCTTACGGGACAAATTTGTCTGTGGACTCCTGAGTGAAGGAGCCCAGAAGAGGTTACTCTCAGAGAAAGAGCTGACGCTAGATAAGGCTTTCAGCGTGGCAGTATCGTACGAAGCAGCAGCAAGGGGAGCTGCTGAAATACCACAGGAATACGGCACCCACGAAATGACACGGGGATTTGCAAAATGTTATCGCTGCGGCAGAACAAACCATGACCAGAAGGACTGCTGGTCCAAGGACAAAATATGCAAGCAATGCGGAAAGATGGGACACATTGCACGAGTTTGCAGGTCTGGGAAGAAGACCAACGACAACAAAAAGGCTACTAAGGAACCGTACAGGAAAGTACAAAAGATGACGAACAGTAGTTCCGAAGACCAGATGAGCGATAGTGAATCCGGGAACAAAAGACTAAGCTGTCTCAAACTTCACAACAAAATCGCAAAAGAGGATCACCGAACCATTTGGGTCACCCTCACGATAGCAGGGTCCCAAGTCAAAATGGAATTGGATACAGGATCAGCTCTAACCGTCATGAATCGACGAGACTACGAGCGGCTATTCTCACACATACCCTTGAGAGAGACATCCATTGTCTTGAGGACGTATACGGGGCAAAAAGTATACCCCAGAGGAAAAATAAGGGTGCCTGTCGAATACAACGGCAAGGAAATACGGAAATTGTATTTCTACATTCTGCAAGATGGTGGACCACCGTTATTGGGACGTGAATGGATCAGAAAGATAAGTTTAGACTGGCACTCCGTTCAGGCACTGACGGTGGCTGGTAAAAAGGATGACGACGTCACTCCTGGACGATTGTCAACAATCTTAGCTGATGCCAAAGAGGTATTTCAACAAGAACTGGGCACTCTTAAAGGCATAACCGCCTCGATAAAAATAGAGGAGAATGCAATTCCCAAGATTTTCAAAGCAAGACTGGTACCATATGCAATTCGCCCAGCCGTCGAGGCAGAGCTGGAGAATCTGGAGAATGCAGGTGTGTTATCTAAGGTAGACTGGAGCGAGTGGGCGACACCCATCGTTCCTGTCATGAAGAAAACGTTAAACAATAAGTCTGAGGAGCCAAGGAAGGTTCGCATCTGTGGGGACTTCAAGGTGACGGTGAACCCAGTCCTTCACACAGTACAATATCCTCTTCCAAGGATAGAAGATATCTTCGCCTCACTATCTGGAGGGAAGCGTTTTACAAAAATTGACCTAGCACAGGCATATTTGCAGATGGAGGCTGAAGAATCCTCTAGGAAGTATCTCACGATAAACACTCACAAAGGTCTTTACCAGTATAATCGACTGGTATTCGGAGTAGCATCAGCTCCGGCGATATGGCAAAGAGCGATGGAACAAGTCCTGCAAGGGATTCCGGGGACTCAGTGTTACTTGGACGACATCCTAGTAACAGGTGAAGATGACAGTGAACACCTTGCCAACCTAGAGCAAGTGCTCACCAGACTACGTGAACATGGGCTACGAGCCAATCGCCCCAAGTGCGAGTTTTTTAAGAAACAGATATCGTATTGTGGCCACGTGATTGATGAAGAGGGGTTGCATAAGTCCCCTGACAAAATTGAAGCGGTAGTTAAGGCTCCAGCGCCTGAAAATGTGTCGCAACTGAGGTCATTCCTCGGATTGGTGAATTACTACCATAAGTTTTTGCCGAATTTATCCACAATTCTGCATCCACTGAACGCCCTACTACGAACGGGAGTAGCATGGAAATGGAGCGATGAATGTAAGCGGGCCTTTCAGAAGAGTAAGGACCTAATCACTTCAAGAGAAGTATTGGCTCACTACAACCCATCACTACTGATAAGACTGGCATGTGATGCGTCTCCCTACGGCATTGGGGCGGTACTGTCACATAAATTCCTTGATGGTTCAGAGAGGCCGATAGCTTTTGCGTCACGCTCGTTAACTTCAGCCGAGCGTAACTACGCCCAGATTGACAGAGAGGCCCTCAGCCTGGTGTGGGGGGTGAAGAAGTTCAATCACTGCCTGCACGGTCAGAAATTTACTCTACTAACTGATCATCAACCTCTCGTCTCCATTTTCAACCCTCAGAAGGGCATACCGATAATGACGGCACAACGGCTACAGAGGTGATCCCTGTTCCTAGGGGCACACCAATATGACATCGAGTACAAAGGAACTAAACCGCATGGGAATGCTGATGGATTGTCGCGCCTACCGTTGCCGATGGTGGAAGAAGAACTGGCAGTGGATCCAGTGGAGTTATTCCACTCGACTATAGCCGAATGTCTCCCTGTGACGAATGCAAACATAGAAAAGGAAACACGAAATGATCCGACACTCTCCTGGGTCTTTGATTTAACGGTGAAGGGATGGCCAGCACATGGCGAACCACTGCTACCAGCATTCTTGCCGAGAAGAGAACAGCTGTCAGTGTGCAGAGGAACCTTGATGTGTGGATCCAGAGTAGTAATTCCACCCAAATTGAAGGATAGAGTGCTCAATGAGCTTCATGAGGGTCATCTGGGAGGGGTAAAAATGAAGAACTTAGCCAGAGCGTTTGTGTGGTGGCCGGGAATCGATAGAGAATTTGAAGAGATGACCAAGAGCTGTACTGGATGCCAGAAGGTCCAAAACGCCCCACCACAAGCCCCTCTACATCCATGGGAGTGGCCCTCATCTTCATGGCAAAGGGTGCACATTGATTTTGCTGGTCCCTTCATGGACTCGATGTTTTTAATTGCGGTGGATGCACATTCAAAGTGGCCAGAGGTAATAAAAATGTCCTCAACCACCACAGAAAAAACTATCACAGTCTTACGAACTATATTCGCCAGGAATGGGCTGCCTGAACAGATTTTCTCTGACAATGGACCACAGTTTGTGTCTGAAGAGTTCCGGAGATTCTTAAAGAAGAATGGTGTTAAGCATTACACATCCGCCCCATATCATCCAGCCACTAATGGATTGGCCGAGAGGTTTGTTCAAACATTCAAGAAGGCTATCAAGGCAATGTGTAATGAAGATATACCCCTACAACACAAGGTGGATAACTTCTTGTTTGCCTACCGGAATGCGACACATGCGGTTACCAACGAAACTCCAGCCATGATGTTCTTCAATCGAAGACTACGATGCCGCTTGGATTTGGTTAAGCCAAACGTCAGAAGAGATGTGGAGAACAGGCAGTTTCAGAATATGAATGAAAGACCGACCAGGAGTTTTAAGATAGGTCAACCAGTTTTGGCCCGGGACTACCGCACAGAGAAATGGCAGCCAGGAACGATCTGTACACGGCAAGGACCTCTAATGTATACCGTGGACGTTGGAGAGAGCATTGTAAGACGCCATGCTGACCAGATTCTAGAGTCACTGGAAAATGTCAACTCCACACCACGATCTGATACACCTGGCGATGAAACCGAAGTACCAATTGCATCTACCGCAGAATCGGTGATATTGGAAGCAGACGAACCAAACAACGACATTGATCCTGACTCAACCTTGCCAGAAGAACCTGATATCCCAAAGAGGCGTTATCCAGACAGAATCAGGAAGCCTCCTCAAAGACTGAACTTATAATTGCTTAACTTCAACCAATGTATCTAGCAACCGTAATTGTAATTGTAATTAGTTATTATTTAGTTGTTAAATGAATGTTATGTACTGTTTATCTAAAAGGGGAGGAATTGTTGTGTATGTACCTTTAAGGGAATAACTGGTCTCAGACTGCAGTACCGGCAGTGACCACCCCTGTATAAAAGGCCCTAGCAGGCTTCTGTAGTTTCAGTTTCCAGGTTGTCTCCATTCAGTAAAGACTTGTTATAATCAACTCCTGCAGTCCATGTCTCAATTATACACGGACATAATAAGATTGAAGGCCGATAAATCCCCAGGGCCTGATAATCTACATCCTAGGGTACTTAAGGAAGTGGCCCTAGAAATAGTAGATGCATTGCTGATCATCTTCCAACATTCGATGGAATCTGGAACAGTACCCATGGATTGGAGGGTAGCTAATGTTACCCCACTATTCAAAAAAGGTGGTAGAGAGAAAATGGGGAATTACAGACTGGTAAGTCTGACATCGGTAGTGGGGAAAATGCTAGAGTCCATTATAAAAGTTGTAATAGCAGAGCACTTGGAAAACAGTGACAGGATCGGACAAAGTCAACATGGATTTACAAAGGGTAAATCGTGCTTGATTAATCTACTGGAATTTTTTGAGGATGTAACTTGTAAAATAGATAAGGGAGAACCAGTGGATGTGGTGTATTTGGACTTTCAGAAGGCGTTCGATAAGGTCCCGCCTAAGAGATTAGCATGTAAAGTTAAGGCACATGGGATTGGGGGCAAGGTACTGACTTGGATAGAGAACTGGTTGGCAGACAGAAAGCAAAGAGTTGGAATAAACGGCTCTTTTTCCGAGTGGCAGGCAGTGACTAGTGGGGTACTGCAGGGATCGGTCCTTGGACCCCAGCTATTCACAATATACATTAATGATCTGGACCAGGGAACTAGGTGCAATATCTCCAAATTTGCAGATGACACAAAGCTGGGTGGGCGTGTGTGCCGTGAGGAGGATGCCGAGAAACTCCAGGATGATTTGGACAGGTTGGGTGATTGGGCAGAAGCATGGCAGATGCAATATAATGTGGATAAATGTGAGGTTATCCACTTTGGTAGCAAAAACAGGAAGGCAGATTATGATCTGAATGGCAATAGATTGGGAGAAGGGGAAGTGCAACGAGACCTGGGCGTCCTTGTGCTGAAGGTAAGCATGCAGGTGCAGCAGGTGGTTAAGAAGGCAAATGGTATGTTGGCTTTCGTAGCGAGAGGGTTTGAGTACAGGAACAAGGATGTCTTGCTGCAGTTGTACAGGGCCTTGGTGAGACCACATCTTGAGTATTGTGTGCAGTTTTGGTCGCCTTATCTGAGGAAGGATGTTCTTGCCATGGAAGGAGTTCAGCGAAGATTCACCAGGCTGATACCTGGGATGGCAGGAATGACATATGAGGAGAGATTGGGTCGGTTGGGCTTGTACTCGCTGGAGTTTAGAAGAATGAGAGGGGATCTCATTGAAACTTATAAAATTCTGACAGGACTGGACAGACTAGATGCAGGAAGAATGTTCCCGATGGTCGGGGAGTCCAGAACCAGGGGCCAGAGTCTAAGGATAAGGGGTAGGCCATTTAGGACAGAAATGAGGAGGAATTTCTTCACCCAGAGAGTGGTGAACCTGTGGAATTCTCTACCACAAAAGGCAGTAGAGCCCAATTCATTAAATATATTCAAGAAGGAGTTGGATATATTTCTCTAGGCTAAAGGGATCAAGGGGTATGGGGACAAAGTAGGGACCGGGTACTGAATTTGGATGATCAGCCGTGATCGCATTGAATGCCAGAGCAGGCTTGAGGGGCCGAATGGCCTACTCCTGCTCCTATCTTCTATGTTTCTATGTTTCCACATAGTACGGCAGACTTGTGGCAAGTGTCTCCTGCCAGTTGGTGGGTACAGGACTGTCCGCCTTCTCTGCACCGCTAAAACCAATACCTCCAAATCTTCCTCAGAAAACCCCCGGGCTCTCTCCCTGATCTAGCGATCTGCCATCAGGATTTGTAAATAAGTGCTCCTTCTCTTTGTCCTTCTTATGGTTTTTGAGGCAGCTGCACAGGCAACAATGCTGAGAATGAGGTGCTGCAGCATCAATGGACCTCCCCTTTAAGCAGCGAAATAAGCCTGTGGCAATCATTACTTGTGCTTAGACTACACCTGATATTCCTTCCCTTCACTTCCCTTTCTTTCCCTTTCTTCCCTTCCCTTTTCTTCCCTTTCTTCCTTTCCTTCCTTTTCCTTCCCTTCCCTTCCCTTCCATTTCCTTCTCTTTCCTTCCCTTTCCTTTGCTTCCCTTTCCTTTCCTTTCCTTCCCTTTCCTTTCCTTCCCTTTCTTCCTTTCATTCCCTTTCCTTCCCTTTCCTTCCCTTTCCTTCCCTTGCCTTCCCTTTCTTCCTTCCTTTTCTTTGTCTTCTTCCTTCCCTTTCTTTCTTTCCTTCCATCCTTTTCCTCCTTTTCTTCCTTTCTTTTCTTCTTCATGCAAGTCACCTATAACCATCAAAACAGGGTAATGTGGTTGAATGCCTACTTCCCAGGCAGCAGTCATGAAGTTTTCATTTTACGGCAATCCATTGACAGAGAAAGAAAAGCACAAGGATGGTGCTTAATATACCAAGGTTATCCTCTTCAACAACAACAAACAGTCTCATGGCACTGCTACAAGGGGATCATTGTAAAAACATTTCAAAGTAGTGCACCAGATGACTGCAAATGATCAGAGGAATCTTACAATGGAGGATCTCCAAGATCACTGTCATCTGTTGCATGCTTCACAACTTTACTATCCAAAGAAACATAAACATGGAGCAAGGGAGAAAAAGAGCACGGTTATCTGCAGGTAAGCACAGAGCAAGGCAAAGATGAGGAGTCGGACGATATTCTGGTTGAGCCAGAGTCAGAAGAAATTCCAGATGAAACCACACTTGCAATGAGCCATGTGGAGGATCTTACTGATGAGACCTTCAATGAAGTACTCCATCTGGTCAGTATATGAACAGTCCTCTCTGCATATACATGCTGCAGTGGCCAAATGCACCTCCATTAACACTGGGCTCCGCATTAACTCAAATCCCATTCCTTTCAGCTGTTGGAACCTTATTGTACACAATCCCAAGAAAACTTTCTTAACACTGTTGAAATAAAGTGTACCCAAATTTAATACTCTTCAAGTTATGTGTGTACATGCTTAGTATTTTTGCTCTGGTGCTTCACCTTGGTGCTAGTATATCATTTTGTTTTAATGTGCTCTAGGACCTAAACGTCCATCTCTGTGTTCCATTGGTGGCAGGAGTGAGTGAGGTCACTGACGGCCGGATGCCAGTGGGAGCCTCTTGGGATTGAATTGGTCTTCTATGTCATGCTGTGTTATAATATGACTCCCCAACTACTTGCGCCATGTCCTGTGTTGTGGTGGCTGTCTGCTCCTGTCCACTTTCCGACTCATTGTTTACCATTTGAGAGTAGATGGGGTTATCCGTGCCTACTACAGCCATGTCTTTGCTTCTGGGTATTCCCGCACCATGTCAAGGGATCTGCTTGGGAGTGGACATCTAGGCAGCAACGATAGCAGTAAAGCTCTGCATAGTGGCTCGGCTCATTGGTCTCCTAGCATGTTTAAAACTAGACAACGCAGTCTCTTAGAGGTTGAAACCCAAGGCCCCAATAGCAACAGGCCGAGACTACTGAGAACTTGGAACCTTTGCCCTGCTACAGATGGTCATGGAACTGCCACTCACTCCATGGTGGACAGAAGGCCTGATAAATGGTCATTTAACAGCAACAAGGTGGTTGACACACTATCTAATGACTGCATAAAACCATGGTGTTCGGATAAGAGCCTTCTTCTAAATATAGGTACCATGAGGCCCAATTCCCAGGGCTCTAGCTGAGGAAGGGAAACAGCTGGCTCTTAGGAACAGTAGGCCATTCAGCCCCCATAAGCCTGCTCTGCCTTTCAATTAGATCATGGCTGCTCTGTACCTCAACTCCATTTTCCTGCCTTTGCTTTATATCCCTTGATACCCTTACCCAACAAAAATTGATAGATCTCAGTCTTGAAAGCTCCAATTGTCCCCCGGCACCCCCAGCCTTCTGGGAGAGATTTCTAGCTTTCTACTACACTCTGTGTGGAAAAAGTGCTTCCCAATTTTGCTCCTGAATGGCCTAGTTCTAACATTAGGATTATGTCCCTTTGTTCTTGATTCCCCCACCAGAGGAAATACTTTCTCTTTGACCAGAAGTTCCTGTTCCTGTACCTGTGCCACTGACTTTGGCAGGAGACCAGTGGAAGCTCCAGAGAAATGGCTGAAAATGTTCATTTGTCCGAGCCTTGTACATTTCAAATGTCACACATCAAATTTCTGTGTCACCATTTAAAAAAAAAGAAACAAAGGCAATCATTTGGAAAGCACAAAGTTCACCAAAAATTGTAATAATACCTATATAAACAGAAAATGCCAGAAATATTCAACAGGTCAGGCAGTATCTGTAGAGAGAGACAGAGTTAATGTTTCAGATCAGTGACCTTTCATCACAACTGGAAAATGTTACAGATGTAACAGGTTTTAAGAAAGTACAGAGGCAGGGAAAGGGGGGAGGGGGGAGGGGAGGAAAGAACAAAAGAGCAGGTCCGTGATAGGATGGAAGGCAGGAGAGATTAAATGACAAAAAGGATGATGGTGCAAGGCAAAATTAGCTGGTAATGGGACAAGTAAAGTAAGAGAAGATGGGTCTAGAGGAGTTGTTAATTACAACAGCAGACCCATTACCAGCACCTGCTGTCCGAAAAAATGGGAGCAGTGGTCATGATCTGAAATTGTTGAACACATTGTTGAATCTGGAAGGTTGTAAAATGCCTAATCAAAAGATGAGGTGCTGTTTCTTGAGCTTCTGTTGAGCTTCATTGGAACAGCGTAGGAGGCCGAGGTCAGAGTGGGAGTGGGGTGGAGAATTAAATTGGCAAGCAACTGGAAGCCCAGGGTCACGCTTGCGGACTGAATGGATCAGCAAAGCGATCACCCAATCTGCGTTCGGTCTCCCCAATGTAGAGGAGATTGCATCGTGAGTAGTGAATACAGTATACAAAATGAAAGAAGTACAAGTAAATTGCTGTTTCACCTGGAAGGAGTGTTTGGTGCCCTGGATGGTGGGAAGGGAGGAGGTAAAAGGGCAGGTGTTGCATCTCCTGCGCTTGCACGGGAAGGTGCCATGGGAAGGGGACTGGGTGTTGGGGGTGATGGAAGAGTGGACCAGGCATCGTGGAGGGAACAGGCCCTTTGGAATGCTGAAAGTGGAGGGGAGGGGAAGATATGTTTAGTGGTGGCATCATGCTGGAGGTGGCAGAAATGGCAGAGGATGATCTATTGAATGTGGAGGCTGGTGGGGTGGAAGGTGAGGACAAGGGGAACCCTAACGTGGTTCTGGGAGAGAGGGGAAGGGGTGAGGGCAGAACTGCGGGAAATGGGAGGGACACATTCGAGGGCCCTGTCAAACACGGTTGAGGAAATAGGAAGACATATTGGAAGCACTGTTGTGGAATTGTAATACTTTAACTGACACAAGAGCCAGAATGTCTATGGCCTCTGATTTGATCTTACCAATGGCACTTGAAAAAAGACATGGGGAGAAATTCGGTATCGCCCCATTTGGGGCGCAATTATTGGCCAGGCACAAAGTTTCGCGCCTGGTGCTAATTATCGCCTCCAACTGCAAACTTGGCTTCCATTGCCCCTGGAGGTGATTTGAGGGCTAAATCAGGCGCTATACACCTCATTTAAAGCGCTAACACCGAGGAGCGAGGCGCTACCTCAGAGCGCTGGCGAAGCTCATGTGATGTCAGTTAGCAATGGAACACAGACACACTGGCACCGGTCAGTTCTTAAAGGGGAGGGTCTATCTTGCTCTCCAGCCACACCCTGCTCATTGCAGCCTTGAATCCTGGCCTGGAGAGACCTGTACATCAATTCTGCTGGAAAGAACAATGGAGAAGCCCAGGGAAAGAGCTCAGAGTGCAGCCCCCATAGTCTCTTCTAAATCGATGCAAGGAAGGTCAAATCAAAATGAACCTGCAAAGTGCTGCTCAGTATCCAAAACTCCTTCACACTGCGTTGAATCTCTCCAGAAGTCTCTCTCTCTCTCTCTCTCAGAATGCGTGGTGCAAAAATGTCGCCGACAAAAAAAGGCAGGAAGCGTCCGCCTTTAAATAGCAATCCCCCAGTCCCTTCCCGACTGCAAAACGTTCCCCTCTACCTGTCGTTGCTAGCAGCAGGTGGAAAGGCAGGGGGCGCCACTCAATATCTGGTCCGGGGCGCTACTGGGGTGTTGTACGCTCGACTGACGTCACGCTCTGCAGGCGCAGGAGTTTGTGGCGATAGTATTTAGCGCCGCCGCAAAAGGTTGTCAATTTCGCGAGCGGCGCAAACATCGCCGTGCCCTGGCACTAGTTCTTTGCACCCCATTAGCGCCCTCTTAGGGCTCTAACGGGAGGCGCTAATCAACCAAATTTTTCCCCCATAGAAAGCTAAGGCAATTAAAGAGCAATTAAACGCCAACCTTGTTAAGAGTTTACTTAGTAGCAATTAGACATTGTGGTCTTAAAAGGACACAGCTTCGTCTTAGAAGTGGAATAATACATTAGGGCAAAATCTCTGTTTCCACCATTTGAAGGGTCTTCAGGTTATAGAATCAGCATTACAGTGTTGGAGTCTTATTTCTAACCCGCACTGTCTTTGAGTGCAGCTCCCCACTGGAAGCACGAGATTGTGGAATTTACCCTACAGGAGCACGTAGCATTACATAGTATAATACTCCCATTCTTACAAAACCGCACGTCATCCAACTTGCTGTGAGCAACAGACATGTGATTCACTAATATATATAAAAGTCTTGAAGCCGAGCATCAGTCATCACATTTTAAAGCATCGCGCTTTGCTAGAAACACAAAACAATCTTTAAAAGAGAGAGCCTGAAATTTTCAGGCAGTTACATGAGCGAAGTGACTGACCTCAGCAGCTTATAAGTAGTTACAATGGCTTGGATTTGCCTATTAAAAAGAGTGGCTTTAAAGGGACAGGCCAGGTTACCAGCCAAGCATCACAACTGTGATCGTGACCCTGGATTACCCGTGAGCAACGCCACAGGAGATCTGTTCACTATCCAATTTTTTTTTTTTTTAAAGCCATTAATTGCATTTGCAATGAATCTGGTCCACTCACATCTACCATTTCCGAGGAAATAAATATTTTAGGGACTGCTCCCGGTTTAGAGCTTTGCCCGCCAGAAGCACATCTCAGGAAATCGCAGGAACACTCCCCAACATTTTTTGTCCATTAGCCAGAAGCACGTAGTCCAAAAACTGGCCCTTTTGTACAATTGCTAGTCCTCTTCGAGGCTTCTGTTCCACATTTTATGGGGCAGCATTCAGAAGATACTCCAGTGAGCATTTAGAACTAGATATTGCAATCCATATATCTGTATCATACTTGCACATCTATTCACAGCGCTATGGGGAAAGAGCAGGGGAGTGGGACTATTTGGTAGCTCTTTCAGAGAGCCGCCACAGGCACGATGGGCCGAATGGCCTCCTGCTGTGCTGTGTGATTCTATCTCAATAAAACAGCTTGTGTCTGTATGACTCCCTCCCGAATGTCCCTTCTGTCTGGCTGCCAATTTCAGAAAATCTCCAGGTCCCCCGGCTTTGAAACATTTATCTCTTGTATTTCAATTGTGTAGCAATCTTCAAACATGGTGGCCTTGCCTTAATCAGGAATTTGATTCTGCTAGAAGGAGGTTTGGTTGGGAGAACTGGGTGGTGCAGTGTATTCCGCAACTAGCTTTCACCTCTACAATATGGCTTTGAATAAGGCCCATACTGATGAACGTTCTTGGCTGTCATGGCTCTGTGAGATAGGGCAGGCTCAAGCCAGGTCCCAGTGGGTACAGGCCTACAACTCGAGCATTGTTAACGCTCACCATTTGCTCGCAATCCTGTGACCCTGGACCTTTTTTTATTACTCACGATTCAGGTGTGAAGTTATAGCATAGAAACATAGAAGATAGGAGCAAGAGTAGGCCATTCGGCCCCTCGAGCCTGCTCCGCCATTCAATGAGATCAGGGCTGATAATCCAAACTCAGTACCCTGTCCCTGCCTTCTCCCCACATCCCTTGATCCCTTTAGCCTTAAGAAACATATCTAACTCCTTCTTGAATATATTTAATGAATTGGCCTCAACTGCCTTCTGTGGTAGAGAATCCCACAGATTCACCACTCTCTGGGTGAAAAATTTATCCTCATCTCTGTCCTAAATGGCTTACCCCTTATCTTTAGACTGTGACCCCTAGTTCTGGACTCCCCTGCCATCAGCAACATCCTTCCAGCATCTAGTCTGTCTAGTCATGTTAGAATTTTATAAGTTTCAATGAGATTCCCCTCTCATTCTTCTAAACTCCAGCGAGTATAAGCCCAATCGACCCAATCTCTCCTCATACATCATTCCTGCCATCACAGGTATCAGTCTGGTGAATCTTCGCTGCACTCCCTCCATGGCAAGAATATCCTTCCTCAGATAAGGCAACCAAAACTGCACATAATACTCAAGGTGTGGTCTCACCAAGGCCCTGTACAACTGCAGCAAGACATCCTTGTTCCTGTACTCGAATCTTCTCGCTATGAAGGCCAACATACCATTTGCCTTCTTAACCGCCTGCTGCACCTGCATGCTTACCTTCAGCGACTGGTGCACAAGGACACCCAGGTCTTGTTGCACTTCCCCTTCTCCCAATCTAATGCCATTCAGATAATAATCTGTCTTCCTGTTTTTGCCACCAAAGTGCATAACCTCGCATTTATCCACATTATACTGCATCTGCCATACATCTGCCCAATCACCCAGCCTGTCCAAATCATACTGGAGTTTCTCGGCATCCTCCTCATAGCACACACGCCCATCCAGCTTTGTGTCATCTGCAAACTTGGAGATATTATATCTAGTTCCCTCGTCTAGATCATTAATATATATTGTGAATAGCTGGGGTTCTAGCACTGATCCCTGCGGTACCCCACTAGTCACTGCCTGCCACTCGGAAAAAGACCCGTTTATTCCAACTCTTTTCTTCCTGTCTGCCAACCAGTTCTCTATCCAAATCAATACCTTGCCCCCAATCCCATGCGCTTTATCTTTACACGCTAATCTCTTATGCGGGACCTTATCGAAAGCCTTCTGAAAGTCCAAATACACCACATCCACTGGTTCTCCCTTATTTATTCTACCAGTTACATCCTCAAAAAATTCCAGTAGATTAGTGAAGCCCGATTTACCTTTTGTAAATCCATGTTGACTTTGTCCGATCCTGTCACTGTTTTCCAAGTGCTCTGCTATTACATCTTTTATAATGGACTCTAGCATTTCCCCCTCTACCGATGTCAGGCTTATCGGTCTATAATACCCCGTTTTCTCTCTACCACCTTTTTTGAATAGTGGGGTAACATTAGCTACCCTCCAATCCATGGGAACTGTTCCAGATTATGTAGAATTTTGGAAGATGACCAGCAATGCATCGACTATTTCTCGGGCCACTTCCTTAAGAAACAGAAACATAGAAACATAGAAGATAGGAGCATGAGTAGGCCATTCGGCCCCTCGAGCCTGCTCCACCATTCAATGCGATCATGGCTGATCATCCAAATTCAGCACCCGGTCCCTGCTTTCTCCCCATACCCCTTGATCCCTTTAGCCTTAAGAAATATATCCAACACCTTCTTGAATATATTTAATGTATTGGCCTCTACTGCCTTCTGTGGTAGATAATTCCACAGGTTCACCACTCTCTGGGTGAAGAAATTCCTCCTCATTTCTGTCCTAAATGGCCTACCCCTTATCCTTAGACTGTGACCCCTGGTTCTGGACTCCCCGACCATCGGGAACATCCTTCCTGCATCTAATCTGTCCAGTCCTGTCAGAATTTTATAAGTTTCGATGAGATCCCCTCTCATTCTTCCAAACTCCAGCGAGTACAAGCCCAATCAACCCAATCTCTCCTCATATGTCATTCCTGCCATCTCAGGTATCAGCCTGGTGAATCTTAAGTACCCTAGGATGTAGATTATCAGGCCCTGGGGATTTATCGGCCTTCAGTCCCATCAATTTCCTTAACACCATTTCCCTACAAATACTGATTTCATTCAGTTCCTCCCTCTCATTAGACCCTATGTTCCCCGACATCTTTGGGAGGTTATTTGTGTCCTCCTTTGTGAAGACAGAACCAAAGTATGTATTTAATTGGTCTACCATTTCTTTGTTCCCCATTATAAATTCCCCTGATTCTGACTGCAAGGGACCTACGCTTGACTTCACTAATCTTTTTCTCTTCACATGTCTATATAAGCTTTTACAGTCAGTTTTTATGTTCCCTGAAAACTTACTCTCATACTCTATTTCCCCCCTCTTAATTAATCCCTTTGTCCTCCTTTGCTGAATCCTAAACTGCTCCCAATCCTCAGGTTTGCTGCTTTTTCTGGCCAATTTATATGTACTCTCCTTGGATCTTATGCTATCCCTAATTTCCCTTCTTAGCCACGGTTGAGTCACCTTTTTTGTTTTATTTTTATGCAAAACAGGGATGAATAAATTCTGTAGTTCATCCATGCGATCTTTAAATGTTTGCCATTGCCTGTCCACCGTCAACCCTTTAAGTAACATTCCCCAATCCATCCTACCCAACTCGCGCTTCATACCATCGTAGTTTCCTTTATTTAAATTCAGGACCCTAGTCTCTGAGTCAAGTACTTCACTTTCCATCTTAATGAAGAATTCTATCATATTATGATCACTCCGCCCCAAGGGGCCTCGCACAACAAGATTGCTAATTAATCCTTTCTCGTTATATAATACCCAGTCTAAGATGGCCTGATCTCTAGTTGGTTCCTCGACATATTGGTCCAGGAAACCATCCCGTATACACTCCAGGAATTCCTCCTCCACAGTATTGTTACTAATTTGGTTAGCCCAATCTATATGTAGATTAAAGTCACCCATGATAACTGCTGTGCCCTTATTGCACGCTTCTCTAATTTCACGGTTAACGCCATCCCCAACCTCGGCATTACTGTTTGGGGGTCTGTATACAACTCCCACGAATGTTTTCTGCCCCTTGGTATTTCTCAGCTCTATCCATACAGATTCCACATCATCAGAGCTAATATCCTTCCTTACTATTGTGTTAATCTCCTCTTTAACCAGCAATGCTACCCCACCTCCTTTTGCCTGTCTTTCCTGAATATTGAATACCCCTGGATGTTGAGTTCCCAGCCTTGGTCACCCTGGAGCCAAGATTCCGTAATCCCAATCATATCATATCCATTTACATCTATTTGCGCAGCTAATTCATCCACCTTATTACGAATGCTCCTCGCATTAAGACGCAAAGCCTTCAGGCTTGTTTTTTTAACACTCTTAGACCTTAGATTTCTACATGTTTAAATCTCCCACGTCAGTCAGAAGTATTAAAAAAAAAAGAAAATACTTGGACTCTCAAGTGTTGGCCATGTTGCACCACAAGAGTGACACTAATATGGCACTGGCTGACCTTTGCACTCAGGGGTGCCGCAAAAATGCTTGTGTAGGTAACGGATGACATCACATGAAAGTAGAAGTGAATTCCCTTCGAAAGTTACGGCATGTCGAAGATATTGATCAGGATTTAGGGTTCATGTCTATTGCAATCCCTAATTTTGCTTTGAAGTCAGCTAAGATAAACTAACTCCGTTAAGAAGCCTGGCTGGTTAGAATAGCATTGAAGTCTTCGTTCACCTCAGAGCTATCAAGGGCAGAACAATGAACAGTTTAGTGTACTAGTATCAAATACTTTATTTCAATACTAATGTAATTGCCACAAATGTGAGAAGAAATTTGCATTCAGAATTAATAGCAAAGCATTAGCTGCATTCAACGTATCACAGCATAATCCAATTTCAGCATCACAGTAGCACAGCACTACCCCAGGTATAGCTTACTGTAATGGAACAATTCAATTTCCAGGATTTCAATATGCACTTGACAATATTCGTCTTTCTGATTTGTATTGCAGGGTAACAGGTGGTAATTATATGTTTGTAGCCCTAAGGACCATATTTACTTCTGTGTCCCCCTTGTTTACCAAAGAATGTTGGAGCTCACTCTCTGCAGCAGTTGCTGGGCCATTGAGCTCTAATGGTAGAGAAGGAACTTGCATTTATACAGGAACTTTCACATTCTCAGGATGTTCCACAGTGCTTCACAACCAATGACGTACTTTTGAAATAAAAACAGAACATGCTGGAAATACTCAGCAGGTCAGGCAGCATCCGTGGAGAGAGAAACAGAGTTAATGTTTCAGTTCTGATGAAAAGTCATTGAGCTGAAACATTAATTCTGTTTCTCTCTCCACAGAGTGTGGAGATGCCGGAGTTGGACTGGGGTGGACAAATGTAAGAAATCACACAACACCAGGTTATAGTCCAACAGTTTTATTTGAAATCACAAGCTTTCGGAGCGCTGCTCAGCCCGAGCTCCGAGTCTCTCCACAAAGGCTGCCTGATGAGTATTTCCAGCATTTTTCTGTTTTTATTTCAGATTTCCAGCAGCCGCAGTATTTCGCTTTTGCATAAGTACTTTTGAAGTGTAGTCACTGTTGTAATGGAGGAACATGCAGCAGCCAATTTGCACACAGCAAGGTCCCACAAACAGTAATGAGATAAATGACCAGATCATCTGTTTAGATGGTGTTGGTTGAGGGATAGATGTTGACCAGGACACTGAGCATACACCTGAGCAGTCAGACGGGGCCTCGGTTTAATGTTTCAGCCTAAAGGCAACACGTCTAACAGTGCTGCACTCCCTCAGTACTGTATTGAAGTGTCAGCCTTGATTATGTACTCATGTCTGTGGAGTTAGGCTTAGAACCTACAACCTACTAACACAGAGGCAAGAGTTGTACCACTGAGCCAAGGCTGACATTGAGGTCTGACATTAGCTTCTCTGCACTGAGATCCCACGTGCATCAAAATGAATCGTGCTCTGAGCTAAGAAGGGGAAAACATCAACTACAGTTTCCACTCCTGGTTACATAGTATTTACAGCACAGAAACAGGCCTTCGGCCCAACAGCTCCATGCCGGTGTTTATGCTCCACACGAGTCTCCTCCCACCTATAACCCCACCATCATATCCTTCTATTCCTTTCTCCCTCATGTACTTTTCAGGCTTCCCCTTAAAGGCACTATGCTATTCACCTTAACTACTCCATGTGCTAGTAAGCTCTACATTGTAACCACTCTCTGGGTGAAGAGGTTTCTCCTGTGTTGCTTATTGGATTTATTAATGAGCATCTTATATTTATGACCCCTAGTTTTGGACTCCCCACAAGTGGCAACACATTCCCTATGCCAACCCCATCAGACCCCTTCATAACTTTAAACATCTCTATTGGATCATCCTGCAGCCCTCTTTTCTAGAGAAAAGAGCCCCAGCATGTTCAGTCATTCTGGATATTTATAACCTCTCAGTTCTGGTATTACCCTTGTAAATCTTTTTGCAACTTCTACAGTGCCTGTGTATCCTTTTCGTAATATGGAGACCAGAACTGTACACAGTACTCCAAGTGAGGTCTAACTAAGGTTCTATGGGGGAAAAATTGAGCTGCGCCCCCTTTGGAGCGCTAACTTTGCTGGGGCGTTTTGTTTAGCCACCCGAAAAAATTAGCTCCCCCGCAGCCGAAATTCATCGGTAGCGCCCTAAGAAGGAAGCGGGGCGCTACTGGAAGCACCCCGCCTCCCTCTTGGGGCGCTGCAAGGGAATATTGCGGCCCCTTCTGAGTGCCGGCAAAAGATTCTGGCACTCAAGAGGAGTGCTGGGTTCATGCAGGAAGGATGTTCCCGATGGCGGGGGTGTCCAGAACCAGGGGTCACAGTCTAAAGATACGGGGTAAGCCATTTAGGACTGAGATGAGGAGGAATTTCTTCACCCAGAGAGTGGTGAACCTGTGGAATTCTCTACCACAGAAGGCTGTTGAGGCCAATTCATTAAATATATTCAAGAAGGAGTTAGATATATTTCTTAAGGCTAAAGGGATCAAGGGATATGGGGAGAAAGCAGGGACAGGATACTGAGTTTGGATGATCAGCCATGATCTCATTAAATGGCGGAACAGGCTCGAGGGGCCGAATGGCCTACTCCTGCTCCTATCTTCTATGTTTCTATGGAGTGCACCCGGCAGTCCGCAGGGGGGCTGCTCAGGGGGCCAGGGACGGCAACGGAGGCAGGTGCTGGCAGGCAGCCAGCAACAAAAATGGCCGCCCAGCAACTCACCTTTAAATAGCGCCGCCCCGGCCGCAGGTAGGGCCCCTAACCCCGTTGGACATAGCGTCCGGCAGTACGTCAGGGTGCGCTGCCGAAGATTACGACCGGGGCGCAAGTGGGGCGCTGCGTATGGTGCTGATGTCATCACTGGCGACGCAGTGCCGCGGGGCGCTAACAGTTACCGCTGTCGCTAACCTCCCGCTGAATTTCGTGGGAGGCATTGGCGGCACTGTGCCCGGGCACTAGTTGATTTGCGCCCCATTAGCGCCCTCTTAGGGGAGGCACAAAGCAACCGAAATTCTCCCCCTATATATTTTATTATCCATTGAGACCTACCACCCCGCCCCTCCCCACCACTGGAAAAGATCTGTCGGTGGAAATCAGGTGAGGTCAGGACTGGGCTTTGCTTAGATGCTGCTCCCTGGTTGAATACCTTGACGTAACTCACTGTTTAGTCTCACACAGGAATAATGGGCACTTGGGTGAATTAATAGGAACACTAGGAACTGGAGGAGGCCATTCAGCCCCTCAAGCCTGCTTCACCATTCAATTAGATCATGGCTGATCTGTACCTCAACTCCATTTTCCCAGCTTTGCCCAATATTCCTTGATACCCTAAACCTAATAAAAATCTATCGATCTCAGTCTTGAAAGATCAAATTGATCCCCAACATCCACAAACTTTTGGGGGAGAGAGCTCCAGATTTTTACTACCCTTTGTGTGAAAAAGTGCTTCCTGATTTCGTTTCCTGAATGGCCTAGTTTTAATTTTAAGATTATGTCTCCTTGTTCTGAATTCCACCACCAGAGGAAATAGGGCTGAATTTTGTCAGTGTGGGCGGGCTAGGGAGTGTTGAAAAAGTGGAATTTTCCCCTAATTGGGCAGTTGATTTCCTGCATGTGGGAGCCACTGGCCCAATGAGTCTTTTCATACAGAAAGTCGCCTCCGATGACGTCATCTATGCTGTTGGAGACTGCAAAGGCTCTGCAATTTATATGAATGAGTTGAACTGTGGAAAATGTCAACGATCAAGCAAAAGTGTGCTCCTCGATTTGATGAGCCCTCCCTCCAAGCTCTGGTGCATGGAGCCAGCTGTAATAAGGAGATGCTGTTCCCTTCCTCAGGGATAAAAAAGCCACCCCAGCAGACAAAAGCTGTGTGGCTGCAAGTGGCCCAGGAGGTCAACTCCATTTTGCTGAGCCGCAGAACCTGGCTGCAATGCAGGAAGAGGTTTCATGGCCTTCTCTGCACAGGAAAAGTGAGTATGAATTTCCCATCACCCTCAATCTGATCCCCATCGCCTCTCCTCACCAGCACTCTGCTTTGCCAACCTCTTCCTCCACATGCCATTGACACTTACATCCCTGCACCCTTACCCATTCCCTCTCTCTCTAAGGTCACATTCACTTAACTATTCGACCATGCAGCCCGCACACTCCCTATCACTGTGATGCCATGACAACAACAACTTTCAACACACAGGGAGCGTCCTTTCTATCCTTCTAAGCATCTATGCTATGGATTCTCTACACTCACTCCTTCATTCTCACTCAAACACCACTTGTGTCGCTCATTGCAGGAAAAGAGAGCCGACAATAAGAGGGAAAGAGCGAGGACAGGAGGAGGGCCACCCTCAGTAGCCCACCTCACCCCCGGGAGGAGGAGGCCCTGGAAATTGCTGGGATCGAGGAGGATACCCAAGTGGGGGATGGACAGATGGGCGCATCACAGCTAGCTGGTGACAGAACAGATTGGAATCTCTCTCATTGACATAGCATGATTCTGATGCTCTAACAGATTGACTTATGATCATCTGCAATATTCAATGTGCATGTAACCTTGGCCTCACATATCCAACTCTTTGCTTTACTCCCCACAGGACCATTGAAAGCCCCTGTCCCCACTATCCAGGAGGAAAACCTGAGCCTCCAGACTCCTCAGAGGAAGCTGCATCCTCTGACGGCACAGCGTCAGCAGAATTCAGCGCACCCAGCATCAGCGCAGACACTCACACCTCGGTGGGACATTCACGAGATAGAGTAGTGTTGTCACCTGGTGTATCACAGCTCACAAGTGAGCATCAGCAGATGGTGGAGACAGCGACAGCACTGGAGAGTCCTTGTCGGAGGGCACAGGACTCTGCCAGCTCGGCTCCGCTGCATGTCGACCCTGTGCCTCCGGGCCCATCCAGAAGGAGAGCGGTGCTGGAACTCCAGGAACAGGTGCAGGAGTCTCTGGCAGGTTTTGTCTCCAGGGTCGCTGCGAGTGTGGAGCGAATGGAGGATTCCATCGCGAACATGAGCAGAGCCTTTGTGGAGGCATTGGCGCAGGAATACATCACCGTGGAAAGGATGGCTACCTCCATGGTAAGGCTGGCTACCGTAGAGAAGAGGATGGTTACTGTTGAGTCTGTGTTTCCAAATGTAGTTATGCTGAATAACTGGACACAGACTACAGAAATAATTAAACAGGGCTTTAGTAATTGAGGGTCAGGGCTGAACTGGAATACACTTTGCTCCACAGGGTTTATATACCAGTGTGGTCACCACCGGTACTACAATGTACAGGAGCCATCAAAAAGTAGTCCATCACCTTAAGGTATCCTCTTAAGGTGGTACAGGTTACATACACTACAATTCCTCCCCTTTTAGCTTAACAGTGTACACCCCAATTTAAACATTACATGGATAACATATATACAACTTTCACACAAAACTGTTCAAAGATTCAGCCTCTGAGGAGGCCTCCTGATCCGGGCCGGATAACGCCTTTCAGGGGTCTCTGGTTCTCGTTGCTGGGGTGACTCATCCATTTGATCTCCTATGGATTGAACATCATCATGTACGTTCGAGTCTGAGGTAGATGCTATAGGCTCAATAACTTCTTCAACTGGTGTCTCTGCCGTAGACATGGGGTCGACCCTTGTTCTCGATTCCACAAGTTGGTCAGCATGACATCGTATTATGTTCTCTCCAACGTCTACCGTGTACATCAAGGGTCCTTGTCGAGCATGAATTGTTCTGGATTGCCATTTATCATTCCTATAGTCCCTGGCCAACACTGGTTGTCCTATTTCAAAACTCCGAGTGGCCTTGTTATTTACATGCTGGAATTGCTTGTTTTCGACTTCCCTACGCACATTGGGTTTTAACAAATCCAACCGGGACCGCAACCTCCTGTTATAGAACATTATGGCAGGGCTTTGATTTGTCACTGCATGCGTGGCATTTCGATATGCCATCAGGAAATTGTCCACCTTGTGTTGTAGTGGAATATGGTCTTCGCTCATGGCCTTTATCGCCTTTTTGAACGTTTGTACAAATCTCTCGGCCAACCCATTTGTAGCCGGATGATATGGGGCAGATGTATAGTGTTTCACCCCATTCTTTTTCATGAATTTCTGGAATTCTTCTGACACGAACTGTGGTCCGTTGTCTGAACATATTTGTTCCGGCAACCCATTCCTTGCAAATATGGTTCTTAGAACTGCGATCGTCTTTTCAGAGGTAGTGGTCGACATCTTAATCACTTCTGGCCATTTAGAATGTGCATCTACTGCTATCAAAAACATGGAATCCATGAATGGACCTGCAAAGTCGATATGCACATGTTGCCATGGGGTTGAAGGCCATTCCTACGGATGCAGCGGTGCAATTGGAGGTGCGTTTTGAACTTTTTGGCACCCTGAGCAGCTTTTAGTCAGATCCTCTATTTGTTTGTCGCTACCTGGCCACCACACATAAGCCCTAGCAAGGCTTTTCATCTTGACTCCCCCCAGATGACCTTCATGCATTTCCTTCAGAACTCTCTCCCTTAATTTAGGAGGAATAATCACCCTTGTTCCATACATCAATGTTCCTTGACAGACGGACAGCTGTTCTCGTCTGGCTGAGAATGCTGGTAACAGTGGGTCGCCATGTGCTGGCCATCCCTTCACTGTCAAATCGTAGACCCGAGACAGTGTCGGGTCGTTTCGGGTCTCTCTCTCAATACCCGCATTGGTGACTGCTAAGCATTCGATGATGGTCGAGTGAAATATCTCGACAGGGTCAACTGCCGGTGCCTCTTCCGCTGTAGGTAGTGGCAGGCGCGATAGCCCATCAACATTACCATGTTGCTTTGTACCTTTGAATTCGATATCATATTGATGTGCCCCTAGGAAAAGGGACCATCTCTGAAGCCTCTGCGCCGTCATCACCGGAACACCCTTCTTAGGGTTAAAAATGGAAACCAACGGCTGGTGATCTGTCAGCAGCGTAAACTTTTGGCCTTGCAGGTAATGGTTAAATTTCTTAACTCCCCACACGAGGCTGAGAGCCTCCCTATCTATCTGAGCATAGTTGTGCTCTGCGGAGGTCAATGATCTGGATGCGAACGTGACTGGCCTTTCCAAGCCATTTGGAAACTTATGTGAGAGCACTGCCCCGATACCATATGGAGAAGCATCACAAGCTAAGCGAATAGGCAGCGTTGGGTTAAAGTGAGCCAACACTTCCTTAGAGGTGATCAGTGCCTTGCTTTTTTGAAAAGCCCGCTTACAATCATCGCTCCACTTCCATGGTATTCCCATTTGCAAAAGAGTGTTCAGCGGGTGTAACACCGTGGATAAATTTGGAAGAAACTTGTGGTAATAGTTAACCAACCCAAGGAACGACCTCAACTGGGATACATTTTCCAGAGCGGGAGCTTTCACAACAGCTTCGATCTTGTCAGGTGACTTATGGAGCCCCTCCTGGTCAATGGCGTGGCCGCAGTACGAGATTCGCTTTTGAAAGAACTCACATTTCTGGCGATTAACTCTGAGCCCATATTCTTTCAATCTGGTGAGCACCTGCTCCAAATTCGCGAGGTGATCCTTATCATCATCTTCTGTAATCAGAATGTCATCCAGGTAGCATTGTGTGCCTGGAATTCCCTGAAATACCTGCTCCATGGCCCTTTGCCAAATCGCTGGAGCCGATGCCACTCCAAAAACTAGTCTATTATACTGATATAAGCCCTTATGTGTGTTGATCGTGAGATACTGGCGTGACGCTTCATCAACTTCCATCTGTAGGTACGCCTGCGCCAGGTCTATCTTGGTGAAGTGTTTCCCGCCAGACAGTGAAGCGAAGATATCTTCAATCCGCGGAAGCGGATATTGCACCGTGTGAAGAACTGGATTAACAGTGATCTTGAAATCGCCACAGATGTGAACCTTCCCAGGTTCTCCCGGCTTGTTGCTCAACGAACGCTTCATGACAGGAACAATGGGTGTGGCCCATTCGCTCCAGTCCACCTTTGACAGTACTCCTGAACGTTCTAGCCCTTCCAGCTCTGCTTCCACAGCAGGTCGTATCGCATAAGGTACTGGTCTGGCTTTGAAAAATTTTGGGTTAGCATGTTCTTCAACCTTGATGTTTGCCGTAATTCCTTTCAGTGTTCCCAGTCCCTGTTGGAACACCTCCTTAGCATCGTCCAATATTTTGGACAGTCGTTTAGGTTTGACGTCGTCCTCTTTACAGGAATCTACAATCAGTGCTTGTATGGAATGCCAGTCCACATTTATTCTCCGGATCCATTCCCGTCCCAGTAGTGGCGGACCTCCATCAGGTAACACATACAAGTCCATTTCCTGACTTTCTTTACCATTGTAGACCACATTTACTTTTATCTTTCCGATGGGGTATACTATTTGCCCCGTGTATGTTTTCAATACAATCTCCGTATCCCTCAGGGGAATGTGCGAGAATAACCTTTTGTAATCTTGCTTATTCATGACCCTCAATGCCGATCCTAGTGGTTAGCATAGTGGTTAGCACTGTTGCCTCACAGCGCCAGGGACCCAGGTTCAAATCCGGCCTCGGGTGACTGTCTGTGTGGAGTTTGCACATTCTCCCCGTGTTTGCGTGGGTTTCCTCCGGGTGCTCCGGTTTCCTCCCACAGTCCAAAGATGTGCGGGTTAGGTTGATTGGCCATGATAAAAATTGGCCCTTAGTGTTAGGGGGGATTAAATACACGGGGTTACAGGGATAGGGCTTGGGTGGGATGGCTGTTGGTGTAGGGACCGGGCGCTAGGGTTTGGGTGATCAGCCATGATCTCGTTGAATGGCGGAGCAGGCTCGAAGGGCCGAATGGCCTACTCCTGCTCCTATCTTCTATGTTTCTATGATCCAGTGTCCAATTCCATCTTCACTTGGACTCCTGCTATCCGAAGCATGACCCAGATAGTTTGGTGGTCTGCTGCACTACCCACATTATGTATTTTTAGACAACCCAGTTCCTTACTGCTGGAGTCTGAATCCATCTTCTGTTCATCCGAACTGTTCTCTGTCACCTTGTGTACTTTTTTGTACTTCTCCTGCGGTGACTTTTTGCTGCTGGTCTTCTTTCCTGACCGGCATACTCTCGCTATGTGACCAAGTTTGCCACATTGCCTGCATTCTTTATCTTTGAACCAGCACTGGTTCTGGTCATGCGTTGTTCTTCCGCAACGATAGCACTTTACTGCGCCCAATGCCATTTCATTGGTGCTGAATTCCAATGGCCTTTGCTGTATCTCTGCAGCACCTCGTGCTGCTGCCTCGTGCGATGCTGCAATGCTGAAAGCTTTGTCCAGCATAAGATCCTTTTCCTCTAGCAGTCGCTTCTGGGTTCCTTCCCTTAGGAGCCCACACACAAACTTATCTCTCAGTGCGTCTGCTAGTCCTGTACCGAACTGACGGTAGTTTGATAACTTGCGCTGTTCGATTAAGAATTCAGCGTTGCTTTCCTCTTTAAGTTGAATTCTTTTGTAGAATTTAAATCGTTCCGCTATCAGCAGCAGCGTGGGGTTTAAATGCTCTTGCAGGATAGTAACAATATCCGCGAAACTCTTTCCTACCGGTTTATCTGGTGTTACAAGGTTCCTTAATAACCCGTATGCCTTCGCACCCATCGAGTTTAATAGGGTTAGTGCTTTCTTATCCTCCGGTACCTCATTCGTTGTACAGTAAATTTCGATGCGTTCCCCATAAG
This sequence comes from Somniosus microcephalus, assembly GCF_052327205.1. Classification (NCBI taxonomy): domain Eukaryota; kingdom Metazoa; phylum Chordata; class Chondrichthyes; order Squaliformes; family Somniosidae; genus Somniosus; species Somniosus microcephalus. The sequence continues at coordinate 187,877,898 of NC_140992.1, forward strand.
TGGCCCAATCTTCCACATTGCTATCAAAAGCAGTGATGTTACCCGTTTTTGGCATCCTTGTTGGGTTTCCTTTCCTTCGGATATGATTATTATTTTATTTATTTATTTTTTCAAAATGGCGGCTTCCCGCGCTTGGCGGCTTTTCCCGCGCTTGTCTTCTTCCCCCGCTGACTCAAAATGGCGATTACCGCGCTGTTGCCGTTCTCACCTCCCAGCGGTCCTTTATTTTCCCCTATGCTGCTGCTCTTGTTCCCCGCCGCTCCCGCGGTCCTTGTGGACATAAACGCTTTTCTGGCTGCTGCGCGTCTCTGCCCCGATTGCAGTCCGGCCCCTGACACCGGCTGCGGTCGTGTTCTCCGCCCTTTTCATCGTTTCCCTCCCCTTCTCTTACTGACAACTCGGCCGACTTCCCCCCCCGTGCCGCTCGATCGGGCTTACCCGCCGCTGTCGTCGAAGGGATGTTCACTGATGTTTGACTTCGTGGCCAGAAACCAACCCGGGTTCCCAATTGCCTCCCATGCTATGCAGTGCCCAGCAGGATGTTGAGGGTGGATGTCCTTGATCGACGCCCGTTTCAGAGGCGAAGCTTCCTTTGATGCAACTGCCGCTAGGTAAGATCAGACTCGTCGCCACTGTTGAGTCTGTGTTTCCAAATGTAGTTATGCTGAATAACTGGACACAGACTACAGAAATAATTAAACAGGTCTTTAGTAATTGAGGGTCAGGGCTGAACTGGAATACACTTTGCTCCACAGGGTTTATATACCGGTGTGGTCACCACCGGTACTACAATGTACAGGAGCCATCAAAAAGTAGTCCATCACCTTAAGGTATCCTCTTAAGGTGGTACAGGTTACATACACTACAGTTACGGTAGAGGAGAGGATGGCTACATCCATGGAGGAGCTTAGTTGCCAGGGTATTGAAAACATGGTCATGGTTCAGAATAGAATGACATCTCTGGAGGAGCGATGGTCAGCTATTGAGCAAACAAACCAGACCTTCATGCAAGTCCTCTGGATTAGGACTTCCAGTGCAGAAACGGGTTCTCATGGCCCCCCTGCAGTGCAGCAAGGTGCTGTCAAGCCACTTGCTAGCTTTGAAGTGGGGCTGACCCATGAGATTGATGTTGGTGGCAGGCAACAATGAAGTGGGGGCTCCTTTCCAAGCGCTCACACGACCATGCCACAGCAAAACCCTCGGTCAGAGCCCCAGCAGAGTCCTCACCCAACTGAGATGGGTTCGCCACCCCAGAGGACGCCCGCCAAAGGCATTGAGACAGGAGCAGCAAAAGAGTGAGCAAGGGGCCTCCACACCTGCTGAAGTCACAGGGGAAGCACCACGTAGGAGCACGCGTAAGAGGAAGATAAAGCACAAGTAGTCACAAGGGTAGTCACTTGGGTGCTGTGTTGTTTTGTTTTTGGACCAGCCATCATTGTGATTGTATTATAAAGGCCTAGAAATTCAGTGGGCTGCGTCACCAGTTAACGCCTAAAGAGGGCACTCAGTGGCTTTAGCGCCACTGGCCACACCTCCCGCGATATTTAGCTGGGGTACTAATGGCGGCGTTAGCCTGTTGCGCTGCGCCGCCACCGATGACATCATCAGTGTGCGCAGCGCCCCGCTACCGCCCCGATTGCGATATTTGGCAGCGACCGCCTCTGTAGCGCCGCTCGCTAATCGCGCCCGGTTCACGGGGCCTACCTATGGCGGCAGTGGTGCAAATTAAGGTGGATGTGCGGGGCGGCCGTTTTTTTCAGCGGCCGCCTGCCAGCACCTCCATCCCTGGCCTCCTGTTCTCCCCCCGCGGCATTGCCAGCTGTTTTCCGAGAGCCCGGCACTTCTCCTCGGTGCCGGGCTCTTTTGCTGGCACTCGCGGTCGCTCATCGTGCTGGTGCAGGCCCCTCCCCCTTAAGAATGGGAGGAAGGCCTGCAGTACCGCAGCGCACCGTGTCGCACCGTGTGGCGCTGTGGCACGTTGTTATGCGATATTCAGTTTCAGCGCCCTAAGAGGGACGCGGAGCGCCTCGAGCCTCGCCCCGTGTCCCTCTTGGGGCGCTCAAGCTGAATTTCCAGCGATCGCTGCTGCTCCGATCGCAGCGCAAAATCTGGCACCCAGGCGAGCTTGGCGCCCCGTTTGCGGCTCCACCCAATTTCTCCCCCAAAGTGTTTTGATGGCAAACTGTTGAAGTTGTGGCCTGTGTCATTTCACAAATGGGACTTTCACATTGAGGGCTTAGGGCGCCTTGCGATTGTCAGAATGGTGGTCAGAGTGATAGGATTCCGCAGGTTCTTGACGATCGTCGATGCTCTGGTAAGAAGGAGCGAGACTAAAGTGTTTGATTGTGCAGGCTAAGCAAATCTGGCCAGGATAACGGCGTCCCTTGCCTCCCAGGCAGCAACGTTGTTGCGCGCTGGCGCCTTCTGGCCTGTGCATCCCCAGGTGGGTGACTAGCAGCTTGGCACTCCTGTTGATGCTCCTGCTGTTGTGCTGCTGTTGCTCATGGTTCTGCTGCTGCCGAGGCTGGTCTGCGTCCAAATCTGATGTCCAGGAGAAAAAGAATTAAATGGTCGCCATGCTTCTGGTATATGCCTCAGTTGAGGAAGCGCTTACAAGGTGGGGAGAGGGGTTTCCCAGGAGGTCACACTGGAGATGGGTGTCAGGCTCCAAACTTCCACAACACAGAGTATGCCTACTAAAAGTTCCCCCAGACCTGAAACAACAAAATTCTGCCACCTGCAAATGATCATTGGTGAAAACTCCTTTGTAATGGTGGAGCTGCAGCTGTTCATAAGCAATCCACTTGTGAGGCCGCCAGCATTACCTGGCGTGTTCCAGAGGAGGCGTGTAGGATGGGGGGAATGTCTAAAAATTGGAACGGCCTCTCAAAATGGGATTATAGAGGCAATTAAGTGGTTGTTAAGGGCCTTGAGGGCCTACCTCGCCTCTTGGAGGTGGGATGGGTAGGGGGTCAGAAAACACGCATTTGGGAAAATTGCTCGGAGGCGGGATGGAGGTGGGGTCCCCGCCTGCCATTTTTGGCGATTTTAACAACACACACGCCTCCAATCCCGCCTCCATGGGCCTGGCAAAATCGAGCCCATAGTTTCTCCATATCTACCCTAATGAGGACATTTGGCAGCTATAGAACTCAAACCCAGTAAGAGTTCCATAGCCGCAGGAATGGTACGGAAACGGTAGCATAGTGGTAATGTCACTGGGCTAGTAATCCAGAGGCCGGGATTAATGATCCAGAGACGTGAGTTGAAATCCCAATACAGCAACTGGGGATTTTAAATTCAGTTAATTAAATAATCTGGAATAAAAAACTAGTATCAGTAATGGTGACCATGAAACTAATGAAACCGGACAGACCACCCAGCATCGTTCTCGGCACCGCTACAGACACAGCAACGGCACATCCAGCCCAGTCCATCCTGAAAAGTCCTCCTTACCAACATCTGGGGACTTGTGCCAAAATTGGGAGAGCCGTCCCACAGACTAGTCAAGCAACAGCCTGACTTAGTCATACTCACAGAATCATACCTTTCAGCTAATGTCCCAAAATCCTCCATCACCATCCCTGGGTATGTCAGCAGGACAGACCCGCCAGGGGTGGTGGCAGAGTGGTATACAGTCGGGAAGGAGTGGCCCTGGGAGTCCTCAACATTGACTCCGGACCCCATGAAGTCTCATGGCTTCAGGTCAAGCATGGGCAAGGAAACCTTCTGTTGATTATCACCTACCGCTCTTCCTCAGCTGATGAATCAGTACTCCTCCATGTTGAACACCACTTGGTAGAAGCACTGAGAGTAGCAAGGGCACAGAATGTACACTGGGTGGGGGATTTCAATGTCCATCACCAAGAGTGGCTCGTTAGCACCACTACTGGCCGAGTTGGCTGAGCTCTGAAGGACATAGCTGCCAGTCTGGGCCTGCGAGAGGGCGTGAGAGAACCAACACGAGGGAAAAACCTACTTGGCCTCGCCCTCACCAATCTACCAGTTGCAGATGCATCTGTGCATGACAGTATTGGTAGCAGGGACCACCGCACAGTCATTGTGGAGACAAGTCCCATCTTCACACTGAGGACACCCTCCATTGTGTTTGTGTGGCACTACCACCGTGCCAAATGGGATAGATTCAGAACAGATCTAGCAGCTCAAAACTGGGCATCCATGAGGCGCTGTGAGCAGCAGAATTGTATTCCACCACAATCTAAACTCATGGCCCAGCATATCCCTCTCTCTACCATTACCATCAAACCAGGGGACCAACCCTGGTTCAATAAGGAGTGTAGAAGAGCATGCCAGGAGCAGCACCAGGTGTACCTAAAAATGAGGTGCCAACCTGGGGAAGCTGCAACAACTGACTAAATGCATGCTAAAAAGTGGAAGCAGCATGCTATAGACAGGGCTAAGCGATCCCACAATCATTGGATCAGATCAAAGCTCTGCAGTCCTGCCACATCCAGTCATGAATGGTGGTGGACCATTAAACAACTAATGGGAGGAGGAGGCTCCATGCATAGGCCCATCCTCAATGATGGTGGAGCCCAGCACGTGAGTGCAAAAGACAAGGCTGAAGCGTTTGCAACCATCTTCAGCCAGAAGTGCCGAGTGGATGATCCATATTGGCCTACTCCTGAGGTCCTCACCATCACAGAGGCCAGTCTTCAGTCAAATCGATTCACTCCATGTGATATCAAGAAATGGATGAGTGCACTGGGTACAGCAAAGGCTATGGGCCCCGACAACATCCCGGCTGTTCTGCTGAAGACTTGTGCTCCAGAACTAGCCGCGCCTCTAGCCAAGCTGTTCCAGTACAGCTACACCACTGGCATCTATCCGATAATGAGGAAAACTGCCCAGGTATGTCCTGTCCACAAAAACCAGGACAAATCCAATTTGGCCAATTACCACCCCATCAGTCTACTCTCAATCATCAGCAACATGATGGAAGGTGTCATCGACAGTGCTATCAAGCGGCACTTACGCACCAATAACCTGCTCATGGAAGCCCAGATTGGGTTCTGCCAAGACCACTCGGCTCCCGACTTCATTACAGCCTTGGTCCAAAATGGAGAAAGGAGCTGAATTCCAGAGGTGCGGTGAGAGTGACTGCACTTGACATCAAGGCAGCATTTGACCGAATGTGGCATCAAGGAGCCCTAGTAAAACTGAAGTCAATGGGAATCGGGGGGAAAACTCTCCACTGGCTGGAATAATACCTAGCAGTAAGGAAGATGGTTGTGGTGGTTGAAGGTCAATCATCACAGCCCCAGGACATCGTTGCAGGAGTTCCTCAGGGCAGTGTCCTAGGTCCAACCATCTTCAGCTGCTTCATCAATGACCTTCCCTCCAACATAAGGTCAGAAATGAGGATGCTGTCTGATGACTGCACAGTGTTCAGCGCCATTCACAACTCCTCAGATAATGAAGCAGTCCATGCCTTCATGATGCAAGACCTGGACGACATTCAGGCTTGGGCTGATAAGTGGCAGGTAACATTCGTGCCACAGAAGTGCCAGGCAATGACTATCTCCAACAAATGAGTGTCTAACCATCGCCCCTTGATTTTCAACGCCATTATCATCAACAAATCCCCCACCATCAACATCCTGGGGTCACCATTGATGAGAAACTTAACTGGACCAGCCATATAAATACTGTGGCAACAAGAGCAGGTCAGAGGCTGGGTATTCTGCAGCGAGTATCTCACCTCCTGACATCCCAGGGCCTTTCCACCATCTACAAGGCACAAGTAAGGAGTGAGATGGAATACTCTCCACTTGACTGGATGAGTGCAGCTCCAACAGCACTCAAGAAGCTCGACATCATCCAGGACAAAGCAGCCCACTTGATTGGCACACCATCCACCACCTTAAACATTCACACCCTCCACCACTGCTGTACTGTGGCTACAGTGTGTACCATCTACAAGATGCACTGCAGCAACTCACCAAGGCTTCTTCAGCAGCACCTCCAAAACCCATGACCTATTTCACCTAGAAGGACAAGGGCAGCAGGCGCATGGGAACATCACCACCTCCAAGTTCCCCTCCAAGTGACACACCATCCTGACTTGGAAGTATATCGTAGATCCTTCATCGTCACTGGGTCAAAATCCTGGAACTCCCTACCTAACAGCACTGTGGGAGTATCTTCACCACTCGGACTGCAGCGGTTCAAGAAGGTGGCTCACCACCACCTTATCAAGGGCAACTGGGGATGGGAAATAAATGCTGGCATTGCCAGCGACACCCACATCCCATAAACGAATAAAAAAAAGATTTGTCCATTCAGGAATGTAGAAGAGAAAATGATTGTGAGCAACATAATGAAGAACCTGTTCTTTTTCACATTACTAATGATTACTGTTAATGCAGCTTAAATTAAATTAAATTAAATGGTATGATGTCAGAAGCTCTCTTTGAAAGGGGCACTATCACCTAACTGGGAAATTTTTTCAGGAAAAGCCAGGAATAATCTGTTCTAGAGCATCCGCTGTAACGGCATCAGAGCCGTCAGAGGGAACTCAACCAGCATGAACTCTTGCAATAAAAACAGAAAATGCTGGAGAAACTCAGCAGGTCAGGCAGCATCTGTGAAGAGAGAAACACAGTTAACCTTTCTTCAGAACTGGAAAAAAGCAGGAAATGGAACAGATTTTTAAGCAAGGGCAGGGGCTGGGAAAGGGGGGAAGGAATGAAAGAACAAAAGGGAAGGTCGGTGATAGGATAGAAGGCAGGAGAGGTTAAGGGACATTAAGAGATATTCAAGGCAAAAGGAGATGGTAATGGGACAGGTTAAGAAACAAAGGATGGCTCTAGATGAAGTGAGAATTGCGCTGGCAGAATGAAAGGCAGCTGCCATGTGGGAGAGAAGAAAAAAAGCCACAGACTAAAAGTGTGGATGAAAAATATATATATAAGGTAGGGGCCGAGGTTATGATCTGAAATTGTTGAACTCTATGTTGAGTCCAGAAGGCTGTAAAGTGCCTAATCGAAAGTTGAGGTGCTGTTCCTTGAGCTTCCGCTGAGCTTCCGTGGAACAATGCAAGAGGCCGAGAATAGTGAGGTCTGAATGGGAGTGGTGTGAAGAATTAAAGTGGCAGGCGACCGGAAGCTCGGGGACCCCTTATGGACTGAGCAGAGGTGTTCCACAAAGCGGTCACCCAATCTGCGTTTGGTCTCCCCAGTGTAGAGGAGACCGCATTGTGAGCAGCGAATACAGTACCCTGTATACTAAATTGCAAGAAGTACAAGTAAATCGCTGTTTCACCTGGAAGGGGTGTTTGGGGCCCTGGACAGTGGGAAGGGGGGAGGTATAAGGGCATGTGTTGCATCTCCTGCGCTTGCACAGGAAGGTGCCGGGCGAAGGGGAAGGGGCGTTGGGGGTGATAGGAGTGGACCAGGGTGTCGCGGAGGGAGCAATCCCTTCAGAATGCTGAAAGGGGAGATGAGGGGAAGATGTGTTTGGTGGTGGGATCTCGCTGGAGGTGGCGGAAATGGGCGGAGGATGATCCGTTGAATCTGGAGGCTGGTGGGGTGAAAGGACAAGGGGAACTCTATCGTGGTTCCGGGAGGGAGGGGCAGGGGTGAGGGCAGAAGTGCGGGAGATAGATTGGACACGGTCGAGGGCCATGTCAACCACAGTAGAGGGGAATCCTCCGTTGAGGAAAAAGGAAGACATGTCGGAAGCACTGGTATGGAAGGTGGCATCATCAGAGCAGATGCGGCGGAGACAGAGAAACTGGGAGAATAGAATAGGGTATTTACAGGAAGCGGGGTGGGAGGAAGTGTAGTCCAGGTAGCAGTGGGAGTCAGTGGGCTTGTAGTGAATGTTTGTCAATAACCTATCCCCAGAGATGGAGATGGAGAAGTCGAGGAAGGGAAGGGAAGAGTCGGTGATGGACCATGTGAAGGTGAGGGAAGGGTGGAAATTGGAAGCAAAGTGAATCAAATTATCTAGTTCAGGGCAAGAGCAGGAAACAGCACTGATACAGTCATCAATGTACTGGAAAAAGAGGTGAGGGAGGGGACCCGAGTAGGACTGGAACAAAGAGTGTTCCACATATCCCACGAAAAGGCAGGCATAGCTTGGACCCATGCGGGTTCCCATAGCAACACCTTTGATTTGGAGGAAGTGAGTGGAGTCAAAGGCAAAGTTGTTCAATGTGAGAACAAGTTCAGCCAGGCGGAGGAGGGTGGTGGTGGATGGGGACTGGTCGGGCCTCTGTTCAAGGAAGAAGCAGAGTGCCCTCAGGCCATCCTGGTGGGGGATGGAGGTGTAGAGGGATTGTACGTCCATAGTGAAAAGGAGGCGGTTAGGGCCAGGAAACTGGAAACCGCTAAAGTGGCAGAGAGCATCGGAAGAGTCGCAGATGTAGGTGGAAAGAGACTGGACAAGGGGAGAAAAAATAGAGTCGAGATAGGAAGAGATAAGTTCTGTGGGGTAAGAACAGGCTGAAACGTTGGGTCTACCAAGGCAGTCCTGTTAGTGGATCTTGGCAAGGAGGTAGAAGCGGGCTGTGCGGGGTTGGGGAACTATGAGGTTGGCAGTCATGGGGGGGAAGATCTCCAGAGGAGATGAGGTCAGTGACAGTCTTGGAAACGGTGGCTTGATGTTCAGTAGTGGGGTCATGGTCCAGGCGGAGGTAGGAGGAGGTGTCAGAGAGTTGGCGTTCAGCTTCCGCGAGGTAGAGGTCGGTTCGCCAAACAGCAACAGCACCACCCTTGTCAGCAGGTTTAATGACAATGTTGGGCTTGAATCTGAGAGAATGGATTGCTTCAAGTTCAGAAGGAGGTAGGTTGGAGTGAGTAAGGGGAGCAGAGAAATGGAGACGGCCGATGTCACGCCGGCAGTTTGCAATGAACAGATCTAGAGAGGTTAAGAGGCCAGAGGGAGGGGTCCAGGTGGAATGAGAATTCTGAAAGTGGGAGAAAGGGTCACCCATGCGGGGGGAAGACTCCTGGCCAAAGAAGTGGGCACGGAGATGAAGGCGGCAGAAAAAGAGCTCAGCGTTGTGCTGAGCTCGAAATTCATTGAGGTGGGGGCGTAAGGGGATGAAGTTCAGACCTTTGCTAAGGACTGATCGTTCAGGGTCAGAGAGGGGATAGTGAAAACACGGCAGGGGTGAGATTGGGAGAAGGGATGGGGTCAGAGGAAAGTGAAGGGGAAGAAGGTTACGGAGGGGCATTGGTGTCCAAGAGTTGTTGAAGCTTGCGATCCTTGACACCTGAAAGGAAGAAAAAAAGATTTCTGTTAAAGCGCCGGATGAGTCGAAGGATGAAATGGAACTGCAGACCAGGACAGCTTTGAGATAGAGTGAGTCGGTGCTGCTGAAGAGAGGTCGAGGGTGTTCATGTGGCATCGCATGGCATTCAGCATGGATCTCAGGGTACGGCGAAAGCAATGGTTTGAGGAATGCTGAATATCTTGGAGATATCTGTAGTCCTAGCTAGATCCAAAACACGAAGGGTGGAATTTCAGTTGGAATCCATGTGGAGTAAGTCGGAGCTGGAGACAGTTGCTGAGGAAAGATATGTGGCTTTGAATGCGAGTTTTGGTAGATACCTGATCAAACATGAGAAGGGAGACAGAAAGCAATGAAGACGAACAAGGTAAAAGAGACAAACGGAAGTCCCATCGGAGAGAAGAGCAGGACTTCTTCAAGGTGGGCATTCCTGGAAGAGAGGTGGCAGTGAATTAAATACTAATACAAAAAGAAAATATTGCAGATGCTGGAAATCTGAAATTAAAACAGAAAATGCTGGAGAAACTCAGCAGGTCAGGCAGCATCTGTGAAGAGAGAAACAGGGTTAAAGTTTCAGGTCGATGACCTTTCGTCAGAACTGGAAAAAAGCAGGAAATGGAACAGATTTTTAAGCAAGGGCAGGGGTTGGGAAAGGGGGGAGGGAATGAAAGAATAAAAGGGAAGGTCGGTGATAGGATAGAAGGCAGGAGAGGTTAAGGGACATTAAGAGATATTCAAGGCAAAAGGAGATGGTAATGGGACAGGTTAAGAAACAAAAGATGGCTCTAGATGAAGTGTGAATTGTGCTGGCAGAATGAAAGACAGCTGCCATGTGGGAGAGAAGAAAAAAAGCCACAGCCTAAAAGTGTGGATGAAAAATATATATATATGATAGGGGCTGAGGTTATGATCTGAAATTGTTGAACTCTAAGTTGAGTCCAGAAGGCTGGAAAGTGCCTAATCGAAAGATGAGGTGCTGTTCCTCGAGCTTCCGCTGAGCTTCCATGGAACAATGCAAGAGGCCGAGGACGGTGAGGTCTGAGTGGGAGTGGTGTGAAGAATTAAAGTGACAGGCAACTGGAAGCTCGGGGTCCCCCTTACGGACTGAGTGGAGGTGTTCCGCAAAGCGGTCACCCAATCTGCGTTTGGTCTCCCCAATATAGAGGAGACCGCATTGTGAGCAGCGAATACAGTATACTAGATTGCAAGAAGTACAAGTAAATCACTGTTTCACCTGGAAGGGGTGTTTGGGACCCTGGACAGTGGGAAGGGGGGAGGTATAAGGGCATGTGTTGCATCTCCTGTGCTTGCATGGGAAGGTGCAGGGCGAAGGGGAAGGGGTGTTGGGGGTGATAGAGGCGTGGACCAGGGTGTCGTGGAGGGAGCGGTCCCTTCGGCATGCTGAAAGGGGAGGTGAGGGGAAGATGTGTTTGGTGGTGGGATCACGCTGGAGGTGGCGGAAATGGCGGAGGATGATCCGTTGAATATGGAGGCTGGTGGGGTGAAAGGACAAGGGGAACTCTGTCGTGGTTCCGGGAGGGAGGGGCAGGGGTGAGGGCAGAAGTGTGGGAGATAGAACGGACACGGTCAAGGGCCGTGTGAAACACAGTAGAGGGGAATTATCAGTTGAGGGAAAAGGAAGACATATCGGAAGCACTGGTATGGAAGGTGGCATTGTCAGAGCAGATGCGGCGGAGACAGAGAAACTGGGAGAATGGAATAGGGTCCTTACAGGAAGCTGGGTGGGAGGAAGTGTAGTCCAGGTAGCTGTGGGAGTCAGTGGGCTTGTAGTGAATGTTTGTCAATAACCTATCCCCAGAGATGGAGATGGAGAAGTCGAGGAAGGGAAGGGAAGAGTCGGAGATGGATCATGTGAAGGGAGGGAAGGGTGGAAATTGGAAGCAAAGTGAATGAAACTATCTAGTTCAAGTCTGTGGCTCTTTTTCTTCTCTCCCACATGGCAGCTGTCTTTCATTCTGCCAGCGCAATTCTCACTTCATCTTGAGCCATCCTTTGTTTCTTAACCTGTCCCGTTACCATCTCCTTTTGCCTTGAATATCTCTTAATGTCTCTTTACCTCTCATGCCTTCTATCCTATCACAAACCTTCCCTTTTGTTCTTTCATCCCCCCCCCTTTCCCAGCCCCTGCCCTTGCTTAAAAATCTGTTCCATTTCCTGCTTTTTTCCAGTTCTGACGAAAGCTCATCCACCTGAAACGTTAACTCTGTTTCTCTCTTCACAGATGCTGCCTGACCTGCTGAGTTTCTCCAGCATTTTCTGCTTTTATTTCAGATTTCCAGCAACTGCAGTATTTTCTTTTTTTTTTATGAACTCTTGCAATGTGGGGCTTCTCCCTGCTTTACCAGATAAATGCATCATTTGGTGAGGAAGTGAGCCAATCCCTGCTGGATCTTAGTGCCATTCCTGGCCTCTATTCTCTTATCTCTAATGGGAGAGCTACCACTGGTCTCCACGCAAGGGATATAAGAGCCAAGGTTGTGCTGCTGATCACTATCCAGTGACCCCTGCTGAAAGGTGTCCACGTGAGGCTAGGATCAGGTTTGGCTCCGACACCTCCTATGTTTGACTAGCCCGCCAATAATTACCGCCTGCGCTCAGATGTGAACAATGGTCCTTTGGACAAGGAACTGGTAGACAGCGGATGCTCATGCTCAGGAGGGGTCCGTGTTTTCAGAAGAGGAAGAGTGAGCGGAGAATATTCGGTGGAAATCCTCTTGTAATGTGCTAATTTGCTGGCAGGAGTTACTTTGGTTTTCCAAATGGGTGAGTTTTTAAAAAAGCACTGGTAGATCTCCTCTGGCGTTGCTCATGGTAGCTGTATTATAATGACAGAATCATTACACCACCTAACACATAATATATTATGCAATAATAAGGGGAGTATTTATATCTGGATAGCACTATCCAAATAGTTATAAAGGGACTGCCTTGAGGAAGGTTGTCTGGTGCTAAGGTGGAATTTTGATTAACGTGGCCTGTCCCTTTAAGGCTACATATTCTAACTGGACCAGGCCAGAAATCTGATCTTCTACCTGCTCAACTACTCTCTGTGGCGACGTGTTCTAACTAGTTTCATCCTGGAATCATTGGAAGTGAATTGTTGTTGTTTGTGGAGTCCGTCTACAGTATATAAAAAAAAATCTAAAGCAACAAACCTGCCTTCCTGCTGACACGTAGCAAGAAGTCACGGTGCTTTGCTCCCCTGATGCTCTAGATTAGCAGATGCTTGTACATCCTCAGTTCTAGTCTTGGGAAGAGAGCTAGCAACGTCAGCAGCAATTGGCTGTCTTTCTTTCTCTTTTTAAGACCAGTTCAGTTGTGATTTGTTGATGTTTTATAAATATAATATTTTTGAGGCAATTGGGTGCAAATGTGATACACTTTACATGTGCGACCCTCTCCAGGATGACAGTCGAGGTAAAGGCAAAACTTTGTATTTTGGTAGCCTCTCTCACTCTATTGCACTTTGTCTCTTAGAGTCAGAGTTTCAGATTAGCGCTTTTATGGTCACTAGGAACTGGGTTTCAATTGCCTCCAATTGATTTCATGTCGGACCCTGACAATCAGTGGCAGAGCTAGGTTTGGGCGAGTGGGGCGGGGGGGGTGGGATCGAGCTGAGATTTGGCCGGCTTGACAGGAAGGAGACCGAACCCGGAACTGGGGAATGGCAACTTGCCCAGTCCTAAGGATGAGCCGGGAACAGCACAGATTCGCTGGCCCAAGCTGGAGGCCAAAAAGGGATGACCGGTGCGATTTGGAGGCGATCCTCCAAAGCCGCATTGGCCAACCTCAAAATGACTGGGGAGGGGGGGGGTGTCCTCCTGGCCCCTCACTGGCTCTGCCACTGACTACTCTCATCCCATCAAACTGGACTGGATTCAAACCTGGGTCCCAGAATGAAATGATGGAGTGCAAACCAACTCTGCTATTTAGCCTGCCTTTCTCTAAAACATTTCTAATAAATTTGTGCCTGAGGATGTGGATCTGATGTTAGAAGTTTTATATTTATCACTGTACTGAGAGATCATAACCTTTTTTGCCTTTCCAAATCAAACCTTCATTTCCTTTTGGAGCATTATAGGGGATGACTTGACATTGCAGCTATTAAACTCATTGTTGTTTGACATAAAATCCTTGTAAAACAGAAAGTCTTGTTTGTATAGCCTGGAGCACTTTTGTTCCTGAGAAACTTATTAGATTACAGAAGGCCCTGTCATTAGTTTACTCAATGGTGTTTGGTTACTGCAATGGAATATTTCAACTTTCTCTGCAACCTCTTGCCCACTTTTATCATTTAGCACAGCAAGGCTCATCGCAAGATCTTATCCCAATCTCAAGGGCCCCCTTTCCCTGCTGCTGTCTTTACAACCAATTTTGGATGCAGTATCTACCACAATTCTCAACATCACACATCAATAATCCTGGTTCAACCGGTTCCCGTCCGTGTATAGCTGAACAAGACAACGTGAGTCAATAACTGGTTTTGTGCACGGTTACATCTTGTGTTACCGCTGACCCATATTACATGCGCCAAAAGCTACACATGACTGAACCAGGTATCAGTATACACAATCCAGCCTGAAACCTTATCTCAAGCTCCAAACTCTCACACTCTCGTTATACCTTGGTAACAGAGACAGAGATAGAAAGAGATGGAAAAAGGGGCCACGGCCTCTTAAAGGGCTGCAGCTCACCAAACAAAGGGGAAGTTGTTGCAGGGAAGTGGGTGAGTTGCTTACGATGGCACTGTGGAGTCAGGCGGTCTGCACTGCTCCCTTTTGATCCTCAAGGCCACCCTGCTGCAAGAGGTGCACCATGGGAGGGGGGCTCCATTCAACGCTGAAGGCACAAGTCAAAGCACCAGCTGCAAGGACGGATGTCACCGGCTGAGCCAACACTGCCACCCACCTCGCTCTTACTGGCAGATGAGGAAGAATTGTGTTGGTATCAGCAGCAGGGCAAAGGTGAGTGCGCTCCGCAACTTTATCAACATTTCTTGTGGGGCCCATCAAGCATGGCACAGACTATAGATGTGAACTGCCACAACGTCTGGGAGGTACCTTTTTAAGCATCATACACAACCAGTGCCCTTTTGCACATTGTGCCCAAGCTGCATGGCATGCTTTTCTTGAAGGTGAAGGTAGCAGCTGAGAAATAGCCAAGAGATAGGCTGAAGTGCCTAGGCCGAGGTGCTCCTCTTCTGTTAGGGGTTACTCAGTGGGGTCAGCTGCATGGATAGAGAGGATAGCCCTGTTCGACTAAGAGCCATCCAGCCAGTATTTTCCTACTTCAAATAATGCATGGAATGCCACGCACTTACTGCTTCTTCCTGGACAATGGCAGCTGACGTGCAGGATGGTTTTTCTGTTGACTGGTACCACCTGAACATTGAGTACAAACCCTTTTGTCTTCATGAAGGCCGTGGGCACGACACGAAGATTCCAGAAGCCTACATGGGTGCCATGTGTGACTCTTTGCAGCTAAGGTAATCCTGTCACCTCATAAAAGCTGATTCCTCCTTTCCATAAGGGTTGGCCCTTGCAAACATTGCAATTGTCACTTCCCTAATACTTGTGTGTGCAGCAGCCTGCCTGATGTGGCTGTCTCCTGTGGTGGCTAGGAAGAGCTGCCCTAATCAAGATGTTTAGCTGTCAACCTTGGTTCAGTTGGTAGAACTCCCTCTGTGTTCAAAGGTTGTGGGATCAAGCTGCACTCCAAAGACTTGAACACATAGGGGGAGAAATTCGGTATCGCCCATTTTGAGGTGTGAATATCGGCCGGGCGCAAAGTTTAGGGCCCGGCGCAAATTATCACCGCCAGCTGCAAAATTCACCTCTCTCGCCCCTTGAGGTGATTGGAGCGCTAAATCAAGCGCTACACAACGCTCTTAAGGCGCTAAACCCAAGGAGCGAGGTGCTTCCTCAGAGGGCGGGCGCAGCGCAGGTGCTGTCAGTTAGCAATTGAACACAGACACACTAGCGCCGGTCAGTTCTTAAAGGGGAGGGTCGATCCTGCTCTGCAGCCACGCCCTGCTCACTGGAGCCTTGAATCTCGGCCTGGACAGACCTGTGGCGAAATCTTCCAGCCAGGGACTATGGAGAGGACCAGGGAGCGAGCACAGCACTTCAGCGAGTGTGCCTTGGAGGCTCTGGTTGGCGCGGTGGAGTGCAGAAGATCTCTACTGTACCCAGAGAGTGGCAGGAGGCCTTTGCCAAGTGAATACAGAAAAGCGTGGAGGGAGGTGGCTCACAGAGTGACCTCAAGCAGCAAGGTGCCTAGGACCCCTGTGCAATGCAGGAAAAAGTTCAACGACCTCACTCGGGTCGTCAGGGTGAGTACCTTTTTTCAAAACCTCCTCATCCCTCCATCTCCACCTCACTTTATGGCCAGAGGGTCTTGAAAGCCCCAATGCCCAGCACTCATCCAGCACCTATGGCCCATTCATGAAACACACATGCACATTCCACACTTTGCATACAGTAAGGGCTATTCAACCATGGGAGGCATTTCAGGCAAGATCATGGCTGCATATTTGCTCAGACGCCGTCCTTTTTCTTGCAGGTCAAGCTGGCTCATAATAGGAGACAGCAGCAACGGACTGGTGGAGGGCAGCTTCACCTTCAAGCCCTCAGCGATCTTGAGCAGTGCGTCCACAGGATTGTGGCAAGCCGGATGCTTGGTCCCGTCGCCACTGGAGACGCCGACCCCGTTCTGGCCAGCAATGGTAAGGTCATCACCTTTTTGTCCTCTCTCCTTCCACTTGTTCCTCACAACAGCAGCCTTTGACACTTTCAATCCAAATCCGTACATCGCTGCACTCATGTCTCCCTTGCTGCCACCCTGTCCTCACGCTAAAGCCACTCTTGTACCTCCCTGCTTTCAGATGGTGATTCACCAGGTGAGGAGATGGGCCCTCAAGCTGCCATTGGGAGTGAAGCTGAAGGCGAGGAGGAAGAGGAAGCCGGACCATCAGTGCAACCCTCTGCCAAGGCAGCCCATGCCCATACTGGGGACACGACTTCCCTGGAGGGGAGCGGGGGGGAATGGTCTGATGAGGGTGAAGCTCCAGGACCCAGCGGGCTGCAGCAACACAAGGGGGTTAGGGAAGCTTGGGGGCCTTCTCCCCGGATGGAGAGTGTGGCCTTGAGTCCTGTTGCACTGAACGCAGACGAGGAGCGGGTCCTTGCGGAAATGAGCGCCCAGGCGGAGCAAAGGTACACTGAGCTCATGGCTGCAGTGACAAGGATGCCCGAATCCATTGAATCACTGGCAAGGAGTGTGAGCACTTCGCTGGAGCACAGGCGGCTGCCACGCAAATGCTAAGTGCTGTAATGCAGTCAGTGGGTGGTCTCATGCAGACACAGATTGAGGTCATACAAGCACTGACTGCTGCCACCCTCGCTGGATTGGGCAGATTTCCCCGGGACTCTCACTGCGCCGCAGCAGGCCAGCAATCTGTGCTCCAGCAGATTGCTCCGCATGCTGAGGTGCTGCCCCATCGGAGTGCCAGTGTGTCGGTCGAGCAGAGAGTTGCTGTCCTCACTCAAGATGATAGCATTCCTGCTGCCAACACTGTCATTTCTCCACTGCAGCTGCCACCACCAGTAGGACAGACTGCTGCCGCCCATGCAGAGTTGGAGCAGTCAGCAGCCGGGCCCTCCAGGCCCAGAGCTGGTCCAGGCCGTCCCTCAAGGACATCTGCAGTCTCAGTTTCTGACACTCAGCAGCCTTCCCCCAGCCTTGCTGCAGCCACTGGGGTCCCATTACGGAGGAGCTGCAGGGTGGGAAGGGGCAATTTCGCAAGGGAGGCAGATCACCCTCGAAGGGCAAAAAGTAGGAGGTGTCGCAAAATGTATTTCATTGTTTTATTGAAGGCCGAAGGTCATGGTCAAATTTTTGTTACTGTTTTGGACATTGTCTCCAGGTTGTGAGAGCCAGTTATGTGAATGGCTGTTTTTTTTGGTGTTTCTTTCTATTACTTTGTCATGCGGAAATGAGACACAGTTTGGGAAATAAAGAAGTGTCTGTATTCAAAATGTGCATGTTTGGTCTTTGCACTCATTGCTGCCTTGACTGGCTTAGGGGTTGCGGGATGGTTTCATTCAGGTTGTTTGAATGGCAGAAGCCATTCCCTCAGAGGGGGCCTAGAAGCAACTTGTTATGAGCCTTTGACGGACAGCCCTTCCACTTTGTGTCTCCCTCCCGCCTTGGTGCTGCAGATGACCAGCCTCCTCATCCTCCTCTGCTAGTGCTCCAATGTCTGGTGGCATTGGCTGGGTCCTGAGGATTGCCAGGTTATGCAGCATGCAGCACACAACAACGAAGTGGGAGACTCGCTCAGGCGAGTACTGCAGGGCTCCTCCAGAATGGTCCAGACAGCGGAACCGTTGCTTGAGCACGCCGATTGTGTGCTCAACGATGTTCCTGGTAGCTTAATGGCTCTCGTTGTATCGTAGCTCAGCAGTGGTGCTGGGCAAACGAAGCGGGGTCATCAGCCAGGTGCACACAGGATATCCCTTGTCCCAGAGAAGCCAACCTCCTGGGTGAAGCGGTGCCTCGAAAAGGTCTGCCACAGAAGTCTGGCGCAGGATGAAGGCATCATGGCTGCTGCCTGGAAAGTGGGCATTGACAGTGAGTATCAGCTGTCTGTGGCCACAGACCAACTGGAGGTTTAAGGAATGGAAGCCCTTTTGGTTGCGGAAATCCTCGGCATTCTCTTGTGGTGCCCGCAAAGCCACATGGGTGCAGTCAATGGCGCCCTGCACCATGGGGAAGCCCGCTATCATCGCAAAGCCCGTTGCGCGTTCTTGCTGCTTGTCCAGGGTCATGGGGAAAGAGATGTACTCTCGTCTCCTTTTAAAGAGGGCATTTGTGACCTGATGGATGCAGCAATGCACCGCGAACTGGGAGATATTGGCGATGTCCCCAGTAGCGGATTGAAAGGAGCCGGTGGCATAAAAGTTGAGAGCCACTGTTATCTTCACTGCCACTGACAGAGACGTCCTGCTCCTCAGTTGAGGCTGCAGAGCTGGCTGAAGCAGGTGACCACCTCCTTGCTGAATCGCAGCCTTCGCAAACACTGCTCCTCAGACATGTTAATGTATGAGAACTGTTGGCGAAAAACCCTGGGAGGGTAAGGTCTCCTGTACTGACGCCTGTTGGCCCTCCTCTGTCTGGCCATGATTGCCACTCTCTCTCTGCATCTCTGTGCCCTCTGAATGTGATGGAGAAGGACAACGTTCCCATCCATTGCAGCCCCCATAGTATCTGGGCAATCAAAGTAATGACAGTCAAAAAGCAAAGTACCTGCAAAGTTATGGTCAGAAGCCAAAACTACCTCAGACAGCGTTGACTCAATGCAGGAATCTCTCTTTCTCTCTTTGTCTCTCTCCAAATCTCTCTCTCTCTCTCTCAGAATGAGTGGTGCAAAAATGGCTACCACACAAAAGCCAGGAAGAGGCTCCCTTTAAATAGCGCCCCCACAGCGACTGGGAAGCGTTCAAGTCAACCTGTCGTTGGTCGCGCCAGGCGGAAAGGAGGGGGGCGCCACTGAATTTCCGGTCCGGGGCGCCCCAAGAGCGTTGCACTCTTGAATGACGTCAAGATCTGCGTGTGCAGGAGATCGGGCGGTATTGTTTAGCGCCGCCGCAAAATGTCCGGTCAATTTTGCGAGAGGCGCAGATATCGCCGCGCCCGGGCGCTAGTTGATTTGCACCCCACTTAGCGCCCTCTTAAGGCACTAACGGGTGGCGCTACCAACTGAATTTTCCCCCCATAATCTGGGCTGCTGCTTCAGTGCAGTACTGTGGGAGGACAGCACTGTCAGAGGTGCCGTATTTCAGATGAGATGTTAAACCAAGGTGCCATCTGGTTGCTCGGCTGGACGTAAAAGATCCCATGACACTATTCGAAGAAGAGCAGGGGAGTTTTACTGATGTCCTGGCCAATATTTATCCTTCAACCAACATCACTAAAACAGATCACCTCATCATTTATCTCATTGATGTTTGTGGGACCTTACTGTGTGTGATTTCTTTACAATCCTGGTTTTCATAAAAAACGCACAGCCTAGATTATGCCCTCAAGTCTCTGGGGTGTGACTTGAACCCATAGCCTTCTGACTTGGAGGCAAGAGTGCTGCCACTGAGCCAAGGTTGATGATAAAGGTCAGATTGAAGTGGCTATCATGGCAATGTCTTTCCTCTCTAGAGTCTAGCTGGAGATCTCTTGAAACACGTGACACAACACAGTCAACACTTGGCTCTTGAAGGGAGGTAATTAAAGAAGCCTGAGATTCTGTACTCCTGTAAGATACCCTAGTTGTATTTACATATATACGTAGGATTAGGATTTGGTTTAATTTCATGTGATCAAAGTTTTTGGTTTCTTTTTACTTAATGAAATGGTTAAAAGTTGTTCATTCATGCAGGATGCTTTAGGGTTTGATTTGTCAGGTTACAATTTAGCTGACATTGTGGTTTAGGTGTTTGCTGAAATGACAGGATGTAAAAGGTTCATGTCTCTTGACTTGTTTTTGTGGCCACATTGGGAAACAGTTAGCCAAGGCACTTTTGAGATAAGAAATGGGACAATGGGGACAGGGTGTAAAACAGTCGTACCTGTTGTTTTGAAGGAAATATACCCTTTCTAGGGGTCTTGTTCACAATAACACTTGTCATGTCATAATCAATTATCAGTGACAGAGTTCGTGAGAAACAGACTATAAATATCGCAAGCTTTTCTTAACAAATTGTGGGCAGAATCAGGATTGGAATGGAGCAATGACAAGGTTTCGCCTCTACCTGGGGAAGGAACACGGGGTAGTATTGTTTATTCCTCGGTGTGTCTGCTGTTTAAAGGTATTGTGTGTATCTGGACTTGGTGTAATACAAATAAATGGAGAAGTTGCAAACCATATTTTGGGGTCAGAATCAAACTGATTACACTCTATCAAAGAAATGTATTTGGCTCTTTCCTTTTTTTTATCTAATGTATTATAAATTGCTTTTGTTGCTGCAGTCTGGCTTTGCTGCATTCAAGTAAGCAATGTCACAGTGAATCTTGATTGCAAATGCAAACAAATACAAGCATAGTGGCAATTCGGTGTTACCTTAATGCAAAGGCAGATCTGTCAACTTGTGAGGAAGAAATTCTCCTATACAGTAATACTTTGAGAGACCCAGAGACACCCCAGCACTGAGAGAGGAACTCGAGTCCAGAGAGAAAAGACACTGCAGCAAAGTATAGGGAGTGCTTGGCAAAAACCACCCTGCAGAAACTACCAGGAGCAATGCATGCTTTTGTTAATATTTTTGTCAGCCCAAGGATAATGCCTCAAAACAGCCTGTCAAGTTTGCACGATTCGATTCAGAGAGGGGCTCCCAAACTGTGACCCATGAGTTATATGCAGGACACGAGCCCTGGCAATCCAGCCCATAATGTTTAAGCCACTCAGTCCTATTTGATCTTGTATTTGAAACTCTGGGTTGACCTGCTTGAACTTCATGGGGATTGAGGTTTGCAAAGGACTGTTCTTAGTTTTGTTGCTGCAGTGATGGATACATGCTAAATTAGGTGAAAGCTTTGGCAGAGTGGTAACACTCTCGCCCCTGCATTGGAAGGTCATGGTTTCAAATCCCACTCCAGAGCACACAATCCAGGCTGACATTTCAATGGAGTACTGAGGCACTGTTGGAGGTGCCATCTTTCAGATGGGATGCTAAACTGAAGTCCTGTCTGCTCTCTCAGGTGGACATAAAAGATCCCATGGCACTATTTGAAGAAGAGGAGGGGAGTTCTCCCTGGTGTCCTGGCCAATATTTATCCCTCAACCAACATAATTAAAAAACACATTATCTGGTCATGTACCTCATTGCTGTCTGTGGTTCCACAGTGAGCACTTGAGGTTTTAGTGGGATTTTTAAAAAAAGATTGTTTTAATAGAAAAGTGGGAATGAATACCTGCCTTTAGATGGTGCTGCACTGGGAGTTGTGCAGTTTGGTAAAGTGCGACACCTCTGCCAGTGCTGGACCGGGATGATTATATAAAGAGGAGCTGTGGGACAGAATTCCAGCCAAAGGCAGAGTGAGCAGAGCAGACAATGGCTGAGAGTATGTTCCTGTACTGGGGCTCCGGCTCACCACCTTGTTGGAGGATCATGATCGCCCTGGAAGAGAAGAAATTACAGGGGTATCAGCACAAGATGTTATCCTTCGAGAAGATGGAGCACAAATCGGAGGAAGTTCTGGCAATTAATCCCAGGGGTCAGGTGACGACAGATAATTTGATATTTTCCTCTCCTTTGAGAAACTTGAATTGTGCATATTTCTCAATAGAGCAGTTAGTTTGTAAATTACAGACTGCAGAGCAGATAATCAAATTTGTGTGTAACTTCGAAAAATAAAATCTGATTTCATAATTTTGGCTTTTTGGTTTAAATATTTTTAACTATTTACAAATTGTTGTTGCAGTTGCCCAGTTTCCGCCACGGGAACCTTGTTTTGAACGAATCTTTTGGAGTCTGTCTGTATTTGGAGGTAAGGTGTTTTTTTTTAAAATTAAATAAACGATGGACTTCATCCGAAACGCCGTTTCTATAATTTTTAATATGTTTTTGTTGCTGGGGCAGCTTCCCCTCGAACCTGCAAGGCAGCTAAATCCGAGTTATACTCGTCACTGGGCTCCTCGCTGTGCTGGTGTTTGTCCCAATTTTAAGCTGACCGCGCCTCCCCTCTCTCCACAGAACCAGTTCAAATCCCAAGGTACCCAGCTGATCCCGGACTCCGGAGACGAACAGGCTCTTGTTTTCCAGAGAATGTACGAGGTTCTTGCTCTGCAGGAAAAACTGGGTAAGTCCCCTGAGCTCCAACGCATGCAACTGTTGCCATGGCTTTTTGTCTTTTTTCTCCCAAATTGCACAGGGTGCATTCCAAAACTACCAACCGCAGCTAATTGATTTAATCTCTTGCTGGCTGTAAAGTGCCTCTTGTATCAAGTGCCTTTCTCTTTCTTCCCTCTCCTTAGGGGTGGGGGAAACAAAAAAAAAGAGATCTTTCACGAATCAGGACATCCCAAAGTGCTTCACAGCCAATTAAATACTTGTGTAAGGAAAGTTAGATGATGACCCGATAATCTGTGGAGGAAATGAGCAAAAAAAAAGGCAGTATTTATCAGTTGTAAAATAAGAACAGAAAATGCTGGAAACACTCAGCAGGTCAGGCAGCATCTGTGGAGAGAGAAACAGAGTTAACGTTTCAGGTCTGTGATGAATGGTGTACAGACCTGAAACGTTCGATCTGTTTCTCTCCATGGATGCTGCCTGACCTGCTGAGTGTTTCCAGCCTTTCTCGGTTGTTGTTTCACTTGACTTTTCATCAGAAGCCACCTGAAATATTATCAACCTGAAATGGCAATACTGTTTCTCTCCACAGCTGCTGAGTGTTTCCAGCATCTGCAGTACTTTTCTTTTTAGTATTTTTTGAATTCTACAATAGTCATCCTAGACACCTTGATATCTGTGGTTCCAGTACTTTGGGATATCGTGTTCCACAGAGCTTAACCTTCAGTGCTGTTTCATCCCATTTATCTGCTCATAAGGGGCAACTATACTGCTTTTATGTTGTATGTAATGAAAATTGGCAGTATAGCTAAGGCGGCGAATAGTCTGACACTCCTACAGTCCTAGACACCTCTAGTCTTCACACCAGTTTGAATTTGAGATGACTGCAACTAAAGTGGAAGAGAAAATCCTCCCAATCCAGTCCTTCCAAAAACCTGATTTTTGCACTCGTCATCCAGTTGGTTGCTTATATTACAAGTTAAATAACTTGTTTGCCCCTCCCCTCCTTACTGAAAAGATTTCTTTGTAAAAGCTGAGGTTTAGTTCTGATTTCCCTTCATAGCTGTTTCAAATCCTATTTGTCACTTTATCCCTGCCAAGCATATAAAAGGCCTACAAATCAGAGCAGCTGAAGGCAGTTAATTAGGGAAACTAGATTTAAACTGGTTTTTCTGTAGCAGGGCTCAGCCAGCTCCTTTGTTTCAGGGCCTATAACAGGCTTCGCAGTGCGAGTTGCACTGAGGTGCGGTTTGAACAGAGTGCTGGAGTTGGGTGAGTGAGGGAGGTAGGTGAAGAGTGGAAGGAGGAGCTCCCTTGCTTCGCCTTTGCTTTTCCTAACTTTTCACCCTGTAGGAATTGGTTCCTACTTTACACCAAGGAAAGAGTCCGAGAGCGGGAGCAGACCAACAATAACAACTGCAAAACTGCTAAAGTGACATCACAACCAGGGAAGGAGCTGATTGGTAAGTTGGACCTGGAGTATTTCTACAGTCCAGTCGTTCAAGTAAAAGTAAAGTTTCTAGTTTAGAGTAAGTAGTGTGTAAAGTGAAGTGAGGTCCCTAGTATATTTAATAATCTTTAATTCATTTAGAGGAAGTAAAGGGAGTGAATTAAGGGTAGGACATGGCAGGGCAGCTCGTCTGCGTGGAGTACTCCTCCTGTGCTATGCAGGAAGTTAGGGACACTTTCGGGTACCATGGCGAACACGTGTGCAGGAAGTGGCTGCAGCTACTCAAAATCCGCGTTCTGTGGCTGGAGTCGCGGAGGAGCATCCACGAGGCTGAGATCTACGTGGATAGCATGTTTAACGAGGTGATCACACCACAGGTAAAGTGCACAGGCAGAAAGGGAATGGGTGACCGCCAGACAGCGTAAAAGAACTAGGAAGGTAGTGCAGGAGTCCCCTGGGTCCATCTCTCTCTCTCCAACAGATTTTCCATTTTGGATACTGCTGGGGGAGATGGTTTCTCAGGGGAATGCAGCAAGAGCCAAGTCCGTGGCACTATGAGTGGCTCAGCTGCACAGGAGGGGAGGAAAAAGAGTGGGAGAGCAACAGTGATGGGGGATTCTATCATAAAGGGAACAGATTGACGTTTCTGTGGCTGCAGACATGACTCCAGGATGGTATGTTGCCTCCCTGGTGCCAAGGTCAAGGATGTCACTGAGCAGCTGCAGGACATTCTGAAGGGGGAGGGTGAACAGCCAGAGATAGTGGTCCATATTGGTACCAACGACATAAGTAGAAAGAGGGACGAGTTCCTGCAAGCAGAATATAGAGAGCTAGGAAATAAATTTAAAAAGCAGGACCTCAAAAAGGTAGTAATCTCAGGATTACTCCCAGTGTCATGTGCTTGCGAGAGCAGAAATGGGAGAATAGACCAGATGAATGCGTGGCAGGAGGGAGGGATTTAAATTCCTGAGGCATTGGGACCGATTCTGGGGAAGGTGGGACCTGTACAAGATGGACGGGTTACACCCCGGCAGAACCGGGACCAATATCCTCGCAGGAGGGTTTGCTAGTGCTGTTGGAAAGGACTTAAACTAGTTTGTCAGGGGGCTGGGAACCTAAGTGTGGGCCCAGAATGGAGAGAAACAAAGCTGGAGGTCCAAGCTAGAAAAGTAGTCAGCAAAACTAGTAGGGAGCAGAAACAAAGGCCAACATTAAAGAGGGTCAAAGTGCAGAAAAAATTAAACTGATAAAGTTGAAGGCACTTTTTATCTAAATGAACGTAGCATTTGCAACAAGGTGGATGAATTAATGGCACAAATAGAAGTAAATGGGTATGATGTAATTGCCATACAGAGACATGGTTGTGGGGTAACCAAAGCTGGGAACTGAATGTTCCAGGGCAGAAAACATTGGTGGGAGTTGTGTATAGGCCACCAAACAGTAGTGGTAATGTAGGACACCGTATCAATCAAGAAACTAGAAGTACATGTAACCAGGGCAATACGGTAATCATGGGGTCTTTAATCTACATATTGACTGGGCAAATCAAATTACCACTAATGGTGTGGAGGATGAATTCTTGAAATGCATGCGAGATGGTTTCCTGGATCAGTATGTGGAGGAACCAACCAGGGAACAGGCTATTCTGGATCTGGTACTGTGTAATGAGAAAGGGCTAATCAATAGTCTTGTGGTAAAGGGGCCTTTAGGGACAAGTGACCATAATATGATTGAATTCTACATTAAGTTTGAGTGATGTAGTCCAATCTGAAACCAAGGACTTCAATCTAAACAGAGGAAACTACAAGGGTATGAGGGACAAGTTGGCCATGGTAGATTGGGAGACTACACTGAAAGGTATGAAGGTTGACATACAATGGCTAACTTTCAAGGAAATAATGCATAATTTGCAACAAACATATATTCCTCTAGGGCATAAAAAACCCAAAAGGAAATGTGACCGACCATGGCTAACAAAAGAAATTAAAGCTAGTATTAAGTCAAAGGAGGAAGCTTATAAAGTTGCCAGAAGAAGCGGTCAGCCTGAGGATTGGGATCTTTTTAGAAATCCGCAAAGGGGGAACCAAGAAATTGATAAAGGGAAAATGTAATATGAGCACAAATTAGTGAAAAATATAAAAACGGATTGTAAAAGCTTCTTAGGTATGTATAAAGGAAAAGACTGGCGAAGGTAAATGTAGATCCTTTACAGTCAGACGGGAGAATTTATAATGGGGGATGAGGAAATGTCAGAGAAATTAAATAAATACTTTGTTTCTGTCTTCACGGAGGAAGACACACAAAAACCTCCCACAAATATGAGAAAACCAAGGGTGTGGCGAGAATGAGGAACTTAAAGAAATTATTATTAGTAAAAAACAGTACTAGCAAAATTAATGGGACTAAGTTGATAAATCCCAAGGACCGGAAAACCTACATCCTAGGATTTTGAAAGAGGTGGCCATTGGGATAGTGGATGCATTGGTTGTCGTCATCCAACATTCTGTAGATTCTGGAATGGTTCCTGCAGATTGGAGGATAGCAAATGTAATCCTGCTATTTAAGGAGGGAGAGAGAAAACTGTGAACTGCAGACCTGTTAGCCTCATCAGTAGCTGGGAAAATGCTGGAATCTATTATAAAGGATGCAATAATGTAAGATTGGGCAGAATTGACATGGATTTATGAAAGGGAAATCCTGTTTAGTAAACCTATTGGAGTTCTTTGAGGATGTAACTAGTGGAGTAGACAAAAGGGAACCGGTAGATGTCATGCATTTGGATTTTTAGAAGGCCTTTGATAAGGTCCCACATAAGGTTGGTGAACAAAATTAGGGCACATGGAATTGGGGGTAATATATTAGCATGGATTGAGAGTTGGTTAAAAGACAAAGAGTAGGGATAAATGGGCTTTTTCAGGATGGCAGGCTGTGACTAGTGGGGTACTGTCAGGATCGGTGCTAGGGCCCCAGCTATTCACAATCTACAGTATATCAATGATTTGGATGAGGGGACTAAATGTAACATATCCAGATTTTCTGATGACACAAAGCTAGGTGGCAGTGTCTGTTGCAAAGAGGATGTGAAGAGGCTTCAAGGGGATCTTGACAGGCTCAGTGAGTGGGCGAGAACATGGCAGATGGAATATAATGTGGATAAATGTGAAGTTAGCCACTTTGGTAGAAAACAGAAAGGCAGAGTATTTCCTAAATGGTGAAAGATTGGGGAATTCAGATGCTCAAAGGGACCTGGGTGTCCTTGTACATGAGTCACTGAAAGTGAACGTGCAGGTGCAGCAAGCCATTAGGAAGGCAAATGGTATGCTGGCCTTCATTACAAGAGGATTTGAGTACAGGAGTAAAGAAGTCTTGCTCCAATTATATAGGGCCTTGGTGAGACCACACCTGGAGTATTGTGTACAATTTTGGTCTCCTTACCTAAAGGAAGGATATACTTTTCCATAGAGGTAGTGCAACAAAAGTTCACTAGATTGATTCCTGGGATGGTGGGACTGTCGTATGAGAAGAGATTGAGTAAACTAGGCCTGTATTCTCTTGAATTCAGAAGAATGAGAGGGGATCTCATTGAAGCATACAAAATTATTACAGGGATTGCTAGGGTGGATGCTGGGAGAATGTTGCCCTTGGCTGGGGCATCTAGAACCAGAGGCCACAGCCTCAGGATAAAGGGTAGGCTATTCAGGACTGAGATGAGAAGAAATTTCTTCGAGGGTGGTGACTCTTTGGAATTCTTTACGCCAGAGGGCTGTGGAGGCTCAGTCATTGGGTATATTCAAAGCAGATGTTGATAGATTTCTGACTAGTAAGGGCATCAAGGGACATGGCGATAGGGCCGGTGAATGGAGTTGAGGCAGAAGATCAGCCATGATCTCATTGAATGGCCTACTCCTGCTCCTAGTTCTTATGTTCTAGCACATCAATGACATGTCCTTGCTCATGGTTAGAGTTGGGAGGGGTGAGACAATTGTAGGATTAGAGGGAAGTAAGTCGTAACCCATGCCGGAGGGAGGGGGAGATGGTGAAGAAAGTGGTAACAATTCTTTCCCTCCTTGCTCCTTTCCAGTTGTGCCTATGAGTGACCAATATTCCAAATATGGCATGGAATCTTGCCGCACAGAAAGGGGGCCATTCAGCCTGTCATGCCTGTGCCAGCTCTTTGATAGACCTGTCCAATTTAGTCCCACACCCCAGCTTTTTCCCCATAACCTGGCAAATTAATCCTCTTCAAGTACATGTACAATTGCCTTTTTGAAAGTTCCTATGCAATCGGATTCTAGCACTCTTTTTCAGGTAGTGTGTTTCAGATCTTGACTGTCCTCTGTGGAAATTTCCCCGCTAGTTCTTTTTTGCCAATTATTTTAAATTTGTGACTTCTGGTTACTGACCCACTTACCAGAGGAAACCATTTCTCCTTACCTGCTCTATTAAAACCCCTCATCATTTTGAATACCTCTACTGGGTAATCTTCACTGTTCCTAAGGAGAACAATCCTAGCTTCTCTAACTTCTCCATATAACTGAAGTCCATCATACTGGTGAAGCTGCTCTGTATCCTCTCCATGACCTCCTTCCTAAAGTGTGGTGCCCAGAATTGTATACAATACCCCAGCTGAGACTTAACCAATGACGTGTAAGGTTTAGCATGACTTGCTTGTTTTTGTATTCAATGCCCCTATTTATAACGCCAAGTATCCCTTGCACTTAATAGAAAAATAGCAGCAGGAGTAGGCCATTCGGCCCTTCAAGCCTGCTCCACCATTCAGTATGATCATGGCTGATCCTCTATCTCATTACCATATTCCTGCTCTCTCCCTATTACCCCTTGATGCCTTGTGTCTAGAAATCTATCTACTACTTAAATATATTCAGTGACTTGGCCTCCATAGCCTTCTGTGGTAGAATTCCACAGGTTCACCACCCTCTGAGTGAAGCAATTTCTCCTCATCTCAGTCCTAAATGTCCTGCACCGTATCCTGAGGCTGTGCCCCCTCATTCTAGACCCCCCTCCCCAGCCAGGGGGAAACATCTTCCCTGCATCCAGTCTGTCTAGCCCTGTCAGAATTTTATCTGTTTCAATGAGATCCCCTCTCATTCTTCTAAACTCTAGTGAATACAGGCCTAGTCGACCCAATCTCTCATACGACAGTTCTGCCATCCCAGGAATCAGTCTGGTGAACCTTCGCTGCACTCCGTCTATGGCAAGTATATCCTTTCTTTGGTAAGGAGACCAAAACTGCACACAGTACTCCGTGTGGTCTCACGAAGGCTATGTATAACTGTAGTAAGACATCCTTGCTCCTGTACTCCAACCCTCTTGCAATGAAGGCCAACATACCATTTGCCTTCCTAACTGCTTGCTGCACCTGCATGTTTGCTTTCAGTGACTGGTGTACAAGGACACCCAGGTCCCTCTGTACATCAACATTTCCCAATCTATCACCATTTAAATAATACTCTGCCTTTCTGTTTTTCCTACCAAGGTGGATAACTTCACATTTATCCACATTATACTGCATCTGCCATGTATTTTCCCACTCACTCAACTTGTCTATATCGCCTTGAAGCCTCTTTGCATCCTCCTCACAACTCTCAATCCCACCTAGTTTCATATTGTCGGCAAACTTGGAAATATTACATTTGGTTCCCTCATCCAAATCATTGATATATATATCTCGGCACCTAAATATCCAGAATTCTCTATTAACCGGCAAAATTCTCACTCCGAAAACAACACCTCAATAACCAGCAATATTGCCAAGTCCGAGTCTCCCGCGGTGGCCGAGTTAGTCAGTGGGGGGGGTAGTTCTCCAAACTGCCACTACTCGGCTTCTTGGCGCTTTCAGAAGTCCAAACACCTCAATACCCCTGTAACAGGAGTCTGACTCTCCCACGCTGCCGGTAGTCTCTTCTGATCTGCCATTTTACAGGGGTACTGTGTCTCTCTCCCACGCTGCTGGTAGTCATTGCATTACCATCAACTGGCAGTACTGTACTTAATCAAGCATCTTCCACCATCCATTTAACACAACGTTCTAGGTGAGTACCCAATTTTTAATTTAAAAAAAAAAAAATCCATGTCAGTATATTACCCCCAATCCCATGTGCTTTAATTTTGCACACTGACCTCTTATGTGGGACTTTATCAAAGGCCTTCTGAAAATCCAAATACACCACATCCACTGGTTCGCCCTTATCTATTCTACTAGTTACATCCTCAAAAAAACTCCAGTAGGTTTGTCAAACACTATTTCCCTTTCATAAATCCATGTTGACTTTGTCTAATCCTGTTGATATTTTCTAAGTGTCCTGTTATCACATCCTTTATAATAGACTCTTAACATTTTGCATACTACTAATGTTAGGCTAACCAGTCTGTAGTTCCCTGTTTTCTCTCTTTTAAATAGTGGGGTTACATTTGCCACCCTCCAATCTGCAGGAACTGTTCCATAATCTATAGAATTTTGGAAGATGACAACCAATGCATCCACTACTAATGTAGTATACATTCATGATTTAGATATGAATGTAGGAGGTATGATCAGTAAGTTTACAGATGACACAAAAATTGGTGGTGGTAAATAGCGAGGAGGGAAGCCTCCAGCTACAGGATGATATAGATGGGTTGGTCAGATGGGCAGAACAGTGGCAAATGGAATTTAACCCTGAAAAGTGTGAGGTGATGCATTTTGGGAGGACCAGCAAGGCAAGGGAATACACAATGAATGGTAGGACCCTAGGAAGGATAGAGGATCAGAGGGACCTTTGTGTGCATGTACATAGATCCCTGAAGGCAGCAGGACAAGTAAATAAAGTGAAGAAGGCATATGGTATACTTGCCTTCATTAGCCGAGGCATAGAATATAAGAGCAGGGAGGTTATGATGGAGCTGTACAAAACACTAGTTAGGCCACAGCTGGAATACTGTGTGCAGTTCTGGTCGCCACACTATAGGAAGGATGTGATTGCATTGTAGAGGGTGCAGAGGAGATTCACCAGGATGTTACCTGGGCAGGAGCGCTTCAGCTATGAAGAGAGACCGGACAGGCTGGGGTTGTTTTCCTTTAGAGCAGAGAAGGCTGAGGGGGGACCTGATTGAGGTGTACAAAATTGAGGGGTGTAGATAGAAAGGAACTTTTCCCCTTTAGTAGAGTGGTCAATAACCAGGGCTCATAGTTTCAAGATAAGGGGCAGGAGGTTTAGAGGGGATTTAAGGAGAAACTTTTTCACCCAGAGGGAGGTTAGAATCTGGAACTCCATGCCTGAAAGGGTGGTAGAGGCAGGAATCTTCAACATTCAAGAAGCATTTAGATGAGCACTTGAAACGCCATAACATACAAGGCTACGGACCAAGTGCTGGAAAATGGGATTAGAATAGACAGGGCTTGATGGCTGGCACAGACATGATGGCATGAAGGGCCTCTTTCTGTGCTGTGTAACTCTATGGGGTCGATTTTCGTTCAGGTGCGGGGAATTGGCGGTTTCCCCGAATTTAGTGATTCTGACACAATTGTAAATGGGTCTGAGATTGATGCAAATTTAACACAATTGGCCAATTGATTTCCAGCGTGTGGGAAGCCTTGGCAATTGAGTATTTCCAGTCAGAAAGTCGCAGAATATGACTTCATCATTGCTGCTGCTTCCAAGGCCCACAGCAAGCCTTGCTTCCTCTGCAGGCTTCCAACCTTCCACATTAAGATGGCACAGGAGCCTGCAGGAGGAACGGCCAGCGGGAGGGCCAGATCTGCGCCCAAATTTGATGAGGCTTCACTACAGGCATTATTGGATGGTGCTAGGGCCCACAGGGAGGTCCTCTTCCCTTCTTCAGGGAGGAAGAGGCCTCCCAGCCACACCAAGGCTGTGTGGCTAGAGGTGGCAGGTCAAGTCACCTCCTGGGGCTAACATGAAGAACGTGGTTGCAGTGCAGGAAAAGATTCCATGACCACCTTCGCACTGGAAAAGTAAGTACTGTATGATGTTTTTATCACCCTCAATCTGATCCCCATTGCCTTTCCTCACCAGCACTCAGCTTTAGCAATCTCTTCCTGCACATCCCACTAGATACTCACATCCATGTACCCTTACCCATTCCCTCTCTCTATGCTCACATTCACAGAACTATGCCACCATGCAGCCCTCATGCTCCCTCTCACTCTGATGCTTTGAACACAACTGACAACACACAGGGAGGGCCCTTGGTCTTGCAACCTCACTCCATCTTTGTATAGCATAGATACTTAGAAGGAGACAATCTCTGCCCTCACTCCATCATTCTCACTCAACCTCCACTTGTCTCCCTCATTGCAGGAAAAGAGAGCTCACAACAGGAGAGAGCGAGTCAGGACAGCAGGAGGGCCGCCCTCATTAGCCCAGCTCACCCCCTGGGAGGAAGGCGTACTGGAGATTGCCGGGGCTGACCGAGATGTGGACGTTGGGGAAGGACAAGCAGGAGCATCCCCGCAAGCTGGTGACAGAATAGTTTTCCATCTCTCATTGGCATTGCATGAGTCACTGATAATGATTCTGAAGCTACATCATATGGACTTATGAGCATCTGCAGAATGCAATGTGCATGTAACCTTGGCATCACATCTCCAACTTTTTCCTTGACTCCCCCACAGGACCATCAAGAGCCCCTGTCCCCACTCTGCAGGAGGAAGAGCCTGAGCAGCCAGACTCCTCAGAGGAATCTGCAACCTCTGAGGGTGCAGCATCATCAGCAATAAGCGCACCCAGCACCAGCGCAGACACTCGCACCTCGGTGGGACCTTCGAGACATAGAGTAGAGTTGTCACTTGGTGTATCACAGCTCACAAGTGAGCATCAGCAGATTGTGGAGACAGGGACAGCAGTGGAGGGCGCAGGACTCTGCCAGCTCGGCTCAGCTGCATGTCGACCCTCTGCTTCTGGGTCCATCCGTAAGATCAGAGGTGATGGAACTCCAGGCACAGATGCAGGAGTCTCTGGCAGGTTTCGTCTCTAGGGTCGCTGCAAGTGTGGAGCGAATGGAGGAGTCCATAGCGAACATGAGCAGAGCCTTTGTGGAGTCATTGGCGCATGAACGCATCACCACGGAAAGGATGGCAACCTCCGTGGAAAGGATGGCTACAGTAGAGGAGAGGATGGCTACGGCCATGGAGGAGCTAAGTCGCCAGAGTGTTGAAAACATGGTGAGTGGTCAGAATAGACTGACATCTCTGGAGGAACGATGGTCAGCTATTGAACAGAGAAACCAGACCTCCATGGCAGGCCCTCTGAGTAGGACTGCCATTGTAGAAACGGGAACGGGTCCCCAAGGCCCCCCTGACGTGCAGCAAGCTGCTCTCAAGCCACTTGTAGGCACTGAGGGGGACCTGACCCATGAGCGCGAGGTTGGTGGCAGACCTCACGGAAGTGGGGGCTCCTCTCCAAGCGCTCGCACTTCCATGCCACTGCAGAGCCCTCGGTCAGAGCCCCGCCGGAGTCCACACCCAACGGAGATGGAGGTCTCAGGCGCAGCAGACTGCTGGCGAGCCCTCACAGGCTCGTCATCCCAGAGGATGCCCGCCAAAGGTGTCGAGACAGGAGCAGCAGGAAAGTGAGCAAGGGGCCTCCACATCTGCTGAAGCCACAGAGGAACCACTATGTAGGAGCACGTGTAAGAGGAAAATAAAGCGCACATAGTCAAAGGGTAGTCACTTGGGTGAAATGTGTTTATTTTAAAAATGCCATCAGTTGGTTATTGTAAATAAAATTTCTGATGGCAACTTCTGCAGTTGTGTGTATCATTTTGCGAATGGGGCTGGAGGTCCTCTAATGCCAAGAGGGGAAGGAAAAAAAGGCCTCCCATGCTTCTGGTAGGTGCCTCAGTTGAGGAAGCGCTGAGTGAGGGTGGTGAGAGGGGTCGTGCAGGAGGTCAAACTGGAGAAGTGTGTGAGGCTCCAAACTTCCACAGCTGTGGTTATGCCTTCTAAAAGTTCCCCCAGGCCTGAGACAACAAAGTCCTGCCACCTGCAAATGATGACTGATCAAATATCCTCTTTAATGTTGGACCTGCAGCTGATAGTCAGTAAGCCAATAGTGTTCACGCCAGCTTTCATAGGCGTCATCCCCACCAGGCGTGTTTTGCGTGGGAAAAGGGTTAAACAGGCAAGGGCCTGTTAAAATGGGATTATAAAAGCCAGTCAGTGTTGCTTAAGGGCCCTAAAGCAAGTGGTACTGATTCGGGTCAATCAGACACACCGGGAACCAGGCGGGGGGGGGGTTGCAACCCCTAGGATTTGCGTTTTTTTTTTTTAAAAGCCCGCCTCTCGGCCCAATGAAAATCGAGGCCTATGACTCTACTTCCAGTACTCTGGGATGCAGATTCAGGCCCTGGCAATTTATCAGCTTTCAGTCCCATTAATTTCTCCAGCACTTTTTTTACTAATACTAATTTCCTTTAATTCCTCATTCTCACTAGACCCTTGGTTCCCTAGTATTTCTGAAGTTATTTGTGTCCTCCTCTGTGAAAACAGAACCAAAGTATTTGTTTAATTGCTCTGCCATTTCCTTGTTCCCCATTTATAAATTCTCCCGTTTCTGACTAAGGGACCTACGTTTGTCTTCACTAATCTTTTTTTCTTTTTACATACTTGTAGAAGCTTTTACAGTCTGCTTTATGTTCCTTGCAAGTTTACTCTCCTATTCCTATTTTTCTCAATCAGTCTGTTGGTCCTTTTTTGCTGAACTCTAAACTGCTCCCAATCCTCAAGCTTGCTACTTTTTCTGGCAACTTTATGACTCTTCTTTGGATCTAATACTATCCTTAATTTCTTTTGTTAGCCATGGTTGGGCCGCTTTTCCTTTTTGTTTTTGAGCCAGAAAGGAATGTATAACTGTTGCAATTCATGCATTCTTTCCTTAAATATTAGCCATTGCCTAGCCACTGTCATGCCTTTTAATGAAGCTCCCCAATCTATCATAGCCAACTCACTCCTCATACCTTCATAGTTTCTTTTGTTTAGATTTAGGACCTTAGTTTCCGATTAGACTTCTTCACTTTCTATCTTAATGAAGAATTCTAACCTGTTATGGTCACTCTTCCCTAAAGGACCCCGCACAACAAGATTATTAATTAACCCCCTTCTCATTGCACAATACCCAATCTAGGATAGCCTGTTCCCTAGTTGGCTCCTCCAATGTACTGGTCTAAAAAAACCATCTCATACACACCAGGAATTCATCCTCCACAGTATTATTGCTAATTTGGTTTGACCAGTCTATATGTAGATTAAAGTCACCCATGATTACTGTAGTACCCTTGTTAAATGCATCTCTAATTTCCTGTTTGATGCCATCCCCTACATTACCACTACTGTGGAGGCTTATATGTAACTCCCACCAATGTTTTCTGCCCTTTGGTGCTTCTTAGCTCCACCCAGACTGATTCTACATCTTTATTTTCTGAGCCAATATCCTTTCTCACTGTTGCTGATTTAATCCTTTACTAACCATGCAACCCATCTCCTTTTCGCCTGTCCTTTCTAAATATCGAATATCCTTGGATATTCAGCTCCCAGCCTTGGTCACCCTGCAGCCATGTCTCCGTAATTGCAATTATATCTATTTGCGCTGTTAATTTGTCTACCTTATTATGAATGCTTTGTGCATTCAGATACAGTGCCTTTAGATTTGTCTCTTTAACATTTTTAGACATCTTAACTTTTTTTGTACTATGGCCCTATTTATCTTATTACTGTTTTTGTTACCCGGACCCTATTTGTTTGTGCACTCTCTCTTGTTTGTACGCTCTATCTCTTCCAGACACAATCTGGTTATCCTTACCCTAATCACTTTTTCCTGCACTGCTTTCTTGTCTTTTTTTTTTAGTATTCTAGATTTCTCTCCACCAGGACCCCCCCCACCCCCCCCCCCCCCCCCCACACTTATTTAGTTTAAAGCCCTATCTACCTCCCTAGTTATTCAATTCGCTAGAACTCTGGTCCCAGCATGGTTCCGGTGTAGTCCATCCCAACGGAACGGCTCTCTTTCCCCAGTACTGGTGCTAGTGCCACACGAATCGAAACCCACTTCTCCCACACCAATCTTTGAGCCATGCATTCATCTCCCTGATCCTATTGACCCTATGCCAATTTGCTTGTGGCTCCAGTAATCAGAGATTATGACCTTTGTGGCTCTGCTTTTTAATTTAGTCTCTAGTTGCTCAAACTCTCAGCAGAACCTCTTTCTTTGTCCTACTTATGTCGTTGGTACCTACGTGGACCACGACAACTGGATCCTCCCCCCTCCTACTCCAGTTCTTCTCCAGCCCGGAGGAGATGTCCTTTACCCTGGCACTGGGTAGGCAACATAGCCTTCGGGACTCGTGCTCCTGCAATACTAACCCCTGCATCCCCATACCTGCCTCACTCGCAGTCACACCCTCCTGTCCCTGATCACATGTCAATTCTGAAGTATTTAATCTAACGGGTGTGGTTGCCTCCTGGAGCAAAAGGTCCAGGTAACTTTCTCCCTCCCCGATGTCTCGCAATGTCTGCAGCTCGAACTCCAGTTCCTCAACTCAGAGCCGAAGTTCCTCGAGCTGCCGACACTTACCGCAGATGTAGTTGCCCTGGACAAAAATGTCCACAAGCCCCCACATATTGCAGCAGCAACACATCTCCTGTTCTCCCATTATTTTATTTAATTAGTTTAGTGTTAATCAGATTATTTACCTCGTTCGTTTAGTTTATTAAATTTAAGTTTAGTTTTTAAAATTTAGTTATATGTTAACTTAAAACTTCACCCAGAGTCACTACCAATCACTTACCTGTGACGTCTCTCTGCCATTTTCTCCTGCAGGTTTGCTGCTGCTTTTATCCCTGCTTTTGGACTCCCGCTGCCTTATCAACTTGCTCTGCCACCTTCAAACATTTGTGAATAAGCACCTCCAGATCCCTCTGCTGTTGCACCCCTCCCTCCAAAATAGCATCCTTTAAATTATACTGCGTCTCTGTTGTTTCTCCCAAGTGTATCACTTCGCACATGTCCACATTAAATTGCATCTGACATGTTTACGCTCTTTTCACCAGTCTGTCTATCCTCCTGAAGTCTGCTACTATCCTCCTTGCTATTTATTACATTGCCAAGCTTTGTAATGCAAACTTTGAAATTGTACTTGCTATACCCAAGTCCAAGTCATCTAGTTGGTTGCTTATATTCCAAGTTAAATAACTTGTTTGTCTCTCTCCTATCCTTATTGAAAAGATTTCTTTGTAAAAGCTGAGGTTTAGTTCTGATTTCCCTTCATAACCATTTCAAGTCCTATTTTTCACTCTTTATCCCTGCCAAGCACGTCAATGACATGTTCTTGCTCATGGTTAGAGTTCGGAGGGGTGAGACAATTGTAGAATTAGAGGGAAGTAGGTCATAACCCATGCCGGAGGGAGGGGGGAGATGGTGAAGAAAGTGGGAACAAATTCTTTGCTTTTTTCCAGTTGTGCCTATGAGTGTCCAACATTATACTCAATATTCCAACAAGAAAAGCAGTGGTCCTAATACTGACCCCCCTGGGGGACCCTCTTGCACACTTTCCTCCAGTCATAAAAAACCTGTTCACCACTACTCTCTGCTTCCTATCCCTTGGCCAATTACATATCCAAGTTACCACTGTCCCTGTTCATGAGCTTCTATTTTCTGATGCCCATATATACATCTACTGCACTACCTTCATCAATCCTCTCTGTTACTTCATCAAAGAACTCCAATCAGGTTAGTTGGACACGATTTGCCTTTAACAAATCCAGCTCCAGTACTCTGAAGATTGGATTTTGCCTTCCAGTCAAAGAATTGGTCTTGTTAACCTTCATGACTGCATACTTTCAACAGTCTGTAATACTTGTTCTTTTCTACCTTTTGCTTATTGATATCCTTTCATTATAATATTTGTTTAAATAACTATTCATGGGGTGGTGCGTATTGTGTTTATTAAAAAAAAAAAAACGAGCCTGAAGGCTTTGTGTCTTAATGCGAGAAGCATGCATAATCAGGTGGATGAATTAGCTGTGCAAATAGATGTAAACAGATATGATATGATTGGGATTACGGAAACATGGCTCCAGGGTGACCAAGGCTGGTAACTCGACATCCAGGGGTATTCAATATTCAGGAAAGACAGGCAAAAAGGAAAAGGAGGTGGGGTAGCATTGCTGGTTAAAGAGGGGATTAACACAATTGTAAGGAAGGATATTAACTCTTGATGATGTGGAATCTGTGTGGGTAGAGCTGAGAAATACCAAGGGGCAGAAAAAATGAGTGGGAGTTTTATACAGAGCCCCAAACAGTAATGCCGAGGTTGGGGATGGCATTAAATGGGAAATTAGAGACGCATGCAATAAGGGCACAGCAGTTATCATGGGTGACTTTAATCTACATCTAGATTGGGCTAACCAAATTAGTAACAATACTGTGGAGGAGGAATTCCTGGAGTGTTTACAGGATGGTTTCCTGGACCAATATGTCAAGGAACCAACTAGAGATCAGGCCATCTTAGATTGGGTATTATATAATGAAAGTATTAATTAGCAATCTTGTTGTGCGAGGCCCCTTGGGGCGGAGCGATCATAATATGATCGAATTCTTAAGATGGAGTGTGAAGTAGTTGATTCAGAGACTAGGGTCCTGAATTTAAATAAAGGAAACTACGATGCTATGAGGTGCGTGTTTGGTAGGATTGATTGGGGAATGTTACTCAAAGGGTTGACAGTGGATAGGCAATGGAAAACATTTAAAGATTGCATGGATGAAGTACAGAATTTGTTCATCCCAGTTTGGCATAAAAATAAAACAAAAAAGGTGACTCAACCATGGCTAACAAGGGAAATTAGGGATAGCATAAGAGTCAAGGAGAGGACACATAAATTGGCCAGAAAAGCAGTAAACCTGAGGAGTGGGAGCAGTTTAGGATTCAGCAAAGGAGGACAAAGGGATTAATTAAGAGTATGAGAGTAAGCTTTCAAGGAACATAAAAACTGACTGTAAAAGCTTTTATAGATATGTGAAGAGAAAAAGATTGGTGAAGTCAAGCGTAGGTCCCTTACAGTCAGAATCAGGGGAATTTATAATGGGGAACAAAGAAATGGCAGACCAACTAAATACATACTTTGGTTCTGTCTTCACAAAGGAGGACACAAATAATCTCCCGGAGATGTCGGGGAACATAGGGTCTAATGAGAGGGAGGAACTGAAAGAAATCAGTATTTGTAGGGAAATGGTGTTGGGGAAATTGATGGGTTTGAAGGCCAATAAATCCCCAGGGTCTGATCATCTACATCCTAGGGTACTTGAGGAAGTGGCCCTAGAAATAGTAGATGCATTGCTGGTCATCTTCTGAAATTCTATAGACTCTAACTGTTCCCATGGATTGGAGGGTAGCTAATGTAACCCCGCTATTTAAAAAAGGTGGTAGAGAGAAAACGGGGAATTATAGACCATTACATCGGTAGTGGGGAAAATGCTAGAGTCCATTATAAAAGATGTAATAGCAGAGCACTTGGAAAACACTGACCGGATCAGACAAAGTCAACATGGATTTACAAAAGGTAAATCGTGCTTGACTAATCTACTGGAATTTTTGGGGGATGTAACTGGTAAAATAGATAAGGGAGAACCAGTGGATGTGGTGTATTTGGACTTTCAGAAGGCTTTCGATAAGGTCCCGCCTAAAAGATTAGCATGTAACGTTAAGGCACATGGGATTGGGGGTAAGGTACTGATTTGGATAGAGAACTGGTTGGCAGACAGGAAGGAAAGAGTTGGAATAAACTGGTCTTCTTCTGAGTGGCAGGCAGTGACTAGTGG
Source organism: Somniosus microcephalus (assembly GCF_052327205.1). Classification (NCBI taxonomy): domain Eukaryota; kingdom Metazoa; phylum Chordata; class Chondrichthyes; order Squaliformes; family Somniosidae; genus Somniosus; species Somniosus microcephalus. The sequence goes on from NC_140992.1 coordinate 187,917,300, forward strand.
GGTACCGCAGGGATCGGTCCTAGGTCCCCAGCTATTCACAATATATATTAATGATCTAGACGAGGGAACTAGATGTAATATCTCAAGTTTGCAGACAACACAAATCTGGGTAGGCATGTGTGCTGTGAGGAAGATGCCGAGAAACTCCAGTATGATTTGGACAGGTTGGGTGATTGGGCAGATGCAGTATAATGTGGATAAATACGAGGTTATCCACTTTTGTGGCAAAAACAGGAAGGCAGATTATTATCTGAACGGCAATAGATTGGGAGAAGGGGAAGTACATCGAGACCTGGGTGTCCTTGTGCACCAGTCGCTGAAGGTAAGCATGCAGGTGCAGCAGGCGGTTAAGAAGGCAAATGGTTGTTGGCCTTCGTAGCGAGAGGGTTCGAGTTCAGGAACAAGGATGTCTTGCTGCAGTTGTACAGGGCCTTGATGAGACCACACCTTGAGTATTGTGTGCAGTTTTGGTTGCCTTATCTGAGGAAAGATGCTCTTGCCATGGAGGGAGTGCAGCGAAGATTCACCAGACTGATACCTGGGATGGCAGGAATGACGTATGAGGAGAGATTGGGTCAATTGGGCTTATACTCGCTGGAGTTTAGAAGAATGAGAGGGGATCTCATTGAAACTTATAAAATTCTAACCGGACTAGACAGACTAGATGCAGGAAGGATGTTCCCGATGGCGGGGGAGTCCAGAACCAGGGGTCACTGTCTAAGGATAAGGGGTAAGCCATTTAGGACTGATGAGGAGGAATTTCTTCACCCAGAGAGTGGTGAACCTGTCGAATTCTCTACCACAGAAGGCAGTTGAGGGCAATTCATTAAATATATTCAAGAAGGAGTTAGATATATTTCTTAAGGCTAAAGGATCAAGAGATATGGGGAGAAGGCAGGGACAGGGTACTGAGTTTGTATGATCAGCCATGATCTCATTGAATGGTGGAGCAGGCTTGAGGGGCTGAATGGCCTGCTCCTATCTTCTATGTTTCTATGTAATGAGCTGCTTGCTATTTTCCATCCATTTCCCTTTAAATGGATTGAAAATGGTTTGTGTCTGGAATTTTAATGATTGCGTAGCCCCTGAGTGCTGGAGGGAAATTTGCTCTCCATATTTTTAGGTGCATTAAAGTCCAATCTGCTTGCCCTGTCATTCAGCTGGCCCACCTCCCTATGACTGGTGGTGAATGTGGAACAATGTGTTCTCATCAGCTTCAGCTTTCCTTGAGTAACTGGTATTATGCCAGGACTTGTAATTGCTGCTCCCCGTTCGTCCCTATAAAATGGATTTTTTTAAAATCCCATTGGGAGGAGGCAGGCGCGGTAGTCATGTTTCTACAGGTCCCGTACAATGGCCATGGACGTATCCAAAATGTCTTGTATAACTGACACAGAATTTAAGGGTAAGTTGTCTTTTCCCCCAGCTAGGGATACTCTTGTGCTGCCTATTTTGCAGTGACTGAAAGTATGAAGATTAAGTTCTTGTCTCCTTTAATGGCGTTGAGCAAGCTCATTACACTACACTAGGTCTTAAATGAATTTTAACCCTGGGAATATTCTCGGGGGTTCTCCCGATCGACTGGCATAACTTTGGTACAAATTACGTTTGCGCTGCATGAATGAGGTTTTGATCAAAGTTATGGCCGTCGACCAGGAGAGACCCCAAGGATGTCCCAGCATTAATGACTACTTAAAAAGACACTTTGCTATTGCTACTACCTTTTCTCTTGTTCTCTGTCCTAAACCTCTTGCATTTAATCTTGTACCTATGTCAATGGTCAGGGACAGGATGTAGTGATGGAGGAGCTTTGGCCCTTGTCTTTGACCAACAGGTATGAGGTACTTGCTGCCTGTGTGGATGAGAATAAGGACTGTAGGGTGGATGAGCAAACTGACCATGGCACCATGGTGTAGGAGACCATTCAAGTGGGGTGGGTTGGGGTGGTGGGGGGGGGGGGTTAAAAAGTAGTGTCTGGAAAATATGTTGTTCTCTGCAGTCGCAACTGGGAGTTCCAAAGGTTGTATTGCCTGCCCAGTGTCAGGGTTAAGGATATCTCGTCAAAGCTGCAGAAGAACTTGGAGTGGGAGGGGGAGGATCCAGTGGTCGTGGTCCACGTAGGAACCAACGACATAGGTAGAACTAGGAATGACGTTCTGCTGAGTGAGTTTGAGCAGCTAGGGTCCAAATTAAAACACAAAACCTCAAAGGTAATAATCTTTGGATTGTTACCTGAGCCATGTGCAAATTGGCATAGGGACAGACAGATCAGAGAGTGAAATGTGTGATTGAGTGGTGTGGGAGGCAGGAGTTTTGCTTCATGGGACACTGGCATCAGTACTGGGGAAAGAGGGAGCTGCTCCGTTGGGATGGGCTCCACTTAAACTGGACTGGGACCAGTGTCCTGGTGCATTGAATAACTAGGGCAATGGATAGATGGGGCTTTAAACTAATGAAGGGGGGTGGGAGGATTCAGAAAAGGGTAAATTCAAAAGCAGTAGAAGAAATGTCAAGGCTGTAGAGCAGAGTAGTGATCTGGGTAAAGATAAGCAGAGTGGGTCAGGAAGGGACAGGGAGGTGCAGTGGGCGGGGTTTGCTGTGTGCCGGGCCGGGCGGCGCGGGCCGGTGTGTGAGTGACGATCTCCCGGTGAATGACTGACTGATTGAGAAAGGTCCACAGCTGGAAGTAAACGGGGATTGTAGACTGAGGAATGACAGCAGGTGAACCAACACAGGATTGCGAGAGCACCAGCAAGCGAGAACTCTTCTGATTCAAAGAGCTTCCAGAGATCGACTGGGGGGGGAAAAGGTAAGAGAGTCCCATTGACTCAGATACACACTGGTCCTGGAGACAGTACAGAAAGGTTACAGGGTAAGGCAGGAAATGGTAAGAATGAGACTGGGAGAGTCTGACCACTGAGCACAATTATCCAGCATGAGGCCGTGCAATGGAACGTGAAGTGAGATCAGTTTTTGTCTCAACACAGTCACAGTGAATCTTGTGTATATTTTGGAGTAAAGAGGTTTGATCTAAGAGGTGACTCCAGTCTGGGGCAGAGCCCAGCAGATGGACATGTCTGTTTATTAGGTGGGGCTGAACTCCCACTGACACCATCAGATCTGTGTTTAAAAAAAGCTCAGATTTGGTTACAAATCAAGGGGAAAGATTGAACAGAGAAACTAATTATAGTCAATTCATTGAACACGATGCAGAGACAAACCTCGCAGATCAGCACGGCCTGTGACCTGCAGGTACAGAGTATTGTCGGACAGTGAGTGCTGAGCACAGCTTCATTACCTTTGGACATCCCCAATGTTAAGTACTGAGGATGGTGAAAGACATTAAATGCTGGGTGAGTGTTTGCCTCTTGTTTCATTGGTCACAGACACACACAATAATACAGAAGTAGAACAACATCAGTCAAAGCAAGCAGGGAATGTGCTTCCAAAATCAACGTCGGATACACAGCGAGCATCAGTTTCCAGTGTATTCTGAAATGGTGAGAATCCAAGCCAATTATAACACAGAATATAGTCTGAAATGTGGAGTAATAATATTAGAAATGGAAGCTGAAAGTGCTGGAAACACTCAGCGAGTCAGGCAGCGACTGTGGGGAGAGGAAGGTGGGGTTAATGTTTCAGATCCTGAGCCCGTTCTCCGGAAAGGTCATTTACCTGAACCGTTGTCCCCACCCCACGGACGCTGCCTGACCCGCTGAGTGTTTCCAGCATTTTCGGCTTTTATGACATATTTCCAGCATCTCCAGTATTTTGCTGTTAGTAATATTAGAAGTTGGTTTTGATATTAGAAGAGATGTATGTTTCCTCCCTTGTACAATGTCCACTATATTCAGGGTAAGACTGTCCAGAGTGCAATAACTTCCTGTCCCCACTCTGCCCCCTGCCTCCCCCTCCCTTTCCTCTGCCTCTACCCCCGACATACTGACCTAACCCCTGTGCCCACTGGATGCCCAACCCCTGGGCCAGTGGGAGGGGTGGGTGCTGGGCCAGCGGGGAGGGGCAGGGGGAATCTGTGCCATTGGGGGAGGCGGGGGGCTGGGCCAGTGGGAGTGGAGGAACAACATCACTTGAATTGTACAGGGTTGGTCAGAAGGCAAATGCCACATTGCAGAGCCTCACTGCAAAACAAAATCATTGAGATGTTTGATAAAGGTATGAGGGAGAAAGGAATATAAGGTTATGCTGATGTGGTTAGATGAAGAGTGGTGGCAGCAGGCTCAGGTGGACCATAAACACTGGCACAGACCTCTCTCGAACCCTCCACTACCTCTGCTTTGTCACGCTGCTTGTCCGACATCCATCTATGATGAGCTACACATTTCTCCAATTAAACATTGGGAAAGACCGAAGACAGGGTCTTCAACCCCTGCCAGGAATTCTGTTCCCTCGCCGTCCCAATCAGTGTCTTTTATCACCTGGAGAGTTGAATTTCCCAGTGCTCTCCTGGTCGGCTTTGATCCTTTCACCCTCCATAAACTTTAATGCATCAAGGCCGTGCTCACCGATCACCCCTGTCCTTGTGAACATACATTGGCTCCTGGTCCCCCAGCACCTCCAAATTAAAACTCTCATCCTCATTTAAACCCCTTCATGGTCTTGTCCCTTCCTGTCTCTGTAACCTCCTCCAGCTCTACAATCCCCCACCTCCAAGATCTCTCTGTTTCTCCGACTCTGGTCTCTTGTGCATTTCACCCTCTCCTCATCCCAATGGCGGCGGCCATGCCTTCAGCTGTCCCGGCTCTGAAATTCCGTACCTAAACCTCTCTGCCTCCTCCTGGAAGAGCTGCCTAAAACCCACTTCTTCAAGAACATCAGGAGCAGGAGGAGGCCATTTGGCCCTTCGAACCTGCTCTGCCATTCAATAAGATCACAGCTGATCTATCCCCCTATCCCTTGATTCCCTTAATAAAAAATCTATCGATCTCTGTCTTGAATATACTCAATGACAGAGCCTCCTCCACCCTCTGAAGAAATTTCTCCTCATCTCAGTCCTAAATGGCCAACCATTATTCTGAGACTGTGACCCCTGGTTCTATCCTCCCCAGCCTGGGGTAACATTCTCCCTACGTCTACCCTGTCAAGCCCTGTAAGAATTTTGTATGTTTCAATGAAATTACCTTTCATTCTTCTAAACTCTAGAGAATATAGGCCTAGTCTACTCAATCTGTCCTCGGAGGACAATTCCCCCATCCCAGGAGCCAGTCTGGTGAACCTTCGTTCCACTCCCTCCAAGGGAGGAAATAGCAGAGGCTCTGACAATCATTTTCCAATCCCCTCTGGCTACAGGTGTGGTACTAGAGGACTACTAACGTGGTACCGTTGTTTAAAAAGGGATAGACCGAGTAGTTACAGGCCAATTAGCCTAACCTCGGTGGTGGGAAAATTATTGGAAAACATTCTGAGGGACAGGATAAATCTTCATTTAGGAAGACACGGATTAATCAAGGGCTGACGGTATGGATTTGTTAAGGGGAGGTCGTGTCTGACTAACTTAATTGAATTCTTTGAGGATGTAAGGAGGAGGGTCGATGAGGGTACAGCGTTTGATAAGGTCCTACATGGCAGACTGGTCATGAAGTTAAAAGCCCATGGGATCCAAGGCAAAGTGGCAAATTGGATCCAAAATTGGCTCAGAAGTAGGAAGCAAAGGGTTATGGCCAATGGGTGTTTTTGTGACTGGAAGACTGTTTCCAGTGGGGTTCCCCAGGGCTCAGTACTGGGTCCCTTGCTTTTTGTGATATATATATCAATGATTTAGACTTTAATATAGGGGGTATAATTACGAAGTTTGCAGATGATACAAAAGTTGGCAGTGCGGTGGATAATGAAGAAGAAAGCTGCAGACTGCAGGAAGATATCAATGGACTGGTCAGGTGGGCAGAACAGTGGCAAATGGAATTCAGTGGAGAAGTGTGAGGTAATGCATTTGGGAAGGGCTAACAAGGCAGGAGAGTAGACAATAAATGGTAGGACACTGAGTCGTGTAGAGGAACAGAGGGACCTTGGAGTGCATGTCCACAGATCCCTGAAGGTAGCAGGCTAGGTAGATAAGGTGGTTAAGAAAGCATGTGCCTTTATTAGCCGAGGCATAGAATATAAGAGCAGGGAGGTTATGCTTGAACTGTATAAAACACTAGTTAGGCCTCAGCTAGAGTACTGCGTGCAGTTCTGGTCACCACATTACAGGAAAGATGTGATTGCGCTAGAAAGGGTACAGAGGAGATTTATGAGGATGTTTCCAGGACTGGAGAATTTTAGCTATGTGGAAAGATTGGTGAGGCATGGGTTGTTTTCTTTGAGGGGCCTAGATAGAGTGGATAGAAAGGAACTATTTCCCTTAGCAGAAGGGTCATTAACCAGGGGCATAGATTTAAAGTAATTGGTCGTAAGTTTAGAGGGGATTTGAGAAGAGGGTGGTGGGGGCCTGGAACTCACTGCTTGAAAGGGTGGTAGAGGCAGAGACCCTCACCACATTTAAACATTACTTGGATATGCACTTGAAGTGCCATAACCTACAAGACTATGGACCAAGAGCTGGAAAGTGGGATTAGGGTGGATAGCTCTTTGTCGGCCGGCATGGACAAGATGGGCCGAATGGTCTCCTTCTGTGCTGTAAATTTCTATGATTAATAAGGGTAATAGGGCGCTAATGACTAAAGTGACATCAGGGGGGAAAATAAAATAAACTAAAGCTGAATGCACAAAGCATTCGCAACAAAATAGATGAATTAACAGCACAGATAGAAATAAATGGGTTTGATTTCATAGCCATAATGGAGATGAGGTTGCAGAGTGACCAAAGTTGGGAATTAAGTATTCCAGAATATTTGACTTTTAGAAGAGAGGCAGAATGGAAAAGGAGGGCGTAGGGTTAGCCCTGATAATGGAGGGGATACAGACCGCAGAGGGAAGGAAGGTCCTGACAAAGGGTTTGCCCCGAAACATTGACTCTGTTTTCTCTCCACGGATGTTGCTTGGGCTGCTGAGTTTTTACAGCATTTTCTGTTGTTATTTCAGATTTCTAGCATCTGCAGTATTTTGCTATCGTAGTAGAGGGAAGGATCTTGGCTCAAACAAAATGTAGAATCAGTTTGGGTGGAGCTAAGAAACAAGAGGCAGAAACACTAGTGGGTGTGGTTTATAGGCCCCCAAACAGCAGTAGTGTTGGGCAGAGTATAAATCAGGAAATTGGAAATGCATGTAACAGGGGTAATACAGTAATCATGGGGGACTTTAACTTTCATATAGACTTGGCAAATCAAATTTTCAGTAACACTGCAGAGGAAGAGTTCATGGAATGCATTCAAGGTAGTTTTCTAGATCAGTATGTCGAGGAACTTACTGGGGAGTTGGCTATTTTAGATCTAATGGCCCAGAAATTCCGGTTGGGGGCTTCCCGCGGGTGCAAGCCCCCGATCTGCACTTAACTTACGCGCTGGCCGTTGAGCTGTGGGCCCCCGTGGAATTCCGATCCGGGGCCTGATCCAGCTGCCGGCGTGCAGTGCTTGCGTATCCCAGGGGCGCAGTTAGTTCGAAGCGTCCCCTGGGATCACGTGGGCCATTCATAAGTTTGACAGGAAGTGCTGTCAAACTTAGAAATACTACGGCCCCTTCTTACAAAACAGCACTAAATCTTCAAATTTTTTTAAAAAATCATTTTTTAAATAAACTATAAATTAAATGAAATAACTATTTTAAACAATTTAAATTTTTTTTATTTTTTTTTATTTTCTAACGGCTAAAAATAAACTTACCTTGCTTTAAAGTATTTAAAAATAATAAACCTGTGGGGAAAAAATGTTTTAATTTTAATTAATTCACCACTTAACTTGTAAAAAGCAGGCCTTACGCCTGCTTTTTACATTTCTAAATTCTGTAGACTTACCTTCCCAGGAAAACCTGTATTTAAAAAAAAAAAAAAAACACTAAGTTTGATGCGCTCGCGCAGCCTCCCCCGCGCACGCGTTCGACCTCTGAACCCCTGCTTTCAGGGGAACGGAAGTGCCGGTTTCCCACACATGCGCAGTGCATGCAGGAAACCGGCACTTCCATTGGGCCTACAGGTGAGCACCCCGTGTGTACTCACCCGTGGAGACCTGAATTTCTGGGCCATTGTGCAATGAGACTGGGTTGATTAATAACCTTGTAGTAAAGGAGTCTCTGGGGAGCAGTGTAGTAAAGGAGCCTCTGGGGAGCAGTGATCATAATATGATCGAATTTTATGTTGAGTTTGAAAGTAATTTAGATAAGTCCTAAATCTGAACAAAGTAAACTACATGGGTATGAGTGATTGAGTTGGCTAAGATAGGTTGGGAAACTAAATTAAAAGATATGGCAATAGAAAAGCAATGGCAAACATTTAAAGAAATAAATCATAATTTGCAATGAATATACATTCCCTTAAGGAATAAAAACACTATGGGGGAAAAATGGTCCACCCGTGGCTGACGAGAGAAATTCAAGATAATAGATTAAAGGAAGAGGTGTATAATGTTGCCAAAAAGAGTAGTAAGCCTGAGGAATGGGAGGATTTTCGCATTCAGCAAAGGAGGACCAAGAAATTGATGAAGAAAGGGAAAATAGAATGAGTAAACTAGCGAGAGACATAAAAACAGACTGTAAAAGCTTCTATAGGTATGTAAAATGGGAAAGTAAATGTGGGTCTCTTACTGAGACAGGAGAAATGATAAGGGGGAATAAAGAAATGGCAGAGAAATTAAACAAATACATACTTTGGGCAGGATTTTCATTGAGCCTTGGAGGCATGCGGGGGGTTAAAATCGCGAAAACTGGCAGGCGGAACCATCCCCGCCTCCGAGCAATTTTAATTCATTCGTGTCTAATGGTCCTGTCTCCGTCCTGCCTCCAAGAGGCGGGATAGGCCGTTAAGGCCCTTAACCAGCACTAAATTGCCTCTATATATAAAGCCATTTTGAAAGGCCTTTGCGATTTTAACCCTTTTCCCACGTGAAACACGCCGGTGAAACCTGGCTGGAGCACAATTGGATTGCTGACTAGCAGCTGCAGGTCAACCATTAAAGAGGAGATTTGATCAGCCATCATTTGCAGGTGGCAGGACTTTGTTGTCTCAGGTCTGGGGGAACTTTTAGAAGGCTTAACCACAGCTGTGGAAGTTTGGAGCCTGACACCCATCTCCAGTGTGACCTGGGAAAACCCCCTCGCCACCATCACTGAGCGCTTCCTCAACTGAGGCATATACCAGAAGTATGGGAGCCATTTATTTCCTTCCCTTCTGGGCATTGATGAGCTCGAGCACCAGCCGTGGCACCAGCAGAACCAGGAACAACAGCAGCACCAACAGGAGCGCCAGGCTGCTGCTCACCCACCTGAAGCTGCGCAGGCCAGAAGTGGCCAGCGCATGGAAGCCCGTTAGTGCAGGAGATACCCCCCCCCCCCCCCCACCCAAACAGGGTCTACAGACACTGGGTCAGCTACCTCAGCATGCGTGAGCAGCAGTGGCAAAGGCGGCTCTGACTTTCGCGAGAGGTAGTGAGTGACATCTGCGCAATGCTGCAACAATACCTGCAGCCCAGAGGACCAGGTGGCCAAGCCTTAGCAGTGGCTGTCAAAGTCACCACTGCACTCCAATTTTTTTGCCTCTGGTTCATTCCAGGGATCAGCAGCAGACATCAGCGGCATCTCCCAGGCAGCCGCACACACTTGCATCACGCAGGTAACCGATGCCCTCTTTGTGCGTGTGCGCGATGGCAATCACATCCATTTCACCAAGGATCAAGTTAGTGTCACGGTGCGAGCGGTTGGATTAGCTAATCTGGCAGACTTTCCAAGGGTGCAGGGTGTCGTTGACTGCACACATGTGGCCCTTAAGGCACCCCATCGCAATCCAGGTAGTTTTGTCAACCGCAAGGGCTTCCACTCCCTTAATGTTCAGCTGGTGTGTGACCACAAGAAGGAAATTTTGCATGTTTGTGCCTAGTACCCTGGCCGTTGCCATGACTCCTTCATACTGCGCCAGTCTAGTGTACCTCCGCTAGTCAGTCCGTCACACCAACTTAACGGATGGCTACTTGGAGACGAGGGCTATTCCCTGAAGACGTGGCTAATGACGCTGTTGAGCCCATCCAACAAAGCTGTGGAGAGCTACAACTCCAGCCACAAGTCTACCAGAGCCATAATCTAGCAAACCATCGGTTTGCTGAAGATGTGCTTCAGATGCCTGGATAGATCCGGTAGTGCCCTGCAGTAATCAGCAGCCAGGGTCTCCAGAATCATCGTGGTGTGCTGTGCACTTCACAACATGGCACAGTGTCGTGGCTTGCAGATTCCTGAGGACCAAGTGGCTCCTCGCATATCTTCCTCAGATGATGAGGAGGAAAGCGAAAACTAACATCCTGCAGAGGCCCATCAATCAGCGGCAGCATTACGCGAGAGCATTGCTGCCCGGGATGCAAGGAATGCACTCGTCTTGGCCAGATTTGCTTGGCCTAGCTGATCAAGCACTTTTTTTGCCTCGCAGCTTCTTGCCTGAGCATCGACAATGGCCAAGACCCTGCGGATTTCTAGCTATTTGACCAGCCTAATGACAATTGCAAGTAATCCTAAGCCCTCAATGTGACAGTCCCATTCGCGAAATGACGCACGCCACAACTACAGCCGTAGCCATCAGAATTTTTATTAACATTATTAATCTGATGGCTTTTTCTAACAATACATCAAATTTCACCCAAGTGACTACCCTTGTGACTATTTGTGCAGTATCTTTCTCTTACGCGTGCTCCTACGTGGTGCTTCCCCTGTGGCTTCAGCAGATGTGGAGGCCCCTTGCTCACTTTCCTGCTGCTCCTGTCTCGACACCTTTTCGCGGGCGTCCTCTGGGGTTGCGAGCCTGTGAGGGCTCGTCAACAGTCTGGTGCTCCTGCGGCTGTACAGGGGTTGAGACGCCAATCTCAGTTGGGTGTGGACTCTGGTGGGGCTCTGACCGAGGGCTCTGCAGTGGCATGGAAGTGTGAGCGCTTGGAGAAGAGCCCCCACTGCCTTGATGTCTGCCACCAACTTCCCTCTCATGGGTCAGGTCCCACTCAGCGCCTGCAAGTGGCTTGAGAGCACCTTGCTACACATCAGAGGGGGCCATGGGGACCCGTATCTGCACTGGCAGTCCTACTCCGAAGGACTTCCATGAAGGTTTGGTTTCTCTAGTCAATAGATGACCATCGCTCCTCCAGAGATGTCATTCTATTCTGAACACTCCCCATGTGTTCTGCACTCTGGCGACTTATCTCCTCCATGGCTGCAGCCATCCTCGTCTACTGTAGCCATCCTTTCGACGGAGGTTGCCATCCTTTCCGTGGTGATGCGTTCATGCGCCAATGACTCCACAAAGGCTCTGCTCATTTTCGCTATGGACTCGTCCACACTCGCAGCGACCCTGGAGACAAGACCTGCCAGAGACTCCTGCATCTGTTCCTGGAGTTCCAGCACCGCTGATCTTATGGATGGAGCCAGAGGCAGAGTGTCGACATGCAACTGAGCCAAGCTGGCAGTGTCTTGCGCCCTCCGACTAGGACTCTCCACTGCTGTCCCTGTCTCCACAATCTGCTAATGCTCACTTGTGAGCTGTGATACACCAGGTGACAACACTACTCTATGTCCCGAAGGTCCCACCGAGGTATGAGTGTCTGCGCTGGTGCTAGGTGCGATGAGGGCGCAGCGTCAGCAGAATTCAGAGGTTGCAGCTTCCTCTGAGGAGTCTGGCTGCTCAGGCTGTTCCTCCTTGCTAGTGGGGACTGGTGCTTGCGATGGTCCTGTGGGGGAGTAAAGGAAAGAGTCAGATGTGATGCCAAGGTTATATGCACATTGCATATTGCAGATGCTCAAGTCCATCTGTTAGAGCTTCAGAATCATTATCAGCGACTCATGCAATGTCAATGAGAGAGATGGTAAACTATTCTGTCACCAGCTTGCTATGTTGCGCCCGTCTGTCCGTCCCCCACTTGGGAATCTTCCTCCACTCCCACGATCTCCAGACCGCCTCCTCCCAGGGGGTCAGGTGGGCTACTAATGGTGGCCCTCCTCCTGTCCTCGCTCTTTCTCTTTTATTGTGAGCTCTCTTTTCCTGCAATGAGGGAGACAAGTGGAGGTTGAGTGAGAATGAAAGTGTAGCGATTCCATAGCATAGATACTTAGAAGGAGACAAAGATGGAGTGAGGTGGCAAGACCAAGGGCCCTCCCTGTGTGTTGTCAGTTGTCTGCATAGCATCACAGTGATAGTGTGAGGGCTGCATAGTCGAATAGTTAGGTGAATGCGACCATAGAGAGAAAGGGAATAGGTAAGGTTGCATGGATGTCGGTGTCGAGTGGAATGTGGAGGAAGAGATTGCTAAAGCTGAGTGCTGGTGAGGAAAGGCAATGGGGATCAAATTGAGGGTGATGGGAAAATCATACTCAGTTTTCCAGTGCGCTGAAGGTCATGAAATCTCTTCCTACACTGTATCCAGGTTCTGCAGGTCACTGCTAAGGAGTTGACCTCCTCTGCCACCTGTATCCACACGGCCTTGGTCTGCTGGGGAGGCTTCTTCCTCCCTGTAGAAGGGAAGATCACCTCCTTATGTGCTCTAGCTCCATCAACTAATGCCTGCAGGGCCACATCATCGACTCTGGGAGCAGACTTGGCTCTCCCACTGCTCATGGTGCCTCCAGGTCCCTCCCACACAAAAGGTTGGTAGTCTGCAGAAGATGCAAGGCTTGCTGTAGACCTTAAATGCAGCAGCAATGATGACTTCAGAGGCGAATTTCAGACTGGAAAAACTCATTTGCCAAGGGTTCCCACACGTTGGAACTCAATTGGACAATTAAGTTAAATTCGCATCAATCTCCCACATTGATTTAGATTCGGGTGGATAACATGAAATGCGGATTACACGACCCCAACCCGCCCCTGAATTAAAATCCAGCCCTTTGACTGTAACTAGTGGGGTACAGCAAGGACCATTGCTTGGGCATCAGCTATTTACAATCTTTAGCAATGATTTGGATGAGGGGACCAAATGTAATATATCCAAGTTTGCTGATGATACATTCTCACTTAGCTTTGTAAGTTGTGAGGAGGATGCAAAAAACATTCTGGAAATAGTGGAGAACCAAGGGTCTGGTGAGAATGAGGAACTGAAAGAAATTAGTATTTGTAAGGAAATAGTACAGGAGAAATTTAATGGGACTGAAAGCTGATAAATCCCCTGGACCTGATGGCCTACATTCTAGGGTTTTAAAAGGGGTGGCTATAGAGATGGTGGATGCATTGGTTGTCATCTTCCAAAATTCCATAGATTCTAGAACGGTTCCCACGGATTGGAAGGTAGAAAATGTAACCCCACTATTTTTAAGAAAGGAGGGAGAGAGAAAATGGGGAACTACAGACCAGTTAGCCTGACCTCAGTAGTAGGGAAAATGCCAGAATCTCTTATTAAGAACGGGTAACGGGGCACTTGGAAAGTAATAGGATTGGGCAGAGTCAACACTGATTTATGAAGGGGAAATTGTGTTTGATAAATGTTAGTTTTTTGAGGTTGTAACTAGCGGGATGGATGAGGGGGAACCAGTGGATGTAGTATTTGGATTTTCAGAAGGCATTTGATAAGGTGCCACACAAGAGGTTATTAAACAAAGTTAGGGATTGGGGGTTATATAGTAGAATGTAATAAGGATTTTTAATGGACAGAAAACAGCGTAGGAATAAACTGATCCTGTTTGGATTGGCAGGCTAGTGGGGTACCACAAGGATCAGTATTTGGGCCTTAGCTATTCAATGATTTGGATAAGGGGACCAAATATAATATATCCAAGTTTGCTGATGATACATTCTCACCTAGCTTTGTAAGTTGTGAGGAGGCTGCAAGGGGACATAGACAGGTTAAGCGAGTGGGCAAGAACATGACAAATGGCATATAATGTGGAGAAATGTGAAGTTATCCACTATGGTAGGAAAAATAGAAAAGCAGAGTATTTGGTGAGATTGGGAAATGTTAGTGTTCAGAGGGACCTGGGTGTCCTTCTACACAAATTGCTGAAAGTTAACATGCAAGTACAGCAAGCAATTCGGAAAGCAAATGGTATGTTGGCCTTTATTACAAGAGGATTTGAGTATAAGAGTAAAGATGTCTTACTGCAATTATATAGGGCCCTGGTGAGACCACACCTGGAGCATTGTGTACAGTTTTGGTCCCCTTACCTAAGGAAGAATATTCTTGCCATAGAGGGAGTGCAACGAAGGTTCACCAGACTGATTCCTGGGGTGGGGGGATTATCCCATAAGAACATAAGAAATAGGAGCAGGAGCAGGCCATTTGGCCCCTCGAGCCTGCTCCGTCATTCAATAAGATTATGACTGATCTGATCTTGGGCTCAGCTCCATTTCCCTGCCTGCTCCCCATAACCCATCACTCCCTTATTGTTCAAAAATCTGTTTATCTCCACATTAAATATATTCAATGACCCAGCCTCCACAGCTCTCTGGGGCAAAGAATTCCACAGATTTACGACCCTCTGAGGAAAAAATTCCTCCTCGTCTCAGTTTTAAATGGGCGACCCCTTATTCTGAAACTATGCCCCCCAGTTTTAGATTCCCCCATGAGGGGAAACATCTCTGCATCTACCTTGTCGAGCCCCCTCAGTATCTTTTATATGTTTCAATAAGATCACCCCTCATTCTTCTAAACTCCAATGAGTATCGGCCCAGCCTGCTCAATCTTTCTTCATAAGTCAACCCCTTCATCTCCGGAATCAACCTCGTGAACCTTCTCTAAACTGCCTCCAATGCAAGTATACCCTTCCTTAAATAAGGAGACCAAAACTGTATGCAGTACTCCAGGTGTGGCCTTGCCAATACCCTGTACAGTTGTAGCAGGACTTCCCTGCTTTTATACTCTAACCCCCTTGCAATAAAGGCCAACATTCCATTTGCCTTCCTAATTACTTGCTGTACCTGCATGCTAACTTTTTGTGGTTCATACACAAGGACACCCAGGTCCCCCTCTACTGCAGCATTTTGTAATCTCCATTTAAAAAATAATTTGCTTTTTTCTTTTTCTTACCAAAGTGGACAACCTCAGACTTTCCCATATTATACTCCATCTGCCAAAAGTTTGCCCACTCACTTAGCCTGTCTATATCCCTTTGCAGATTCTTTGTGTCCTCTTCACAACTTGCATTCCCACCTATCATTGTATCATCAGCAAATTTGGCTACATTACACTCTGTCCCTTCATCCAAGTCATTAATATAGATTGTAAATAGTTGAGGTCCCAGCACTGATCCCTGTGGCACCCCACTAGTTACGTTTGCCAACCGGAAAATGACCCATTTATCCCGACTCTCTTTTCTGTTAGTTAGCCAATCCTCTATCCTTGCTAATATATTACCCCCAACTCTGTGAGCTCTTATCTTGGTCAGTAACCTTTCATGTGGCACCTTGTCGAATGCTTTCTGGAAACCCAAATACACCATATTCACTGGTTCCCCTTTATCTACCCTGCTCATTGCATCCTCAAAAACTTTTGTGTTCTATACCTCTTTCCATAAAACCCAGTATTCCATTAACTTTTTTTTAGGCCATATCAACTTTAGGTGCTGCTTTTAATATTTGTGAACCCGAATTCCCAAATCCCTCTGCTTTTCCCCCCCATTCAATGTACCACTTTGCACTTGCTGATATTGAATTACATCTGCCACTTTTTTGCCCATTTCCACCATCTTACCAAAATCTCCTTGCAGCTTCCTTTGGTAATCAGAATGATTTACTGTTCCTCTAATTTTAATGTCTTCTCCAAATTTTGACAGCTCTCCCACTAAACCCTATATCCAAATTGACGTACATTGAACAGAAATGGTCCCTGAGTGGAATCCTGTGGGACACTGCAGCCACTGAGCCCTTTACTCCTACACGCTTTCCTCCCTGCTAACCAGTTCTAATCCAGTTTTCTACCCTCACAACTGCTCTGTGTCATGAGCATTCGCTGAACAAAAGACATGAGTGACAAACTGCTGCAGGTCTGAGTTTTGCTACTCTATAATCTATCTTTGAAGTTCTAGCTCTTTATTCTGTTGACAAAAGGTCCTGCTGGAAACCTTCCATCTTTCAGATTCTGCTTGGACATTTCATGCATTTTCTGACTTGATTAAAATAATTAATTCCCGGCATTGTTTTTTCTCTTGTATTGCCAAAATTGGTAGACATTTTTTATTGTACCATTTGAATGTGGATGCAGATATAGAGCACTACCCTATGCCAATATATTCTGACCTGTTTACAGGGTCTGTGGTCTATTACACCTGGAGGGTTCCAGAAAACGAGCGTCACGACTCCGCTGTGGAGAGGAACAAAAAGGCACTGAATGCAGAGTTGATGCTGTGGGAAGGATACCTTGAAAAGGTAAAGAGGGATGAGTGTGTGCTCTTGGGCATTTATGGAGAAGCTGTCAAAAGGGAAGCAAAACACTCTGGTAAACTGAAGCAGTGTCTGGTGTTGCTGCGTGTTTTTTGTGACTACCTGGATTTGGCCTAATGAGGACTGCCAATTTTAAATTTGCTTTTCCATTTTTAAGCAGCAGCTGCCATCCATCTGATTTTTCTTTCTCTCTCTCTCTCTCTCTCTCTCTCTCTCTCTCTCTCTCTCTCATATATGTTAGATTAACAAAGGTTTGCACACAAGTTTGCAACCCAAAGTACCTTGCATTTGTGAAGCTTTAAGTTTCACATAGTGGTTGTGATGGTGGATACTCCAATTGTAGCCCTTGTGTATGTGCGTGCTGATATCTTGTTGCAAAATGCCCATTGTGTACATATATTCTACTATTGCCATACTCTTTGTTGCTTCCATATGCCAGAGAGCATTGAGTGGGAATCCGATGAGGTTGTTCCATCTCTAGTATTGAGCCTGTTGTAAAGGTGGCCTGATAATTGTCTGCTTCATCTTTACTGGCTAACACAAGCAAACATGATCTTTTCCAGAAACTATTCCCAAAGATTTATTCTGCAATAGAATTCCCACTGCTCCAACGGGTTTGTTTTCCCTGACCGAGTTGTTGAGGCTATGTTAGCAGACCAGGCTATCTAGGTTTAAGTTTGCTCACTGCTTTCAAGCATTTGACTGCAGATTGGCTAGAGGTGCTTCATGACCATTGAAGCCCAGTGCTGGCTGCCTCCATTTTGATGGTAACCAAATCTGTCTCATTGGTTGTTACTACCTAGGATTTCAATAAAGCATCTTGGTGTGAAATTTTGTTTTGTATCTTCTTGAAATTGTGATGGGGAGGAAACACCCAGTAACTCAGTTCTAGATTTACCATCTGACTCACTACTGATGGGAGTAATGAGGTGATGAGTTGGTTTAATCCTCCCCGTTTTTAGTGTACTTGCCTGGGTATATCTTTGTTCTATTGGTATAAATATACTAAGTCTATTGGCAACACTGATTTTAAGAGTGGCAAAGTGATCCCAGCTACTAGGTACAGAAACTGTTGAAGTGGTTTATGGAAGGTGTCACTGTTTCACTACCTAAAGTGCTGGTCTGCAATCTCACACTAAACTATCAAGGTTTTTTTTCCTTTTCCAGATAGGCCCAGATTCGTATATTGCTGGGAAGAACTTCACGATGGCTGATGTAATGCTGCTCCCACAAGTGGCCTATGCTGTTCGCTTTGGGTGAGTCACTACTACTAATGAGTGCTTCAATTGAATGCCAGTTGTCTGCATTTCTTTTGCTGCTATGGTTAAAAAAGAAATAGTGATATAAAGTCCAACTCCTGGAACTTTATTTAGAGTTATGCAGCACAGAAAGAGGCCCTTTGGCCCATTGTGTCTGCGCCGGCCATCAAGCCCTATCTATTCTAATCTCATTTTCCAGCACCTTGGTCCGTAGCCTTGTATGCTATGGCGTTTCAAGTGCTTATCTAAATGCTTCTTGAATGTTGAGGGTTCCTGCCTCTACCACCCTTTCAGGTAGTGAGTTCCAGATTCCAACCACCCGCTGGGTGAAAAAGTTTTTCCTCAAATCCCCTCCAAACCTCCTGCCCCTTACCTTGAAACTATGCCCCCTGGTTATTGACCCCTCTACTAAGGGGAAAAGTTCCTTTCTATCTGCCCTATCTATGCCCCTTATAATTTTGTACACCTCAATCAGGTCCCCCCTCAGCCTTCTCTGCTCTAAAGGAAAACCACCCCAGCCTGTCCGGTCTCTCTTCATAGCTGAAACACTCCAGCCAGGTAACATCCTGGTGAATCTCCTCTGCACCCTCCAATGCAATCACCTCCTTCCTAGGGTGGCGACCAGAACTGCACACAGTATTCCAGCTGTGGCCCAACTAGCATTTTGTACAGCTCCATCATAACCTCCTTGCTCTTGCCTTCATTAGCTGAGGCATAGAATATAAGTATCCCATATGCCTTCTTCACCTTATCTACCTGTCCTGCTGCCTTCAGGGATCTATGTACATGCACACCAAGGTCCCTCTGATCCTCTGTCCTTCCTAGGGTCCTACCATTCATTGTATCTTCCCTTGCCTTGTTAGTCCTCCCAAAATGCATCACCTCACACTTTTCAGGGTTAAATTCCATTTGCCACTGTTCTGACCAACCCGTCTATATTATCCTATAGCCTGAGGCTTCCCTCCTTGCTATTTACCACTGCAAACTTACTGATCATACCTCCTACATTCATATCTAAATCATTAATGTACACTACAAACAGCAAGGGACCCAACACCGATCCCTGCGGTACACCACTGGACACAGGCTTCCAGTCACAAACAACCTTCGACCACCACCCTCTGCCTCTTGCCACTAAGCCAATTTTGTATCCAATGTGCCAAATTGCCCTGGATCCCATGGGCTCTTACCTTCTTGACCAGTCTCCCATGCGGGACTTTGTCAAAAGCCTTACTGAAGTCCATGTAGACTACATCAACTGCTCTACCCTTATCCACACACCTAGTCACCCCCACAAAATTCAATCAAATTGGTTAGACATGATCTCCCCCTGACATGGCCATGCTGACTATCCTTGATTAATCCTTGCCTCTCCAAGTGGAGACTAATTCTGTCCCTCAGAATTTTTTCCAATAACTTCCCTACCACTGATGTTGGGCTCACTGGCCTGTAATTCCCTGGTTTATCCCTACTACCCTTCTTGAATAATGGTACTACGTTAGCTGTCCTCCAGTCCTCTGGCACCTCCCCTGTGGCCAGAGAGGTTCTGAAAATTTGTGTCGGAGCCCCTGCAATCTCCTCCCTTGCCTCACACAGCAGCCTGGGATACATCTCGTCTGGGGATTTATCAACTTTTAAGCCCGCTAAAACCACTAGTACCTCCTCCCCCTCAATGCTAATTTGTTCAAGTATATCACAATCCCCCTGCTGATTTCTGTGCCTACATCATCCTTCTCCATAGTGAACACAGATGCAAAATATTCATTTAAAACCTCACCTACATCTTCCGGCTCTACACACAGATTGCCACTTTGGTCTCTAATGGGCCCTACTCTTTCCCTGGTTATCCTTTTGCCCTTCATATACTTATAAAGCACCTTGGGATTTTCCTTTATTTTGCCTGCCAGTGTTTTTTCATGCCCCCTCTTCGCTCTCCTAATTTCTTTTAAGTATCCCCCTGCACTTTCTTACTCCTCCTAGGGCTTCCACTATTTTTAGTCCTTTGTATCTGCTAAAAGCCTCCCTTTTTTCCCCCTAATCCATTCTTGTAAATCCCTTGACATCCAGAGTTCCCTGGGCTAGTTGGTTCCCCCTGCCCGCTTGACCTTTTACGGGAACATGTTGGCGTTGTACACTCTCTATTTCCTTTCTGAAAGACGCCCACTGCTCTGATGTGGATTTTCCTACAAGTAGCTGATCCCAGTCCACTTTGGCCAGATCCTGCCTTATCACATTAAAATCGGCCTTCCCTCAATTTAGAACATTTATTTCCGGTCTATCTTTGTCCTTTTCCATGACTACCTTAAATCTCACCGAATTATGGTCACTGTCACCAAAATGCTCTCCTACTGACACTTCTACCGCTTGCCTGGCTACATTCTCTAGAATTGGGTCCAGTACCGCCCCCTCTCTTGTAGGATTTTCTACATGCTGGCTCAAAAAGTTCACCTGGATGCACTTTAAGAATTCTGCACTCTCCAAGCCTTTCACACTCTGACTATCCCAGTTAAAATTAGGGAAGTTGAAATCCCCTACAATTATTATCCTATTATTTCTACACTTCTGAGATTTGCCTACATATCTGTTCTTCTATCTCCCCCTGACTGATTGGGAGCCTATAGTACACTCCCAGCAAAGTGCTTGCCCCCTTTTTTGTTTTTAAGTTCTACCCATATGGCCTCATTAGAAGAACCTGCTAAGATATCATCCCTCCTTACTGCAGTAATTGACTCCTTGATTAATATTGCAACACCCCCTCCTTTTACACTCCCCTCTCTCTCTCTCTCTCTCTCTCTCTCTCTCTCTCTCTCGCCTGAAGATTCTATACCCTGGAATATTGTGCTGCCAGTCCTGCCCCTTCCTCAACCATGTCTCTGATAGCAACAATATCATACTCCCATGTGTTCATCAACACCGTCAATTCATCTGCCTTACTCGCAAGACTCCTTGCATTAAAATAAATGCCATCCAGCCTTGCCATACTCCCTTGTACCATTACATATTTGCTCTGCCTTCCAGGCTGACTTGTTTTTTCCTCTATTTGGCTGTGCATCACCCCCTACTATAGCTCCACTCCGTATCCCATCCCCCTGCCAAGTTAGTTTAAACCCCCCCAACAGCACTAGCAAACCTCCCCACAATGATGTTGGTCCCGTTCCGGTTCAGGTGCAACCCGCCCGACTTGTATCACTGGGTCCCACCTTCCCCAGAAATGGACCCAGTGATCCAGGAAACTAAAGCCCTCCCTCCTGCACCAACTCTTTAGCCACGCATTCATCTGCTCTATTCTCCTATTCCTATACTCACTAGCGTGTGGCACCGGGAGTAATCCAGAGTTTACAACCTTTTGAGGTCCTGCTTTTTAATCTGCTACCTAGCTCCCTAAATTCTTGTTGCAGGACCTCATCCCCCCTTTCTACCCATGTCGTTGGTACCATTGTGAACCACGACTTCTGACTGTTCGCCCTCTCCCTTCAGAATGCTCTGCAGCTGTTCAGTGACATCCTTGACCCTGGCACCAGGGAGGCAACATACCACCCTGGAGTCATGTCTGTGGCCGCAGAAACGCCTGTCTGCACACCTCGCTTGAGTCTCCTACCACTATTGCCCTTCCACTCTTACTTCTCCCTTGTGCAGCTGAGCCACCCACAGTGCTGTGAATTTGGCTCTGGCTGCACTCCCCAGAGGAACCATCACTTTCACCATTTTCCAACACCGAAACTTGTGTCGGCATTAAACTTGTGTATTGGCATTAAACTTGAGTAAAAATTAGATCAGTATCAAAGTTGGATTCCACAAAAAATCTCATGGTCAAATTGGAGTCTTTAGTTTTGAGCAGAATTGAATTTCCTTCCCCCGCCCCTCATTATTTATTCTGCACGCTAGTATTTGAGTACTTGAGACCAATAGTATTGATCGATTCAATCTTTGGGCTGAGCAGCCCTCAACTTCATTTTTAAAGTACATTGGTGACTGTAGTGGTACTAATGTGCTGCTTACCACTTACTGCAGTGAAACCCTTGGGGAGAGAGAGATCACCCTGAGAAGTGAGGCTCCAAAAGGAGCTTGTCATAGTCATACAGCATAGAAAGAGGCCCTTCGGCCCATCGCGTCCGCGCCGGCCATCAAGCCCTATCTAATCTAATCCCATTTTCCAGCATTTGGTCCGTAGCCTTGTATGCTATGGCATTTCAAGTGCTCATCCAAATGCTTCTTGAATGTTGTGAGGGTTCCTGCCTCTACCACCCTTTCAGGCAGTGAGTTCCAGATTCCTACCACCCTCTAGGTGAACATTTTTTTCCTCAAATCCCCTCTAAACCTCCTGCCCCTTACCTTGAATCTATGCCCCCTTGTTATTGACCCCTCTACTAAGGGGAAAAGTTCCTTTCTATCCACCCTATCTATGCCCCTCATAATTTTGTATACCTCAATCAGGTCCCCCCTCAGCCTTCTCTGCTCCAAGGAAAACAACCCCAGCCTGTCCAGTCTTTCTTCCATAGCTGAAGTGCTCCAGCCCAGGTAACATCCTGGTAAATCTCCTCTGCACCCTCTCCAAAGCAATCACATTCTTCCTATAGTGTGGCGACCAGAACTGCACACATCTTCTCTCCACATTGTGTGTGCTTTTGACCAGAGGAGTGGCACCCTATCTCGCCTGATGCTCAACTGTTTGCATTGAAGACTTGACTTGATTCTTTCTTTGCAGTGGTTAATGGGATTGCTTAGCACTAACAGTAATATCAATCCTGCCCCTGATCTGTAACGAAGACCTTCATGGATTTCATTTGGAAGGTCTAGTTTGTGTTGAGCCTGTTCTCTGGGTTAAAATGTAACCATAGATGGGTTTCTAACATTTACTGAGGAAAATGAGGACTTGAGAGCTGATGTTTCAAACCAGCTTGGGAGCAAGATCGGCGATTAATTATCTATACTAACCTCTTCTGATAATTGACTTTGTTGGACTGCCTGCTTCATAAATTGCTGATTACTACTGTCTGAATAAAAATACATATTGGGAGTGATTTGTTAAAAACAAAATGTACATTTGGAAATGTTTTAGTTGACACCACTGCAAAGATTGTAGTAACAATGGGCTGGATTTTCTCAATGGGGAGCTTTTGGAGATGGGACTCTCACTTGGGTTTCAGTCCCGCCTCCATCGACTTGTGGCCAACCCACGCTACTTTCCCTTGATTGACCTAGTTAAGCCTGCCCGGCGGGTTTAGCAGGCCAATTAAGGGAAAGCTGGTTACAGGTGATGTCAGCGAGTGATTCATCTGTCGAGAGCTTTTGACAGATGAAATGTCAGTGTTTGACGACTCTGTGAAGCTGTCACACGGACAATCTGTCCTCCAAGTTGAGTCCTTCCACTCAGGCTGAGTTAGAGAGCTCTCCTGAGCAGAAAGCAGAAGGCTGCAGCTTTTGACAGTTCAGCGGCTATTCTGCTTTCTGTGCTGGTGAGCTGAGGGACTCCCAAGATATATCTGTCTCTGTCCAACCCCCACAGACCGACGGCCCGCCTCGCTGGCCCGAGCGAGGTTCGGAGCTGTCAAGAAGCCCACACTTCAGGGCTGAAAATGGGGATTGTCCAAAAAAGTTCCATTGGCACTAATTCCCTACCTGGGTCGGGTACCCGCCTCCTGGGAAGATGGCACGGAGGTGGTTTGGGGGCAGGATGGGTACCCGCCTCCAAATTCTGCCATTTTCCCGCCAGTCTCTCCTCCCTAGGGCTGGCAAAATCACCCCCTTTGTTTCTGCCCTGGATTTATTTAGAAATGTTACTTGAGATCTGCTGATTGCTTAGGTGAGCATATGTATTGAAGTACTAAGTCATTCAGACCATGAAGGCCCCAGGTTCAATCCCTAATCTGTAATTAGTTAGCTGATCTTGGTTTGGAGGGGATGAAGGTGCTAAAATTGATTATAGGAAATGGGGAATTTTTATTTCTATTCTTGATCAGTATCCTGTGCTCCTCACTAGAGTTTGTGTGGAGAACTAGGTCAGACTTGGCTGAGTGTGCCCCATTGGACAATCAGCCACCACTGTCTTGACTTAATTGAGTGACTACAGCAATATGACACTGCCTTTTGGGAGAAGAGAAAGGCATGTGTATTCGAGTTGCCAAATTTTTAAGAAATGTATTGGTCCATGTCTAGGATCACTTGTGCTGTAGTTGATCTTTGCTCACCACTTCAACTCCACAGTGCAATGATTGAATTCCTAAGAATCTGAATTTCCAGTAAACTGGTGTAATGCAGGTAGAGACTATTTAGACATCTGGTCGTTTCCCTGCCGGCAATGTTGGGCATACAATGGGGTAGATTTTCCCGAACCTGTCGGGAAGGTGTGACTTCCCCTTTCGGGTTTTTGACCTGCCTACTTCGACGTCCGGCCAATCCGCGCGATTTTCCCTTGATTGACCTTGTTGAGCCCGCCCAGCGGGTTCAGCAGGCCAATTAAGGGCCACCTGGCAACAGGTGACGTCACAGACTGAAATTTCATCTGTCAAGAGTTCTTGACAGATGAAATATCGGCGTTTGACAGCTGTTTGAAGCTGTGAAACACTGACAGTCTGAGTTCTTCCATGAGTCATTCTGCACAGACTCAGTTAGAACTCTTACCGGCACTCAAAGCTGAAGGCTGTCACTTTTCACAGATCACAGCTGTTCAGCTTTCAGATCCGGCTGAGTGATGCGCTCCCGACAGCTACAGGAAGAAAGGCTGTGAAGGTAAGTAAAAGTTCTTTACACACTTTAGACACACCAAACACACTTACCTTTACACTCATGCACCCATCACTCACCTGAGCGCCGACATTGCGACCCCTCCAACTTCTTCAACCCGACGGCCCGCCTGCTCTAACCTGGCGTGGTTTGGAGCCATTGGGAAACCCACACGAAACCCCTCAAAATAGGGGTTAGGCTAAGAACTGCCTGTTAACTACCTGTTAACAGGCAGTTAATTGGCACTAATCCCTTCCCGCCTGGCTTCGGCGGGTCCCAGTGCAGGGCGGGTACCCGCTGCCCCTGAAACTTACGTGGGGCGGGGTTTTGGGCGGGATGGTGTCTGGACCCCCAAATTTGGTATTCCACCCCCCCCCCCCCCCCCCCCCCAACACACATCTGAAACCCTGCCTGACGGCTCCATAAAAATCTAGCCCAATGTATCTGGCTAAGCATTGTAATTTGATGTAGGGCAGCCCTGCCTGCCTCCAAAAGCAATCTGTGCCCCAACACTGCATATTATAGTCCTTTTGTTGCTTATTGAGTTTCTAATTGTTAAACTGTACACTATTCTAATTCTAGTTTGGGATTCTTTTTGAGGATAGTTCTCTGATCTAGACTAGTTTAAATGGTAACTCAGTCCACTTCACTTATTCAAGTTAATGGAAGATCAGGCCAACAAATGTAGGCTGTATATAATGTGAAGTCGTGGAGCACACTTAAGACTGTACCACAGAATAATGACAGATCTCCAAACTTCCCTCTTTTTTGCCATTGGGAAGGTTTTCAGCAAAACTTATTGGGGTGCTGAAACGATTATATAAAAAAAAAAACAAGTTGTGGTCTTTCCCACCCTACAGTAGCTGGCTCCAAGGCAGCACTGGCACATATGTTCTCGAGTGGTGGGTGTGTTGGGAAATAATTTTTGTACAAAGCGCTGCCATGAAAGCCACTTTTATTTATAAAAAAAAAAAAAAAAAAAACTTTTTCCTCCCTGTTTTAATTTTGTAGACTGTCAACGGATAAATATCCCAAGCTGATGGAGTACTACAGTAGAGTGAAAGAGCGGCCGAGCATCCAGGCTTCATGGCCTCCCCATTGGAAGGAGAGCCCTCCAACCATGGACACATTGCAGGATGTCTGAGTTCCACACAGGAATTTTTTTCTTAATTCTATGCCCTTCATTCATATCAAGTAACGGACACCATATAAGCTACTCCTGTTGGCCTTGACATTAACAAATTATCAGCTGTAGGAAAATGTAAGTCCTGCACACAGACTAGTTTAAATCTGGCACCGTGCAGTCTGTCTTTGTTGTTGCATTAAACCTTATTAAACTGTTCTGGTAACAAATGCATCTCGTCTCATCCAGTACATTCATCTCCATCTATACCAACTTAATGGTAATTTGGCTGAGTTTAATACTCAAATGGATAACTATCTTTTTTAATATTTGCTCTTGGGATGTGGACATCACTGGCAAAGCCAGAATTTTGTTGCCCTTGAAGGTGGTGGGGGGCTGCCACCTTGAACTGCTGCAGTCCATGTGGTGAAGGTTCTCCCACAGTGCTGACGAATAGGCGTTTCTAGGGTTTTGGAACAGCAATTATATATCCAGTTGAGATGGTGTGTGTGACTTTGAGGGGAAACCTGGAGGTGGTGGTGGTGTTCCCATGCAGCTGCTGCCCTTGTCCTTCTAAGTGGCGGAAGTCGTGTGTTTGGGAGGACTGGGTGGCTGTATTTTGGTAACTAGAAGTTGCAGGAAAAGGTCGCGAGAGTCCCCGGGCAAATTGTACCCCCTTGTCTCTATCTCCAATCCCGGACCAGATCTATTTTCCTCCAGTTTCTTGTCGCGAGGCTTCAAACCCTGTTGAAAGGAATGGATTACAACCATTGATGAGGTTGCACTTGTGTTTTCAAATTGCTTTGTGTCCTGTTTGGATCCAAAGTGCTGACCTGCAAAAACCATTAATTTCTAGTACTTAACAGAATGAGTGAGTGAGGAACGGCTATTGGCCTTGCATTATTCTATTCTTTGTGTTCAAGGTGCATGTCTCTCCACGTGTGTTAAGAATTGAACCTGCCACCTATGGTACTGTACCACATTAGCCAGGTGTGTACAACACATGCCCTGTTACTTTTTTTAATCGCAACCACTGCTCTTCAGATATCTCCCAGTAGGAGTATTACCCTGCTGTTTTATTGCTGCAAGTATACTTATGAAAACTCTGCTTTTGTGGCTTCTCTATTTTGCGGGAGGTGGGGGGAGGGAAAGAAGAAAAGTCTGCCTGCAATGCTACTGTTAAGAAGGAGCTAACCTTTTTGTATGCTTGACCACCAGTCCCAATGTCAGCAGTTAGGTAGCGGTATGGTAAAATCTGTTTGTGTAAACTGAGCAACTATCTGAATGGATTCCACATTCCTTCAACTCTGGCTTCTCCTTCCTTTCCCCACCCTCTTTTTTTTTTGCGCCTCCCCCTTTGTTGGCCCTAGCCAACTTCCTTCAGCCACCATTGGAGGCCATGCCTTCAGCTGCCTAGGTCCTAAGCACTGGAATTCTCTCCCTAAGCCCCTCCACCTCTCAAAACCTACCTCTGATGAAGCTTTTGACCACCTGTTCTGATGTCTCCTTCTTTGGCTTGGTGTCAATTTTTGTTTCATTCCGCTCCTGTGAAGCGCATTGGGACAGTTACTACATTTAAAGGTGCTATATAAATGCAAGTTGTTGTATATGTATACACTTGGTTGTAGCTCCCCTTGCCTGTAGCCTACTGTGAAATCAAAGTAATTGTGTTTGGGTTGACCTATGCCATACTACATTGGGCATTTTTTGTTTGAAAGCAAAAGCTGCCAGCTGTAATAAAACTAAACTTTGAACAGGACATGGAGCTGGTAACTGATGTTCGGCTGTTGGATTTATCTTATGTGCGGGGACCTATACAACTGCTGCCTTCTGCAATGAAAACTAGCACCTCCGAGTGGAGGCAAAGTTGTTGCAAGATTGTACATTGTGAGTGAGAAACTTTGCCCACACAACGGTCAACTGGCCTCCGTTCCTTTCTCGTTCTTTTTGGGTACAAAACCATTGAGCAAACAAACTTGGTTTTAATGGTTATGCTTTCAAGGTGCTAATTTAGCTGCAGTAGTGTATTAAACTGGTTATCTCGGCCCACTTCCTCACATCGCTCTCCACCCACTCTTCTCTCTTTTTTACCCCCCCCCCCCCAGCCAACCCTACTTCCTTCTGTCCCCACCCTGGAAAAACCTCTCTCCCAACTCTCTTACAACTGCACTTTTACAAAATCCTAACTGTCCAGCCTTTGGCCCTCCCATTCACCACGACATTTCTGCAGCTACCGAGCTGCTCAACCACACCCTCACCACCACCTTTGCCCTAGTCCCTATTTAAAACCATTATTCTCTCTCACCCTGGCCGTTCCCCCTGCTACGGCCCATATCTTCGCTCCCTTAAGTCCAAGGGACGCAGACTTGAACAGATATGGCGGACAATTGGTTTAGCCATTCACCACCAGATCTGGCTGGACCACATAAAGCACTATTGGATCCTGCTCTTGTCTACCAAAATTGCTCACTATTCCAGAATCATTCTGGAATGCAAAGAAAAACCCCGGCTTCTATTCTCCATTTCCTAAACCCCTCTCACCTGTCTCTTCCACCCTCCCCTCCGACAAGTGTGAGCAGCTCATGGACTTCTTTATCTCTAAGATTGAGACCATCCGATCAGCTGCCTCTGCCACTTCCCTTCCTTCCCCTAGCCCACCAGCCCAAACTTCCTCTAAGGTTCCTCCCTGCCCTAGCCCTGAACTCTCATCTTTCTCTAGTTTCTTTCCGATCTCATGACCTCTCCACGCTCACCTTGTCCCGGAGGCCCACTTCCTGCTCCCTCAACCCTATTCCTGCAAAACTGCTGACCACCCAACTTCTTTTTCTGGCTCCCATGTTTGCTGAAATTGTTAACAATTATCTCTCCTCCGGTACTCTCTCCCTCTCCCTCAAATCTGCTGTCATTACCCCTCCTCAAAAACCCAACCCTTGACCCCTCCATCCTTGCAAACCACTGCCCCATCTCCAACCTCCCTTTCCTCTCCAGTCTTTGATCATGTTGTCGCCTCCCAAATCAGTGCCCATATTTCCCGCAACTCTCGGTTTGAATCTCTCCAATCAGGTTTCTGCCTCGCCACAATACCAAAACTGCTCTCAAAGTCACAAATCAGAATCAGAATCAACTTTTATTGTCATTGTTAGTGCACAAGTGCAGTACAACGAAATGTAGGCTTGCGGCTCCCGAGAGTGTACATTTAGATTAAGACATTTAAACATTCAACAGACATTTGGCTTGTAATACATTAACATAAACATAACCATAATAAAGTGTATTGGCAGATGTGTAGGCTTTAGAGTCACCCTGTGTGACTGTGACAAAGGTGAACTATCCCTCATCCTACTTGACTTGTCTGCAGCCTTTGACACGGTTGACCACTCCATCCTCCTCCACCGTCGTCAAGCTGGGTGGGACTGCACTCGCCTGGTTTCTTTCTTATCTATTTAATCGTAACCAGAGAATCACCTGCAATGACTTCTCTTCCTGCTCCTGCATCGTTACCTCTGGTGTTCATCAAGGATCTATCCTTGGCCACCTCCTATTTCTCATCTACATGCTGCCCCTTGGCGGCATCATCCGAAAACAAGAGTGCCAGTTTCCACATGTACACTGATGACACCCAGCCCTACCTTGCCACCACTTTTCGCTACCCCTCCACGGCCTCTAAATTGTCAGACTGCTTGTCCAACATCCAGTTCTGGATGAGCAGAAATTGTCTCCAATTGAATATTGGGAAGACCGAAGCCATTGTTTTCGGTCCCTGTCACAAACTCTATTCCCTGATCCTCTCTAACTTTTACCGCTGCACAATAGAGAGCATCCTGACGAACTGTATCACAGTATGGTATGGCAGCTGTAGCTACTATGACCGGAAAGCCCTGCAGCGTGTAGTCAAAACTGCCCAACGCATTACCGGCACCCGGCTACCGACCATAGAGCACATATACCAGAAACGCTGTTTACAGAGGTCACGGTCCATCATAAAAGACCCTACCCACCCCAGCCACAGTCTGTTCACCCTCCTGCCATCTGGGAGACGCTACAGATGCATTCGCACCCGTACGACCAGATTTGGGAACAGCTTCTTCCTACTGAACTCCACAAATAAACTCTAAAGCCTGCACATCTGCCAATGCACTTTATTATGTTAATGTATTACAAGCCAAATGTATGTTGAATGTTTAAATGTCTTAATCTAAATGTGCACTCTCGGGAGCCGCAAGCCTACATTTCGTTGTACTGCACTTGTGCACTAACAATGACAATAAAAGTTGATTCTGATTCTGATTAACTCCATCCCTCTCCCTAACATCTGTCTGAGGCTGAACCACACTGTTCGCAACCTTGGTGTCATATGAGCTTCTAACCACATATCCGCGGCGTAACTAAGACCGCCTATTTCCACTTCCGTAACGTTGCCCATCTCTGCCCTTGCCTCTGCTCGTACACTGCTGAAACCCTCATCCTTACCTTTGTTATTTCTAGTCTTGACTATTATAATGCACTCCTGGCTTGCCTCCCACGTTCTACCCTACCTAAACTTCTTTTACAGTGTTAAAGTAGCTCTACCCCATCAGACCAGCATTGTGGGAGCCAGATTGAGAGGCTGGCCGGCTGTCGTGTGGGCAGGCCTGAGATCGTAAAGGCTGGGGTGAGAACGGAGACCTTGGGTGGGGGTGTGAAGAATAAGATCGCGGGGCGGGGAACCAGTTTGCTTGGGGCGGGGTGGGACGTACTCCTGCTGCTCCTGGGCTGCGAGCAGTGCTGGATAAGTACTTGCTGCCAGATCTGGCCAATCTCCCTCCAGCTGCCAGGTTTCTCGAGCCCTGGAAACACGACCCGCAGGCGTTGCATCTACATGACTGCTACAATGTGAGGCATGTAGCCTCATTAAAATATTTAAGTTACAGGCCGGACTTTGGAGAGCAGGTTGGTTTCCGTTCCCACAAACCCATATCCGTTAATCCGGCCCCAACCTACCTACTTTTGAAACGTTAAATCACCTCCCAACCACTGTTCCCTTAAGTCACAAGTTTGACTGGGCCGCGCAGTAAACAAAACCCTCCGCTCAGGCTCACAACAGTGGGGGGGGGATCTTCAATAACACAGCAAAGTCACAACGGCCAAGGAAAGTATCCAAACCTTCACCACACGGACTGCAGCAGTTCAAGAAGGTGGGTCATCACCGCCTTCTCGAGGGCAATTCGGGATGGGCAATAAGTGGTGGCCTTTCCAGCGATGCCCACATCCCATGAACGAATAAAAAAAATCAAGGGAGGGGCAGGACCTCCCCTGCTCTGACTGACAGCCCGCTCCACCAATCACCGCCCAGCCTTCTGTGACTGGCGTTGACTCTCACTAATAGCTATGTGGGCGGGGTGGGTCCGGTGGATGAGCCAATAGCAGGTAAGAGGGAATGGGAGCGGGAGCTGGATGGTTTGCCTGTGGATGACTAGCCCGGGACAGGCCATAAGGAGCTCAATGAGCTGAAGGATGTGGGCAAGATATTAGCAGCAACCTAGTGACAACCAAGAATATTTAAAGGGTTAGTGTCGATATTAAGTGCGACTGGTTCTGGATTCAATAGTCCGCATCTGGAGTATTGTGTACAGTTTTGGTCGCCCCATCTGCGGAAGGATGTTCTTGCCATGGAAAGAGTGCAACGGCGATTCACCAGGCTGATACCTGGAATGGCGGGAATGACCTACGAAGAGAGATTAAATAGTTTGGGCTTGTACTCACTGGAGTTTAGAAGATTGAGAGGGGATCTCATCGAAACATATAAAATTATGGCAGGCCTGGACAGGCTGAATTCAGAGAGAATGTTTCCAATGGCCGGGGAGCACAGAACCAGGGGCCACAGTCTAAAAATAGCGGGCAAATCATTTAAAACAGAGATGAGGAAGAATTTCTTCACTCAAAGAGTGGTGAGCCTGTGGAATTCCCTGCCACAGAGGGCTGCGAAGGCTAATTCAAGAAATATTTTCAAGAGAGAATTGGATATATTTCTGAAGGCTAAGGGGATTAAGGGTTACGGAGAAAAGGCGGGGACGGGGTACTGAACTGGTAAGATCAGCTATGATCTCAGACGAAGATCAGCCATGATCTCATTGAATGGCGGAGCAGGCTCGAAGGGCCGAATGGCCTACTCCTGTTCCTATCTCTATGTTTCTATGTTTACCTAAAGATGAGCCCTGAACTGCTCAATGTGACATTGAAAGTTCACCTCTTGGCCTCTTGTGTATTCTGTGCACCCGGGATTTTATTATTGGGGAGTTGGGTAGGGGGACACGTTGATTAAGCATGTGTGAAAATTGCGACGATTTGGAACACTTTTTGAATCCTGAAGATGAACTCTGTCAGCTGTCTTGATTTCCCTTACTCCCAGTTTAAAAAATTAGGAATTTGTTCAGCCTGCTGAACGGGGACTTGCTCTCCTGTTGGTGGCCCTGTCGAATAATTGCACAGTCTTTTGCTGCGAGCAGTCCAGCTGAGGCGACCAATTCTCGAGGGGGAAAAAAAAAAGTTAGCTTGGGAGCGTGTGTGGGAAAACTGCTTGTTGCAGACAATTGGAGCGGAGACCTGGGAAAAGTATTGTTCTCAAAAACTTGCATTTCTATAGTGCCTTTCACGACCACTGGACACCTCAAAGTGCTTTACAGCCAATGAGGTACTTTTGGAGTGGAGTCACTGTTGTAATGTGGGAAATGCAGCAGTCAATTTGCGCACAGCAAGCTCCCACAAACAGCAGTGTGATAATGACCAGATAATCTGTTTTTGTTATGTTGGTTGAGGGATAAATATTGGCCAGGACACTACGGGAGAACTCCCCTGCTCTTCTTTGAAATAGTGCCATGGGATCTTTTACGCCCACCTGAGAGAACGCCCCCTCAGTTTAACATCTCATCCGAAAGATGGCACCTCCGACAGCACAGCACAACACTCCCTCAGCACTGCACTGGAGTGTCAGCCTGGATTAATATGCTCAAGTCCCTGGAGCGGGACTTGAACCCACATCCTCAGAGGTGAGTGTGCTACCCACTGAGCCACAGCTGAGACAGAATGTTATATACACAGCGATCATATTCCCGGACTCGAGCCCAGGGCGCACAGCTTCTCCACGTAAAGATTAATGTTTAAATTTAATTTTTTAGAACAACTTGCTCATTTGGGAAGTAGTTAATAACAACCAGCAGGGCTTTATTGGATCCCCGTATCATTCAGAGTACCGAGGCGGTGCGATAATTTAGCGCGGCTTTTTTTGTAGTTTTAATTATTAAATGCGATCCCTTGCCCCGTCATTTACTAACAGTTTGTAATAAATTCTGTCCTGACTTAAAAAAATATTTATACATCAGTGGAAAAACGTGCAGATACACTGCTGTAAGATTATGTAAAATAAGCCATCCACTGGGGTGAATGCAGAAAGGTTACAGTTTGTAAAACTTGTGATCTGCTCTCTTGTTAAATCCTTATGAAACTATTTGTCATAGATGTGAATTAACTTGATATATCATTTACAATGAAAGATTTTTTCCTCATTGATCTGGTGGTTGAGACTCTAAAGGAATCGAGGGATATGGGGATCGGATGGGAAAGTGGAGTTGAGGTCGAAGATCAGCCATGATCTTATTGAATGGCGGAGCAGGCTCGAGAGGCCGTATGGCCTACTCCTGCTCCTAATTCTTATGTTCTTGTGTCAGTAAAGCACCTTTCACGACTGTTGAATCCGTGAATCTTAAGGTGTGGTGTTCTTCAATAAATAGACGGAGACTGCAGATCAACAATCAACAGGTGTTTACTGGATGAGGGTAGTCTAAAAACTAACAGTACAGATGCCTGCTCAAGGCTTATATACAGGTGTGGTCACTGCCGGTACTACAGTATACAGGAGCTGTAAAAGTAGTTCTCTCTTAAAGGTACATACACTACAATTCCTCCCCTTTTAGATTAACAGTACCATAACATTCAAATAACAGTTAACACTTTAACATGCACATTAACTGAAATAGTCCATTTATAGATTCAGTCTTTGGGACGGATTCCTGATGCTTTCTGGATAGCGCCTTTCCTGAGTGTCTTGTTCTTGGTGCGGAGGCAATTCTGCCCACCTGTCGTCGGTTAGTTCATCAGTTTCCGCTGCTACTGTTTCTGGGGTAGATGCTACAGGTATGTCGGGTTCATCCCCAGGTACGCGAGACATGGGGTTGACTCGTTCCTGTGACGCTAGGATCTGGTCGACATGGCGTCTCTCAATGTTCTCCCCGACATCCACTGTGTACATTAGTGGCCCCTGCCGTCTACATATCGTTCCGGGTTGCCATTTCTCTGTTCGGTAGTCGTGGGTCAAGACTGGTTGTCCTACATTGAAGCTCCTTGTCGGCTTCTCATTGATGTGCTGGAATTGCTTATTCTCAACATTTCTTCGCACATTTGGTCGGAGCAAATCCAGACGAGATCTCAACCTTCAGTTAAAGAACATCATGGCCAGGGTCTGGTTGGTAACTGCATGTGTCGCATTTCTGTAGGCTAACAGGAAATTGTCCACCTTATGCTGTAGTGGAATGTCATCATCGCACATGGCCCTTACTGCCTTGTTAAAGGTTTGTACGAACCTCTCAGCCAATCCATTTGTGGCTGGATGATACGGGGCGGATGTGTAATGCCTTACCCCATTCTCATAAATTTCCGAAGTTCTTCGGACACAAACTGTGGTCCGTTATCAGAGCAAATCTGCTCTGGCAAGCCGTTCCTGGCAAATATGGTCCGTAGGACTGCAATCGTTTTCTCCGTAGTGGTGGAGGACATTTTGACCACCTCAGGCCATTTCGAGTGCGCATCCACTGCTATTAAGAACATTGAGTCCATGAATGGACCAGCAAAATCAATATGCACCCGTTCCCATGGAGAGGAGGGCCACTCCCATGGGTGTAGAGGGGCATGTGGTGGTGCATTTTGGACCTTCTGGCATCCTGAGCAGCTCTTTATCAGGTCCTCGATTTGTTGATCGATCCCCGGCCACCACACATAAGCCCTAGCAAGGCTTTTCATTTTCACCCCTCCCAGATGGCCTTCGTGAAGCTCATTGAGCACTCTCTCCCTTAACTTGGGTGGAATTACCACTCGGGATCCACACATCACTGTCCCCTGGCATACTGACAGCTGTTCTCTTCTGGATGAGAATGCTGGCAACAGTGAGTCGCCATTTGTTGGCCATCCCTTCACCATCAAATCATATACCCGAGACAGTGTCGGATCATTTCGGGTCTCCTTCTCTATATCCGCGTTAGTTACTGGCAAGCGTTCAATTATCGACGAATAAAATATTTCGACAGGGTCCACTGCTGGTGCTTCCTCCGCAGTAGGCAGTGGCAGGCATGATAGCCCATCAGCATTTCCATGCTGTTTCGTGCCCTTATACTCTATTTCATATTGGTTCGCCCCTAGAAAAAGGGACCATCTTTGTAGCCGTTGTGCAGTCATCACCGGAACGCCCTTCTTTGGATTAAAGATGGAGACAAGTGGTTGGTGGTCAGTCAGCAAGGTGAACGTCTGCCCATGCAGATAGTGATTGAACCTTTTTACTCCCCATACTAGGCTGAGGGCCTCCCTGTCAATCTGGGCGTAGTTGCGCTCGGCTGAGGTTAGTGACCGAGACGCAAAGGCTACTGGCCTCTCCAATCCGTCTGGGAATTTGTGCGACAGCACCGCTCCAATACCATAGGGTGATGCATCACACGTCAACCGAATTGGTAGTGCTGGGTTGAAATGGGCGAACACCTCTTTTGATGTGATCAATTCTTTGCACTTCTGGAAAGCTCGTTTACATTCATCATTCCACTTCCATGGTACCCCCGTTTGCAGTAGGGTGTTCAGTGGGTGTAATACTGTAGACAAATTTGGTAAGAACTTATGGTAGTAGTTCACCAGCCCGAGGAACGACCTCGGTTGTGACACATTTTCCGGTGCTGGAGCCTTGACTACTGCCTCAATCTTTTCAGGGGACTTATGTAACCCCTCTTCATCAATAACGTGGCCACAATACGAGATCTGCTTCTGGAAAAACTCGCATTTGTGGCGATTAGCTCGTAGCCCATATTCCTTCAATCTAGTGAGCACCTGCTCCAGGTTGGCGAGGTGATCACTGTCATTTTCGCCCGTGTCCAGGATGTCGTCCAAATAACACTGGGTCCCTGGAATCCCTTGCAGGACTTGATCCATTGCCCCTTGCCAAATAGCCGGAGCTGATGCTACCCCGAACACCAACCGACTGTATTGGTAGAGACCTTTGTGAGTGTTGATCGTGAGGTATTGTTTCGAGGCTTCTTCTACCTCCATTTGCAGGTACGCCTGGGCCAGATCAATCTTAGTGAAGCGTTTTCCTCCAGATAGCGAGGCGAAAATATCTTCAATCCGCGGAAGCGGATATTGTACCATGTGAAGGACTGGGTTCACTGTTACCTTAAAGTCCCCACAGATGCAAACCTTCTTTGGTTCCCCAGGCGTATTACTCAACGACCTCTTCATTACAGGAACGATGGGTGTAGCCCACTCGCTCCAGTCCACTTTGGACAGTACTCCTGAACGTTCCAGACTCTCCAGCTCTGCTTCGACGGCTGGGCGGATCGCATAAGCGTCTGGCCTTAAAAAACTTTGGGCTTGCATTTTCCTCTATTTTAATCGTTGCTGTTATGCCTGTTAGTGTTCCGAGTCCCTCCTGGAACACTTCTTGTGCGTCAGTTAGCATTTTTGACAGTCGTCCAGGTGTGACGTCATCATCCTTTTTGGCCTCAACCTTCAGTGCCTGTATGGAATGCCAATCCAATTGTATCTTCCGGATCCATTCACGTCCTAGTAGTGGTGGTCCTCCATCTGGCAATACATTTAGGTCCATTTTAGGTATTTCCTGGCCTTTGTATATCACTTTCACCCTTATTTTTCCTTTGGGGTAGACTTTTTGCCCCGTGTACGCCTTCAAGACAATCTGTAGCTTTCAAGGGTATATGTGAGAATAGCCGCTTGTAGTCCCTTCGGTTTATGACTGTTAGGGCTGATCCTGTGTCCAATTCCATTTTCACTTGGACTCCGTCTATCTTGAGCGTGACCCAGATAGTCTGGTGATCCTCCATTTTGATTACATTATGTAGTTTCAGACAACCCAGCTCCTTGCTTCCGGAGTCTGTATCATTTTTCTGTTCGTCTGAACTACTCTCCGTCACCTTATGTACATTTTTGTACTTCTCCTGTGGAGATTTCTTGCTGCTGGTTTTCTTCCCTGACCTGCAGACTCTTGCTATGTGTCCTGCTTTTCCACACTGTCTGCACACTTGGTCCTTGAATCAACAATCCTTCTGGTCGTGTGTTGTTCTGCCGCAACGATAACAGTTCCCTGCTCCATATGACATTTCATTGGTGCCATATTCTTGCGGTCTCCGTTATATCTCTGCAGCGCCCCGTGCGGCTGCTTCATGTGATACTGCCATGCTGAAAGCCTTGTCCAGTGTAAGATCCTTTTCTGATATAAGCCGTTTCTGGGTTCCTTCACTTTGAAGCCCACGCACAAACTTGTCCCTTAACGTATCTGCTAGTCCCATTCCAAACTGGCAGTGTTTCGATAGCTTGCGCAGTTCCGTTAAATACTCAGCATTACTTTCGTCTTTATGCTGGTTCCTTTTGTGAAACTTAAATCTTTCTGCTATCAGCAGCGGTGTGGGGTTTAAGTGGTCCTGCAGGATTTCCACTATGCTTTCGAAATCCTTATCCACTGGCTTCTCTGGGGTTATTAGGTTTCGCAGTAAGCCATACGTTTTTGCACCCATTGAATTCAACAAAACCAGTGCTTTCCTGGCATCTGGCACTTCATTCGCTTTGCAGTACCCCTCAATGCGTTCCACATATGTCGCCCAATCTTCGACTTCATTGTCGAACGCTGTGACACTGCCACTCTTCGGCATCCCTGGGTGTGGTTAGACTGGCTAAAATGGCGTTTCCCACGCCCTCCCTTCTCCGCTGGCTCAAAATGGTGTCTCCCGCGCTTCCCTTTCTTCCCGCGCTCGCCCTTCTCCGCTGCGGCTTCAAAAAAGGCGTCTCCCGTGCTCTCCCTTCTTCTCCGTGGCTCAAATAGCGTCTCCCACGCGTCCTTTCTTCCCCCGCGGACGCTGCTCAGCCCTTGAGCCCTGGCTGCGCTCTGCGCGTTCTCCTGTGTGCCTCTCTCATTGCCGCCGTTCGGTCCTGAACCCCGGCTGTGCTTTATCCTCTCTTTTTTGTTTTCCGTCGACGCCGCTCGGTCTTCAACCCCCGGCTGCGCCCTGTGCGCTTTACCCTCTTTCTTACCCCGTCGACACTGCTCGGCCTTTTCTGTGCCGTCGGTCGGCTCCAGCCGCCGCTGTCCGGGAAGGGTCTGCGCTGTACCTGTTGCCAGCCTGTTGCTGGATCGTCGTGGCTGGAGAACCAAGCCCAGCTCTCAACAGCCTCCCCTGCGATGTTCACTCTCTGCCAGATGACTGGGCGGTTGCTCGTGGTCGACGCCCGTGCTTCTGGCCTCGACTTTCTTCCACTGTCCTCCCGGAGCGAATCCTTGGGAGGAAAAGCAGAGTTGCAGGTAGGTTCGAATCGACCTCGTCGCCACTGTTGAATCCGTGAATCTTAAGGTAAGGTGTTCTTCAATAAATAGACGGAGACTGCAGATCAACAATCAACAGGTGTTTACTGGATGAGGGTAGTCTAAAAACTAACAGTACAGATGCCTGCTCAAGGCTTATATACAGGTGTGGTCACTGCCGGTACTACAGTATACAGGAGCTGTAAAAGTAGTTCTCTCTTAAAAGTACATACACTACAACGACCACTGGACGTCTCAAAGCGCTTTACAGCCAATGAAGTACTTTTGAAGTGGAGTCACTATTGTAATGAATCGGTTAGTGACGGCTGAATGCGCTTCCTGCCCGGGAACAAAGGTCATCGAGGGGTCAGGTTGGGGAAAAAATTAGCAACTCATGATTTCTTACCAAATCTTATGATTTTTTTAAGAGTTTGTCTCCTGATTTATGAGGCGGTGGGGTTGGTAATACTGGGGTTCAGCCACAAACACTGGAACAGGCCTGTTCCCTGGCATTCGGGAGCTCCCTCCACAGGTAAGGAAGGCAGAACAGCAAAGGGGATAAAACAAAGATAACCAACCCTCCCCCTAAAAAAGGGAGAGAAGGAAGCATCAAGCATGCAAAGGCAGGCTGGGCTCCATCCAGCCCCAACACAGCAAACAGATGCCTTATTATTAGTTATTATTGCATTGGGTAATGCTAATGACTAGCCAAAAGGAGATCAATTTAAATATCTAACTATATTATTATGACTTCAGTGACCAACGCAAAATGTCCCAAATCATTTTGATAAAGAAACACAAAACAACTCGACTGGAAAGTCAAATGCAGATAAATCCCAAACCGAAACTCAAACGTCATTATTATTAATGCCATGAAATGTCTGGCCTAAAGGAAAAGTCAGATTCCATGTAGTGCCTCAGAGTGAACAAGGCAACGGCAAACACACTACATTGAGTGAGGTGCCAACATGGTTTGTGGAGTCTGCCAAACAAAAAATACTCTCAAATAATAATAAAAA
This sequence comes from Somniosus microcephalus, assembly GCF_052327205.1. Lineage (NCBI taxonomy): Eukaryota > Metazoa > Chordata > Chondrichthyes > Squaliformes > Somniosidae > Somniosus > Somniosus microcephalus. The sequence continues at coordinate 187,956,466 of NC_140992.1, forward strand.
CATAAGTAAGAAAATGTAATAATTTTCCTTAATGAAATTCTGAAAAAGTTCCCCAACTGCCCCAGCCCAACATCCTGGGTCTAGAACACCCGCCGGACCCGAACCTGCCCTCAACCTGGCTTTGAGCTTGATAAAAGATATCACCAGATAGAATCATACAGCATTGAAGGCAGGCAGGAAGTGCAGGGCCCCCCTGCGGACATCCCCCTTTCAAACAAGTATACCAAGTTGGATACTGTTGAGGGGGATGACTCACCAGGGGAAGGCAGCAGCAGCCAGCTTCCTGGCACCAGGGACGCTTCTGCTGCTCAGAAAGGGAGGAAAAAGAGTAGGAGAGCAATAGTGGTAGGGGATTCTATCGTAAGGGGAACAGATAGGCATTTCTGTGGCCGCAAACGTGACTCCAGGATGGTTTGTTGCCTCCCTGGGGCCAGGGTCATGGATGTCACTGAGCGGCTACAGGGCATTCTTAAGGGGGAGGGTGAGCAGGCAGAGGTCGTGGTCCACATTGGGACCAACGACATAGGTAGGAAGGGGGATGAGGTCCTGCATCAAGAATTTAGGGAGCTAGGTAACAGATTAAAGAGCAGGACCTCAAAGGTTGTAATCTCTGGATTACTCCCAGTGCCACGTGCTAGTGAGTATAGGAATAGGAGGATAGAGCAGATGAATGCGTGGCTAAAGAGTTGGTGTAGGGGGGAGGGTTTTACTTTCCTGGATCACTGGGCCTGCTTCTGGGGAAGGTGGGACTTGTACAAGTCGGACGGGTTGCACCTGAACCAGAGCGGAACAAATATCCTTGCGGGGAGGTTTGCTAGCACTGTTGGGGGGGGGTTTAAACTAACTTGGCAGGGGGATGGGATACAGAGGGGAGCTGAAAGAGGGGGTGATGTGCTGCCAATTATAGAGAAAAAAACAAGTCAGCTTGGTAGACAGGGCAAATATACAAGGGCAAGGCTGGATGACATCTATTTTAATGCAAGGAGTCTTGCAAATAAGGTGGATGAACTGAAGGTGTTGATAAACACATGGGAGTATGATATTGTTGCTATCACGGAGACATGGTTGAGGGAGGGGCAAGACTGGCAGCTCAATATTCCGGGGTACAGAATCTTCAGGCGAGACAGAGGGGGGGGTATAAGAGGAGGCGGTGTAGCAATATTAATTAAGGAGTCAATTACTGCAGTAAGGAGGGATGACATATTAGCAGGTTCCTCTAATGAGGCCATATGGGTGGAGCTTAAAAACAAGAAGGGGGCAAGCACTTTGCTGGGAGTGTACTATAGGCCTCCAAACAGTCAGGGGGAGATAGAGGAACAGATATGTAGGCAAATCTCAGAGAAATGTGCAAATAATAGGGTAATAATAATGGGGGATTTCAACTTCCCCAATATTAACTGGGATAGTCAGAGTGTGAAAGGCACAGAGGGTGTAGAATTCTTAAAGTGCATCCAGGAGAGCTTTTTGAGCCAGCATGTAGAAGGTCCTACAAGAGAGGGGGCGGTACTGGACCTAATTCTAGGGAATGTGGCCGGCCAAGTGGAAGAAGTGCTAGTAGGTGAGCACTTTGGTGACAGTGACCATAATATGGTGAGATTTAAGGTGGTCATGGAAAAGGACAGGGATGGGCCGGAAATAAAGGTTCTAAATTGGGGGAAGGCCGATTTTAATAGGATAAGGCAGGATCTGGCCAAAATGGACTGGGATCAGCTACTTGTAGGAAAATCCGCATCAGAGCAATGGGAGGCTTTCAGGAGGGAGATTGAGATCATAGAATGGCAACATGTTCCCGTAAAGGTCAAGGGTGGTTCCAAAAACCACAGGGAACCATGGATGTCAGGGGATATACGAGAATGGATTAGAAAAAAAAGGAGGGCTTTTGGCAGATACAAAAGGCTAAAGACGGCGGAAGCCCTAGAGGAGTACAAAAAGTGCAGGGGGATACTTAAAAAAGAAATTAGGAGATCAAGGAGGGGCCATGAAATAACACTGGCGAGCAAAATAAAGGAAAATCCTAAGATGTTTTATAAGTATATTAAGGGTAAGAGGATAACTAGGGAAAAAATAGGGCCCATTAGGGACAAAAGTGGCAATCTGTGTGTGGAGCCGGAAGATGTAGGAGGGGTTCTAAATGAATTTTTTGCATCTGTTTTCACTATGGAGAGGGACGATGTAGACATAGAAATAGGGCGGGGGGACTGTGATATGCTCGAACACATTAACATTGAGAGGGAGGAGGTATTGGCAGTTTTAGCAGGCCTAAAAATGGATAAATCCCCAGGCCCGGACGAAATGTATCCCAGGCTGCTGTGTGAGGCAAAGGAAGAGATTGCGGGGGCTCTAACACACATATTCAGAACCTCTCTGGACACAGGGGATGTGCCAGAGGACTGGAGAACCGCTAATGTAGTTCCATTATTCAAGAAGGGGAGTAGGGAAAAACCGGGGAACTACAGGCCAGTGAGCCTAACATCAGTGGTGGGAAAATTATTGGAAAAAATTCTGAGGGACAAAATCAGTCTCCACTTGGAGAGGCAAGGATTAATCAGGGATAGTCAACATGGCTTTGTCAAGGGAAGATCATGTCTGACTAATTTGATTGAATTTTTTGAGGGGGTGACTAGGTGTGTGGATGAGGGCAACGCAGTGGATGTGGTATACATGGATTTCAGTAAGGCCTTCGATAAAGTCCCGCACAGGAGACTGGTCAAGAAGGTAAGAGCCCATGGAATCCAGGGTGCCTTGGCACGTTGGATACAAAACTGGCTTAGTGGCAGAAGGCAGAGGGTGATGGTCGAAGGTTGTTTTTGTGACTGGAAGCCTGTGGCCAGTGGGGTACCACAGGGATCGGTGCTGGGTCCCTTGCTGTTTGTGGTCTATATTAATGACTTGGATATGAATGTAAAAGGTATGATCAGTAAGTTCGCGGATGATACAAAAATTGGTAGGGTGGTAAATAGCGAGGAGGGTAGTCTCAGTCTGCAGGACGATATCGATGGGTTGGTCAGATGGGCGGAACAGTGGCAAATGGAATTTAACCCGGAAAAGTGCGAGGTGATGCACTTTGGGGGGACTAACAAGGCAAGGGAATACACAATGAATGGTAAGACCCTAGGCAAGACGGAGGGTCAGAGGGATCTGGGTGTGCAAGTACACAGATCCCTGAAGGCGGCGGAACAGGTGGATAAGGTGGTAAAAAAGGCATATGGGATACTTGCCTTCATTAGCCGAGGCATAGAATATAAGAGCGAGGAGGTTATGATGGAGCTGTATAAAACACTGGTTAGGCCACAGCTGGAATACTGTGTGCAGTTCTGGTCACCACACTACAGGAAGGATGTGTTAGCTTTGGAGAGGGTGCAGAGGAGATTCACCAGGATGCTACCAGGGCTAGAACGCTTCAGCTATGAAGAGAGACTGGGCAGATTGGGTTTGTTTTCCTTGGAGCAGAGGAGGCTGAGGGGGGACATGATTGAGGTGTACAAAATTATGAGGGGCATAGATAGGATGGATACTAAGGAGCTTTTTCCCTTAGTAGAAGGTTCAATAACTAGGGGGCACAGATTCAAGGTAAAGGGCGGGAGGTTTAGAGGGGATTTGAGAGAACTTTTTCACCCAGAGGGTGGTTGGAGTCTGGAACTCACTGCCCGGAAGGGTTGTGGAGGCTGGAACCCTCACAACATTCAAGACGCATTTGGATGAGCACTTGAAATGCCATAGCATACAAGGCTATGGACCAAATGCTGGAATATGGGATTAGATTAGACAGGGCGTGATGGCCGGCGCGGACACGATGGGCCGAAGGGCCTCTATCCGTGCTGTATAACTCTATGACTCTATGACTCTAAGGAGTCTATTTGGCCCATCGTGCCTGTGCTCGCTCTTAGGTAGAGCTATCCAATTAGTTCCACTCCCCTGCTCTTTCGCTATGACCTTGCAAATTTTACCTTTTTCAAATATTTATCCAATTCCCCTTTGAAAGATGTTAATGAATCTGCTTCCGCCACCATTTCAGGTAGTGCATTCCAGAGTATAACAACTCGCTGCGTAAAAAAAATCTCATGTCGCCTGTAGTTCTTTTGCCAATCACCTTAAATCTGTGACCTCTGGTTACCGACCCTTCTGCCAGTGGAAACAGTTGCTCCTTATGTACTCTTTCAAAAGCCTTCATGATTTCGAACACCTCCATTAAATCTCCTCTTAACCTTCTCTGCTCTAAGGAGAACAACCCCAGCTTCTTTAATCTCTCCAGATAACCCTCATCCCTGGTACCATTCTAGTAAATCTACTCTGCACCCTCCCCAAGGCCTCAAGATATTAGAAACTGACCTGGGATTGCTTGATGTCAAGAGGGAAGTCATGAGAAATAGATAAAGTGAAGATAACAAGTCATTAACCCTTAAAAGAACCCAAACAGTATTTACGCAATGAACAAAAATGAGAGATCTGAATTTTTGTTGTTGATGTTTTTGTTGCGGCTGCTGTTGTTGGGTAGGGTGTTGTTGTTATTGTTGGGCAGGGTGTTGTTGTTGTTGGGTAGGGTGTTGTTGTTGGGTAGGGTGTTGCTGGGTAGGGTGTTGTTGGATAGGGTGTTGTTGTCGGGTAGCGTGTTGTTGGGTAGGGTGTTGTTGAGTAGGGTGTTGTTGTTCGGTAGGGTGTTGCTGTTTAGTAGGGTGTTGTTGGGTAACGTTGTTGTTGGGTAGGCTGTTGTTGTTGTTGATGAGTAAGGTGTTGTTCGGTAAGGTGTTGTTGTTGTTGTTGGATAGGGTGTTGTTGTTGTTAGAAACATACATAGAAGATAGGAGCAGGAGTAAGCCATTCAGCCCCTTGAGCCTGTTCTGCCATTTAATGAGATGATGGCTGATCATCCAAATTCAGTACCCTGTCCCTGCTTTCTCCCCATATCCCTTGATCCCTTTAGCCTTAAGAAATATATCTAACTTCTTGAATATATTTAATAAGTTGGCCTCAACTGCTTTCTGTGATAGAGAATTCCACAGGTTCACCATTCTCTGGGTGAAGAAATTCCTCCTCATCTCAGTCCTAAATGGCTTACCCTTTATCCTTAGACTGTGACCCCTGGTTCTGGACTCCCACGCCATCGGGAACATCCTTCCTGCATCTAGTCTGTCTAGTCCTGTTAGAATTTTATAACTTTCAATGAGATCCCTTCTCATCTAAACTCTAGCGAATATAAGCATAATCGACCCAATCTCTCTTCATACATCATTCCTGCCATCCCAGGTATCAGTCTGGTGAATCTTCGCTGTACTCCCTCCATGGCAAGAATATCCTTCCTCAGATAAGGCGACCAAAACTGCACACAATACTCGAGGAGTGGTCTCAACAAGGCCCTGTACAACTGCAGCAAGACATCCTTGTTCATGTACTCGAACCCTCTTGCTACAAACGCCAACATACCATTTGCCTTCTTATCCGCCTGCTGCACCTGCATGCTTACCTTCAGCGACTGGTGCACAAGGACACCCAGGTCTCGTTGCACTTCCCCTTTTCCCAATCCATTGCCGTTCAGATAAGAATCTGTCTTCCTGTTTTTGCCACCAAAGTGGATAACCTCGCATTTATCCACATTGTGCAGATGCATGGCAGATGCAGTATAATCACCCAACCTGTCCAAATCATATTGGAGTTTCTCTGCATCCTCCTCACAGCACACACGCCCACCCAGCTTTGTGTCATCTGCAACCTTGGAGATATTACATCTAGTTCCCTCATCTACATCATTAATATATATTGTGAATAACTGGGGTCCAAGGACCGATCCCTGCAGTACCCCACTAGTCACTGCCTGCCACTCGGAAAAAGACCCGTTTATTCCAACTCTTTGCTTCCTGACTGCCAACCAGTTTTCTATCCAAGTCAGTACCTTACCCCCAATCCCATGTGCTTTAACTTTGCATGCTAGTCTCTTATGCGGGACCTTATCAAAAGCCTTCTGTAAGTCCAAATACACCACATCCACTGGTTCTCCTGTATCTATTCTACCAGTTACATCCTCAAAAAATTCCAGTAGATGAGTCAAGCATGAATTACCTTTTGTAAATCCATGTTGACTTTGTCCGATCCTGTCACTGTTTTCCAAGTGCTCTGCTATTACATCTTTTATAATGGACTCTAGCATTTTCCCCACTACCGATGTAATGGTCTATAATTCCCCGTTTTCTCTCTACCACCTTTTTTAAATAGTGGTGTTACATTAGCTACCCTCCAATCCATGGGAACTAGTCCAGAGTCTATAGAATTTTGGAAGATGACCAGCAATGCATCTACTATTTCTAGGGCCACTTCTTTAAGTACCCTAGGATGTAGATTATCAGGCCCTGGGGATTTATCGGCCTTCAATGCCATCAATTTCCCTAACACCATTTCCCTACAAATACTGATTTCATTCAATTCCTCCCTCTCATTAGACCCTATGTTCCCCGACATCTCTGGAAGGTTATTTTTGTCCTCCTTTGTGAAGACAGAACCAAAGTATGTATTTAATTGGTCAGCCATTTCTTTGTTCCCCATTATAAATTCCCTTGATTCTGACTGCAAGGGACCTACGCTTGACTTCACCAATCTTTTTCTCTTCAAATATCTATAGAAGCTTTTACAGTCAGTTTTTATGTTCCCTGAAAGCTTACTCTCATATTCCATTTCCCCCCTCTTAAATAATCCCTTTGTCCTCCTTTGCTGAATCCTAAACTGCTCCCAATCCTCAGGTTTGCTACTTTTTCTGGCCAATTTAAATGTCCTCACCTTGGATCTTATGCTATCCCTAATTTCCCTTGTTAGCCACGGTTGAGTCATCTTTTTTGTTTTATTTTTATGCCAAACAGGGATGAACAAATTGTGTAGTTCATCCATGCGATCTTTAAATGTTTTCCATTGCCTATCCACCGTCAACCCTTTAAGTAACGTTCCCCAATCCATCATAGCCAACTCGTGCCTCATACCATCGTAGTTTCATTTATTTAAATTCAGGACCCTAGTCTCTGAGTCAACTACTTCACTCTCCATCTTAATGAAGATTTCTAACATATTATGATCGCTCCTCCCCAAGCGGCCTCGCACAACAAGATTGCTAGTTAATCCTTTCTCATTACATAATACCCAGTCTAAGATGGCCTGATCTCTAGTTGGTTCCTAGACATATTGGTCCAGGAAACCATCCCGTATATACTCTGGGAATTCCTCCTCCAGATTATTGTTACTAATTTGGTCAGCCCAATCTATATGTAGATTAAAGTCACCCATGATAACTGCTGTGCCCTTATTGCATGCGTCTCTAATTTCCCATTTAATGCCATCCCCAACCTCAGCATTACTGTTTGGGTGTCTGTATACAACTCCCATTAACGTTTTATGCTCCTTGGTATTTCTCAGCTCTACCCATTTCTCAGCTCTACCCATACAGATTCCACATCATCAGCGCTAATATCCTTTCTTACAATTGTGTTAATCTCCTCTTTAACCAGCAATGCTACCCCACCTCCTTTTCCTTTTTGCCTGTCCTTCCTGAATAATGAATAGCCCTGGATGTTGAATTCCCGGCCTTGGTCACCCTGGAGGCATGTCTCCGTAATTCCAATTACATCATATCTGTTTACATCTATTTGCACAGCTAATTCATCCACCTTATTACGAATGCTCCTCGCATTAAGACACAATGTTGGGTAGGGTGTTGTTGTTGGATAGGGTGTTGTTGTTATAACTGCCCATAGATAATAAAGTTTGCCGCCCATCCAGTACAAAATTGCCCTCTACCCTCTCCTGCTGTCCTAATGGATTAAAATCCCCCCCTACCTCCCCCAACTACCATGTCACTGCGAGACATGAGGACTTTACCTGCCAATAATTGACGGCAACACTGTCTGACAAGGGAAAGCATGGCATGGCATGATATCTCCTCCTACCTCCGCCTGTACCCAACAGCAACATCAACAATGCCCTACCCAACAACAGCATATAAATGCAAGTCCTTTCTTTAATTGGAGTGATTGCAGTGCAAATATGTCCCTTATTCAAAGCTTGGCACTCTCTTTCCAAAGGGCACAGGATGGCTTCTGTGTAAATGTGTTATAGGAGGTGTTCTGAGGTTAAAATCTGTTCCATCTTCAGCTTTTTCCAGTTCTGACGAAGGGTCATTGACCTGAAAAGTTAACTCTGTTTCTCTCTTCACGGATGTTGCCGGACTTGCTGAGTATTTCCAGCATTTTCTGTTTTTATTTCAGATTTCCAGCATCCACAGTATTTTGCTTTTGTATTAGTGTTTAATTCACTGCCATTTCTCTTCTAATAATGCCTACCTTGAAAAAGTTTTGCTCTTCTCTCCGGCGGGTTTTCCGTTTTTCTCTTTTACCTTGTTCATCCTCGTTGCTTTCTGTCTCCCTTCTCATGTTTGACCAGGTATCTACCAAAACTTGCTTTCACAGCCACATATCTTTCCTCAGCAACTGTCTCTGGCTCCGACTTACCCCACGTGGATTCCAACTGAAATTCCACCCTTCGTGTTTTGGATCCACCCAGGACTACAGATATCTCCAAGATATTCAGCATTTCTCGGACCACTGCTGTCGCCATATTCTGAAATCCACGCTGAATACCATGCGCTGCCACATGAATACCCTTGACCTCTCTCTTCAGCAGCACCGACTCACTCTATCTCAAAGCTGTCCTGGTCTGCAGTTCCATTTCACCCTTCACCTCACCCGGTGCTTTAACAAAAATCTTTTTTTCTTCCTTTCAGGTGTCAAGGATCGCAAGCTTCAACTACTCTTGGACACCAACACCCCTCCGGAACCTTCTTCCCCTTCACTTTCCTCTGACCCCATCCCTTCTTCCAATCTCACCCCCTGCCGTGTTTTCACTATCCCCTCTGACCTTCCCCTCTCTGACCCCGAATGATCAATCCTTAGCAAAGGTCTGAGCTTCATCCCCTTACGCACCCATCTCAATGAATTTCAAGCTCGGCACGATGCTGAGCTCTGTTTCCGCCGCCATCATCTTCGTGTCCACTTCTTTGGCCAGGAGTCTTCCCCCAGCACAGCTGACCCTTTCTCCCGTTTTCAGAATTCTCGTTCTACCTGGACCCCTCCCTCTGGCCTCTTAACCTCTCTAAATCTTTTCTTTGCAAACTGCTGGCGTGACATCAGTCATCTCAAGTTCTCTGCTCCCCTCACTCACTCCAACCTACCTCTCTCTGAATTTGCGCACTCCATTCTCTCAGATCCAACCCCAACATCGTCATTAAACCTGCTGACAAGGGTGGTGCTGTTGTTGTTTGGCGAACTGACCTCTACCTAGCGGAGGCTGAACGCCAACTCTCCGACACCTCGTCCAACTCCGCCTGGACCATGAACCCACTACCAAACATCAAGCCACCATTTCCAAGACCGTCACTGACCTCATCTCCTCTGGAGATCTTCCCTCCACTGCCACCAACCCCATAGTTCCCCAACCCCGCACAGCCCGCTGGTCATCTTCCAAAATTCGATAGACTCTGGAACAGTACCCATGGATTGGCGGGTAGCTAATGTTACCCCACTGTTCAAAAAGGGTGGTAGAGAGAAAACGGGGAATTACAGACCCGTAAGCTTGACATCGGTAGTGGGGAAATGCTAGAGTCCATTATAAAGGGTGTAATAGCAGAGCACTTGGAAAAAAGTGACCGGATCGGACAAAGTCAACGTGGATTTACAAAAGGTAAATCGTGCTTGACTAATCTACTGGAATTTTTTGAGGATGTAACTGGCAAAATAGATAAGGGAGAACCAGTGGATGTGGTGTATTTGGATTTTCAAAAGGCTTTTGATAAGGTACCGCATAAGAGATTAGCGTGTAAAATTAAGGCACATGGGATTGGGGGCAAGGTATTGACTTGGATAGAGAACTGGTTGGCAGACAGAAAGCAAAGAGTTGGAATAAACGGCTCTTTTTACGAGTGGCAGGCAGTGACTAGTGGGGTACCGCAGGGATCGGTCCTTGGACCCCAGCTATTCACAATATATATTAATGATCTGGACGAGGGAACTAGATGTAGTATCTCCAAGTTTGCAGACGACACAAAGCTGGGTGGGCGTGTGTGCTGTGAGGGGGATGCCGAGAAACTCCAGTATGATTTGGACAGGTTGGGTGATTGGGCAGAAGCATGGCAGATGCAATATAACGTGGATAAATGCGAGGTTATCCACTTTGGTGTCAAACACAGGAAGGCAGATTATTATCTGAAAGGCAATAGATTGGGAGAAGAGGAAGTGCAACGAGACCTGGGCGTCCTTGTGCACCAGTCGCTGTAAGTAAGCATGCAGGTGCAGCAGGCGGTTAAGAAGGCAAATGGTATGTTGGCCTTCGTAGCGAGAGGGTTTGAGTACAGGAACAAGGATGTCTTGCTGCAGTTGTACAGGGCCTTGGTGAGACCACACCTTGAGTATTGTGTGCAGTTTTGGTCGCCTTATCTGAGGAAGGATGTTCTTGCCATGGAAGGAGTGCAGCGAAGATTCACCAGGCTGATACCTGGGATGGCAGGAATGACGTATGAGGAGAGATTGGGTCGATTGGGCTTGTACTCGCTGGAGTTTAGCAGAATGAGAGGGGATCTCATCGAAACTTATAAAATTCTAACAGGACTAGACAGACTAGATGCAGGAAGGATGTTCCCGATGGTCAGGGAGTCCAGAACCAAGGGTCACAGTCTAAGAATAAGGGGTAAGCCATTTAGGACTGAGATGAGGAGGAATTTCTTCACCCAGAGAGTGGTGAACCTGTGGAATTCTCTGCCAAAGAAGGCAGTAGAGGCCAATTCATTAAATATATTCAAGAAAGAGTTGGATATATTTCTTAAGGCTAAAGGGATCAAGGGATATGGAGAGAAGGCAGGAACAGGGTACTGAATTTGGATGATCAGCCATGATCTTATTGAATGGCGGAGCAGGCTTGAGAGGCCGAATGGCCTACTCCTGCTCCTATCTTCTGTGTTTCTATGTTATGTTTCTACCTCCTTCCCAAGATCCACAAATAGGACTGCCCTGGTAGACCCATCGTTTCAGCCTGTTCTTGCCCCACGGAACTTATCTCTTCCTATCTCGACTCTATTTCTTCTCCCCTTGTCCAGTCTCTTCCCACCTACATCCGCGACTCTTCGGACGCCCTCCGCCACTTTAACAGTTTCCAGTTTCCTGGCACCAACCCTCTCCTTTTCACTATGGACGTCCAATTCCTCTACACCTCCATCCCCCACCAGGAAGGCCTGAGGGCGCTCCGCTTCTTCCTTGAACAGAGGCCCAACCAGTCCCCATCCACCGCCACCCTCCTCCGCCAGGCTGAACATGTTCTCACATTGAACAACTTCTCCTTTGACTCCACTCACTTACTTCAAATTAAAGGTGTTGCTATGGGAACTCACATGGGTCCTAGCTATGCCTGCCTTTTTGTGGGATAAGTGGAATATTCTTTGTTCCAGTCCTACTCAGGTACCCTCCCTCACATCTTTTTCTGGTACATTGATGACTGTATCGGTGCTGTTTCCTGCTCTCGCCCTGAACGAGAAAGTTTCATTCACTTTGCTTCCAATTTCCACTCTTCCCTCAGCTTCACATGGTACATCTCCGACTCTTCCCTTCCCTTCCTCGACTTCTCTGTCTCCATCTCTGGGGATAGACTGTTAACAAACATTCACTACAAGCCCACTGACTCCCACAGCTACCTGGACTACACTTCCTCCCACCCCACTTCCTGTAAGTACTCTATTCCATTCTCCCAGTTTCTCCGTCTCCGCCGCATCTGCTCTGACGATGCCACCTTCCATCCTAATGCTTCCGACATGTCTTTCTTTTTCCTCAACTGAGAATTCCACTCTACTGTGGTTGACACGGCCCTCGACCATGTCCGTTCTATTTCCCGCACTTCTGCTCTCACCCATTCCCCTTCCTCCCGGAACCACAATAGCATTCCCCTTGTCCTCACCTTTTACCCTACCAGCCTCCACATTCAACGGATCATCCTCCGCCATTTCCGTCACCTCCAGCGGGATCCCACCACCAAACACATCTTCCCCTCCCCTCCACTTTCAGCATTCCGAAGGGACCGCTCCCTCTGTGACAGCCTGGTCCACTCCTCTATCACCCCCAACACCCCTTCCCTTCGCCCGGCACCTTCCTGTGCAAGCACAGGAGATACAACACATGCCCTTATACCTCCCCCCTTTCCCACTGTCCAGGGCCCCAAACACTCCTTCCAGGTGAAACAGCAATTTACTTGTACTTCTTGCAAATTAGTATTCTGTATTCGCTGCTCATGATGCGGTCTCCTCTATATTGGGGGGACAAAATGCAGATTGGGTGACCGCTTTGCAGAACACCTACATTCAGTCCGTAAGGGTGACCCCGAGCTTCCGGTCACCTGTCACTTTAATTCTCCGCTCCACTCCCACTCAGACCTCTCCACCTCGGCCTCTTACACTGTTGCAATGAAGCTCAACGTAAGCACCTCATCTTTCGATTAGGCACTTTACAGCCTTCTGGACTCAACATCGAGTTCAACAATTTCAGACCATAACCTCTGCCCCTATCTTTTTTTCATTTATTTTATTATTTTTTTTCTTTCTCCCACATGGCAGCTGTCTTTTATTCTGCCAGTGCCATTTACACTTCATCTAGAGCCATCTTTTGTTTCTTAACTTGCCCCATCACCATTTCCTTTTGTCTTGCACCATCTCTTAATCTCCTTTAATCTCTCCTGCCTTCAATCCTATCACAGGCATTCCCTTTTGTTCTTTCCCCCCCTCCCCGCTTTCCCTGCTGGCTGACCTGCTGAGTATTTCCAGCATTTTCTGTTTTTATTTCAGATTTCCTGCATCTGCAGTATTTTGCTTTTGTACTTGCATTTATATAGCGCCTTTCACGACCGTGGAACATTCCAAAGTGCTTTACAGCAAATTAAGTACTTTGAAGTGCGGTCATTGTAATGTAGGAAATGAGCAAGTGCAAGGAGATGATCTGACTCAGTTCATGTCGAATCTTTGCCACCAACTGGCAGAGAACATAGAAACATAGAAGATAGGAGAAGGAGTAGGGCATTCGGCCTCTCGAGCCTGTTCTGCCATTTAATGAGATCATGGCTGATCATCCAAATTGAGCACCCTGTCCCTGCCTTCTCCCCATATCCCTTGATCCCTTTAGCCTTAAGAAATATATCTTAACTCCTTCTTGAATATATTTAATGAATTGGCTTCAACTGCCTTCTGTGGTAGAGAATTCCACAGGTTCACCACTCTCTGGGTGAAGAAATTCCTCCTCATCTCAGTCCTAAATGGCTTCCCCTTATCCTTAGACTGTGACCCCTGGTTCTGGACTCCCCGGTCATCGGGAACATCCTTCCTGCATCTAGTCTGTCTAGTCCTATTAGAATTTTATAAGTTTCAATGAGATCCCCTCTCATTCTTCTAAACTCGAGCGAATATAAGCCTATTCGATTCAATCTCTCTTCATACGTCATTCCTGCCATCCCAGGTATCAGTCTGGTGAATCTTCGCTGCACTCCCTCCATGGCAAGAACATTCTTCCTCAGATAAGGCGACCAAAACTGCACACAATACTCAAGGTGTGGTCTCACCAAGGCCCTGTACAACTGCAGCAAGACATCCTTGCTCCTGTACTCGAATCCGCTCGCTATGAAGGCCAACATACCATTTGCCTTCTTAACCGCCTGCTACACCTGCATGCTTACCTTCAGCGACTGGTGCACAAGGACACCCAGGTCTCGTTGAACTTCCCCTTTTCCCAATCTATTGCCGTTCAGATAATAATCTATCTTCCTGTTTTTGCCACCAAAGTGGATAACCTCGCATTTATCCACATTATACTTCATCTGCCATACATCTGCCCAATCACCCAACCTGTCCAAATCATACTGGAGTTTCTCTGCATCCTCCTCACAGCACACACGCCCCCAGCTTTGTGTCGTCTGCAAACTTGTAGATATTACATCTAGTTCCCTCATCTAGATCATTAATATATATTGTGAATAACTGGGGCCCTAGCACCGACCTCTGCGGTACCGCAGTAGTCATTTCATTTCTCCCTCTTTCTCTGTGAGCAGTGCACACAAATCCTGGACTAATGTGGAATTCTATTCCAGGAAAAGTGGATGCGAAGTTGGAATCAGTTGTTTTATAAAGCAAGTAGTGCAATATTATTTAGAAAACCAAAAGAAAGAACATTGCTCAAAGGGGAAAGTTAAAGGCAGCGAGCAAGAAATACCACGGCTGCTGCGTCACGTGCGATACAACGGAGCAATGGTATTATCGGACCGGAAATGAGACATCTCACACAAATTTACGACTTTTTTACCCTGCTATATTAACATCCATTTAAGTAGAAACCATTCCATATAAATGTGTCAAGTATTTATATTGTACAATAGAAAATGCTGGAAACACGCAGCAGGTCAGGACCTGAAGGGTCACAGACCTGAAATGTTAACATTGTTTCTCGCTCCAAGATGCGGCCTGGCCTGCTGCGTGTTTCCAGCATTTTCTGTTGTTATTTCAGATTTCCAGCATCCTCTGTATTTTTCTGTTGTATTTATATTGTACAGCCATTTCCAAGTAGTCTAGGTTTCTTGTATTGCTGTATGTAAACAAGGAAATCTTGAGGGAATGGGAGGGTAGAAAGGAGGGAGACTATCATGTAGAGGAAACACTATCAATTATCATTAAGTTCAGCAAATTCTTCATCTGCTGCTTAATTTGTTTTCTCTGCCTATTGTTTGTCCCTCGGCATTTGTAGTAAACGGATAGGATTTTGCTCTGAAATGCTTCAAAAATGCTATTCTTTAAGTGTCAAGAGAGTTTAACTGATTCTACTGGGAGGTTTTCAGTTACTGAGAACTGGGGACAGTGTCACGCTGTCCTGTCAGTACGTTGAGTGGTTAGCAATGCTCTGTTATTCTGTAACACTGACCTCACAGACTGGTACTCCACAGTTGCTCGCTGCATACAGTGTGGTTTGAGAGCTTTCTGTTGCTTGCGAGCCTGCACTCTATTTTAAGCTGGTTGATGAAGCTTCAGCTAAGGATCGTGTGTGACTTTTCGAGATATGATCTGCAAGGTTGTACACAGGCTGCATTGTCCAGACCATACTGAGAGTGTCTGTGGTTACTGCCGCACCAAATTAGAATGACTACATTTTCTGTAACTGCTGTAAAGGAAAGAAAGGCTTGCATTTATATCACCACATGACTCAAATATCCCCAAATGCTTAACATTCATGGAATCACAATGAAGTGTAACACGTGTTGTTATTGTAGGGGAGCACAGAACACGAGCTTCCGTGTGCATTTCTTTAAATTTCTGAATACAATACGGTTTCCCATATTGCAACGTGTGTGTGTCTGTGGGCAGAGAATCAATGAGCACAGGACTGAACTCCGCAGTCGAATAGCTTGCTGACATTCGAGCCCTGAAAATCTACGGGGCTCTGTGGTTACACAAGGATCATGCTTGAATTCTTTCCAATCCACTTCTGGGACGTGGGCGTCGTTGGCAAGGCCGGCATTTATTGCCCATCTCTAGTTGCCCTTGAGAAGGTGGTGGTGAGCTGCCTTCTTGAACCGCTGCAATCCGTGTGGTGAAGGTACTCCCACAGTGCTGTTAGGGAGGGAGTTCCAGGATTTTGACCCAGCGACGATGAAGGAATGGCGATATACTTCTATGTCAGGATGGTGTGTGAATTGGAGATGGTGGTGTTCCCATGCACCTGCTGCCCTTGTCCTTCTAGGTGGAAGAGGTCGAGGGTTTCGGAGGTGCTGTCGAAGAGGCCTTGGCGAGTTGCTGCAGTGCATCTTGTAGATGGTACTCGCTGCAGCCATGGTACGCCGGTGGTGGAGGGAGTGAATGTTTAAGCTGGTGGATGGGGTGCCAGTCAAGCAGGCTGCTTTGTCCTGGATGGTGTCGAGCTTCTTGAGTGCTGTTCGAGCTGCACTCATCCAGGCAAGTGGAGAGTATTCCATCGCTCCTTACTTGAATCGCTCTGCTGAATTTGGCAGGGTTAGTGGGAAGACCCCTACGTTGTACAGAGTTGGTAGTGTCCCATGTAACTATGGCGGCATCTCTGGCACCCACCTTCCCCATGTAGCAACTCAATCCAGCACCTGCCTGTTGTTTTCTTTTTTTGGGGGTGGGTGGGGGGTGGGGGAGTTTCTCCAAATCCCTGTGTGAGGGCGCTGATTCAGTTGTCTATTTAAAAAAAACACCCTAACTTGCTCTTTGGAGGTCCACACCGCTCCTCTCACCCGAGCACCCTCTTTATTTTCCCTGCCAGCTGGGCTCACTTGTGCCTCGTCTCTCCGAGTCCCAGTCTCCAGTGATTGGGCAGGTCCCTGCTGAGCAGCATCTCCCACCGTAGGCCGTCACCGACTCCCTCTCCGCCGCACCCCCACCAGTGCCATTGGCCTTGTAAGGGACGGGCAGAGGTTCTGCCACATACAAATCCAACTGGGAAATCTCAGAATCGCTGGGGACCTGGAATAACCGCCTCCCTGCTGCCGGGTTCTGCTGGACTCCAGCTGGAGTTACGGTGGGAGTCTGGTGGAACCCCATAAAATTTGGGCCCTCAATGTCTGTGAGGAATGTTCATAGGGGTGAGGGACTGGGGGAGTGGATGGTGCCCTCGGAGGCGTTGCCCAGCAAGAGTCAGTGCCCTTGTGAGGAGAGTGGGAAAAAAAGAAATGTTTATAGTTTGTCTTCATTCTTTCTGAGGATTAAAAAAAAATGAAATGGTTTGAATTCTGTTTTATTTAAAAATCACTGATGGGCTTATCCCACCTCAGCAGCCAGGTCCAATTTCTCTCTCTCTCTCTTAATCCAGACAGTTCTGCCTTCCTTTAACATAGCCCTTGCTATGCCTCTGGTTCTAGATCCATCCTTGCAGAACTGCCAGCCCAGCCAATGCTGTCTCCCTTGTGTGGAGCCTCTCAATAAGGCACAATGATGGGCAGGATTGTAGAGGGAGCTTTTGGCATCTGTTACTAGGCCACACTGCTTGAGTAGAGGGACTGGAACATTGGTGTGTTCGAACAGATAGATGAGGTTCTCTCCTCCATTCCCCTACCCCCTCTCCCTCGCTCTCACCTGAGATATTACACGTGTCCTGAGAGGAGGAACATTATGTTCTGACATCCCTGATGCTTCAGGCAAAATGAGGAATTACTTTTTTGGAGTCAGTACTACTTTACTTTAAATCTAGAATCTTGGGATTTATCAGTAAACATAGAAACATAGAAGATAGGAGCAGGAGTAGGCCATTCGGCCCCTCGAGCCTGCTCCGCCATTCAATAAGATCATGGCTGATCATCCAAATTCAGTACCCTGTCCCTGCTTTCTCCCCATACCCCTTGATCCCTTTAGCCTGAAGAAATATATCCAACTCCTTCTTGAATATATTTAACTAGCTGAAGTGCCCGGCGGTGCCGAGGCTTTTTCGAGGGCATGTTGTTGTTGGAAGAGAGAGAGAGAGAGCGACTGGGGGGGGAAGAGAGAGAGCGACTGGGGGGTAGAGAGCGACGGGGGGGTAGAGAGAGAGCGCGGGTGGGGGGAAGGGAGGGGGGCAGGGGGGGAAGGGAGGGGGGCAGGGGGGGAAGGGAGGGGGAAGGGAAGGGGGAAAGGGAGGGCGGGGGGGAGGGAGGAAGGGAGGGCTTGAGGCTGAGAGACAGGCACGGCCACGCCCGGTTGCCGGGGTAACCCTGCCACGCCGCCCTGCACTGCCGAGAGTCCAGCTCGCCGAGCCCCGCCCCCCCCCCCGGCCGAGAGCCGCGCTCTCCAAGCCCCGCCCCCCCCGGCTGAGAGCCGCGCTCTCCGAGCCCCACCCCCCCCCGGCCGAGAGCCGCGCTCTCCGAGCCCCGCCCCCCCCCGGCCGAGAGTCGCGCTCTCCGAGCCCCGCCCCCCCCGGCCGAGAGCTGTGCTCTCCAAGCCCCGCCCCCCCGGCCGAGAGCCGCGTTCTCCAAGCCCCGCCCCCCCCGGCCGAGAGCCACGCTCTCCAAGCCCCCGCCCCCTCCCGGCCGAGAGCCGCGCTCTCCAAGCCCCAGCCGGCCCGCACTCCCGTTGCCGGGGTAACCCGATCTGCACTCTCGAGAGCCCCGCCCCCCCCCGCCCGAGCCGAGCGCGGAACAGAGTCTCACCTGCTCCTGCTGCGCGCGCACCCTGACCCTCATGGCTGACGCCGTTGCCCAGGGTAACGTGACACGGTGGGGGGGGTGGTGGTGGTGAGGAGCTTAGCAGCAGCCCAGTTACCTAGCTCGGGCCTGGCTGGGCAAGAAAGGCCCAGGCTTTCAGGCCTAAGAAAAAAACGGGCAAAGGTAGGAAAAAGAATGTTCAGGTTAGATAAAATATTTACAAATGAGTGATTTATTTTAAAAGAATTTAATAAATTGAATTTTATTTTGCTGGAAATGTATATTTGAAAAGAAAGACGCAGAAAGCAGGAAAAAGAATGGAAGCAAGATGGCGGCGACTCACCTCGGTTCAGAACGATAAGGCCCGCCCACACACGCACCGATTGGTCGACCGTCAGGTCAACAAAGCGTAGGATTGGTCAATCGTCCCGTCACTCGACCGTACGAGGGCCTGGCCGCACGCGGCAGCAAGCCGCCGTACGATTGGTCGACCTCGAGGTCACTCTGTCACGAATGAGCGGATAATGAGATGCTAATGAGCGGATAATGAGATGCTAATGAGCGGAATGTTGAAGGTTTTTGGAATACCGCGGGCGCGATTTTAGCCAGGCCGAAACGTAAATACGCTTAAAACCGTCTCGGAAGCGTAAGCTTTCTTTGGAGGTAACGCGCGCGTAGGTACGCCCTGTAACTTTCGAGCGCATAGCTCGCCAGACGCACACGCGATGACAGACACAATGACAGAATGGCAGACAGAATGACAGACAGAATGACAGATCAACCGATTTATATATATAGACTAGCTGAAGTGCCCGGCGGTGCCGAGGCTTTTTCGAGGGCATGTTGTTGTTGGAAGAGAGAGAGAGAGAGCGACTGGGGGGGGGGCAGAGAGAGAGAGAGAGAGAGAGAGCGCGACTGGGGGGGGGAAGAGAGAGAGCGACTGGGGGGTAGAGAGAGAGCGACTGGGGTTAGAGAGAGAGCGCGGGTGGGGGGAAGGGAGGGCAGGGGGGGAAGGGAGTGCGGGGGTAGAAGGGGGGGCAGGGGGGAAAGGAAGGGGGGGAGGGAGGGCTTGAGGCTGAGAGACAGGCACGGCCACGCCCGGTTGCCGGGGTAACCCTGCCGCGCCGCCCCGCACTGCCGAGAGCCCAGCTCTCCGAGCCCCGCCCCCCCCGGCCAAGAGCCGCGCTCTCTGAGCCCCGCCCCCCCCCCCGGCCGAGAGCTGCGCTCTCCGAGCCCCGCCCCCCGCGGCCGAGAGCCGCGCTCTCCGAGCCCCGCCCCCCCCGGCCGAGAGCCGCGCTCTCCGAGCCCCGCCCCCCCGGCCGAGAGCCGCGCTCTCCAAGCCCCGCCCCCCCGGCTGAGAGCCGCGCTCTCCAAGCCCCGCCCCCCCCGGCCAAGAGCCGCGCTCTCCAAGCCCCGCCCCCCCGGCCGAGAGCCGCGCTCTCCAAGCCCCACCTCCCCCGGCCGAAAGCCGCGCTCTCCAAGCCCCGCCCCCCCCCCCGGCCGAGAGCCGCGCTCTCCAAGCCCCGCCTCCCCCCGGCCGAGAGCCGCGCTCTCCAAGCCCCGCCCCCCCCCGGTCGAGAGCCGCGCTCTCCAAGCCCCAGCTGGCCCGCACTCCCGTTGCCGGGGTAACCCGATCCGCACTCTCGAGAGCCCCGCCCCCCCCCCGCCCGAGCCGAGCGCGGAACAGAGTCTCACCTGCTCCTGCTGCGCGCGCACCCTGACCCTCGTGGCTGACGCCGTTGCCCCGGGTAACATGACACGGGGCGGGGGGGGGGGGGTGGGTGGTGAGGAGCTTAGCAGCAGCCCAGTTACCTAGCTCGGGCCTGGCTGGGCAAGAAAGGCCCAGGCTTTCAGGCCTAAGAAAAAAACGGGCAAAGGTAGGAAAAAGAATGTTCAGGTTAGATAAAATATTTACAAATGAGTGATTTATTTTAAAAGAATTTAATAAATTGAATTTTATTTTGCTGGAAATGTATATTTGAAAAGAAAGACGCAGAAAGCAGGAAAAAGAATGGAAGCAAGATGGCGGCTACTCACCTCGGTTCAGAACGATAAGGCCCGCCCACACACGCACCGATTGGTCGACCGTCAGGTGACCAAAGCGTAGGATTGGTCAATCGTCCCGTCACTCGACCGTAGGAGGGCCCGGCCGCACGCGGCAGCAAGCCGCCATACGATTGGTCGACCTCGAGGTCACTCCGTCGCTAATGAGCGGATAATGAGATGCTAATGAGCGGAACGTTGAAGGTTTTTCAGATACCGCGGGCGCGATTTTAGCCCGGCCGAAACGTAAATACGCTTAAAACCGTCTCAGAAGCGTAAGCTTTCTTTGGAGGTAACGCGCGCGTAGGTACGCCCTGTAACTTTCGAGCACATAGCCCGACAGATGCACAGGCGATGACAGACAGACAGACAGAATGACAGACAGACAGACAGATGTACCGATTTATATATATAGATGAACTGGCCTCTACTGCCTTCTGTGGTAGAGAATTCCACAGGTTCACCACTCTCTGGGTGAAGAAATTCCTCCTCATTTCTGTCCTAAATGGCCTACCCCTTATCCTTAGACTGTGACCCCTGGTTCTGGACTCCCCGACCATCGGGAACATCCTTCCTGCATCTAGTCTGTCCAGTCCTGTCAGAATTTTATAAGTTTCAATGAGATCCCCTCTCATTCTTCTAAACTCCAGCGAGTACAAGCCCAATCGCTCCTCAAACGTCATTCCTGCCATCCCAGGTATCAGCCTGGTGAATATTCGCTGAACTCCTTCCATGGCAAGAACATCCTTCCTCAGATAAGGCGAACAAAACTGGACACAATACTCAAGATGTGGTCTAAAGGCTAAAGGGATCAAGGGATATGGGGAAAAGGCAGGGACAGGGTACTGAATTTGGATGATCAGCCATGATCTCATTGAATGGCAGAGCAGGCTCGAAGGGCCGAATGGCTTACTCCTGCTCCTATCTTCTATGTTTCTATGTTTCACCAAGGCCCTGTACAACTGCAGCAAGACATCCTTGTTCCTGTACTCAAACCCTCTCGCTACGAAGGCCAACATACCATTTGCCTTCTTAACCGCCTGCTGCACCTGCATGCTTACCTTCAGCGACTGGTGCACAAGGACACCCAGGTCTCGTTGCACTTCCCCTTCTCCCAATCTATTGCCATTCAGATAATAATCTGCCTTCCTGTTTTTGCCACCAAAGTGGATAACCTCACATTTATCCACGTTATATTGCATCTGCCATGCTCCTGCCCAATCACCCAACCTGTCCAAATCACCCTGGAGTTTCTCGGCATCCTCTTCACAGCACACATGCCCACCCAGCTTTGTGTCGTCTGCAAATTTGGAGATATTACATCTAGTTCCCTTGTCTAGATCATTAATATATATTGTGAATAGCTGGGGTCGAAGGACTGATCCCTGCGTTACCCCACTAGTCACTGCTTGCCACTCGGAAAAAGACCCGTTTATTCCAACTCTTTGCTTTCTGTCTTCTCTATCCAAGTCAATACCTTGCCCCCAATCCCATGTGCCTTAACTTTACACGCTCTTTAATCTCTTATGTGGGACCTTGTCGAAAGCCTTCTGAAAGTCCAAATACACCACATCCACTGGTTCTCCCTTATCTATTTTACCAGTTACATCCTCAAAAAATTCCCGTAGATTAGTCAAGCATGATTTACCTTCTGTAAATCCATGTTAACTTTGTCCGATCCTGTCACTGTTTTCCAAGTGCTCTGCTATTACATCTTTTATAATGGACTCTAGCATTTTCCCCACTACTGATGTCAGGCTTACCGGTCTGTAATTCCCCGTTTTCTCTCTACCACCTTTTTTGAATAGTGGGTTAACATTAGCTACCCTCCAATCCATGGGTGCTGTTCCAGATTCCATCGAATGTTGGAAGATGATCAGCAATGCACCTACTATTTCTAGGGTCACTTCCTTAAGTACCCTAGGATGTAGATTATCAGGCCCTGGGGATTTATCGGCCTTCAATCCCGTCAATTTCCCTAACACCATTTCCCTACAAATACTGATTTCTTTCAGTTCCTCCCTTTCATCAGACCCTATGTTCCCCGACATCTCTGGGAGGTTATTTGTGTCTTCCTTTGTGAAGACAGAACCAAAATATGTATTTAATTGGTCTGCCATTTCTTTGTTCCCCATTATAAATTCCCCTGATTCTGACTGCAAGGGACCTACGCTTCACTTCACCAATCTTTTTCTCTTCACATATCTATAAAAGCTTTTACAGTCAGTTTTTATGTTCCTTGAAAGCTTACTCTCATATTCTATTTTCCCCTTCTTAATTAATCCCTTTGTCCTCCTTTGTTGAATCCTAAACTGCTCCCAATCCTCAGGTTTACTGCTTTTTGCCAATTTATATGTCCTCTTCTTGGATCTTATGGTATCCCTAATTTCCCTTGTTAGCCACGGTTGAGTCACCTTTTTTGTTTTATTTTTATGCCAAACTGGGATGAACAAATTCTGTAGTTCATCCATGCGGTCTTTGAATGTTTGCCATTGCCTATCCACCGTCAACCCTTTGAGTGACATTCCCCAATCAATCCTAGCCAACTTGCGCCTCAGACCATCGTAGTTTCCTTTATTTAAATTCAGGACCCTAGTCTCTGAGTCAACTACTTCATTCTCCATCTTAATGAAGGGTTCTATCATATTATCATCACTCCGACCCAAGGGGCCTCATACAACAAGATTGCTAATTAATCCTTTCTCATTACATAATACCCAGTCTAAGATGGCCTGATCTCTGGTTGGTTCCTCGACATATTGGTCCAGGAAACCATCCCGTAAACACTCCAGGAATTCCTCCTTCACAGTATTGTTACTAATTTAGTTAGCCCAATCTATATGTAGATTAAGGTCACCCATGATGACTGCTGTGTCCTTATTGCACGCTTCTCTAATTTCCCTTTTAGTGCCATCCCTAACCTCCGCATTACAGTTTGGGTGTCTGTATACAGCTCCCACTAACGTTTTCTGCCCCTTGGTATTTCTCAGTTCTACCCATACAATTTCCACATCATCAGAGCTAATATCCTTCCTTACAATTGTGTTAATCCCTTCTTTAACCAGCAATGCTACCCCACCGCCCTTTCCTTTTTGCCTATCTTTCCTGAATATTGAATACCCCTGGATGTTGAGTTCCCAGCCTTGGCCACCCTGGAGCCATGTTTCCGTAATCCCAATCAAATCATATTCATTTACTTCTATTTGCGCAGCTAATTCATCCACCTTATTAAAGTAAAGTTTGCAATGAGACTGAATCACCTCTTGCTTCACCTAGCTGGTTGATAGCCAGCTCCCCCCATTCAACGATTACACCAAGGAAACTATAGCTGCATAATATATAGAATTATAGAAATATCAGTGCAGAGGAAGCCAAAGTGGTCTTTTCTGGTCCAGCTTTTTCCCTATGCTTCTGACAAGCTTATTTGCTGTCCTCTCAGAGCCTGTATTTTCCAGACGTTTCCACATGGGGGCACAGCCTCAGGATCTGTATTTACCAGTCTTCTTCACATGGGGGCGCCCATGGTACGTGTTTACTATTGCCTCCCACAAAGAAATGCTGCCCCAGGATCTGTTTTTACTATTGCCAGCACAAAGATGCTCCCCCAGGGTCTGTGCTTACTATTGACTCCCACAGAGGTGCTACTGCAGAGCCTCTATTTACTGTTCCTTTCAATAAAAGAACACTGTGTCAGGGTCTATCGCTCTCCCCTCGGGTGTTATCGGTAGCTTCAGGTTGAATTCTCGCCTAGTAGTGGCCCCAGGTGTATATGTGCTGCCCCTCCACTGAGGACCCCATTTAGAGCTACTGGCAGTTGCTGAATTGCTGCCTGGTAATTTGGACTTAGAATGAGTTCTGCTGTCTGTCTTTGGAGCAATGATCATGAACTATGAATAATTTTCACACCATCAATTTCTCTTTGCCAAGAGTTTCTTCTCACGAGATTGTCCTGTAGAATAAAATTGATGTATTTGGAGATTATTGTGTACAATTGGAATTCACAAATTAAATTACAATGTAAAGGGAGGAAATTCATAAATGAGCTCCCTGAGAGTAGATCTCTTCCCTCCCCACCAAGTGTAGCAATCACATTAAGTATTAATAGTGCACAAATTATATTGTGCTGTGAATCTGCTCAGCTGCTGGCCTCCTGAATCAACCTCACTTTTGTCTTCATCAACCCACTCCTCTATGCCTTGGGATCAACCTCCGCTGATTCTTGACCCTATCTCTGAACCTTAGTGGCTTCTGGTTTATCTGCATGCTTCCTCCACTCTCTGCTACTCTGATTGTTGACATCTCCTTTGCTCCTCCATTGTCCTTCAGCCAGTGTTGCTTCCTTTCTCCTTCACCTGGCTCCTCTAATCTCTGGAAGAACTCAGCAGGCCAGGGCAGCATCCGTGGAGAGAGAAACGGAGTTAACGTTTCAGGTCGAAGACGCTTCGTCAGAGCTGGAAAAAAAGCAGGAAGAGGGATAGATTTTGAAGCAAGTGGGGGCTGAGAAAAGGGGGAGGGGATGAAAGAACAAAAGGGAAGGTCAGAGATAGGATATAAAGCAGGAGAGATTAAGAGACATTGAGAGACATTAAGAGATATTCAAGGAACAAAGGATGGCTCTAGATGAAGTGTGAATGGCCCTGGCAGAATGAAGGACAGCTGCTGTGCGGGAGGGAAGAAAAAAGCCCAGATGAAAGTGTGGATTAAAAATAAAGGGAAAAATATATATATATATGATAGGGGCCGAGGTTATGATCTGAAATTGTTGAACTCTATGTTGAGTCCAGAGGGCTGTAGAGTGCCTAATCGAAAGATGAGGTGCTGTTCCTCGAGCTTACGCTGAGCTTCCGTGGAACAATGCAAGAGGTCGAGGACAGTGTGGTCTGAGTGGGAATGGGGCGGTGAATTAAAGTGACAGGCCACCAGGAGCTCGGGGTCCCCCTTACGGACTGAACAGAGGTGTTCCGCAAAGCGGTCACCCAATCTGCGTTTGGTCTCCCCAATGTAGAGGAGACCACATCGCGAGCAGCGAATACAGTATACTAAATTGCAGGAAGTACAATAAATCGCTGTTTCACCTGGAAGGGGTGTTTGGGGCCCTGGACAGTGGGAAGGGGGGCGGTATAAGGGCATGTGTTGCATCTCCTGTGCTTTCACGAGAAGGTACCGGGTGAAGGGGAAGGGGTGCTGGGGGTGGTAGAGGAGTGGACTAGGGTGTCGCGGAGGTAGCGGTCCCTATGAAATGCTGAAAGGGGAGGTGAGGGGATGATGCATTTGGTGGTGGGATCACGCTGGAGGTGGTGCAAATGGCGGAGGATGATCCGTTGAATGTGGAGGCTGGTGGGGGGAAAGGTGAGGACAAAGGGAACTCTATCGTGGTTTCGGGAGGGAGGGGCAGGGGTGAGGGCAGAAGTGCGGAAGATAGAATGGACACGGTCGAGGGCTGTGTCAACCACAGTAGAGGGGAATCCTTGGTTGAGGTAAAAGGAAGACATGTCGGAAGCAGTGGTATTGAAGGTGGCATCGTCAGAGCAGAGCGGCGGAGACGGAGAAACTGGGATAATGGAATAGAATCCTTACAGTAGGCAGGGTGGGAGGAAGTGTAGTCCAGGTAGCAGTGGGAGACAGTGGGCTTGTAGTGAACGTTTGCCAATAACCTATCCCCAGAGATGGAGATGGAGAAGTCGAGAAAGGGAAGGGAAGAGTCGGAGATGGACCATGTAAAGGTGAGGGAAGGGTGGAAACTGGAAGCAAAGTGAATGAAATTTTCTAGTTCAGAGTGAGAGCAGGAGACGGCACTGATACAGTCATCAATGTACCGGAACATTGTTGACTGTATCGGTGCCCTCTCTTGCTCTCACTCTGAACTAGAAAATTTCATTCACTTTGCTTCCAATTTCCACCCTTTCCTCACCTTCACATGATCCATCTCCGACTCTTCCCTTCCCTTCCTTGACTTCTCCATCTCCATCTCTGGGGTTAGGTTATTGACAAACATTCACTACAAGCCCACTGACTCCCACAGCTACCTGGACTACACTTCCTCCCAACCCGCCTCCTGTAAGAATTCTATTCCATTATCCCAGTTTCTCCATCTCCGCCGCATCTGCTCTGACGATGCCACCTTCCATAACAGTGCTTCCGACATGTCTTCCTTTTTCCTCAACCGAGGATTCCCCTCTACTGTGGTTGACACGGCCCTCGACCGTGTCCATTCTATCTCCCGCACTTCTGCCCTCAACCCTGCCCCTCCCTCCCGAAACCACGATAGAGTTCCCTTTGTCCTCACCTTTCCCCCCACCAGCCTCTACATTCAATGGATCATCCTCCGCCATTTCCGCCATCTCCAGCGTGATCCCACCACCAAACGCATCTTCCCCTCACCTCCCCTTTCAGCATTCCACAGGGACCGCTACCTCCGCTGTTAAATCCGTGAATCTTAAGGTATGGTGTTCTTCAATAAATAGACGGAGACTGCAGATCAACAATCAACAGGTGTTTACTGGATGAGGGTAGTCTAAAAACTACAGTACAGATCCCTGCTCAGGGCTTATATACAGGTGTGGTCACTGCCGGTACTACAGTATACAGGAGCTGTAAAAGTAGTTCTCTCTTAAAAGTACATACACTACAATTCCTCCCCTTTTAGATTAATAGTACCATAAAATTCAAATAACAGTTAACACTTTTAACATGCACATTAACTGAAATAGTCCATTTATAGATTCAGTCTTTGGGGCGGCTTCCTGATCCTTTCTGGATAACGCCTTTCCTGAATGTCTTGTTCTTGGTGCGGAGGCCCCCTGTCGTCGGTTAGTTCATCAGTTTCCAATGCTACTGTTTCTGGGGTAGATGCTACCGGTATGTTGGTTCATCACCAGGTACGCTAGACATGGGGTTGACTCATTCCTGTGACGCTAGAATCTGGTCAACATGGCGTCTCACAATGTTCTCCCCAACATCCACTGTGTACATTAGTGGCCCCTGCCGTGTGCATATCGTCCCTGGTTGCCATTTCTCTGTTCGGTAGTCGCGGGCCAAGACTGGTTGTCCTACATTGAAGCTCCTTGTCGGCTTCTCATTGATGTGCTGGAATTGCTTATTCTCAACATTTCTTCGTACATTTGGTCGGAGCAAATCCAGACGAGATCTCAACCTTCGGTTAAAGAACATGATGGCCGGGGTCTGGTTGGTAACTGCATGTGTCGCATTTCTGTAGGATAACAGGAAATTGTCCACCTTATGCTTCAGTGGAATGTCGTTATCGCACATGGCCCTTACTGCCTTTTTAAAGGTTTGTACGAACCTCTCAGCCAATCCACTTGTGGCTGGATGATACGGGGCGGATGTGTAATGCCTTACCCCATTCCTTCTCATAAATTTCCGAAACTCTTCGGACACAAACTGTGGTCCGTTATCAGAGCAAATCTGCTCTGGCAAGCCGTTCCTGGCAAATATGGTCCGTAGGTCTGCAATCGTTTTCTCCGTAGTGGTGGAGGACATTTTGATCACCTCAGGCCATTTCGAGTGAGCATCCACTGCTATTAAGAACATTGAGTCCATGAATGGACCAGCAAAATCAATATGTACCCGTTGCCATGGAGAGGAGGGCCACTCCCATGGGTGTAGAGGGGCATGTGATGGTGCATTTTGGACGTCCTGGCATCCTGAGCAGCTCTTTGTTAGGTCCTCGATTTGTTGATCGATTCCCGGCCACCACACATAAGCCCTAGCGAGGCTTTTCATTTTCACCCCTCTCAGATGGCCTTCATGAAGCTCATTGAGCACTCTCTCCCTTAACTTGGGTGGAATTACCACTCGGGATCCACACATCAAGGTCCCCTGGCATACTGACAGCTGTTCTCTTCTGGATGAGAATGCTGGCAACAGTGAGTCGCCATTTGTTGGCCATCCCTTCACCGTCAAATCATATACCCGAGACAGTGTCGGGTCATTTCGGGTCTCCTTCTCTATATCCGCGTTAGTTACTGGCAAGCGTTCAATTATAGACGAATGAAATATTTCGACAGGGTCCACTGCTGGTGCTTCCTCCGCAGTAGGCAGTGGCAGGCGTGATAGCCCATCAGAATTTCCATGCTGTTTCGTGCCCTTATACTCTATTTCATATTGGTTCGCCCCTAGAAAAAGGGACCATCTTTGTAGCTGTTGCGCAGTCATCACCGGAACGCCCTTCTTTGGATTAAAGGTGGAGACAAGTGGTTGGTGGTCAGTCAGCAAGGTGAACTTCTGCCCGTGCAGATAGTGATTGAATTTTTTCACTCCCCATACTAGGCTGAGGGCCTCCCTGTCAATCTGGCGTAGTTATGCTCGGCTGAGGTTAGTGACCGAGGCGCAAAGGCTACTGGCCTCTCCAACCCGTCTGGGAATTTGTGCGACAGCACTGCTCCAATACCATAGGGTGATGCATCACACGCCAGCCGAATTGGTAGTGCTGGGTTGAAATGAGCCAACACCTCTTTTGATGTGATCAATTCTTTGCACTTCTGGAAAGCTCGTTTACATTCGTCATTCCACTTCCATGGTACCCCCGTTTGCAGTAGGGTGTTCAGTGGGTGTAATACTGTAGACAAATTTGGTAAGAACTTATGGTAGTAGTTCACCAGCCCAAGGAATGACCTCAGTTGTGACACATTTTCCGGTGCTGGAGCCTTGACTACTGCCTCAATCTTTTCAGGGGACTTATGTAACCCCTCTTCATCAATAATGTGGCCACAATACGAGATCTGCTTCTGGAAAAACTCGCATTTGTGGTGATTAGCTCGTAGCCCATATTCCTTCAATCTAGTGAGCACCTGCTCCAGGTTGGCGAGGTGATCACTCTCATTTTTGCCCGTGTCCAGGATGTCGTCCAAATAACACTGGGTCCCTGGAATCCCTTGCAGGACTTGATCCATTGCCCCATGCCAAATAGCCGGAGCTGATGCTACCCCGAACACCAGCCGGTTGTATTGGTAGAGACGTTTGTGAGTGTTGATCATGAAGTATTGTTTTGAGGCTTCTTCTACCTCCATTTGCAGGTACGCCTGGGCCAGATCAATCTTAGTGAAGCGTTTTCCTCCAGATAGCAAGGCGAAAATATCTTCAATCCGCGGAAGCGGATATTGTACCATGTGAAGGACTGGGTTCACTGTCACCTTAAAGTCCCCACAGATGCGAACCTTCTTTGGTTCCCCAGGCGTATTACTCAATGACCTCTTCATTACAGGAACGACGGGTGTAGCCCACTCACTCCAGTCCACTTTGGACAGTACTCCTGAACGTTCCAAACCTTCCAGCTCTGCTTCGACGGCTGGGCAGATCGCATAAGGCACCGGTCTGGCCTTAAAAAACTTTGGGCTTGCATTTTCCTCTATTTTAATCATCGCTGTTATGCTTTTCAGTGTTCCGAGTCCTTCCTGGAACACTTCTTGTGCGTCAGTTAGCATTTTTGACAGTCGTCCAGGTGTGACGTCGTCATCCTTTTTGGCCTCTACCATCAGTGCCTGTAGGGAATGCCAATCTAACTGTATCTTCCAGATCCATTCACGTCCTAGTAGTGGTGGTCCTCCATCTGGCAATACATATAGGTCCATTTTTGGTGTTTCCTGGCCGTTGTATACCATGTTCACCCTTATTTTTCCTTTGGGGTAGACTTTTTGCCCCGTGTATGTCTTCAAGACAATCTCTGTATCTCTCAAGGGTATATGTGAGAATAGTTGCTTGTAGTCCCTTCGGTTTATGACTGTTAGGGCTGATCCTGTGTCCAATTCCATTTTCACTTGGACTGCGTCTATCTTGAGCGTGACCCAGATAGTCTGGTGATCCTCCATTTTGATTACATTATGTAGTTTCAGACAACCCAGCTCCTTGCTTCCGGAGTCTGTATCACTTTTCTGTTCGTCTGAACTACTCTCCGTCACCTTATGTACCTTTTTGTACTTCTCCTGTGGAGATTTCTTGCTGCTGGTTTTCTTCCCCGACCTGCAGAATCTTGCTATGTGTCCTGATTTTCCACACTGTCTGCACACTTGGTCCTTGAACCAACAATCCTTCTGGTCGTGTGTTGTTCTGCCGCAGCGATAACACTTCCCTGCTCCATATGACATTTCATTGGTGCCATATTCTTGCGGCCTCTGTTGTATCTCTGCCGCGCCCCGTGCGGCTGCTTCGTGTGATACTGCCATGTTGAAAGCCTTGTCCAGCGTAAGATCCTTTTCTGATAGAAGCCGTTTCTGGGTTCCTTCACTTTGAAGCCCACACACAAACTTGTCCCTTAACGTATCTGCTAGTCCCATTCCAAACTGGCAGTGTTTCGATAGCTTGCGCAGTTCCGTTAAATACTCAGCATTACTTTCGTCTTTATGCTGGTTCCTTTTGTGAAACTTAAATTTTTCTGCTATCAGCAGCGGTGTGGGTTTTAAGTGGTCCTGTAGGATTTCCACTATGCTTTCGAAATCCTTATCCACTGGCTTCTCTGGGGTTATTAGGTTTCGCAGTAAGCCATACGTTTTTGCACCCATGGAATTCAACAAAACCAGTGCTTTCCTGACATCTGGCTCTTCATTCGCCTTGCAGTACACCTCAAAGCGTTCCACATATGTCGCCCAACCTTCGACTTCATTGTCGAACGCTGTGACACTGCCACTCTTCAGCATCTCTGGGTGTGGTTAGACTGGCTAAAATGGTGTCTCCCGCGCTCTCCCTTCTTCTCCGCTGGCTCAAAATGGCGTCTCCCACGCTTCCCTTTCTTCCCGCGCTCGCCCTTCTTCTCCGCTGCGGCTTCCAAAATGGCATCTCCCGCGCTCTCCCTTCTTCTCCATGGCTCAAATGGCATCTCCCGCACTTCCTTTCTTCCCCCGCGGACGCTGCTCAGCCCTTGAGCCCTGGCTGCACTCTGCGCGTTCTCCTGTGCGCCTCTCTCGTTGCCGCCACTCGGTCCTGAACCCCGGCTGTGCTTTACCCTCTCTCTCTTTTTGTTTTCCGACGACGCCGCTCGGTCTTCAACCCCCGGCTGCGCCCTGTGCGCTTTACCCTCTCTCTTACCCTGTCGACGCTGCTTGGCCTTTTCTGTGCCGTCGTTCGGCTCCAGCCACCGCTGTCTGGGAAGGGTCTGCACTGTACCTGTTGCCAGCCTGTTGCTGGATCGTCGTGGCTGGAGAACCAAGCCCAGCTCTCAACAGCCTCCCCTGCGATGCTCACTCTCTGCCGGATGACTGGGCGGTTGCTCGTAGTCGACGCCAGTGCTTCTGGCCTCGACTTTCTTCCACTGTCCTCCAGGAGCGAATCCCTGGGAGGAAATGCAGAGTTGCAGGTAGGTTCGAATCGACATCGTCGCCACTGTTAAATCCGTGAATCTTAAGGTATGGTGTTCTTCAATAAATAGACGGAGACTGCAGATCAAGAATCAACAGGTTTTTACTGGATGAGGGTAGTCTAAAAACTAACAGTACAGATCCCTGCTCAGGGCTTATATACAGGTGTGGTCACTGCCGGTACTACAGTATACAGGAGCTGTAAAAGTAGTTCTCTCTTAAAGGTACATACACTACATCCGCGACACCCTAGTCCACTCCTCTACCACCCCCAGCA
Organism: Somniosus microcephalus; assembly: GCF_052327205.1. Lineage (NCBI taxonomy): Eukaryota > Metazoa > Chordata > Chondrichthyes > Squaliformes > Somniosidae > Somniosus > Somniosus microcephalus. The sequence continues at coordinate 187,988,269 of NC_140992.1, forward strand.
CCCCTTCCCCTTCGCCCGGCACCTTCCCGTGCAAGCGCAGGAGATGCAACACCTGCCCATATACCTCCCCCCTTCCCACTGTCCAGGGCCCCAAACACCCCTTCCAGGTGAAACAGCCATTTACTCGTACTTCCTGCAATTTAGTATACTGTATTCACTGCTCATGATGTGGTCTCCTTTACATTGGGGAGACCAAACGCAGATTGGGTGACCGCTTTACGGAACACCTCCGTTCAGTCCATAAGGAGGACCCCAAGCTCCCGGTGGCCTGTCAGTTTAATTCACCGCCCCATTCCCACTCAGACCTCACTGTCCTCGACCTCTTGCATTGTTCCATGGAAGCTGAGCGTAAGCTCGAGGAACAGCACCTCATCTTTCGATTAGGCACTCTACAGCCCTCTGGACTCAACATAGAGTTCAACAATTTCAAATCGTAACCTCAGCCCCTATCATAAAAATATATTCCCTTTTTTTTTTGATCCACACTTTCATCTGGGCTTTTTTCTTCCCTCCCACACAGCAGCTGTCCTTCATTCTGCCAGGGCCATTCACACTTCATCTAGAGCCATCCTTTGTTCCTTGAATATCTCTTAATGTCTCTCAATGTCTCTTAATCTCTCCTGCTTTCTATCCTACCTCTGACCTTCCCTTTTGTTCTTTCATCCCCTCCCCCTTTTCTCAGCCCCCACTTGCTTTAATATCTATCCCTCTTCCTGCTTTTTTTCCAGTTCTGACGAAAGGTCTTCGACCTGAAATGTTAACTCCATTTCTCTCTCACGGATGCTGCCCTGGCCTGCTAAGTTTTTCCAGCGTTTTCTGTTGTTATTTCGGATTTCCAGCATCCGCAGTATTTTGCTATCCTCAATTTTTGGACTGGTTATCTACTGCCATCATCCCCATTCTTATGACAGTTCTGGTCCCTGCACTCGCTTCCACTAATTCCTATCCAAACTTGTCCCCTTCCCATGCCCCTTTCTCCTCCCATTTTCACAGCACCATGCCTTCCTCAATTGCCTCTCCCGCTCATCAAATTTCTTTCTTTCCCCTCACCGAAACCTCGCCAGTCGATTATACTTTCAACCATTTCCCCTGCTGTTGTAGCTGTGGCAGCGGTATAGCCCTAATCACCAAATTGCACTTTGGCCTCTTCCCCTGGCATTTACACTTTAAAACATCTCACCCTGTTCCATCCTCTCAGTCTCCCTTTCAAAATTTTTGTTGTTTGCTTCCTTTCAAGCCCCCTGCTGTCTTCCTCATTGTGATATCCTTCCTTTTCTCCTTCCCTTGCTTTTGGCTACTTATTTTTGAAGACGTCAACTTGCGTCTAAACTCTGGTAAACGCCTCTTTCGGTTTCTGTCCCCTCTTCTCATTTTTTATTCTTAACTCATAACATAAATTCCCTGCCATACCCAAGGCCTCCCTCTTGACCTCACCATTTCTCATGGCCTTTCTGCATCTGGTGCTCTGTTCATTGAGGTATCCTGGGACGTTTTTCCAAGTTAAAGGTGCTTTATCAATGCAAGCTGTTGTTGTTGATAAAGCTATCTCTAACCACTTCCTTGTCGTCTTTTCCACCCACATTTCCTGACCCTTCCAATTACACCCCACAATTTCCCATGGAAAAAAACTTCCCATTAGTTCCCTCATGACTTTCGAACTCCCAATTCCTTACATATTGGCTCCCATTAGCCATGATATCACTTGCTTTTGGAGTACTAAACCATTCCTTCACATCCAACTCCATTTCTGATGCCTTGTTCCCAGTGAAACAATCTCTGGTGAACAACTGGCCTCATTAACAATCACCAGATTTAGTTTGACCATATCATGATTCTCTGTGCTGCACTCCCCTTTGCCTAATCCACTTACTATTGCAAATCACCCTAGCCAACACGGGGCTCCTTTTCTCCATAACTAATTGTTTTCTCAAAGCTCCTACTTCTGCTCCCTTCATTCTTGAATCTAATACCAGATGTCATAATATAATTAGGTTTAATCTTATTGGCCAATCTAATGCTGGTCCCAGATTTTAAGAGGGCCAACTTTACAAAAACAGCTGAAGATCTGGCAAAAGTTGACTGTGTTGAGCTTCTGGGTCAGTGCCAATTAACCCTTCCACTCTTAAATTGCAAAAGATTTGACTTGACCCTTATTGGTGACAGTGATTATACTTTATTCAGTGTAAGCGAGACTTGATACATTACTAGTATCTGAGCAGTCTTCTTCTTAGGCAGTCCCTCAGAACTGCGGATGACTTGTTTCCACACTAAAAATGAGTTCTCAGGTGACTGATGAGTCCAATGCGGGACCTACAGTCTCTGTCACAGGTGGGGCAGACGGCGATTGAAGGGGCGGGTGGGTGGGGTGCTTGGGTTGATGTGCGCTCCTTCCGCTGTTTGCGCTTGGCATCCGCTTGCTCCCGGCGAAGAGACTCAAGGTGTTCGGCGCCTTCCCGGATGCTTCTCCTCCACTTTGTGCGGTCTTGGGCCAGAGATTCCCAGGTGTTGGTGGAGCTGTTGCACTTTTTCAAGGAGGCTTTGAGGGTGTCCTTGAGGCATTTCCTCTGCCCACCTGAGGCACTCGTGCCATGTCGGAGCTTCGAGTAGAGCGCTTGTTTTGGGAGTCTCGTATCGGGCATGCGGACAACGTGGCCCGTCCGTCGGAGCTGATCGAGCGTGGTCAAAGCTTCGATGCTGGGGATGTTGGCCTGAGCGAGAACACTGACGTTGGTGCACCTATCCTGCCAATGGATTTGCAGGATCTTGTGGAGGCAGCATTGGTGGTACCTCTCCAGTGCTTTGAAGTCCCTGCTGTAAATGTCCATGTCTGTGAAGCATACAGGCGGGCGGGTATCACTTCTGCTCTGTAGACCATGAGCTTGGTGCTGGGTTTCATGTCCTGGTCTTCAAACACTCTCTTCCTCAGGTGACCGAAGGCTGCACTGGCACACTGAAGGCAGTGCTGGACTTTGTCATCGACATCTGCCCTTGTTGACAGTAGGCTCCCGAGGTATGGAAAGTGGTTCACTCTCTCCACAGATGCTGCCTGACCTACTGAGTATTTCCAGCATTTTCTGTTTTTATTTCAGATTTCCAGCATCCGCAGCATTTTGCTTTTGTGGAGCAATTAAAATCGGGATGCGCAAGAGGCCAGAATTAGAGGAGTGCAGATATCTCCGAGGCTTGTGGGGCTGGAGGAGATTACAGAGATAGGGAGGAGCGAAGCCATGGAGTGATTTAAAAACAGGTTGAGAATTTTAAAATTGAGGCATTGCTTAACCGGGAGCCCGGGGTCCTGATAGGTCAGTGAGCACAGGGATGCTGGGTGAACGGGACTTGGTGTGGGCTAGGACACGGGCAGCAGAGTTTTGGGTGACCTCAAGTTTACGGAGTGTAGAATGTGGGAGGCCAGCCAGGTGTGCATTGGAATAGTCAAGTCTAGAGATAACAAAGGCATGGATGAGGGTTTCAGCAGCAGATGAGCTGAGGCAGGGGTGGATTTGAGTGGTGTTACGGAGGTGGAAATAGGCGGTCTTAGCGACGGTGCGGGATATGTGGTCGGAAGCTCATCTCGGGGTCAAATATGACACCAAGGTTGCAAACAGTCTGTTTCATCCTCAGACAGTTGCCAGGGAGAGGGATGGAGTCGGTTGCTAGTGAACGGAGTTTGTGGCGGGGACTGAAGGCAATGGCTTTGGTCTTCCCAATATTTAGTTGGAGGAAATTTCTGCTCATCCAGTACTGGATGACAGACAAGCAATCTGACAATTTAGAGACAGTGGAGTGATTGAGGGAGGTGGGTGTTGTCAGTGTACATGTGGAAACTGATGCTGTGTTTTTGGATGATGTCGCTGAGGGGCAGCATGTAGATGAGAAATAGGAGGGGGCCAAGGATAGATCCTTGGGGACAGCAGAGGTCATGATGTGGGAGCAGGAAGAGAAGCCATTGCAGGTGATTCTTTGGCTATGATTAGTTAAGAATGGAGCCAAGCAAGTGCAGTCCCACCCAGCTGGACGATGGTGGAGAGGCGTTGGAGGAGGATGGAGTGGCCAGCCGTGTCAAAGGCTGCAGACAGGTCGAGAAGGACGGGGAAGGATAGATTACCTTTGTCACAGTCATATAGGATGTCATTTGTGGCTTTGATAAGAGCCGTTTTGGTACTGTGGTGGGGCGGAAACATGATTGGTTGGATTCCAACATGGAGTTCCGGGAAAGATGAGCATGGATTTGGGAGGCAACAACACATTCAAGGACTTTGGAGAGGAAAGGAAGGTTGGAGATGGGATGGTAGTTTGCAAGGACGGATGGGGTCAAGGGTTGTTTTTTTGAGGAGAGGGGTGATGATGGCAGATTTGAAGGAGAGGGGGACAATACCTGAGGAGAGGGAACCATTAACAATATCAACTAACATGGGAGGCAGGAAGGGAAGTTGAGTGGTCAGCAGTTTAGTGGGAATAGGTTCGAGGGAGCAGGAAGGGGGTCTCATGAACAAGACAAGCTCGGAGAGGGCATGAGGGGAGATAGGAGAGTAACCTCCTTCTACGACTGCAACTGTGGGAGTTTCAGCACCCTAATGCATTCCTTCTGGAAGAGGAACTGCCTGCTCTCCCGCTCCTGCTCCACCAGTTCCTCCACCGCGACGTCACTGAAGCTCTCCTTCTCCACATTCTGCAAATGCTGCAAGCAAGTGCAGAAACGGCAGAACTCGCACTTCTGAGGCCACAGAACGAACAGCTAATACTGAGAAGTCACACAGTTAAGCTGCAGAAGTCACACTTGTGAGAGCCACTGGAACCATAATAGCTATGAAATCACTTCCAGTCAGCAGGCAACACTTTTGTGAGGGTGATGAAACACCTTGCTTTAAGAGGTACATTCACCCTTTAAATGCTGGATTTCTCAAATGGCACTCCCACCTTGCAATCAGGCCAGCTGCCTGTCAGTGATGCCAATGCCTGGGCAGCCGGTCAATGATATGCAAATAACGCCCGCTGTCACTGTCAAGTGGGCCTTCGGTCAACTGGCTGGAACTACCACAACTGTTCAGTGGCCCTCAGCCCCACTCCAGAGGGAAAACTGCCCCAATGTGATGAGACATTACTTAAATGGAAAGAAAATAGTGTGTATGGAAAATGAAAGAGATCTGGGGGTCCTGATTAACAATACATTGAAGCGATTACAACAATGCTCGCTGGAAGTGAGTAAAGCAAAGCAGGGGGATAGAATATAAAAATAGGGAGGTATTGCTTCAGTTGTACAAGGTATTGGTGAGACCGCACCTGGAATGCTGCATACAGTTTTGGTGTCCATACTTAAGAAAAGACATACTTGCTCTCGAGTCAGTACAAAGAAGGTTCACTCGGTTAATCCCGGGGATGAGGGGATGGACATATGAGGAGAGGTTGAGTAGATTGGGACTCTACTCATTGGAGTTCAGAAGAATGAGAGGCGATCTTATTGAAACATGTAAGATTGTGAAGGGGTTGGATCGGGTGGATGCGGGGAGGATGTTCCCGATGATGGGTGAAACTAGAACTAGGGGGCATAGTCTTAGAATAAGGGGCTGCTCTTTCAAAACTGAGATGAGGAGGAACTACTTCACTCAGAGGGTGGTAGGTCCATGGAATATGCTGCCCCAAAAAGCTGTAGAACCTACATCATTACATAAATTTAAAACAGAAATAGACAGTTTCCTGGAAGTAAAGGGAATAAAGGGTTATGGGGAACGGGCAGGAATTTGGACATGAGTCTAGGTTCGGATCGGTCATGGCCCTGTGGGTAGCGGAGTGGGCCCAGGGGCCGTGTAGCCTGATCCTGCTCCTATTTCGTGTGTCTAATTCTGTTAGATTCAGGAGATGGTTCTGTGATAGTAGATTGGCGGTTAGGATCAGATCAGCCATGATCTTATTGAATGGCGGAGCAGGCTCGAGGGGCCGATTGGCCTACTCCTGCTCCTATTTCTTATGTTCTTCTGTTCTTATGTAGTAAAAGGTCAATACTGAGCCAAAATAGTAAGTTAATCCTGCCATATTAAAAGAAAGACTTGCATTTATATAGCGCCTTTCTTGACCACCAGATGTCCCAAAGCACTTTACAGTCAATGAAGTACTTTTGGAGTGTAGTCACTGTTGTAATGTGGGAAATGCAGCAGCCAACTTGCACACAGCAAGCTCCCACAAACAGCAATGTGATAAGGACCAGATAATCTGTCTTTTAATGATGTTTGTTGAGGGATAAATATTGGACAGGATACCGGGGATAACTGAAATAGTGCCTGTGGGATTTTTTACATCCACCTGAGAGAATGGACGGGGCCTCAGTTTAACGTCTCATCCGAAAGACGGCACCACCGAAAGTGCAGCGCTCCCTCAGGACCGCACTGGAGTGTCAGCCTAGCTTTATGTGCCCAAGTCTCATGGAGTGGGGACTTGAACCCACAACCTTCTGACTCAGAGGCAAGTGTGCTACCAACTATTTTTTAATTCATATACTTTATTGAACATTAGGAACATTTACAACATTGTGATCATTTCATTGTATCATACAATTCCATTCTGCCGCTCTGCACAGCCATTCCACCACCACATTTTAACATCAAAACCTGAAGTTTAATTTGTCTTCTGTAACATATATTAATCGATTGTACTTTAAAAATTGATTATAAAATACTATCTTTAAATTCCTTTCTGAATAATACATCCACAGAGCCTTATAATGATCTTTTAGCTTATATTTAAAATACTCGTTTAGATTGATTCTCTTCCCCTTAAAAAACAGAGCATTCCTTCTTTGCACAATCACGAATCTAGCCAAACTGAACATTAAATTAATTGCCGCTCCGCTAGACTCAGGCAGACTCTCCTGCAATCCCCATCTCAAAATTGAGTCCCACGGGATTCCCATTCTCGCTCTTCGGTCCCCACCCAGCAAAAAAACTTCACACAACTGTCGAACATAGTACTTCAAGTCATTTCACTGTGGACATAACACCAGTAAATGGGACAGAGTCTCATCCCATGTCCCACACACTGGGCAAGTTGCCCCCTCCACTAGTCCAATCTTGCACAAGACCATCATGGTAAAAATCCGGTTATGAGCCAATTTGAAATCCAGTTCAATCCACTCTGGACATTTAAAATTCGCCCACACTCTCTTCCAAATCCTGTTGAAGTCCAGCTGTGGGTATATACTTTGCCAAAACTCCTGACTAGCAGGTGTCTTGCATCTCCATTCTCTAAATACCTCATAGAAATCTTGAGTATTACAGTTGTCAAATTGGACCAACTCTCCCCCTTTTTCCAGCAGAAAACTTGGAAAAGCGGGACGCATTTTACTTCCTTTGGAGATTTCCGCATTTATTTCTTCCATCCAATCCCGTGGCATTGCCCTCACAATCTGCTCATACATGATCCCTATTGCTTTTTCCTCTACCTCCTGATCCTCTTCCCACACCATGTCCCTCACTATCGCTTCTGGCAACCAACCTGGAATTACCTCGTATAATACATCTTTCACACATATAATACCAGCTTTTATAAAAGCTTGATTAAATAAAACCTCTCCTTCAATGTTGACCCACCTGTTCAAAAATAAGGGCTGTTCTAAAAATTCCTCAGCCCCCTTGGGCATAAACTGCACACTTTTTAAAAATTGGGCCCAAGTCTCTACAACCCCCTTATAATACCTAGAGAGAAGTTTAATTGATTTCAAAAACATATTATTGTATTCCATATACAATATCCCCTGCCCTCCTATCCCACTTCATTTTAAAAAATGCTCATAACAACTCTTCCAAAAACTTGTATTTGACTTCTGAAGAAATCTCTTCACCCATTTGATTCTAAAGGATTTTTTCTTCAAATCAATATCTGGGAAATTGAGTCCTCCCTGATTTCTCCATCCAATGACGGTATCGTAAGCCACCAAGGCTGGTTTCCCTTCCCATAAAAACCTCACACAAGCCTCTCGGATGGACTTTTCCGCCCACTCAGGAATATCCTCCACCATCAATAAGTACCATAGTGTAGGAATGGAGTTTCCTAACGAAAAGACTGAGTTCGACTCAGGCAATTAAAACAACGAACTTTAATGGAACAAAACAGGTTTAAACTGGAAACTGCTGGAATACATCGAATACAGGTCTGTTCTCTCTGAAGGCTCCACGAGGACTGCTGGGCTGGTCCGATGGCTGACGTCATGACGTTCTTCCTGCCATTGGGGGGTCACGTGACGAATGGCATGATGTCATCACGTTAAAACCGCGCTGTAAAGGTAACTAGGCAGAGTACAGTTAAACAGTGTAATTAAAGGTACAGACACAGGCTATAACTACATTGCTGTTAAAGGAATTATATACAACTGCTTTGAGTCCTTTCGTGGCTCCGCCACAATAGCTTAGATAGCAGGAGAGCAGACACCACTGTCGCTCTTCCTTGCACTTTCAACCACCTTCTTTCCCATCTTCCCAAAATCTTTTTAATTTTCATAACCTTTGGTTCCCAATTTAATCAATCCACTTCATCCCTGTCTTTCTTGCACCCCATATGCACCCCCAGAACTTCCAAAACCTCCACCACCTTAAAGGGACTTTCCCCCAACCATTCCCCCCTACCCCTTCCTGCAACCAGGCATTGGGACATACTATAATTCACTCTGGCTCCTGAAGCTCTACAATATTCCTCCACGACATCCATAGCTTTCCTCACTGACTCCCCATTTCTCAATGTGTCATCAGCATATTGGTGTATCACCGACACCAGCCCAGAACTGGGAACCACAATCCCAACTACACCTTGTTTCTTTCGCATCATGTAACCTAATGGTTCTGCTACCAATGTGTACAACAATGGGGACAGGGGACAACCCTGTCTCACTGATCTCTGTATCGGAAAATACTTGGATAAAAAACCATTACATTTAACATAGCTAAATATGTTTGAATAAAAAATCCTTATCCACTCAATGAAATTTTCCCTGAAACCAAATGCTTCCAAAACCTTCAATAAATGAGAGACCCTATCAAAGGCTTTCTCTTGATCTATCTTTAATACATAAGCCTCCCTCCCACTCTCTTCCATGAGCTCTATCGCATCTCGGATTGAGACCACAGAGTCTGCGATGTCCCGGCCTATGACTCCATAGGACTGAGAGGGCAAAACTATCTGCGGCAACACCTCCTTCAAACGATTTGCCATAACCCTCGCCAAGATCTTATAATCCACATTTAATAATGTGATGGGTCTCCAATTCTTCAGATCCCGTCTATCCCCTTTATTTTTACATAAGCTAAGCTTATGATACCTCTCCTAATAGATGGGGCCAGGCTTCCCACAATTTTAATTTCCTTAAAAACTTCTAAGAGCAACGGACTTAAAATCTCAAAAAATTCTTTATAAAATTCTGCACTTAGTCCATTGGACCCTGGGCTTTTCCCCCCTGTTGTGTATGTAACCTGTTCCACCTTAAGAGAGCTTAAGCCTGTTCCACCTTAAGAGATGTACTACTTTCTCAGGCTGCTGTAGACGTAATACCGGGGGTGAACACACCGGTATATAAGCACTGTGCAGTAATCTTGTATTCAGAATAGTCCCTACCTCCAACCAGTAAAGACCTGTTTTATTGTTACTGATTAAGTCTGAGTATTAATTACTTGAACAACTCACAGACTTAACACTGGCGACGAGTCTGATTCGGACCCTGCGGCAGTCACTCCACGACAGCTTCGTCCACAGCCAGGACGTTGCAGAGAGGTTTCCACCCTCTCCACCCCACTGGAAGACATCCTGACCTCAGAGCCTCCATCGGCGATCGTCAGCTTCTTCTCCAGCTTGGTGGTGGGTAAGCCGTTGTCTGAGCCGGGCAGCGACGCGACAGGCAGTCGACCGCGTTGGCCGCACGAACGGGGCTGGGGGAGCCGGAGAAATAGGGCGCGAGAGCCGCTTCGAGCGGGAGGCGTTTCAACAGAGCGATCGCATCTCCTGATAAGGGCCGCACTCGGGCGATCGCGGCGAAGATAAGGGCCGCACTCGGGGGCTGAAGGGAGACGGCGTCGGGGGACGGGTGAAGACCGCCAAGTGCGGGAAAACCGCCATTTTGTGGGCGGAGGACGACGGCAAGAGCGGGAAGCCGCCATCTTGGATAGCAGTAAAAAAATAAAAAAAAATCTGAGAAATTGCAAATCTGATAAAGTACTACAATGCCTAAACACGGGAATATTAGCAACTTTGATAGTGACATCGAAGATTGGGCCATATATGTTGAACGAGTAAAAAATTATTGTAAGGCCAATAACATTCGTGAGGCTGATAAAGCACTAACATTATTAAATTTAATGGGTGCGAAGACATACGGGCAATTGAAACACCTGTTATCACCAGATGAACCGGCGGATAAGACGTTCGATGAGATTGTTACTGTCCTGAAAGATCATCTAAACCCCACGCCGCTGATGCTAGCGGAACGATTTAAATTTTACGACAGAAGGCAGCTACAGCATGAAAGCAATGCTGAATATTTGCTGGAATTGCGTAAATTAGCGAAATATTGCCAGTTTGGAACGGGACTGACAGATGCACTACGAGACAAATTTGTGTGTGGTTTATTTAAACAGGATACACAAAAGCGACTGCTCGAGGAGAATGAGCTGACGCTTGAGAAGGCGGTCACTATGGCAGCAGCACACGAAGCCGCAGCGAGAGGCACGGCAGTAATGCAGCTACGGTCACCGGAGCTCAGTGCACACAAATTGGGTGTGAGTTCTGTTAAATGTTATCGTTGTGGAAAGACAACGCATGATCAGAACCAGTGTTGGTTTAAAAACCAAGAATGTAGAACTTGTGGTAGGCTTGGACATATAGCTAGAGTATGCAGGTCAGCGAAGAAGACCAGCAACAAGAAGTCACCGCAAGGGAAATACGCAAAGGTACACAAGGTGGCCGAACAGGAGTCCGATTCAGACGCAAGCAGTATTGAACTGGCTAGCTTAAGGGTACTCAACGTTGGTAAGGGTGCAGACCTCCAGACAATTTGGGTTACTCTTCAGATAGAAGGAGTCCAAGTAAAAATGGAATTGGACACTGGATCGGCATTGTCGGTCATGAATAAGAAAGATTACAGAAGGTTATTCCAACATATTCCCCTACAGGATACGGAGATTATATTGACAACCTACACGGGGCAGAGAGTGTACCCCATCGGGACAATAAAGGTTGCAGTGGCCAACAAGGGCGAAGGAAGTCAAATAATGGACTTATATGTGCTACCGGAGGGAGGTCCACCACTACTAGGCCGGGAGTGGTTTAGAAACATAAATATGGACTGGCATTCGCTAAAAGCCATAAAGAGTGAGAACTCGGTGCAGATAATCAGCCCAGACTCTAGAACTGATGATGGTAAGACCAACCCATGTGCAAAAGACAAAGTTTCAGCACAGAATTCCACTGAGCAACAACAACATAGTTTAACAGAGAATTCTGAGTCTGTCAAGTCTACTGATATGCACATTTTTGAGGGACACTGGGCTCGAACTCAACTCCATTTCAAACTACAACAGCAATTAGAACAAATGATTCGCCGTTTTGAGCAAGAGATGAATGAAATAAAAAAGTTCTTTGTTACAGAGTGGGAGAATCTGGAAAGGCAACAGAAGCAACTGATGGAGAAAATGGAGCAGGAGCACACCAACCATCTGCGCGAGGAGGCCGAACGAATCAAAGCTGATTCAGGTTCTGAAGGTGCGTGCCATAATCTGGTGTCAGAAGAGTTAACGGTCAGCCAACTCCTTCATATGCTGAGGGACAAGACTCTGAAATGGGAAAAACTTGAACACGAGCTGCGATCTTCAAAGGAAAAGGGTTCGGAGCTCTCAAAAGTCATTGAGATGGCTGATGTGACGACACAGACTGAAACGACTGCAACAGAGCAGCCATTGGATGCCAAAAGTACGCTGACTCATGTCAATGTAGAACAACAGACCGCTGAAACAGCTGCTCCGGTAGAGGGATTGCATAGTCCGATCAATCAATCTCCAAAGGAAGTTGAAGTATTAAAATCACAAATGAGGTCACTAGTAAACGACTTGCTGAAAGCCCAGAAAAAGCTGGATGCAGAGGTACACATGAAGAAGTCTCTTCAGGAAAGATGTCTGGATTTGGAACAAGAGCTGGCTAACGTCCAGCTGGGTATGGAGGAAATAGACGACCCTCTCACTGGTCTAGCTCAGGACGACACCGAATATTACCATGACCTGGTGGACGACACCGAATATTACGATGTCCTGTCCTGCCCAGCTTGTAACTTCGACTCCCAAAGTGCAGAAATCATGGAGGAGCACCAAAAGTCTACGGAACATCGGGAGAAGCTGGCTCTACGACGGAAACAGGAGGAAGAGAAGGAGGAACTGCGCATGCAGCTGGCAGCTGTGGCAGCTGACAATGGAGCCCAGAGAGTCTCCAAGAAGCAGAAAAGGAAAAGTAAAAACAGAAGATGACCCATCTGAACCATTATCACCTCTACCAGATCACACACGTGGTCCCTCCGAACGGAGCCAAATCAGTTCGGAAGTTCAAGTTGTTAAATCCATGAAAGGACTATTGAATGAGTAACGTGAACCGACTACACCACAGAGATTGAATCTGTGAACTGTTTTCCGCAGAGACTGAATCTGTGATATGTTACGTTAAACATGAAGTTATATATGTATATATGTTATTACGTTATGTTAAATGGGGGGGATGACTATAAAGCTAAGAAGGGAGGAGTGTTGTGTATGTAACCTGTTCCACCTTAAGAGAGCTTAAGCCTGTTCCACCTTAAGAGATGTACTACTTTCTCAGGCTGCTGTAGACGTAATACCGGGGGTGAACACACCGGTATATAAGCACTGTGCAGTAATCTTGTATTCAGAATAGTCCCTACCTCCAACCAGTAAAGACCTGTTTTATTGTTACTGATTAAGTCTGAGTATTAATTACTTGAACAACTCACAGACTTAACACCCCCCTTCATTCCACTTACTGCTACTTTGATTTCCGCTAATCCTACTTCTTTGTCACACATGCTTCTCTCATCCTCCTTTAAACCCTCTTCAATAAAAGCACTAACCTTCTCCATTGCCAAATTGGAAATGTCTTCTTTTGTATATAACTCTTGATAAAAGCTGCTAGCCGCCTCTAAAATCTCCCCGCTTTCATGAATGATCTTCTCCCCAACCTTCAACTCTCCAATTAATGATAATCACTGTTGCAGCTTCTCTTGCGCTAGAAAATATCTAGTGCATCTTTCGCCCTCCAATGCATCGCTAGCCTTTGCACGGAGAATGGCGCCCTTGCATTTTTCAGCTTGCAATAATTCCCACTCTTCCTTTAGCACCCGGAACTTAGTCTCAACTCCCTTATCCCCTCCGTCAACTGCTTTACAGACATCCGTAAACCTTTTATTTATATTCTCTTCTCGACGCCGGTTAGCTGCCACTCTCTTTTTCTCATAATGTACCGAAAAAACTTTTACCTCATATTTGAAATTGTCCCACCAAACTCTTCTTTCTTTCAAGAACAAAGGTTCCTTCTGAGCATTCTTTATTATATTTAAAATCCCTTCTTTATAAACAATTTCTTTCAGGTATTGATTGTTTAAAATCCACAGCCCTGAACCGATCTTAACTCTGCTGTTCCTAATTCTAAGAACCAAAGCCGAGTGGTCACTAAAAAATACATTTTTATAATAAATCTCCATCACATCAGAACTTAACCCTTCCTGCATTAACACAAAATCTATTTGGCTCTGTTTTAAAACATCACCCACCCAACCTGTTCTGGAGAACTCCCTTTTTATGGGGTTCCGGTCCCTCCATAATCTCTCAAATTTAAATTTGCCATCATTTTTACAATCATCCCTCTGGGGTTATAATCCTTAAAGGTCATCTGGGCTGAAATGTCTATCCGAGATAAAAATACATTAAAATCCCCCACTATACAAGGATTTTCCACCTCTGCCACTTCAACCCCCGAAAAAACTCGCGACACTTGCAATGGTCGTTCGGTGCATAGATATTAAAGAGATCGCAATTAAATTCCTCCATTTTTACCCTTAGCCGTAAAAATCTCCCCTCAGTGTCCTTGTCCACGAAGGCAACGTTCTCTTTTATGGACAGACTCACCAAAACAGCCCTCTATGGTTATTGTTTGCACAACTTGCAAACACCTCTCCCTTCCAAACCTTTTGAACTCCTTCTAGGATATCCTCATCCCAAAAGGTTCTTGCAGACACAAAATGTCCGTGCCTTTAAAACCCTGCAACAACTGCTGCAATTTCTTCTCACCCCTCAGTCCGTTCACATTAATCGAGACCAATGTAATCATGGCTCCGAAGAAGGGAAGTCTGCCTGATAATCTCCCCATCATTTAATCTCTGGCCCTTTCCTCTTCTCATGCTCCTTCCCAACTTTTTGGCCAGCTGTTGCTTTTTCCTGCAGTCTCCGACTCTTTTTCACCTCCTGTTTGAACCTTCCCTGCTGTTTCAGCCTCTTCCTTGCATTAAGTTTGGGCCAAGGAGCTGCCCTTTCTCCCTCCTTCTGCCCCTCACTAACCTTTCACTTTCCACATGATGCCACCCCACCCCCCACTTCCATGTCTCTGTCCCCCTCTAATTCCTCACTCTCAAGCTCTTCTGTAACCCTCTGTGCCTGCTCCCCATCAGATACATAATCCTGCTCCCCGTCAGATACATCATCTCCCGTAGAGAGTCTTCCTGCTATCGCGGTTTCTCCAACAGTGCCACTCCCTTCGACCTCAGCTCCACCTCTGACCCTTGCTCCCTGATCCTTCTCTCTCTGGGACAATGGCGCACCTATATTGCTCCCTTCTGGTGTCTTTGTCTCACTGCTCCTGTCCTCCTGCCCCTTTAAGGTTCCTGCCACTTGCACCCTCTCCTTGTCTTGCCCCCTCCTGCTCACCGAGATGTCCAACTCCCCGTCTTTCTTTGGAGTACTTACATTTACCATGCACCCCACTCCCGCCTTCCCTCCCCCCGCAGACACCGGATTCTTTAGGGAGAGCTGAACCATATTAAGGCTTGAGTCTGCACTGGACGCTTGCTGCCCGCTGCTGTCTTTGTTCTTTTCCACTGTACTTGGTGTGTTTTCCACCAGCTCCATCCTGTTCTCTGCTCCGCAATTTTCTGCTTCAATTTACCAGCTGTGTCCTCCGACTGCTCCGCTCCTCCGGCCATTCCACTTACACCTCCTGCTCCTTCTCCCATCTCCTCGTCACTCACAGAGCTTCCTTCTGCCTCACACTCACAGCGGGTGGGGCCTTTGTGACACACCCCACAGCTCTCCGCCTTGCAGCTCCAAGCGATGTGTCCAGACTCGCTGCAATTATAACAGTACAAGTCTGGACAGTTTCTTTCAAGATGGTCGTGTCCAAGACAATAATAACAAACCTTCACTTGGTTATCATGCAGTACTCGGAAATACTGCACTCCTTCCATTGTCTCGAATTTCATGCTGTACGGTAATGACTTCACCCCCTCTGGGAACCGCACCTTTATGTAACGGGTTCCATCTGTGTGGTAAACCACTGTTATACCTGTCTGTGTCTGTATGTGTATTCCACTAGGCACAGGTCTGGAAGACACAGTCTCCATACGAGACCTCGCACCCTCGGGGACCGCTGTAACCCACTATGACACAGTCTCCATACGAGACCTCGCACCCTCGGGGACCGCTGTAACCCACTACCCATTACCACCCCCCCCCCACGACCCGATATCCAACCCCAGCAGCCGGCTCGCCTTGGACCGTCACCCACGAGGACTACACTCCAGGGCCCCAGACTACACGGGACGCGACGCCGGAAGCTCCACCATCCCTGCCGTCGCCACGTCGATCACAGCGGCAGACAAGACCTCCGGAGAGACTCCAATACACGAACTTTTAAGTACACTTCACCCCGCCGGACTCATTTTTAAACAAGGGGTGAATGTGGTAAACCACTGTTATACCTGTCTGTGTCTGTATGTGTATTCCACTAGGTACAGGTCTGGACATGCCTCGGCTGACTCCTCCCACTATTCCAGGTATATAAGTGACTACCTCCCAGTCCCTTAGTATTCTGGACGGGTCAACCACTCGAGACAAGACCTTCATTCTTTAGTTAATAAAAGCCTGATTGTTACTCGTTCAACCTCAGTCTTTTGAGTAATTGATGGCGCATCAATCTGCTACCCGTGTTCCTGGATAGCATCTCCTCTTTATTGCTGAGCAAATTTTAATGTCCCACGACTCCAACTTTTTGATTAGCACATCGTCCTCAATATAAACTGGCAAATTTAAGAATGAGACCACCACCTCTTCTGAATATAGCAGAGATACCTCCAAGAACTTATCGCCAACTTTCAAACTGAATAAAAGTCTTTCCACCTCCTCTCGGCCACTGACCGTCACCTCGAACCCAACATTCGGCTTTGGTCAGCAGGCAAAGCAGCTTCCCTCGCCACAGTCCTCATGTACCGCTTGGATAATATCCCAAGCTTGTATCTCCTTATCCTCGCACTGAACCACCACCGTGTCTACTTTTCCAAACCTCCTGGGGTCCCGGCCCAAATCTTTGGGCCATTTTCTTTCCCTTTCAACCACAGTTTCTCCCCTAGAAACATAGAAACATAGAAGATAGGAGCAGGAGTAGGCCATTCGGCCCTTCGAGCCTGCTCCGCCATTCAACGAGATCATGGCTGATCATCCAAACCCTAGCACCCGGTCCCTACACCGACAGCCATCCCACCCAAGCCCTATCCCTGTAACCCCCCCTAACACTAAGGGCCAATTTTTATCATGGCCAATCAACCTAACCCGCACATCTTTGGACTAATTAAATTCATCTTGGGAACACTGTCCTCTGAGGGGCCCGGCACTCCGGACCCCTCAGCAGCCATCTGGCTGTTGTTTATGGGCCAAAAGGGCCCTAAAACCTGAAAACAAAAACCCCAAAACCCACCACTAACTTTTTACAAACTCACTCCAACTCCCTGCTGCAATCAGGCAACCAGTAACACCTGCTCACTCCTAGCCCCTCCCACCTAGAGAGTGCTATCCACTGAGCCACAGCTGACACTTATATATCATTGACTATTATAAATCATTGGTGCAACTGCACGTAAAATACCGTGTTCTGATGAAAGGTCATCGATCTGAAACATGAACTTTGTTTCTCTCTCCACAGATGCTGCCTGACCTGCTGAGTATTTCCAGCATTGTCTGTTTTTATTTAAAATACTGTGTACATTTCTGGTAGCAACAGTATAAAAAGGATATTGCAGTTATTGAAAGGATATAGAAGAGAGCAACCAGAATGATTGAGGGGATGGAGGGATTGGATTATGAGGAGCAATTATGTTAGTCCCACAGATTTCAGGAAGGCATAGACAGACTGGTGAAATGGGTAGATACATGGCAGATGCAATTTAACGCTGGGAAGTGTGAAGTGATACATTTTGGTAGGAAGAATGAGGAGAGGCAATACACACTAAATGGTACAATTTTAAAGAGGGTGTAGAAATAGAGAGATCAGGGGTGTATGTATACACATTTTGAAGGTGGCAGGACAAGTTGAGAAGGCAATTAAAAAGGCATATGGGATACTTGGCTTTATACATAGAGGCATAGAGTGCAAAAGGAAAGACTTTATGCTAAACCATTCTAAATCATTGGTTAGGTTCCAACTGTAGTATTGTGCCCAATTCTGAGCACCACACTTTAACATAAGAACATAAGAATTAGGAGAAGGAATAGGCCATATGGCCCCTCGAGCCTGCTCCACCATTCAATAAGATCATGGCTAATTTTTGAACTCAACTCCACTTTCCCAACCAATCCCCATATCGCTTGATCCCCCTAGAGTCCATCTCAGCCTTGAATATACTCAATGACTCAGCATCCACAGCCTTTTGGGGTAGAGAATTCCAAAGATTCAGAACCCTCTGAATGAAGAAATTCCTCCTCATCTCAGCCTTAAATGGCCGCCCCCTTATCAGGAGACAATTCCCCCTAGTTGTAGACTCTCCAGCCTGGGAAAACAATCTCTCAGCATCTACCGTATCGATCCCCCTCAGAATCTTATATGTTTCAATGAGATCACCTCTCATTCTTCTAAACTCCTGAGAGTATAGGCCCAATTTACTCAATCTCTCCTCATAGGACAGCCCTCTCATCCCAGGAATCAATCTAGTGAACCTTCATTGCACTGCCTCTAAGGCAGGTATATCCTTCCTCAGATAAGGCGATGAAAACAGTGCACAGTACTCCAGATGTGGTCTCACCAAAGCCCTGTAAAATTGTAGTAAGACTTTTTTACTCTTATTCTCCAACCCCCTTGCAATAAAGGCCAACATGCCATTTGCCTTCCTAATTGCTTGCTGCACCTGCATGCTAACTTCTGTGTTTCCTGTACGAGGACACTTAAATCTCTCTAAACGCCAACATTTAATAGTTTCTCAACATTTAAAAAATATTATGTTTTTCTATTCTTCCTACCAAAGTGCATAACCTCCCATTTCCCCACATTATACTCCATCTGCCACCTTATCGTCCACCCACTTAACCTGTCTATATCCCTTTGCAGGCTCTTTGTGTCCTCCTCACAGTTTACTTTCCCACCTAGCTTTGTATCATCACTTTAGAGAGATGTCAATGCCTTAGCAAAGGTGCAGAGGAGATGTATTGGAATGGTACCAGGGTGAGGAACTTTAGTTATGTGAAGAGACTAGAGAAGCTGGGGTTGTTCTCTTTCGTGCAGGGAAGGTTAAGGGGACAATTAATACAGATGTTCAAAATCATGAGGAGTGTTGATAGAGTAAATAAGGTGAAACTTCCAGTAGCAGAAGGGTTGATAACTAGAGGACACAGATTCAAAGTACTTGTCTAAAGAACGAGTGGCGAGATGAGGAGGACATTTTTCACAGTGATTTTTATGATCTGGAATGTACTGCCTGAAAGGGTGGTGGTAGCAGATTCAGTAATAACTTATGAATATTATAAATACTGGAAGGAGTAAGATTTGCAGCACTATGGGGGAAAAGCAGGGGAGTGGGACTAATGGGATAGCTGTTTCAAAGAGCCGGCGCATGCAAGATGGGCCGAACGGACTCCTTCTGTGCAGTATTATTCTATGAAATTGAGCATGTTCTCACTGGAAAAGAGAAGGTTGACAGGTGATATGATTGCTGTTTTTATGATTCTAAAGGAACTGGAAAATGTAGACCATGACAAGCTATTTCAACTTATCCAGAACAGTAGAACCAGAAGCCTGCGCTTTGTAGGGATACAGATATTCCAGTGATTTGTGAATCTGGACAGTAGCCAGCCACCCTACTTTGCATGTTAATCAAAGTTACCTTTAATGATTTAACATTGCACACTGCATTAAAACAGTTTAAATAAGCATAAAGACAGTATCAAGCAATACAGACAAACTTTAAACCCAAGGATCTCAGCATCAAGGTAGAAGAGTGGTCAGCTCCCTCATCGCTCTTGAAGTTTCTTCTTGTTGTTCTTGGACATCCTTCCTATAGTCAAAGCTCCTTAAGGCTCCTCTGACTGCAGTGGCAGACCTGCCAAAATATCTTCTTTTTATATTGTTTCTGCCGGTTGAGGCATAACTAAACAGTAGGGGAAGATCCATTTTGTCCAATTAATTACCATTGCTAGGCACTAATGATGGACGTTTGGCAGTTTGATGTGTGTCACTCAACTTCCTTAGACCAGGTGCAACCCTTCACCCACAGCCTGTCCTTCCATCACACTTGTTTCAGACTATGGAATCCAAACTTTCTCAAAGTCTTGCTTCATACAGACATTTCCAGTCCTTCCTAACAATTTCTAATGGCAGCAGCCTTTAATCACAGACAGTTTAAGTTTACTCACTTCATTCTTATCAATTGTTTGCGGGTATTGTAGTGATTTCTGCACAGGCTGTCTTTTCATTTTAAATTCACAATGTCTCAGCGATTTAAATGTACAATATCCGAGGGGTCAATGGTAATGAACCTTTTCTAACCCTTCTGCTTCAAGAAGGGTAAATTCAAAACTAATTTGCAGGAACAGTATTTCAGTAAGCAAGTGATCAGTCTATGAAATAGGCTCCTGAGGGAGATGGTGGAAGCAATTAGTATTGACTTATTTAAATGCCAATTAGAATTCTTTCATGAAATAACATTTTGGGATACAGTATATGTGTAATTTGAGACATGACATGTGGTAAGTGTAGGAAGCTTGGGAGGAACAGGAAACTTTGGGCCTATGTTTCCCAAAGCTCTCCACTGTCATGTCTGGGTCTGTTGTAGACTGATTGGTAGAGATTGATTGCCACGCCTCTCTACCTCTTTCCTCCTTTACGACACTCCTTAAAACCTACCTCTTTGACCAAGCTTTTGGCATGTGCCCTAATATCCCCTTATGTGGCTCGGTGTCAATTTTTTGTCTTATGATGAAGTGTAAATTGTGCTGGCAGAATGTGGGAGAGAAGAACAGCAGGCTCAAACAACTCTATGTTGAGTCCAGAAGGCTGCAAAGTGCCTAATCGAAAGATGAGGTGCTGTTCCTTAAGCCTTCTGGACTCAACATAGAGTTCAACTATTTCAGATCATAACCTCGGCCCCTATCATATATATATTTTTATCCACACTTTTTGTTTGAGCCTGCTGTTCTTCTCCCCCACATGGCAGCTGTCTTTCATTCTGCCAGCACAATTTACACTTCATCTAGAGCCATCCTCTGTTTCTTAACCTGTCCCATTACCATCTCCTTTTGCCTTGAATATCTCTGAATGTCTCTTAACCTCTCCTGCCTTCTATTCTATCACAGACTTTCCCTTTTGTTCTTTCATCCCCTCCCCCCTTTCCCAGCCCCTACACTTGCTTAAAAATCTGTTCCATTTCCTGCTTTTTTCCCAGTTCTGACGAAAGGTTATCGATTTGAAACGTTAACTCTGTTTCTCTCTTCACAGATGCTGCCTGAGCTGCTGAGTATCTCCAGCATTTTCTGTTTTTATTTTATATTAAACAAAGATCTGACTGGTGCTGGAACGACTATTCCTTTTGTGCATGAGTCTGAGATTGAAATAGAAACTGAGCTCCAGAGCATGGCCTGCGAATGCTGCTTTCACCTGTTAAACTGTGTGACATGCTTTTTAACCTCTTTTTGTTTTCCAGCCTTCTTCCCTTCTTCTCTCGTCTTTTCCCGAAGGCATTCGTTCTTGCTGGGGTGCAGTTCCAGTTGTGCTGGAAGCCCCTATATACAGTTCCAACACCCACTCTATTAGTGTGAGTCTTGGCAGTCAGTATCAACAGTCTATTTGACTGTATAGAGAGTATGTCCTCACCCACCCTACACACACACACACACACACACACACTCAGGGGTCACTACACAGCAGGCAGCAATGGGATCTCTGACAAATTTACCTTTTACAGTAATAGCCCAAGGACATTGAGACAAATGTAGGACCAACCTTTGCCGTAGCTGCGATCAGCAAACCTGGAATCTTTTGCTTTGTATAGATCATTCTTCATAACTTACAATGGAGATGTTAAAGGGGAAATCACACTTTATAAACAAGGAAGTATTAATTGTGAAAGTTAAAACTTTACGAACTGGAATTATAAATATTAATTCATCTTGACGTGACAAATACGCAATCTATCCTTCTTAAAGTCACATAAATAAGAATTTTTATTATTTATTAAGCATTAAGTGAGTGCCACTTTAAATTAATTAGTGCAGACTTCTCCTGTGGGTAA
The DNA here is from genome assembly GCF_052327205.1 of Somniosus microcephalus. Taxonomy (NCBI): domain Eukaryota; kingdom Metazoa; phylum Chordata; class Chondrichthyes; order Squaliformes; family Somniosidae; genus Somniosus; species Somniosus microcephalus. The sequence continues at coordinate 188,010,059 of NC_140992.1, forward strand.
AGCATGCACATTGATGTGCCCGGTTAGCATTCAAATGTAGTTTCATGTTCCGCGGTCATCTGATGTGAAAGCTGGCTGGTTATAACGACAAAAGAACTAGCTTGAGGAGGTTAAGTGTTAGAGTACACAGCTATCAAGAGATGATATCAGTAACCTTTGATGCTGACTTGAGCCAAGAAGTTGCTACTGTTTCAGAGTGGTTGCAGAGACAGAGCTAATTGCCAACTGGTGGAGTGGGGGCGGGGTACTTTGTTAACAGATATTTCAGTCAGCTAGCTGCTCCTGTGCCCTGAGGAAGGATCGCACGGTGGCATAGTGGTTAGCACTGTTGCCTCACAGCGCCAGGGTCCTGGGTTCAAATCCGGCCTCGGGTGACTGTCTGTGTGGAGTTTGCACATTCTCCCCATGTTTGCGTGGGTTTTCTCCGGGTGCTCCGGTTTCCTCCCACAGTCCAAAGATGTGCGGGTTAGGTTGATTGGCCATGATAAAAAATTGGCCCTTAGTGTTAGGGGGGATTAAATACGTGGGGTTACGGGGTTACGGGGATAGGGCTTGTGTGGGATGGCTGTCGGTGTAGGGACCGGGTGCTAGGGTTTGGATGATCAGCCATGATCTCGTTGAATGGCGGAGCAGGCTCGAAGGGCCGAATGGCCTACTCCTGCTCCTATCTTCTATGTTTCTATGATCGTTAGGCCTGAAACAGATGCTTCCTGACCAGCTGAATGTTTCCAGCATTTTCTGTTTCCATTTCAGATTTCCATCATCTGCAGTATTTTGCTTTTTGTTTTATTTAGTTCACTATCTTCCAGGATTGCTCATCTTAAAGAAGTTCTGCTCTTCCCTTTTACGTTATTTTTTTTGTTTCTTTTACTCTATTCACCTTCATTCCTATCTGTTTCCCTTCTTGTGTTTGATCATGTTACATAGAATTACACAGAATCTACAGCACAGAAACAGGCCATGCGGCCCAGCTGGTCTATGCCAGTGTCTTTGCTCCACATGAGGCTCTTCCTGCTCTTCCTACATTACAACAGTGACTACACTCCAGAAGTACTTCATTGGCTGTAAAGCATTTTGAGATGTCCGGTGGTCATGAAAGGCGCTATATAAATGCAATTCTTTCTTTCTGTCTTTCCCCCTTATCTCTCTATTACCTTCTCCATCATGTATGCATCAAGCCTCCTTTAAATGCATCAGTGCTCTCTACTTCAACCACTCCACGTGGCAGTGAGTTCCACGTGCCCACCACTCTCTGTGTAAAGAAATTCTTTATTTGATCTTTTAGTGACTATATTATATTTATGCCCCCTTGTTCTGGATTCACCCACAAGTGGAAATTGTTTCTCCACATCCACCCTATTGAACCCCTTCATAATTGGAAAGACCTCTATCAGCATTCCTCTTGTTCCCCTCTTTTCCAGAGAAAATAGCCACAGCCTGTTCAATAGTCCTGCTGGTTGCACCGTCTCAATTCTGGTATCATACTTATAAATTTTTTCTGTACTTTCTCCAGTGCTTCAATATCCTTTTTGTCGTATGCAGCCGGAATTGTGCACAGTACTCCCACTTTGGTCTAACCAAGGTTCGATATAAATTTAACACTACCTCCTTGCTTTTGTATTCCAGTGCTTTGTTTGCACTCATTATGGTCTTATCAACTTGTGCTGCTACTTTTAGCAATTTGGGTACCTGTATTCCCAGATTCTTTTGCCCCTCTACTCTATTTAATTTCTTACCATCCAAGGAACATGTGACCACCTTCTTATTTTTCCTACCAAAATGAACCAGCTGGCACTTGTGCTGACTAACACTCGCTTTCACAGTCACATCGCTTTCCTCACCAACTGACGAAGGGTCATGAAACCTGAAGCATTAATCTTACCATCATAGAATGATACAGCAGAGAAGGAGGCCATTCGACCCACTGTGCCTGTGCCAGCTCTTTGAAAGAGCGATCCAATTCATCCCACTCCCCTGCTCTTTTGCCATAGACCAACAAATATTCCCTTTTCAAGTATATATCTCATTCCCTTTTGAAAGATGTTATTGAGTCTGCTTCCACCACCCTTTCAGGCAGTGCAGTCCAGATCATAACAACTCGCTGAGTAAAAAAAATGTTTGCACATGTTGCCTCTGGGTCTTTTGCCAATCACCATAAATCTGTGTCCTTTGGTTACCGACCTTCCTGCCACTTGAAGGGTTTCTCCTTATTTACTCTATCAAAACCCTTCAAGATTTTGAACATCTCTATCAAATCCCCCTTATCCTTTTCTGCTCTAAGAAGAATAACTCCAATTTTTCCAGTCTCGCCACGTAACTGAAGTCTCTCATCCCTGGTACCATTCCAGTAAATCTCCTCTGCACCCTCTCAAAGGTCTTGACATTCTTCCTAAAGTGTCATAATTGAACACAATACTCCAGCTGGGGCCTAACCAGTGTTTTATAAAGATTTAGCATAACTTCCTTGCTTTTGTACTCTATTCCTCTATTTATAAAGCCAAGGATCCCATATGCCTTTACGAGCGTTGTCAACTTTTCCTGCTACCTGCAAAGACTTGTGTTCCTACACCCCCTAGTCTCTCTGTTCATGTACCGCTTTTAAAATTGTACCATTTACTTCATATTACCTCTCTTCATTCTTTCTACTAACGTGAATCACTTCAGACTTATCGGTTTAAATTTCATCTGCCACGTGTCTGCTCATTTCATCAGTCTGTCTATGTGCTCCTGAAATCTATTACTATCCTCCTCACTGTTTATTACATTTCTGTGTTTCGTGTTATCTGCAAATTTTGAAATTATGCCCTGTATACCCAAGTCCAGGTCATTTATATACATCAAAAAGAGCAGTGGTCTGAACACTGACCTCTGGTGGACACCACTGTACATGTCCCTCCAGTCTGAAAAACCATTCTTCTACTCTTTGTTTTCTGTCCCTTAGACAATTATGTATCCACGCAGAAAGTCCCCCTTTAAACCCATGGGCTTTAATATTTTTAACAAGTCTATTATGTGGTACTTTATCAAATGTCTTTTGAAAGTCCACATACATAACAGCATTTGCACTACTTCTGTTACTCCGTACATCAAAAAACTCAATCATGTTAGTCAAACAAGATTTGCCTTTAACAAATCCATGCGGCTTTCATTTAACAACCCATATTTTTCCAAGTGCAACTTAATTTTGTCCTGGATTAATGTCTCTATAAGTTTCCCCACCTCCGACGTTAGGCTGATTGGCCTGTAATTGCCAGGTTTATCCCTCTCCCCTTTGTTGAACAAGGGTGTAACATTTGCAATCCTCCAGTCCTCTAGCACCACTTCCATATCTAAGGAGGATTGGCCAGAAACTCCACAATTTCCACCCTTAATTCCCTTAGTAACCTAGGATGCATCTCATCCGGACCAGGTGACTTTTGTTCTTTGAGCATTGCCAACCTTTTAATTATCTCCTCGTTATCTATTTTTATGCTATCTAATTACTTTCCTACTGTCTCCTTTACTGTGACATTGGCAGTATCCTCTTCTTTAGTGAAGACTGTTGCAAAATACTCATTTAATACCTTAGCCATGCCCTCTGCTTCCATAAGAAGATCTCAGCCCCACGATTCGTTTGACTACCCTTTAACCAATTATATGTTTCTAAAAGACTTTGGGTTCGCTTTTATGTTACCCGACAATCTATTCTCATACACTTTCTTATACCCTTTTTCAGTTTTTCCTGTTTTCTATCAAAAATTGATAAATTTTTGTTAACCAAAGGTATTAAGGGATATGGGGCAAAGGTGGGTATAAGGAGTTAGGTCGCAGATCAGCTATGATCTCATTGAATGGCAGAACAGGCTCAGGGGCTAAATAGCCTACTCCTGTTCCTATGTCCCCCTGTACTTTATATATTCAGCTTGGTTCTCCACTGAATTATAAACCCAAAAGCTTCCCTTTTCTGTTACATTTTAATCTCTATGGCCGGGAAATTGGACCCATTTGCGCCGGCTGTTAAGGCCGGTTTGGAAGAAAACATGGTACGCGGCGGTCGCCATTTTGGGCAGGTCAGCGGCGATGCCATTGCTTGCACTTGCTTCAGATATTTAGCTGAGTCAGATCGTTATGTCAATCGGCATGCAATGCTGAATTGACGCATGATCTGGTATTTTGGAGTCACTGCTCCTTTTAATGCTCTCTCCAAAGCACGCATGGCAGAACGTGCGAACAGCAGTCTGAGGATCCACTACTAGCGCTTCTTAAAGGTAAGTTTCAGTTAAGTTTGGATTTTTGCTGTTGAACTGGTTTCTTTATAATTTATTGGAGTAGATGCTTGGTGTTATACATTTAAAAAGTTGTTAAAGTGTGAAGGGAGTGCAGGGAGTGCTGCTGGATGTTTGCAAGACTTTGGCTCTTAAAGGAAGGCCTCTGAGAACACCACTTGCTCGTAGTCCTGGGGACTCTAGTTGCAGTCCTGCTTGGGCTTCAGCATGACATGGAGATGGAGCAGAGGCAGTAAAGGGGACAAGCGGCTTGCAGAGGGAGGAGGAGGTGGAAGAGAAGGAAGAGGAAGAGGGAGAAGCAGAAGAGGAGGAAGTAGAAGAGGAGGAAGTGGAAGGAAGGAGGAACCCAGACAGCCACTTTCTGACCGGGATATCCGGGATCAAATCATCCACCTGCGGTACCAGTGAACACAACCCCAATTCCCCTTTCAACATTTGTACCACACCTTACCTTCCCTCTGTTACTGACCATCACAGTGTCCAGTTGGTCACAATGCTGAAATAAAAGCCACCACAAAGCAAACTTTCCAAACGAACTTTATTCATATATGCATCCAATATTACACCAAAATTCAACTAATCACCCTACTGTATTCTCTTAGTGACTGTCTTGTGTGTGCTTTTGCCTATCCTAGTGATGTTACACAGTGCTACCCAAGTGGCTGCAGCATGGCTGGTGGAAGGCTGCTGAATTTCAGTGGGGGCACTGCAGATGGCCTTGCAGGATGACCTCGAGGAGCTGGTGGGAGTGTGAAATTGAGTGATGGTGTTTATTCTTCTTCTTCACTGCTGCTCCCTCTTCTTGTTGACCCACTGGCTGGGCAGGCTGGATTTCTTGGTTGTTTGAAATCAGGAAGGCACAAGGGTAAGGTTGTGGTGAAGGGAGGGGTTAAGCAAGGTGTGCATGCTTATACCATGTGCAGCTTGTAAATCAGAAGAGATTGTGGGATGAAGGGGAAGTGGGATGTGATAAGGAGAATAACGTATGAGGATACCGGCATCTTGAATTCTTTGAGTCCTGATGCTGGCCAAGGGCTCAGCCATGCTCCTTTCAAGAATGGCCTGCACCATCTCCTCCAAGTGGGTGAGGTGAAGCTAAGAATGTGAGGTGTGCCTCGTGTTTGGTTGAGATTGTTGGTAGGTGAGTGATGGGGGGCGGGGGAGTGGTGTTGTGCATTGAGCAGTGTGTGAGGCTAGTGGTGCAAATGGTAGGAGATAGTTTTTGAAGATGTATTCACTGACGTTGACCACTTGTCTGAGGTCATGAAGCTTCTTTGAGCACTGGAGCCAGGTTGTGGTCGTGACACTGCTGGCAGTGACCACCTCGGCGATTTGGTCCCATATCCTTATTTCGGGAGGGCCTCTTAGCCCCCTGTGGGTAGAGGACTTCTCTTCCAATGTTAACCCCTTGCACAAAACTGGAGTGCTGCGTCCAAGATCCTGGCTGCCCTTTCCCTTGCCTGTTGGGCCATTTGGGTTAGTGATGAAGCACTTTGACCATTTTTCCTCCGCAGAAGGCTGCTTATGTTTAAGAGGTCATTAAGCTAGCCTCGCTCAAACAATGCGACCATCGCCTGTCAGCATCGTGTTCAGCTTTAGGCTGTGTGCTGCAATCATGTACAGTAGCAGGCAGCATGAATTTGTTGTGCTGCCTGAGCTCCTTTCAATGACCACGGGCATATCTCGCATTGTGGTGCCCGTGTCCGTTCCTTCGTGCTATTGGATTTTTCAGCGTATATCTTTAGTCATCCAGGGAGTTCTAGCTTTGGATGCCCTTCCTTTCCCCCTCATGGGAATGTCTCTAGTCTGTACCCAAATTATCTCCTCTTTGATGGTCTCCCATTGCTCATTTACTGTTGTACCTGCCAATCTTTGATGCCAATCCACCTGGGCCAGATCCATTTTCAACTCACTTAAATTAGCTCTCCTCCAGTTGAATCCTTTCACATTGATTGCTCCTTTTCCTTTTCTATAACTACTCTAAATGTAATGATATTGTGATTACTGTTTCCTAAATGCTCTCTCACTAAAACATGCTCCACTTGCCCCACTTCATTCCCCAGAAGTAGATCCAGCACTGTTTCCTTTCTCATTGGGCTGGAAATGCACAGATCAAGAAAATGCTATTGTACACGTTTCAGAAATTCCTCTCCCTCCTTGCCCTTTACACTGTTATGTTCACAGTCTATATTAGGCCAATTGAAGTCCCTCATTATCACTACACTAAATTTCTTGCATCTTTCTGTAATTTGCCTGCAAATTTGCTGCTCTATCTTCTCTCACTATTTGGTGGCCTATAGTACACACCCAGCAGAATAATAGCTCCTCTACTGTTCCTTAATTCTAACCAAATAGATTCTGTATTGAACGCTCAATTACATCATCCCTTTCTAGTGCTGTAACAGTATCTTTGATCAAAACTGCCACCCCAGCCTCCTTTTTTTCCTCCCTTACTTTTCATGTAGCCAGGAATATTAAGTATCCATTCCTCTCTTTGTTTGGCCCAGGTCTCTGTTATTGCCACTATATCAGAATCCCATGTGACTACTTGTGCCTGCAGCTCACCAACCTTATTTACCACACTCTGGACACTTACACACATGCACTCTAAAGCCATCTTAGTCTGCCTTGCATTTCTCCATGCCTGATCCCTTCTATTTCTGAACTACTCTTCATTTGAATGCGGTTTGCCTCTCCCAGTCCTCTGTGCGTCTTGTATCTCCTCTCTAATGCTTCATTCTGGTGCCCCTCCCCCAGCCAAATTCGATTACACCCTCCTCCACAGCACTAGTTAACCTCCCTGCGAGGACATTGGTCCCAGCCCTGTTGAGATGCAACCCGTCCATCTTGTACAGGTCTCTCCTGCCCCAGAACTGGTCACAATGCTGCAGAAATCTGAAGCCCTCCCTCCTGCACCATTTCCTTAGCCATGCATTAATCTGTCTTATCTCACTTTAGCAACCCTGAGCTTGTGTTCAAGCAACTGGAGGCACTTCCTGCACACGTGGTTGTCCAGGACACATGAAGTGTTCTGGAGTTCCCACATGACACAGGAATTGCAGGCAATGGGTCTCGGCTGTCCCATCATTTTGCTTAAAAAATATCTACTTATGTTATATATATGTGTTTTGAGATTTGTATCCCCTTACTCCCGTTTATTAGTTAATTATTTACGTATATTAATATTTAATGCAATTTGGATCCATTTAATGTTGGTCTTCTCTACTTAGTTAGTTTTATTTTTATCTCCTTCGATGTAACTAATTACTCTGACTATTTATATCTTTACTGTTGCCCCTTGGTTTAAATTATTTAACAACTCCTTCCCCCTCTGCACCGAATTCTTACTCTCACTAAATTACCGTCGCCACTCCATTTAGCAGATTCTCCAAACTATGTCTTCACCAAGCTCCCTGCGTACAGATGCTGCAAATCTGACATTAAAACAGAAAATGTTATTCCTGTCTCCGCAGATGCTGCCTGACCTAGTCAGCATTTCCAGCATTTTCTGTTTTGATGTCAGATTTCCAGCATCTTCATTATTTTGCTTTTTATGTTTATATTTTTTCATTGATGACGAGAAGTGATCACCCCGCAGCCTCAGAATGTGCAGGCAGAGAGGGAATAGGTGACCACCAGACAGAAAAGGAGGCCCAAGCAGGTAGGGCAGGAATCCCCAGAGTGCGTCTCGCTCGTTAACCGGTTCACAGTTCTGGAAACTGGTGGGGGTGATGGTTCCTCTGGGGAGAATGGCCAGAGCCAAGGCTATGGCACCACGGGTGGCTCAGCTGCACGGGGAGTGGGGGTGGGGGGTGGGGGGGTGCAGAAGAAGAAGAGTGGAAGAGCAATAGTGATAGGGAATTCATTAGTTAGGGGAACAGACTCCAGGATGGTATGTTGCCTCACTGGGTGCCAGGGTCAAGGATGTCACTGAGCAGCTGCAGGACACTCTGAGAGGAGAGGGTGAACAGCCAGAGGTCATTGTCCATATCGGTACCAACGACATAGGCAGAAAGAGGGATGAAGTCCTGCAGGCAGACTATAGGGAGCTAGGAAAGAGATTATAAAGCAGGAACTCAAAGGTAGTAATGGCTGGATTACTCCCGGTGCCACGTGCTAGTGAGTACAGGAATAGGAGGATAGAACAGATGAATGTGTGGCTGGAGCGATGGCGCAGGAGGGAGGGCTTTAGATTCCTGAGGCATTGGGACCGTTTCTGGGGAAGGTGGGGCCTGTACAAGCCGAACAGGTTACACCTCAACAGAGCCGGGACCAATATTCTCGCGAGAAGGTTTGCTAGTGCTGTTGGGGAGCATTTAAACTAGCTGGGCAGGGGGATGTGCACCAACCTGGAGTAGAAAAGAGGAATATATAAGGTACATAAAGGAGTGAATGTTTTGGATAGTACGAGAGAAGAAAGTATTACTAGAGGCGGAGGTAGTACCATATTAGATAGGAGCAGACTAAGAAAGACTATGAAAAATTCAAAAATGGGTTTAGAATGCATGTACTTAAACACACAAAGTGTGGTGAATAAGGTTGGTGAGCTACCAACACAATTAGGTGTGGAAATATGATGTTGTGGCAATAATGGAAACATGGCTTAAAAATGGTGAGGAGTGGGCACTTAATATTCAAGGGTACAAGATGGTCAGAAAAGATAGGGAAGGAAAAAAGGGAGGTGGGGTGGCAGTGCTGATTAAGGAAGACATTGTAGTGTTGGAAAGGGAGGATGTTCTTGAGGGGACAAGGACAGAATCCATTTGGTTAGAATTGAGGAGCAAAAAGGTTGTGATTCTATAGGCCTCCAAATAGTGAGAGGGAGGTAGAGGAGCAAATCTGCAGGGAAATCGCAGAGATAGGCAAGAGCTATAGAGTGGTGATAATGGGGGGATTTAATTACGCAAATATCGATTGGGATAATGCTAGGGTAAAGGGAAAGGAGGGGAAGGAATTTCTGAAATGTGTTCAGGAGAATTTCCTTCACCAGTATGTTCTTGGCCCAGCTAGGAAAGAGGCATTGCTGGATCTGGTGCTGGGGAATGAGGTGGGCCAGGTCGACCAAGTGTCTGTGGGAGAACACTTGGGTACGAGTGATCATCGAATCATAGGGGGAAAAATTCAGTTGGTTAGTGCCTCCCATTTGCACCTCCGGAGGGTGCTAATAGGGTGCTAGGAACATAGCACCACTCGTGAAGCTGACCAGTCATTTTGCGGCGGCGCTAAACACTACTGCCACTATCTCCTGCGCCCGCAGATCGTGACATCAGTCGCGCGTGCAACACCCCGGACTGGATATTGAGTCGCACCCCCTGCCTTTCCGCCTGCCACTAGGAACTACAGTAGAGGGGAACGTTTTCACGTCGGGAAGGGGCTGGGAGAGTGCTATTTAAAGGCAGTACTTCCTGCCTTTTGTTGTCTGTGAAATTTTTGGAACTCGCAGGTTGAGAGGGAGAGAGACGTCTGTAGAGATTCGACGCTGTCCGAAGGAGTTTTGAGACTTGAGAACCACTTTGGAGGTTAATTGTTATTTCACCTTCCTTCTAACGATACTTAGAAGCTACTATGGGGGCTGCACTAACTCGGGGCATCATCATCCAGCTTCACCTTCGGAGGCAGCAGAGGCGCAGAGAGAGAATGGTAAATGTGGCCAGAGGGAGGAGGGCCAACAGGCCTCTGCACAGGAGACCTTGCCCTCCCAGTGTATTCTGGGAGCAATTCTCCTACATTCATTTGTCTGAGGAGCAGTGTTTCTGAAGGCTGCGCTTCAGCAAGGAGGTGGTCACTGAGCTCTGCCACCTCCTGCAAGCAGAGCTCCAGCCTCAGCTCAGGACCAGGATGTCTCTGTCAGTGGCAGTGCAGGTGAAGGTGGCTCTGAATTTTTATGCCAGTGGACCCTTCCAAGCTTGGGGACATAGCCAATATCTCCCAGTTCGCTGTGCATTGCTGCATCCGGGAGATGACAAATGCTCTGTATAAGAGGAGACGCCAATACATCTCTTTCCCCATGACCCGAGACAAACACCGTGAACGTGCCTATGGCTTTGTGAGGATAGTAGGCTTCCCCATGGTTCAGGGCGCCATTGACTGCACCCACGTGGCATTGCGGGCACCGCCTGAAAATGCAGTGTTGTTCTGAAACCTCAAGGGCTTACACTCTTTAAGTGTCCAGTTGGTCTGTGACCACAGACAGCTCATACTCACCGTCAATGCCTGCTATCCTGGCAGCAGCCACGATGCTTTTATCCTGCGCCAGACTGGTGTGGCAGACCTTTTCTAAACACCGCGTCACCCAAGTGGATGGCTCCTCGGGGACAAGGCTTTATCCACTCTGCACCTGGCTGATGACACTGCTCCGAAACTCCAACACCCCTGCTGAGCTACAGTATAATGAGAGCCATAGCGCCACCAGGAACATCATTGAGCAGATGATCAGCATCTTGAAGCAATGGTTCCGCTGTCTGGATCACTCAGGAGGAGCCCTGCAGTACTCTCCCGAGCGAGTCTCCCTCTTCATTGTTGTGTGCTGCATGCTGCATAACATTGTGATTATGAGGACCCAGCCATTGCCACCAGGGATTGGTGCACCACCTGAGGAGGAGGAAGAAGAGGGAGAGGAGGAGGCTGAGGAGGAGGAGGAAGAGGAGGATCAGCAGCACCAATGTGGGAGGGAGGCGCACAATGTTGCCACTGCAAGGGCCATCTGTGAATGGCTCATAAGACACTGATTCTAAGCCCTTACTGAGAAGATGGCTTCTGGGATGAAGAAGCACATCATGGAAAGCATCCCGCACCTCCTATTGCTGGGCAAAGCTGGAATGAGTCAAATGACCAAATATGTACAGTTAGAATTTAAAAATGTATTTATTTTACAAACTCTGTGTCATTTATTCAGGACAAACAATTAGAAACAAACCCAACAATTCATGAACGAACAAAACTCATTCTCACAACATGGCGATAAACGGCAAAACACTAAACAAAGATAATAACAAGAACCTCGAACTTTCCCACAAACATTCCCCCCATTTATTTACACATCCTACTGTTGGGCATTCAAGGGTGATCTCCATCCCCTGCGCACTTCCCCCTTCTCACCCTCCATAATGTGGCCCCAGTGGCTGCAGCAAGGCTGGCGGAAGGCTGCTGAATGCTGGATCCAGAGACTGCAGATGGCCTTGACGGATGCCCTCGAACAGCTCTGGGTCTGGAGGGCCCGGCTGCAGACTGCATCACCTCAGCATGGGCGGCAGCTGTCTGGGCTGGCTGTGTTGCAGCCGTGCCAAGTGCAATGGGGGGGTGGCAGTGGTGGGAGCAGGAATGCTGTCATCCTCAGAAAGGACAGCACCTTCTTGCTCGACTGACACACTGGCACTCCCACGGGGCAGTACCTCAGCATCTGGAGCAATCTGCTCAAGCACAGATTGCTGGCCTGCTGCAGTACCGTTAGATCCCAGCGAGGATGGCAGCAGTCAGTGCTTGCGTGACATCAATCTGAGACTGAATGAGAGCAGTCTGAGACTTGATGGCACCAGCCAATGACTCAATTGCAGCACTAAGCCATTGCATTGTGTCGGCCTGTGCTGCAATGGATCCTGCCACCTCACCCATTACATGTGGCATGGGCTCTGGTTCACCATGGTCTCCTTGCAATTCCACCATCCTCTGCAACGAGGTAAGGATGGGTTCGAGGGTTTGCACACTGATGACAGCTGTGCTAGCGGCGGACTCCTCCACACTCCTAGCCAGTCCATCCATGCTTTCGGGCACCCTTGCCATTGCACCCATGAGTTCTGTGTGCATGCTCAAGGCTTGGCTATTCATGGCCCCGATGTCAAGGTCCTCATCCAAGTCCTGTGCAGCAGAACGCGAGCGGCTACTCACCCTCCGGGGAGAAAGTCCCCAAGCTTCCCTACCCACATGGCGTTGCTGCAGCCCACTGGGTCCAGGAACTTCACCTTCATCAGACCCTACCCCCCTGCTCCCCTCCAGGGAAGGCGTGGTCCCAGTGTCTAATGTGTCACTCTCGGGAGACGCAGGCGGTGAAGCTCCAGCTTCCTCTTCCTCCTCGTCTGGCACGTCACTGCCACTGGCAGGCTGAGGATCAGGCTGGTCAGCTGATGGTTCACTATCCGAAAGCAGGAAGGTGGAAGAGTGGCTTTAGTGTGAGGGCAAGAGGGCAGGAAGGGAGCAAGGACTGGAGACAGTAAGTTGGATTGAAAGTGTAAAAGGCTGGTGCTTTGAGGGGCAAGTGGTATGAGAGAGGAGAGAAAGCTGATGAACATACCATTGCTGTCCCCAAGGGGGTCGACATCTCCAACTGCCATGGCACCTATGACCTGGCTGGCAATGATCCTGTGCACTCACGCCTCCAAGTTGGTCAGGGGGTATAGGTCATTCAGTCCTCCTACCATGCATTACTGCTTCTGCCTGTTATGAGAGAGCTTGGCCTGCAAGAAAAGAACAGTGTCTGAGTGACTGTGCAGCCATGTGTTTGCCTGATCTGCCTCCCATAGTTGAATAGCCCTTAATGTATGCAGCCATGTGTTTACCTGAAGTGACTCCCATAGTTGAATAGCCCTTAATGTGTATATTCATTTGTTTGCCTGATGCACCTCCCATAGTTGAATAGCCCTTAATGTATGCAGCCATGTGTTTACCTGAAGCGCCTCCCATAGTTGAATAGCCCTTAATGTGTATATTCAATTGTTTGCCTGCTGCACCTCCCTTAGTTGAATAGCCATTCATGTGTGCAGCCTTGTGTTTGCCTGGCGTGCCTCCCATAGTTGAAAAGCCCTTAATGTGTGCAAGTTGTGGGATGTGCATGTGTCTTTTATGAGATGACCATAGGTCTTGGATGAGTGCTGGGCATTTGTGTTTTTAATCCCTCTGGGCACAGAGTGAAGTTGAGATGGAGGGATGTAGAGGTATTGAAAAGCAGTCACTCACCCTGACGACCCGAGTGAGGTCATTGAACTACTTCCTACACTGAGTGTGACTCCTCGGCACCAGGCTCCTTGCGGAGATGTGCTGAGCCAGCTCCCTCCACACACTTCGGTACTCACGGGGCAATGGCCTCCTGCCACTCTCTGGGTACAGCACTGCCCGTTGCCACTCAACAGCGCCAACCAGAGCCACCAATACCTGGTCGCTAAAGTGACGAGCTCTCTCCCTAGGCCTATCCATCACTCCTCTCAGCAGAATGGTGGTAGGTCTTTCCAGCACCAGAGTCAATGCTACAATGAGCAGGGTGTGGTTGGCTAGCAAGATGGACCCTCCCCATTAAGAACCAGCCGGCACCAGTTTGTCTGGGTTCCATGCTAACTGACATCGCCTGAGGTCTGGTAGCGTTCTGAGGTAGCGCCTCACTCCCCGACGTTAGCGCCTTAAGAGACGTGTGTAGCGCTTGATTTGCTGCTCAAATCACCTCCAGGGGCGATAGAGGTGAATTTTGCTGTCGGAGGCGATAATTAGCGGCAGGCGCTAAACTTTGTGCCCAGCCGATATTAGCGCCCCAAAATGGGCGATACCCAATTTCTCCCCCAAAAGGTTTAGATTAGCAATGGAGAGGAACAAGGAACAATCTAGAGTGGAAATTCTAAACTGGAATATGGTTAACTTCACTGGGATGCGAAAGGATCTAGCCAGGGTAAAATGGAACCCAAAACTAACAGGAAAAATTGTAATGGAACACTGGGTGATCTTTAAGGAGGAGATGTTCCACGTACAGGCTAGGTACATTCCAACAAGAAGGCAGGGTAAGGGAACCAAAGCAAGGGCTCCTTGGATGATGAGGGAGATAGAGAAGATGATGAATCAAAAAAGAGGGTGTATGATGCATGTCAGGTGAATTCTTCAAGGGAGAACCAGACCAAATACAATAAGTTGAGAGGGGAAGTGAAGATGAAAATAAGATTGGCAAAGAGAGAATATGAGAGTAGAATGGTGGTTAACATAAAAGGGAACCCAAAAATCTTCTACCGGCATGTAAACATTAAGTGGATAGTAAGAGGCAGGGTGGGGATTATTAGGGACAAAGAAGGTGATATATGCTTAGAGGAGCAGGACAAGGCTAGAATGCTTGATGAGTAATTTGTACCTGTAGGTATTCTGGTTTACCGATGTAGGTATTGGACGAATTCCTATTTAATAATCGAGTTCAACTCCAGGAGAACAATCAAAAAGGTTTTTAATGCAGGAACAGAGGAATTCTAACAGGTTGCAGAGCTAGATACAGGAGAGGCATAAAATAGGTCTTCACCAGACGGAGACGCCACGAGGACTGAGTAGGCAGTCCCATGGATTGCGTGATGACATCATCGCGTTCTTCCCGCGCTTGGGTAGTCACGTGACTTGCGTGATGACATCATCGCATTTGCCCGCGCTTGGGACGGTCACGTGATGTGCGACGTGACATCATCACGTTAACCCGCGTCATCGCGTTCGCCCGTGCTCCCAAAGGATGAAAGCCCCGCACCGGCTACATCGTTACGTTAAAGGGAATTATGTACGGTAAGTAAGGGACAACTCGGTGGTACCGCTACATGCGCCCCCCCCAGAATTCGCTTTAACGGTCAGCGTCAAACGATGAGATGGTCTGACGAGCCTGTCCGAACGACTCCTGTAGTCTCGAGACGGAGACTGCTGGGTGGCTGACGGTCTGGCGGGCGGTCGTACTTGGGTTGGCGTAACGACGATGGGTGGTCGGTGGTCTCGGCGGTCATGCTGTCTCGACTTGGTGGGCGAGGTCCAAATGTGTGCTGGTCATGAGCGGATCCTTGCGTGCGTCATGGCGGATAAAACGTATCCAGCCTTGTGAAGGACCATGGCATCATGGCGAATAAAACATATTCAGCCATGCGAAGGCCCGTGGAAGCGTGTGACCTCTAAAACCCGTGGTTCGAAGTGGGCGCCGGGGCAAAACAGCTGGCTGCATCATAGAGACTGGCAGGTTGGGCAGACGTGGGCCATGGCTCTGTCATTGTTGGGAAAAGGTCCCCAGTCTGACGAAATCTACAGGAACGCCGAACGGGTGATCCAGGAGGAAAGAAACGTGGGTCTGGGCAGGTCGACAGGCGAGTGAACTCTCCAGCAGTCGGGAACGCACGGAACGGTGCGTGCCATAGTGCTACTACGGTAACACAGAAGAGAGTGAACCGTTGCTGCGTTGATCAGTGATCGGTGATGACAGCAATTTTCGCGTGGCCGATCGCAGCCGCGGGATGCCCGTTGGACCTGTCCTCGATGGTCGCAGCGTCAGTAGATGTTTGCTTTTGTTGATCGGAAAACTGTAGAGAGGGCAGCAATGCTTCTACTTGTTGTTGATTGCGGTAGGGAGAAAAACTGCCGGGAGGGCGGCAACGCTTCTAGTTGTTGATTTTGGTAGGGGGAAAAACTGCCGGGAGGGCGGCAACGCTTCGCCGTTGCGCCGAAAAGCGTCAGGCTGGTGCGGCGTCGGCGGGGGATGGGTCCTCGAGGTTTGTGAGGGGCGAGTCCTCGTGGGTTGCGAGGGGTGAGTTCTCGTGGGTTGCGAGGGGTGGTTTGTGAGGACAGAGTCCTCGTGGCCTCTCCGCCGGGGCGCGCTCCGATCCTGTGAGCCCGTAAATGTGCTGTACCCATGCTGTGAGGGTGTTATACTTGCTGTTCTGCCATGGGGTTGTTGAAGCGGCTGACGCTCCAAAAGTCGGTAGAGCTGTCGAAAACGGAGACCGTATCCAGGTACGTGGTCTGCACCGTATCGATGTTGCACAAGGCGAACGGGGCTTCTACCAGGATAAAGCACGAGGGCGGTTGTTGCTCCCAGTGTTGCGGTAGCTGAGCGAAATGGCTGTAGCTTCCAGGCGTGCTTCCTTCGTGAAAGACGTTCACGAAAAATCAGGGTCCTGCTGCGCTGCTTTCGTGAAAAATGTTCACGAAAAACAGGGTCACCAATGTAGGTATTGATGAGCTCCCTTCCTCACGTCGTTGGTCACCAATTGTAGGTATTCGGGTTTACCGATGTAGGTATTGGATGAATTCCTACTTAATAATCGAGTTCGACTCCAGGAGAACAATCAAAAAGGTTTTTATGTTAAAGGGAATTATGTACGGAAAGTAAGGGACACTCGGTGGTACCGCTACATACCAATGTTTACTAAGGAGGTGGATGCTGACAAAATATCGGTAGAAGTGGGAAAAGTAGGACAATGGAAGAGGTGATAATTGATAGACAGAATGTACTAGAAAGGCTGGGTAAGCTTAGAGTGGATAAGTCACCTGGTCCAGATGGCTTGCATCCCAGGTTGCTAAGGGAACTGGGGGAGGAGATAACCGAATGGCTTACCATAATTTTCCAATCTTCCCTAGATGCAGGGGAGGTGCCTAAGGATTGGAAAGTGGCAAATGTGACACCATTGTTCAAGAATGGGTGTAAGGACAATCCTAGTAACTACAGGCAGTTAGTTTAACATCAGTGGTGGGTAAAGCTTTAGAAACAATAATCAAGGAAAAAATTAACGGGCACTTGGAAAGGTTTAGGCTAATTAAGGAGAGCTAACACAGAGTTATAAAATGCAGATTGTGTTTGACTAATCTAATTGAATTTTTTATGAAGTAACAGGGAGGATTGATGAAGGGAATACAATGGATGTTGTCTACATGGATTTTAGGAAGGCATTTGACAAAGTAACACATAGAAGGCTGGTTAATAAAATTGAGGCTCATGGAATAGGTGGGTCAGTGGCAGCTTGGATAAGGAATTGGCTTAAGGACAGAAAACAGCGAGTTGTGATAAATGGCTTTTTTTCAGACTGGAGGATGGTAGACAATGGTATTCCTCAAGGGTCAGTGCTTTCTTTGATATATATAAATGACCTGGATATTGGAATACAGAGTAGAATTTCTAATTTTGCCG
The DNA here is from genome assembly GCF_052327205.1 of Somniosus microcephalus. NCBI lineage: Eukaryota > Metazoa > Chordata > Chondrichthyes > Squaliformes > Somniosidae > Somniosus > Somniosus microcephalus. Next base: position 188,027,216 of record NC_140992.1, read on the forward strand.
ATGACCCCAAACTTGGGGGTGTGGCAAACAGTGAGGATGATACCAAACGACTGCAACAGGACATAGAAGGGCTAACAGAATGGGCAGACAAGTGGCAGATGGAATTTAATACAGAGAAGTGTGAGGTGATGGATTTTGTCAGAGGGAACAGAGAGAGGCAATACACACTTAATGGCATTGTTTTAAAGAGTGTGCAGGGAAAGTGACCTGGGAATTAATGTGCATAGGTCCCTGAAGGTGGCAGGACATATTGAGAGAGTGGTTAGCAAAGCATATGGGAACTTGGGCTTCATAAATAGAGGTATTCAGTACAAAAGTAGAGAAGTTATGCTGAAACTTTATAAAGCGCTGGTTAGGCCACAACTGGAGTATTGTGTCCAGTTCTGGTCACCACACTTTAGGAAGGATGTGAAGGCCCTTGAGAGGGTACAGAGAAGATTTACCAGAATGGTTCCGGGGATGGGGGATCTTAGCTACAGGGACAGGTTGGAGAAGCTGGATTTGTTTTTATTAGAGCAAAGGAGGTTGAGGGGTGATTTGATAGAGGTGTACAAAATTATGAAATGTTTAGATAGGCTAGATGGGGAAAGGCTGTTCCCACTAGTTGATGGTACAAGGACTAAGGGGTTTGGGGCAAGCGATACAGGGGGGATGTGAGGAAAAACTTTTTTACACAGTGAGTGGTGAGGACCTGGAACTCACTGCCGATGGAAGTGGTGGAAGCGGAGACACTCAATGTTTTCAAGGGGAGGCTGGATAGGCACTTGAGGGAAATAAACTTGCAGGGCTACGGGGATAAAGTGGGGGAATGGGACTGACTGGATTGCTCTTCAGAGAGTCAGCACGGACTCGATGGGCCGAATGGCCTCCTTCTGTGCCGTTATGACTCTATAACTCTATGACGAACCATTCCATGTTAATGTTGTTCAGTTTTTGGCCTGTTCAGGCGTTCTTCTTGTTCTACTATACTGCAGCCTATGTGGAAATGAGCTTGTGAAGACTTCTGCAATTTACATTCAACCTGGTGTGTTTGCTTTGTGATAGGGATCCCAAGCTCATATTTTTAGTAGAGTTACTGAAGTCTCAAGTTTTTATGGCCCTGAATTTGCAGTCAGAGGCTTCCCGTGCGGAAATGCCTCCGATCCACAAATAAAATGCCCGCGTACCTGATGGACCGGGAGGTACGGAGATTCGTGGTCCTGGGCCTCTCTGGGTATCCACGGGTAGAGGATCATGTATCCCAGGGGCGCAGTTGATTCGCAAGTGCCCCGGGATCACATGGACTGTCCCCACCAATAAAAGAAGGGAATCCCCATTCATGCTTATGGGAATTCCATGGCCTGTATTTTCCGATGCCTATGGGTGTGTACATGCTGTGTGACATGAATCTTGTCATTCATGTGAAAATTACATATGTAATAATACTGGGCGGCCTGCTGGTGACGCTGTCCAGGGAGAGTATAAATACTTGGGCATGGGCCCAGCTTATGCAGGACACTCTTTAACAGGAACTAGTGAAGGATATAACTAAATCTCCATGTTGAAAAACAGTTGATTAAAGCCATGTTTATTACTCAGACCAAGTGCCTAGCAGTTTTCTTACGTCAATTTAATGAACTGCAACCTGCTCCACGCTCTAAGTGATTTGGGAACAGAGAGCTATGATTCAAACTGTAGAAGGGAACTCAGACATAGTAATTAATCCATCATGGAGAAACTACTCAGACCCACCCGTCTTGACTTGGACCCGAATTCACTTACACTGGTATCGTACCTTCAGCAACTTCCTCGAGGAGTTTGGTGAGAATGTTCCTAATAAGTTACGGATGCTTGCCAATTATGTATCCCCTCATGTGTTTGACTATATCAAAGACCATGTAGACTATGACTCAGCTATCCAAACACTACAGCAACTATATGTTAAGGCCCCAAACGAAATTTTTGCTCGGCACCTACTGGCCACAACTCGACAACAACCCGGGGTATCACTTGATGAATACCTTCAAGTGCTTCGCAGGCTCAGCAAAGATTGTAATCTCAAAGCTGTCTCGGCTGAGCAGTACTGGGAGGAATTAATTTGTGACTCTTTTATTAACGGAATTGCTTCTTCCCTCATACGCCAGCATCTGTTGGAGAATAAAACCCTTGGGTTACAAGCTGCCTATAAACAGGGATATTCTCTGGACTTAGCTCAAAAATTTCAGATGCCTATTCTTTACCATATGCACAAACTGCTGCTATCACTTTTAGTGACTCCCCCGGTAAGCCTCAGGTGGAAGCCCACACTGATAATGACCCTACCCTAGCGTCATCTTGGCAATCTAAAAAGAAGTGTTTCTTCTGTGGAGATGCATACCGTTATAGGAAATTTTGTCCTGCTCATAATGCAACCTGCAATCATTGCAGTAAGAAAGGTCACTTTTCTAAAGTATGCCAGTCAAGAGCCTCTACTAGTTCTGCAGCTGCTATCTATAAAACTGCTCCTCCACCAAGAGCCACTACTAGTGTTACAGCTGTTTTTCCCCCAACCCTGTCCCATGCAGCCATGAGGGTTTCGGTAAATGGACACATTTTGAGTGCATTAATCAACTCATGTAGCTCTGACAGCTTCATCAGTGAGCAGGCTGTCAGTAAGCTAAAACTGCGTATTTACCCCATGGACAGAGAAATTGTAATGGCCCTGACGACACTGACCACCAACTCTTCCGGCTTTTGTCTTTTTGACCTTATTCTCAATGGCCGCACTTATTTTTCCACCCGGCTCGGGGTGCTTAAAAAGCGATGCAGTGATGTGCGCCTGGGACAGGATTTCCAGAAACAACACAAAAGAATCACTTTCGAGTTAGGAGGGCCAAAGCCAGATCTTACTATTTCCAAAGTACTGTTTTGTGCGCTTTCGGTGGCTTCACTCAACAAGCCCTCCTTGTTTGCCAATCTTTCCCCCCGATGTAAGCTCATAGTCACTAAATCACGATGTTTCAGCCAAGATGATCTATCCTTTATCGAGGCAGAAATCTCTCGCCTTCTAGCTGATGGTATCATTGAGCCATGCTCATCTTCCTGGCGGGCTCAAGTCGTCGTTGTTAACAATCCACTGAAGCAACACAAGAAACGTCTTTGCATCGATTACTCGTAAACTATTAACCAGTATACCGACCTGGATGCCTACCCATTAACATGCATTGATGACATAGTCAATAACCTTGCCAATACAGGCTGTTTTCAATTTTTGACTTAAAGAGCGAATACCATCAAGTACCGTTAAAGGACACTGACAAAAAGTATATGGCCTTTGAGGCCAATGCTCGGCTTTACCAGTTTTGTCGCCTTCCTTTTGGGGTCACCAATGGGGTGGCCATCTTTCAATGGGCTATGGATAGCCTAGTCAAACAGGAGAACTTAACGGACACCTTTCCATATCTGGATAATATCACCATTGCTGGTCATGACAAGAAGGAGCGTGATGCCAACCTCCAGAAATTTCTTGACGTTCTCCGGCGTCGCAACTTAACCTTAAATGAGTCAAAATCTGTGAAATCAGTACCATCAGTCAACATCCTTGGCTACTGGGTGGGCAATGATGTCATCAAATTAGATCCAGAGCAACTTCGTCCGCTTCAGGAGCTTCCTCCTCCTACGAATCTCGGCTCTCTTCATTGGGCCATCGGCATGTTTGCCTATTATGCCAAGTGGATACCCTACTTTTCTGACAAGATCCAGCCCTGCTTCACGCAAAGTCATTTCCATTGGACGCGATGGCTAGTTCAGCTTTTGACCTCCTCAATCAACAACTGGAAAAAGCCATGCATCATTCCATTGATGAAAATCTCCCTTTCGTGGTCTAGTGCGATGCATCGGAGGTGGCGATCACGGCTACCTTGAATCAAGGTGGTTGACCCGTTGCATTTCTGACTAGAACTTTGCTGGGTAGCGAGCTCCACTATCCTCCTGTTGAGAAGGAGGCTACGGCTATCATCGAAGCAGTATGTAAATGGAGTCATTTTCTCGCTCGTCGCCATTTCACGCTCATAACTGATCAGCGCTCTGTGGCCTTTATGCTGGATAACCGGAAATGCGCGAAGGTCAAGAATAACAAAATACAGCTCTGGAGGATGGTATTGGCTGCCTTTGGCTACACTATACATTATCGACCCAGCAAAGATAATGTGGCCCCAGATACACTCACGCGCGCATTCTGCTCTTCCATGTCAACTTCGACTCTTACGGATCTTCATACTGACTTGTGGCATCCTGGCGTTACCCGTATGTTGCGATGTAAAAATCTCCCATTTTCTATGGAAGACATGAAAAAGCCATGCTCCACTTGTAGAATTTGCACAGAATTAAAACAGCAATTCTTCCGTCTGTCGGTTGGCTCGCTCAGACACACTACGCAGCCTATGCAGCGACTCAGCATTGACTATAAAGGGCCATTGCCTTCCTCAATGTGAAACACCTACTTGCTTACTGTGGTGGACGAATATTCATGCTTTCCCTTTGCTTTCCCCTGTCCCAATATGCTTACTTCCACAGTGATCAAATGCCTTGATCAAGTCTTTTCCCTTTGCAGTACGGCCAATTTCATCCACTCTGATCGGGGTCCCTCCTTCATGTCAAGCGAACTCAAAAGTTACCTCTCCCAATGGGGAATCGCCACAAGTAAAACGACACCGCACCATCCCATCAGTAACGGACAGGTTGAGAGATACAATGCCATCATTTGGAATGCTGTTCATCTTGCGCTGATGTCACGCAATCTACCAGACCAACAGTGGGAAACTATGCTCTCTGATGCATTGCATTCCATCAGGTCTCTCCTTTCTACTTATACCAATGTCACACCTCACGAGCGATTCTTCAGCTTCCAGCATCGCTCCACCCATGGGATTTCTCTACCATCATGGTTGGCAGCTCCTGGCCCCGTGCTGCTCCGAAGTTTCAGCCGATCATCGAAAACTGATTCTCTAGTCGACGAGGTAGAACTTACGGATGTCAACCCCACATACGCACACGTGCAGTTCCTGGATGGCCGTGAGTCCACCGTTTCGCTCCAGGACCTGGCTCCCTGTCCGGCCGGTTCTGCGGATCCATCTGATGGAGGGACCCGCGGGGATGAGGCTGACACTTTGTGCTCCCCCGAGGATGATGCCCTACCCGGGACATCGAGGGATCTGCCAGCTATTCTGCCGGATCAACCCGGGGAACAGAGCGGGATGGCCTCCCGAAGCCAGGACGCTGGTCAGTCACTGACTACTGAGCAGTGTGAAGCCAGCTCTGCGCTGCTGGGGGCCCGCACCCAGAGCCACGATCTCCCCAGTCACCCTCAGGTTGATCAAGGCGACACGGACTCTGCCGGCCCACCGGTACGAACCAAGCGACCCAGGGACTAAAACACGGTCCAAGGAGACGTGCCTTCCAGCCTCCAATGTAGATCTAAACAACTGCATCTATTCTTAGTCTGATTGATTCGGTAGAAGGAAGCCGCCGGACTTCCAATCTTTCAGGCGGGAAGAATGACATGAATCTTGTCATTCATGTGAAAATGACTTATGTAATAATACTGGGTGGCCTGCTGGTGGTGTTGTCCAGGGAGAGTCTAAATACTCGGGCATGGGCCCAGCTTGTGCAGGACAGTCTTTAACAGGAACTGGTGAAGGACACAATTAGAGCTCCATGTTGTAAAACAGTTGATTAAAGCCTTGTTTAATACACAGACCAAGTGCCTAGTAATTTTCTTATGTCACTGTGTACACACCCGTAGGGACATCGGAAATGCCAATTTCAGGCATGCGCTGAAAACCGGCATTTCCGGCCTGTCAAGAATGCTCTTGACAGATCGGACGCCTGCCCTGGAGAAGGGCCTCTGCGGACGGATAGTTCCGCTTTCTGCAGAACCTCCGCTTGCTGAAAACAACTCAAAATCTTACGCCTGGTAAAAGGAGGCGTAAGGCCTGCTTATTCCAGTATAAGAGTTGAAAAAAAGTTTAAACTTTTTTTTTACACATTTATAATTTAAAATTAGTTTTAAAAAAAAGGTAAGTTTATTTTTAGCCACGTAAAAAACTTTAATTATTTTTTTCAAAAAATTAAATTATTTAAAATATTTAATTTAATGTAATTTTACTTGATGGTTTAAAAAAAAATTATTTTAAAAACATGGGCCTAGAAATTGAGTGCCCTTAGCGCCGATTTTGCAGCGCTAGAGGGCCTAGCGCTGCATTTGGCGCCGGCGCCGAAATTGCCTGGGGCCCTTACGCCGCGGTAGACCGGTAGCGCTGCGCCGGCACCGATGACGTCATCGGTGTGCGCAGCGTCCCGGTTGCCATGCCGACAGGCCCCAGCGCCGAAATTCAGTTGCGGCCGCCTCGCCCGTGACAGCCGCAACTAAGACTCTGGCAACAGAGTCTTACGAGTCTTTGCGCCGGCGCATTAAAGGCCCCGCGGCGGCCGGCCGCTTTCCCGCCGGCCGCCTGGCCGCAGCTCCCTCCCCGGACTTCCCCCCCCCCCCCCCCCGGAACAGAAGCAAGCCCGGCACTTGTCCGAGGTGCCGGGCTCATTTTTTAAAAGATTTTCGCGGGCCGCGATCGGGTGCAGGCAGCTCCTCCTTAAGGGAAGGAGGAGGCCTGCACTTCCCGAGCCTGCCGCACCGCATCGGGTGCCGCAGCGCTGGAATTGCGGCGCGAAACGGCAGTTAGCGCCGATTTACCGCCGCAAAGACCCTTCAGTAGCGCCGGCAGCCGTTTGGGTGCGGCCCTGCTGAAGTTTTGGCGCGCGTAGGGGGACTTAGCGCCGGCACTAACTTCCGGCGCTAAAGCCCTGGCTAAGCCAAAACTCAATTTCTAGGCCATGATGTTTTAAAAAATATATATTTAACATTTTGCTGTGTTTTTGGGGTGATCGCCATTCATACTTTTGACAGTTCTATCTGTCAAAGTATGATGGGAGATTTCCTTCTCCTATTGGCTGGCCTGGCCCATGTGATCCTTGCGAACTGCCTGTGCCCCTGGGATATGTGGGCCCTGTGCATTTTGACTGTGGAGAGGCCTAGGAAGTGTCACGTAAGAGTGTAGATTTTTTTCCGATAGGAGGCATCTGCACGCACGAAGCCGCCTATCGGAAATTACAGGCCCATATGTATGGAATCCCCATAAGCATGAATGGGAATACCCCAAAAAATACATCTATACATCAAATAATTTAAAAAAAATTAAAATGCCATTTAATTAAATACTTAAAACAAAAATTAAATTTTTTGCAAAATAAATGTAAATGTTTTAAAGGGTCTAAAAATAAACTTAACTTATTGCACAGGCTTTTAAATGTATAAATAATTATAGCTGCTGGTGTTCTTTTTCCCTCTATTATTTTCTGTGCTTCCAAAAGAACGCCAGCAGCTGTAAGCCGATTGGGAAAAAGAATGCCAGCAGCTAGAAACCAGGAATGGTGATCAAAGCTGTGTGCTAACCCAACTCTAGGCAGGGAATGTTGTAGCAGTGGCACAAGCTCTGGGAACTCAGCGAATGGGGGAACAGAACAGAGAGTTAGAGAACCAAAACAAGCTGCTGAGATGACAGTTCAAAAGGCAAAAGAACAGGAATGTTAAAAGTTGAAAGCAGCACTGAAGTTGATGGTAAATGCTGCCTGCTTCTGTACTGAGAAAAACAAAACACAAAAAATACTGAGTGAAAGGAAACTTAATGGATGCTGTAATTTGACTTTGTGTGAAAGTGTGTGTTAAAGTGTGGAACTTTTCCTGACTATGAATGTTTAAGAAGTTATAACATTTCTATTGTCTGAAAGTCTGCCTTTAAAAAAGTGTCTGTTATGTTTGTTTTAGTGCCACCCACATGTGTTCTGTGCATGGAACTAAAGCGCTTAACCATTTGTAGTCATGTCTTGGATGATGTCTTTCCTATAGACGTGTGCTGGTTTAAGTTTGTTAATTGATTTATATATGTTTACACATGTGTATTATTTGTGAGATATTTGAGCCATGTTTTTGGGTTTGAATTGATTTAAACTGTGTGAACAGGCTCGTGACCTGGGAATATCATGTAATTGTTGTCATTTTGGCCTAGAAATTCGATAAGGCTCGAATACGGATGGTGGCACTGTGGGCTGATATTTGTTCGTGCCAATTTAAAAAGTGCAGGCCCCATGTTATTTTGGTGCTGCCTGCTGATTTGAATGATTTTGGTGCACAGTTCAGCAACGAACACAATGGCCGAGTAATTCCGTTCCAAACGCGTGAGTATGGTCGGGGTACTCACGCGTCTGGCCGGAGGAAATGCCGGTTTTCAGCATGCACAGCGCATGCGGGGAAAACCGGCATTTCCTGTCCTCTGAACGAAGGGGTTCAGAGGCACAGCACATGCGACTGCACAGGCAGCGCGTGCGCAGTAAAATTCGCTGGTTTCATTCATGCTTTCAGTGAGGTTAAGTCCTTACAACTTACACATGAAAAAAGCATGCGTACAGTTGCTCCAGAGGCTGCGGAGGAAGATATATTTTATCGTAGAGCTTCTGAAAGGCAATATTTTTGTTTGGGAAAGGGAGGAAAGTTATTTTAAGAAATGCTGAGGTAAATTTTAAAGTTTAATTTTTTTCTTTAAACGGGTATTCAGTACTGTAGGTAGAAGGAGCAATTGTGGCTGTGTGAAATGAATTTGCTGTGTTTATTAAATGTGAAAATGACTGTTCTAAAATGAATAATGTAACATTTCCAACATTTTTAAGAAAGAAACTTTTCATCAGTAATATATTCTTTTAAGTAATTATGTATGTATGTCCGTATATAGTCCTTTACATATATGTATGTATGTATATATTCCTTTACTTATGTGTATGAATGTATGTATTTAATTATGATTTTCCAATAAGTTACTTTCTCTGAAAGTCATAATTAAATACATACATTCATACACATAAGTAAAGGAATATATACATACATATACGCAAAGGAATATATACAGACATACATACATAATTACTTAAAAGAATATATTACTGATGAAAAGTTTCTTTCTTAAAAATGTTGGTGTCATTTTCACATTTAATAAACACAGCAAATTCAGTTCACATAGCCACAATTGCTCCTTCTACCTACAGTACTGAAAACCCATTTTAAAAAACAAAAATAAACTTTAAAATTTACCTCAGCATTTCTTAAAATAACTTTCCTCCCTTTCCCAAACAAAAATATTGCCTTTCAGAAGCTCCACGACAAAATATATCTTCCTCCGCAGCATCTGGAGCAACTGTACTCATGCTTTTTTCATGAGTAAGTTGTAAGGACTTAACCTCACTGAAAGCATGAATGAAACCGGCGAATTTTATTGCGCAAGCGCTGCCTGTGCAGTCGCACGCGTTCTGCCTCTGAACCCCTTCGTTCAGAGGACAGGAAATGCCGGTTTTCCCTGCATGCGCTGTGCATGCTGAAAACCAGCATTTCCTCCAGCCAGATGCGTGAGTACCTCGACCGTACTCCCGTGTTTGGAACGGAATTACTGGGCCATTGGAAAATCATCTCGGGCAGTGAAATTGATCAGACGGGTATGATGTATTACCAAGACGATAACGCTTTTCTCCTGCCATAGGCCGGGGTGATTTTCTAGCCAGTCACTTCATTAAAATTACTTTAACAACTCTTTCCATTTCTTCCTTGCAAGGACGTCTGTGTAAGCAGGAGGTCTGTGAGCGAGAAAAATGCCCGGGAACTGCTAGTAGCCAACACCTTCACGAGCTACTGGCGCCTTGTACCTCCCCCTCCCCCCGCAAGGCAAAGAAAGGAGCAGACACAATTTAAAGTGAAGCAGTGAACTTTTATTGCATCATAAAACAGTTTTCAGGGTCAGTTTTGATGTAGATAGTTTATAACTTTAAAATGTTAACTAGCTATTTCCTGCTTTTCAAACATTTGTAAACATGAATAGTTCAGAAAAAAATGTGTTAACATTTTAAAGTGACTTTTTCTGTTTTCTTAGTGCAATAAAGACATTCAAGGTGGAAACTAGCTATGTTCTAATTTTCAAATAGTTGTTGTAAAAATACTTTGACTCCAATAAAAGTTGCTAATTTTTTTCAAACTGACTACAGGCTGCACTGTTTAAAGGAAAAGGTTACATATCCTTTCAGTCACAAATAAACATTTCAATGAAAACAGCAAACACAACATTTTACATGTCAATAAAATGAAAAATTTAACAATTGCACGATTTGCCCCCTCGCATCTGCGACTGAGGGTCCAAGGATGTGCATTGTGCAAGAGGTCATCATCGTACGTATCCTTACACTGTTCCCTTTCGGGAACTGTATGAAGTTGTGGAAGGATTTCTGGCCACGTTAACACTCCTTCCGTGACCATAACCATCTTCATACCAGCCATTAGGGTGGTTAGTCCTATGGCGCGAGGGTTTTACGGGCTCCCACAACCCATCTGAGGGGGGGGCCACCCACACCCACGGACGCAAGTATCCCGCTGGATGTCCACCCAGAATTTATAGTTGGAGCTCCGACTCCAGTTGCCGGGACTGTCTGGAGCGGGGTTTGAAACTCTACTCCTTCTGGCCCAGCGGCGGGGATGCTTACCGCTACGCAAAAGGCCCACTCCGCGCAAAAGGTGACACCCATACATTTCCTGCGCCTTTTCCCTCCCCGTGACTGGAGCCCTATGCTGCCACTTGAAAGATCAAGCTATCATCTGTCCTGTTTGCGGCGCCTTGGACTCCTCATTACCAATGATGAGCAGGCGCTGCACCTCCACCTCGTTGAGGAGATTGCTGAGGTCATCATCAGTTCAATTGTGAGTTCTTTTAATGCCGTGAATTGTGCTCATTCCAGCCATTTCACGTTGCTAATCGGAGTGGGTCTTTGGCGTAGCGGTAGCATCCCTGCCGCTGGGCCAGACGGGGTAGGGTTTCGAACCCCGCTCCAGACAGTCCCGGCAAGTGGAGTCGGAGCTCCGGCTCTAAATTCTGGGTTGACATCCAGTGGGATATTTGCGTCCGTGGGTGTGGGTGGCCCCCCCCGCCTTGTATAGGTTGTGGGAGCCCGTAAAACCCTCCCGCCATAGGACTAACCATCCTAATGGCTGGTTCAAAGATGGTTACGGTCATGGAATGAGCGTTAATCACAGCCATAAATCCTTCCACCACTTCATACAGTTCCCCAAAGGGAACAGTGTGAAGACACGTACGACGACGACGTTTCTAATTAAATAAATGGAATGAAAAAAATGCTTTCAGGGCTTTTAAAAGTCTTTAAATTGCTTTAATTCTGTTTAAAACTACTTCAGATTCTTCAAAATAATGTAAACATTTATAGAAGTTACCAAAAGCTTCATAAAAATACCAAAAACCTATTTAAAATGCTGCTCTGCATGTAAAAATGCTTTGCAGCTTTTGAGAAACATTGGGGGCATGTCCTATTAAACTGAGACCTCAAGGGGCGTGTCTCACTTGCACTGCGTGCTCCAGGCTTCGCGCTGGCTGCACTCCTGGGTGGCGTGACGTCAGACGCTGCCCGGGAGTCATCATTTTAAAACAGGAATTCCAGGCGTCCCTGAAGCTCAACGGCCGGCGCGTCGGGTAAGTGCACATCGGGGGCTTGCACGCGCGGCAAGCCCCCGATCCTAATTTCTGCCCCAATGCTTCAGGCTGTGCACTTAGCCGGAGGCCCAATGTTGGGTTACTGTAGTGTGCCTGGAGTGAGACTGCATTCTCTTACAGCAAGGATGTCCTTTTAGAAAGCAGTCACGAACCCGTAAAGGTGAACTTTCTTCTGAAAAAAACATTAAAAATCATTCCAAAATGGGCAGCCTCTAGCCCTTAAAGCTCAACTCTCTTCTGAAAAAAAAGTAAAAATCAGTCCAAACTTGGCAGTCTTCAGCTCTTAAAGCTGAACTGCCTTCTGCATGTAAAAATGGTAAAGGTGCTTCAGCACTAACACAAATGGCTCAACAGGCCAGGGAAAGGGCACTCAGGGTCTCGGACGCAGCACTTCAGGTTTGTGCAGGGGTTCAACACTGAAAGAGAGGTCCTCTACCCATAGGGGACCATGAGACCCTCCAGAAAGAAGGATGGGGGACCAGATCACCAAGGTTGTCACCCCCAGTACCCTGGCTTCAGTGCCCAAAGAGGTTTCATGTCCTCAGACGAGTGGTCATGGTCAGTGAATGCATCTTCAAAAGCCATCTCCTATCAACTGCACCACTAGCCTCACACACTGCTCAATGCACACCCCCCCGAATCATTTGATTCAGACAACCTACCAAACACGAGGCACACCTCACATTCTTAGCTTCACATCAACCCTGTGGAGCACACAGTGCTGGTCATACTTGGCAGAGGCATGGCTGAGTACTTGGCCAGTGGCAGGGCTGAAAGAATACAAGATGCTGTTATTGTCATACATTATCTTCCTTCTCACATCCCACTTGTCCTCATCCCACAATATCTTCTGATGTACAAGCTGCACATGGTGTAAGCATTCACCGTTTCCTCCCCTCACCACAACAGTACCCTCTTGCCTTTCTCATTTCAGACACCCAAGAAATCCAGCCTGCCCAGCCAGTGAGTCAACAAGAAGAGGGAGAGGAGAGTGAAGACGAAGAAAAAGAACAAACACCTTCACTCAATTTCACACTCCCAGCCGCCAGCTCCTCGAGGTCATCTTGCAAGGCCACCTGCAGTGCCCCCCCTGAAATCCAGCAGCCTTCCACCAGCCAAGCTGCAGCCACTAGGATAACATTGCGTGACATGATTAGGATAGGCAAAGGCACAAGCAAAACAGTCTCTGAGGGAATGCACAATGTTGATTGGTTGATTTTTTGATGTAATATTGGATGCATATATGTATAAAGTTGGATTTGAACTTTTGCTTTGTGTGGTTTTTATTTCAGCTGTGATGGTCAGTAAAAGAGGGAAGGTAAGGTGTGGGACAAATGTTCAAAGGGGAACTGGGGTTGTGGTCACTGATACCACAGGTGGATAATTCAATCCCAAACATACTGACCAGGAAGCGGCTGCCTGGGTTGCCTCCTTCCTTACGTTTCCTCCTCATCTGCATCCTCCTCTTCTGCTTCTTCCTCTTCTCTCTGCGAGCAGCTTGTCCCCTTTGCTGCCTCTGCTTCATCTCTATGTGGTGTTGCTGCCAAAGGGGGGACTGCAACTAGAACCTCATGACTGTGAGCAAGTGGTGTTCTCAGAGGCCTTCTTTTAACATCCAATGCCTTGCAAGCGCCCAGCGGCACTCCTGCACACTTTAAAAACTTTTTAAATGTATTGCACCAAGCCACTATTCCAATAAAGCATAAAAAACACTCCAAAAGCTGAAATTGAAACTTACCTGCAAGATGTGTGTGTCCCTTTAAGAAGCACTGACAGCATCTCTGTACAACTGGTGCATGCACGTTCTTCCATGCGTGGTTAGGAGAGGGCAGTATGGGGTACAGCAATGTCCAAAATTGCAGTCGTGCATCAAATCAGGTGTTGCACGCCAATTGACATCACAATCTGCAGATTTACATTGGAGAGGTGAGCGTAGGCGATGGTGGTGCTGCCGACCTCTCAAAAATGGCGGCCGCAGTGTCCTGCGCCACAAGTGGGTGGAATCGAGGCAGCCGTCTTTTTTTCAAGGAAAATCAGGCTTAATGGGCGGCACTACAAGATCGAATTTCGCAGCCTTTGAGATCATATCCCATTGCAGGGATCAATATTTCTAAGTTGCCTCAATGTGGTTGATTATGTATTTTTACAGTCATTTGGAAAGGCGCCTAATGGAAAAAGGAAAGATGACATAATTTACCTTTATTAACTATGTGCTATTTTGCTTCATTTTATCTGTTCTGCATTGTATTTAGTTAATAAATATTGGTCTAAATTAAATTGGAACCATTGAGATTAACTAACCTATTAAATTGCGAAAACCTGGCTTTCATTGCAGCCACGGTGAAATTCTGGTTATTATTTTCAATTATGTGAAGGCTTCTAGTTCCAGACGTGAGACTTTCACACATGGTAGTTTTAAGTTTCCTAAATATTTAATGATTCGAATTGGAATTTTAGGACATTTGAGGTGATTCTGCTTATTTAATTATCTTCGTTGTACTGGAAAATCTTGGTGGGAAACCTTTTTTAAAAAATGCTAAAAAGCTGAAAAAAATTGGGCAGAAGAGTTTGTCCCCTTAGTGCCTCCCGTTAGTGCCAGTAGATGGTGCTAATGTGGTGCTAGACCAGCCCCCTGTAGCACTGCCGCTAAGAGGTATAGCCGGGAACGTCAACGCCAGGTAGATCGTGATGTCAATGAGTGTGCAATGCTCACTCATCGCCCAATTTGCAAAATTGATTCTTGCCACTTACCTCAGTGCCTGGAGTATACACCAACAAAGAGAGCTGGCGTGCAGCAGGAGAAGGGACTACATTGGGTTCCTGATCACCAGAGAGAAGCAGGATGAGCATGCATGTGGCTTTGCCAGGATAGCGGGCTTCCCCATGGTGCAGGGTGCCATCGACTGCATCCATGTGGCTTTGCAGGCATTGCATAACAATCCTGAGATCTTCCGTAACCGCAAAGGTTACCATTCACTTAATGTGCAGTTGGAATGCGACCACAGACAAGGGCTATCCGCTTTTCACCAGGTTCATGACTCCCCTCCGTAAACCCAACATTCCTGCCCAGCACTCATATAATGAGAGTCATACCTCCACTAGGAATATCATTGAGCAGACCATCGGCCTGCTGAAGCAACTGTTCCACTGCCATGAAAGCTCAGGAGGAGCCCTCCTGTACTCAGCTGAGTGGGTGTCCCATTTCGTGGTGGTTTGCTGCATGCTCCACAACTTGGTCATCACAAGGGCACAGCCCTTGCCAGCAGGGATTGTGGGACGACCTCAGGAGGAGGACGAGGCAGAGGAGGATGCAGAAGAGGATGAGGAGGAGGAACTGGAGGGAGGAAGGAGGCAGTGAGACAATCGACTTTCTGGATGGGCTGTCCATGACCGGCTCATCAGACTCGGATTCGCATAGGGGACAGTAGCATAGTGGTAATGTCACTGGGCTAGTAATCCAGTAGGCCTGGACTAATGATCCAGAGACATGAGAGCAGCTGGGGAATTTAAATTCAGATAATTAAATAAATCTGGAATAAAAAGCTACTATCAGTAATGGCAACCATGAAACTATCGGATTGTCGTAAAAACCCATCTGGTTCATTAATGTCCTTTAGGGAAGGAAAATCTGATGTCCTTACCTGTGACTCCAGACCCACAACAATGTGGTTGACTCTCAACTGCCCTCTGACATGGCCTAGCAAGTCACTCAGTTGTAATTAACTGCTACGAAACATAACAAGAATGAAACTGGACGGACCACCTGGCACCGGGTACGGCAACAGCACACCCAGCCCAGTCTACCCTGCAAAGTCCTTGCACCAAAATTGGGAGAGCTGTCCCACAGACTAGTCAAACAACAGCCTGACATAGTCATACTCACAGAATCACACCTTTCAGCCAATGTTCCAAACACCGCCATCACCATCCCTGGTTATGTCCTGTCCCACCGGCACTGGGATCCAGTTGGGAAGTCCTCAACATTGACTCCAGTCCCCATGAAGTCTCTTGGCTTCAGGTCAAACATGAGCAAGGAAACCTCCTGCTGATTATCACATACTGACCTCCGTCAGCTGATGAATCAATACTCCTCCATGCTGAACACCACTTGGAAAAAGCACTGAGAGAAGCAAGGGCACAGAATGTACTCTGGGTAGGGGACTTCAATGTCCATCACCAAGAGTGGCTCGGTAGCACTGCTGCTGGCCGAGTCCTGAAGAACATAACCGCTAGTCTGGGCCTGGGACAGGTGGCGAGAGAAGCAACACGAGGGAAAAACGTACTTGACCACGTCCTCACCAATCTGCCTGTTGCAGTTGCATCTGTCCATGGCAGTATTGGTATCAGTGACCACCGCACAATCATTGTGGAGACGAAGTCCTGTCTTCACTCTGAGGACACCCTCCATCATGCTAAATGGGATAGCTTCAGAACAGATCTAGCAGCTCAAAATTGGGCATCCATGAGTGGCTGTGGGCCATCAGCAGAAGCAGAATTGTATTCCACCACAATCTGTAGCCTCATGTCCCAGCATATCCCTCATTCTACCATTACCACCAAGCCAGGGGACCAACCCTGGTTCAATAAAGAGTATAGAAGAGCATGCCAGGAGCAGCACCAGGCGTACCTAAAAATGAGGTGCCAACCTGGGGTAGCTGCAAAATAGGACTACATGCATGCTAAAAAGCAGAAGCAGCATGCTATAGACAGGGCTCAGCGATCCCATAATCAATGGATCAGATCAAAGCTCTGCAGTCCTGCCACATCCAGTCGTGAAAGTTGGTGGACCATTAAACAACTAACAGGAGGAGGAGGCTCCATGAATATCCCCATCCTCAATGATGATGGAGCCCAACACGTGAGTGCAAAAGACAAGGCTGAAGTATTTGCAGCTATCTTCAGCCAGAAGTGCTGATTGGATGATCCATATCGAACTCCTCGTGAGGTCCCCACCATCATAGAAGCCAGTCTTCAGCTAATTCGATTCACTCCACGTGATATCAAGAAATGGCTCAGCGCACTGGATACAGCAACGGCCATGGGCCCCGACAACATCCCGGCTATCATGCTGAAATGTTGTGCTCCAGAACTAGCCGCGCCTTTAGCCAAGCTGTTCCAGTACAGCTACAACACTGGCATCTATCTGACAATGTGGAAAACTGCCCAGGTATGGCCTATCGACAAAAAGCAGGACAAATCCAATCTGGCCAATTACCACGCCATCAGTCTACTCTCAATCATCAGCAAAGTGATGGAAGGTGCCATCGAGAGTGCTATCAAGTGGCACTTACTCACTAAAAACCTGCTCACTGATGCCCAGTTTGGGTTCTGCCAAGACCACTCGGCTCCCAACCTCATTACAGCCTTGGTCCAAACATGGACAAAGGAGCTGAATTCCAGAGGTGAGGTGAGAGTGACTGCCCTTGATGTCAAGGCAGCATTTGACCGAGTGTGGCATCAAGGAGCCCCAGCAAAACTGAAGTCAATGGGAATCGGGAGGGGTGGGTGGGGGGGGGGGGGCGGGGAGATGCGCCACTGGCTGGAGTCTTACCTAGCACAAAGGAAGATGATTATGGTGGTTGAAGGTCAATCATCACAGCCCCAGGTCATCACTGCTGGAGTTCCTCAGGATAGTGTCCTAGGCCCAACCATCTTCAGCTGCTTCATCAATGACCTTCCCTCCAACATAAGGTCAGAAATGGGGATGTTTGCTGATGACTGCAGTGTTCAGTGCCATTCACAACTCCTCAGATAATGAAGCAGTCCATGCTCACATGCAACAAGACTTGGATGACATTCAGGCTTGGGCTGACACGTGGCAGGTAACATTCACGCCACAGAATTGCCAGGCAATGACTATCTCCAACAAGCGAGAGTCTAACCACCTCCCCTTGACATTCAATGGCATTACCCTCACCGAATCCCCACCGTCAACATCCTGGGGGTCACCATTGACCAGAAACTTAACTGGACCAGCCACATAAATACTGTGGTAACAAGAGCAGGTCAGAGGCTAGATATTCTGCAGCGAGTGTCTCACCTCCTGACTCCCCAAACCCTTTTCACCATCTACAAGGCACAAGTAAGGAGTGTGTTGGAATACTCTCCACTTGCCTAGATGAGTGCAGCTCCAACAACACTCAAGAAGCTCGACACCATCCAGGACAAGTCAGCCCGCTTGATTGGGACCCCATCCACCACCTTAAACATTCACTCCCTCCACCACCGGCGGACCGTGCCTGCAGTGCGTACCATCTACCAGATGCACTGCAGCAACTCGCCAAGGTTTCTTTGGCAGCACCTCACAAACCCGCGGCCTCTGCCATCTAGAAAGTCAAGGGCAGCAGACTCATGGGAACACCACCACCTCCAAGTTCCCCTCCAAGTCACACACCATCCTTAGAAGTATATCATCGATCCTTCATCGTCGCTGGGTAAAAATCCTGGAATTCCCTACCTAACAGCACTGTGGGAGTACCTTCACCACAGGGAATGCAGAGGTTCAAGAAGACGGCTCACCACCACCTTCTCAAGGGCAATTAGGGATGGGCAATAAATGCTGGCCTTGCCAGTGACGCACACATCCCATAAATGAATTAAAAAAAATTAAACTCCAGATCCCTGTAGCTCACCACATCCCCATCATACAATCCCTGTCGTAGGCCATATCACAGCATCCTCCTGGGTTCAAAGGTCAAATGAGATAGACCACAAAATATTCCAAACACCATTAATAAATTTATCTATAAACATTTCACACATATCATATGAATTCTATTAACTAATGACCCTTGTGCCTGCCATAGTTGAATAGCTGTCACTGTGTGCAAGGTGTGAGATGTGGGTGTGAGTGTTGCTAGGTAGAGATTGTTGGTGGGTGAGTGCTGGTGGTGTGGTGTTTTAGGCAGTGTGTGCAGATGATGGTTTGCAGCATATGTTGAAGCATTCACTCAACCTGACCCCACGGGTGAGGTCGTTAAATTTCTTCCTGCACTGTGTGTGGGTCATGAGGATCACAGTGCTGTCTGAGATGTGCTGCACTACCTCCCTCCACATGGTGTGGAGGACTTGTGGTGAGGGAATACTGCCACTTGCCAGTTAGAGCACCACCCTCTGTCTCTCTACAGTGAAAACCAATGCTTCATCGGAGAATCTACGGGCTCTCTCCCTGTGGCGTGGACCTGCCATGAGCACACCTGGTTCAGTCGTCTGGCTCCTCTCCTTGTTCTGCTTCTGCTTGCTGAGGGATGCACAGCCAGTGATGCTGAGAATGAGGTGCTACAGCATCAATTAAACTTTCCTTTAAGTAGTGAAAAAAGTCTATGGCAATGATAAGTTGCAATTAAACTGTACCTGATATCGGTTCACCCTTTAAGTCTAATGCCAAGGAGCTTGGGTTTTAACACTTGCAGTGAGGATGAATTTTACATGCAGTCTAAAGCATTTGCACCTGGCGCCATTTCACAGAATCACAGAAACCCCACAGTGCAGATAGAGGCCATTTCGGCCCATCGAGCCTGCACCGACACATATCCCACCCGATCCCCGTAACCCCATGTATTTAATCCCCCTAACACTAAGGGTCAATTTATCATAGCCAATCAACCTAACCCGCATTTCTCCAACTTTTCTACTGACATCGCCCATTCCTTCGTTATAACGAATTTCTAGCTTTTGGAGATAATCTAAAATGCTGTCTTTCCTGATGAGAATGTTTCCTAAGTTAATAATGGCATTCCTAATGGTTTCTGCTGTTTTAACGCATTTTAATTACCAAGGACGTTTTGAAGGTAAAAAGACTTTGAAAAAAAACTAAACTGGAGTTTGGTAATTTTCATTTGAACGTGAAGTGATGGAATGCCATGCGTCTCATGATATTTGCTCTGTCTTCTTATAATTCTGCAAACCCTTTCTGCTGACAGCTGTTTTCTTTTTAATTCACCACACAACTTTTGCATTGCTGAAATGACAGAAGGAAATTATGAATTGAGAAATTAACCCCTTGGTCACTGAAGTAGAGCCACAATGGATCCTATGGGGGAAAAAATAAGTTGGTTAGCGTCTCCAGTTAGCGCCTGGTGGGGGTGCTAATGGGGGGCTGATGCAGGAGCGCTGTGGCGAGACAACTCCAGCGACGCATGCCAAAACTGCCACCCCCCCATAGTGCAGCCGCTACAAGTTAATGTCAGGGACCTCAGCGCCAGACAGATCGTGACATCAGTGAGCTTGCAACGCGCACTGGGTGCCCGATCTGCAAAATTCATTGTCGTCTCCTGCCTTAGCGCCTCGCCCCAACAGCGACAGGGAGAGAAGGCATCAAGCAGATGGATGTCGGCTCCAGAGGTGCTACTTAAAGGCATCCTCAGTAATGAGTCACAGCTGTCAAGTTAGTGGTGTTTCACTGCTTCCTTGTCAGTTTGACATTTTGAAACTGATATATTCAGTCGTTTAAAGGTTGTTTAGTATCAGGAGTGTTGTGGCTACTAAAAACTTAGTTACATTTATTAAAGTGCTACACTTGGTTACATTAATGGCGACTGTACTGGCAGTCGACCTCGCCCTCCAGGATCTGCGGCGGAGGGAGCGGAGGCAGCGAGAAAGACTGGAACATGTGGACAGAGGGAGTAGAAGGGCCATGAGGGCTCTCAACAGAAGGCCTTACCTGCCAAGATTATTCTGAGAGCACTTCTCCTACCTCCAATTAAGTGAGGAGCAGTGTATTAGAAGGCTCCGTTTCAGCAAGGAGGTGGTCACAGAACTCTAGCATCTCCTGCAACCAGACCTCCAGCCTCAGATCAGGGCAACCACGGCTCTCACAGTGGCATTTAAGGTCACTACTGCCCTCAATTTCTTCACTAGCAGATCCTTCCAGTCTGCAATAAGAGATATAGCTAACATCTCGCAGTTCACCATCCGCCACTGCATCCGGGAGGTCACAGATGCTCTCTACAGTAGGAGAGGGGACTACATTTCCTTCCCCATCACCAGAGAGAAGCAGGACAAATGTGCATGGGGCTTTGTGAGTATAGTGGGCTTCCCCATGGTGCAGGGTGCCATTGACTGCACCTACATGGCTTTGTAAGCACCGCATAACAATCTGAGATCTTCTGTAACCACAAGGGCTACCACTTACTTAATGTGCATTTGGTGTGTGACCACAGACTGTGAATCCTCAATGTGAATGCCCACTATGCTGGCAGCAGCCATGATGCCTTCATCCTGTACCAGACCACTACATCAAGCACACAGCTGACTGGTCAGAGATAAGGGTTATCTGCTCTCCACATGGCTCATGACTTCCCTCCACAGCCCCAACACTGCTGCCCAGCACTCATATAATGAAAGCCATGCCACCACCAGGAACATCATCGAGTAGACCATCTGGTTGCTCAAGCAATGGTTCCACTGCCTTGACCGCTCGGGAAGAGCCCTCCAGTACTTGGCTGAGCAGGTGTTCCATTTCGTTATGGTCTGCTGCATGCTCCACCGCTTGGCCATCATGAGGACCCAGCCCTTGCCACCAGGGATTGTGGGACCACCTCAGGAGGAGGAAGAGTGAGACAAGGAGAAGGACGAGGAGGAAGAGGAAGTTGAGGAGGAGGAGAAGGAGGAACAGGAGTGAGGGTGGAGGCAGCCACTCAATTGGCCCTCTGGAAGGCCAGTCTGTGACCGCCTCATCAGACTGCGGTTCCAATAAATTAAACCCCAGATCCTTGTTGCTCACCGCATCCATATCATTCCATCCCTGTCGCAGGCCATATCACAGTGAAAAACTGAATTGAGAGAAACCACAAAATAATCCAAACTGAATTACTAAATTTATCAAAAATCAGTGAACACATATTTACAACAACAATATTACCTATTCACTCTTGTGCAATCCCTTAGTGCCTCTCATCACCATGCCTTTGCCTATGCGAGTGCTCCTAAAGTGTCCCATTGGCTGCAGCACGGCTGGTGGAAGACTGCTTAGAGTCTGTGTGGGAGACTTCAGGTGGCCTTGCTGGATGCCCTTGACCAGCGCTGGGCCTGGATTGCTGGTCTGCTGTGACACAGTGAAAGCCCCAGTTGACAGTGGCAGACCCAGCAACGATGGCAGCAGTCAGAGCTTGCATTGCATCAAGCTGAGACGGCATGACAGCAGTCTGAGATTGAATGCCACCAAGCATAGACTGCATTACAGCACTAAGACATTGCGTCACTTCCATCTGTGCTGCAATGGAAGCTGCCAGATCGCCCATCACACATGGCATCAGGTCTGGGTTGCCACGGTCTCTCTGGGAGTCTATCATCCTTTGCAGACTGTAAATGATGGGCTGCATGATGCACACAGAGCTCTGTACAATGTTGGAGGTGGACTACTCCATGCTCTTTACCATTGCAGAGAGGCTGTCGGGCACCCTTGCCATTGTACCTATCATCTCTGTGTGCATGCCCATCACCCTTTTTCTAAAGGCCCGCCCATCGAGGTCCTCATCTGAGTCCTGTGCAGCAGAACTCACCGTGAATTCGCCCTCTGGGGAGCTGGCTCCCAAGCTACCCTTTCCCCCTGGCCTTGCTGCAGCCCGCTCATCCCCGGTGCATCACCCTGTGCAGATCCCGCTACTATACTAGCCTCTAAAGAATGCGTAGTGCCAATATCTGAGCTGGTGCCTGCGGGTGAGACATGCAGTGATGCGGTGTGTTCTTCCTCCTCCTCTTCTCCCACATTGCTCTCTATGGTGCCCTCAGGGATAGGCTGCTCAGGTGCTTGCTGATTATCTAAACGCATAAAGGTGCAAGAGTCAGGTTAAGATGAGGGGAGGGGGCAGGAAGGGATAAGTGCATGCATACAGCATGATTAGCTGGAAAGTGCGAAATGCTTGTGGGGTGAGGGGGAAGTGGGATGTGAGAAGAAGGAGTAGGGATGAACATACCGTTGTTGTCCCCAAGAGCATCAACATCGCTGGTGGCCATGGCACCCACCGCCTGGCACCCAATAATCTGCAGCACTCTATTTTCCAGTGCAGACACTGGTTGGGTGTCAGGTTGTC
This sequence comes from Somniosus microcephalus, assembly GCF_052327205.1. Classification (NCBI taxonomy): domain Eukaryota; kingdom Metazoa; phylum Chordata; class Chondrichthyes; order Squaliformes; family Somniosidae; genus Somniosus; species Somniosus microcephalus. The sequence goes on from NC_140992.1 coordinate 188,049,855, forward strand.
CCCCGCCTGTGCACTCCTGCTCCCTCCTGTTGTGAGCCACCTTGGCCTGCAAGAGTAAGGAAAATGTGTGACTGAGTGTGGAGCAATGTGTTTGGGTGATGTGCCTGCCATAGTTGAATAGATATCACTGTGAACAAGGTGTGAGATGTGCAGTTGGTAGGTAGAGATTGTTGGTCGGTGAGTGCTGGGGGTGTGGTGTTTTGGGCAGTGTGTGAAGATTGTGGTTCAGATGGTGGTATGTAGCATTTGTTGAAGCATTCACTCACCCTGACCACATGAGTGAGGTTGTTAAATTTCTTCCTGCACTGTGTGTGGGTCCTGGGGATTACAGTGCTGCCTGACATGTGCTGCGCTACCTCCCTGCACATGGTGCGGAAGACTTGTGGTGAGGGAATACTGCCACTTGCCAGGTAGAGCAGCGCCATCCTTTTCTCCACAGCAAAAACCAAGGCCCCCAATGCTTCATTGGAAAATCTGTGGGCTCTCTCCTTGGGGCATGGATCTGCCATGAGCACACCTGGTTTAGTCCCTGGCTCCCTCTACTTGTTCTGCTTTTGCTTGCTGAGGCAGCTGCATAGCCAGCAATGCTGAAAATGAGGTGCTGCAGCATGAATGAACCTTTAAGTAGTGAAGAAAGCCTGTGGCAATCATGACTTGCGATTAGACTGCACCTGATATTGGTCCACCCTTTGAGTGTAATGCCAATGAGCTTGGGTTTTAAGGCTTGAATTAGGACTCCAATCATTTCTTTTAGCAGTGAGCACGAATTTTGCGTGCAGTCTAAAGCATTTGCGCCTGGTGCTAATTCTCCAACTTTTCTACTGACACCGCGCATTCCTTGGCTATAACGAATTTCTAGCCTATATAGAATCTTTTAAGTCCATGATTTATTGGTATAGTAAACTTTAGCTTTCTGTCCAATGTATTATGATTTTCTTTGTCTGTATCAATATCTGTTGCTTGAAATGTATGTAATTAGTTGACGTACTAATAACTTATAATTAGTAGACCTCCTGCAGCAGGATAAGAAATAAGATTAAATGAGGGGTTGGAGATAACGCCACTCCTCAAGGTGTGGATTGAAAGATTATAGGCAATTTGTTTATTAATTTGTTAATACTTATTTTCTTTATACACATGAATATATGCTTGCAATCACACTTAAGTTTAAACGATGAGGTAACCAGCTTAGTGTAAAGGCAGATGGAAAAATCATGAGTAGCTTGACTAATAAAGAGCAACTATTTTAAAATAGCACACGTAATTGAAGAATGGCACATTGGAAAGGCATAAAGTCACAGACCTTGAAGACTCAAGGCTGTAACGACTTGAGAAAATCAAGCAGGCTGAGAAATGTCGACAAAGGCTGCGGTCTGCTGAAACATACAGACACCAGACTGATGCGGGAGACTCACTAGACAGATAAGGAGAAGGCCACTCTATGCAAAATAATGCCCGCTGAAATGACTATGCATGATGGAAAAGTACTGAAGGGAAGGACTGGGAAATGTTACATGGGCCACGGGAAAGCCAATCAAAGGGAGGGACACAAATTCATAATTGCTTTGGAGAGAACAGTGTATAAGAAGGGAGTCCTGATGGTTATAAATGCAGAAGACTTGAGTAGAATTCAGGGAATTATTGGGAGAAACTCAGAGGCGAATACGGGCCTGGGGTACGAGCCAGAGAGAGAGCAGACAACTCTTACTGTGAGTTTTACCCAATGCATAAATGGGGTAGTATAACTCTTAATTATACCTTGTAGACTGCTGCTTGAGATACAGTAATTGTATTGATTCTTGCTTGTGTTGAATAAAGTTTTAATCACTGCCATCAATACGGGTCAATATTGAATCAGACGGAATCAGAGCTCTCACAAAGTGATTCTTACAGCAGATTCAACTAGATTGCAATAAATTTCAAAACAATTGGAAGCACAGAAAATAATAGAGGGAAAATGTTTTTCTTCTCTTTATTCACGGCGCCGCTAACAATAATGGGAAGCACAAGCCAATAGATGCTTTATTTTATCCAAATTAATTTTTTGCTAAGGAATTTTGCTCTGGATCCATTCGACCACGTTTGGCCACAGAATTTCCTGCAATGGCTTCTCTTCCTGTCCTGTTACCTTTGCAGTCACCCTTGGATCTATGAAGGGTTCTGACAAAGGGATCAACCCAAAACGTTGGCCCAGAAATTCGGGTCGGGGGCTTCCCGCGGGTTCAAGCCCCCGACCTGCACTTACCTTGCGCGCCGGCCATTGAGCTGTGGGCCCACGTGGGCTTCCGATCCTGGGCCTCCTCCAACTGCCGGCGTGCAGTGTTTGCGTATCCCAGGGGCGCAATTAGTTCGATGCATCCCCTGGGATCACGTGGGCCATGGAGAGCCAATGGTAGCAGGGAATGCTTCATTCATAAATTTGACAGGAAGAGCTGTCAAACCTATAAATACTGTGAGCCCCAAAACGTAACTAAAACTTCAAATAATTTTTTTTAAATCACATTTTTAATAATAACTATAAATTACATGAAATAACTATTTTAAACAATAATTTAAATTTTTGAAAAAGTTAATTACATTTTCTAACGGGGCTAAACATAAACTTACCTTTCTTTAAAGTATTTAAAAATAATAAAATGTTTTAATTTTACTTAATTCACCACTTACCTTGTTAAAAGCAGGCCTTGCACCTGCTTTTTAAAAGTGTAACTGCTGGAGATTTACCCTCCCAGAGAAACCAGCAAAAAAAACGTAAGTTCGATGCGCATGCGCTGCCTCGCCAGCACACACATGCCACCTGTCAACCCCTTCTTTCAAAGGAACGGAAGTTCCGGTTTCCTGCGCATGCGCAGTGCATGCACGAAACTGGCACCTTCGTTGGGCCTACGCATGAGTACCCAGCGCGTACTCACCCGTGGGGACACGAATTTCTGGGCCGTTGGAGCAGCACTCATCCAGGCAAGTGGAGAGTATTCCATCACACTCCTGACTTGTGCCTTGTAGGTGGTGGAAAGGCTTTGGGGAGCTAGGAGGTGAGACAATTGCCCCAGAATATCCAGGCTCTGACCTGCTCTTGTAGCCACTGTATTTATGTGGCTGGTACAGGTGAGTTTCTGGTCAATGGTGACCCACAGAATGTTGATGGTGGGGGATTCAGCTTTCGTAAATGTAAAGGGTACAGGTAAGTTTCTGGTCAATGATGACCCACAGGATGTTGATGGTGGGAGATTCGGCTTTTGTAAATGCACAAGGCTTCAGCATGGCAGCCGGGATGTTGTCGGTGCCCATAGCCTTTGCTGTTTGCAATGCCCTCAGCCATTTCTTGATATCACGTGGTGTGAATTGAATTGGCTGAAGACTGACATCTGTGAGGCTGTGGACCTCAGGAGGAGGCCGAGATGGATCATCCACTAGGCAGTTGCAGCTGAAAACAGTTACACTTCATCCTTGCTATTTGCACTCGACTGCTGGCCTCCGTCATCATTGAGGATAGGAATGGTCATGGAGCCTCCTCCTCTCGTTCATTGTTTAATTATCCAACACCATTCAGGATTGGATTTGGCAGGACTACAAAACTTGAATCTGATCCGTTGGTTGTGGAATCACTTAGACCTGTCTATAAAATGCTGCATCTGCTGTTTAGCTTGCAAGTATCCTGGGTTTCAGGTTCCCCAGATTGGCACCTTATTTTTCAGAATGCCTGGTGCTGCTCCCGGCATGCTCTTCTACATTCCTCATTGAACCTGGATTGGTCCCCTGGCTTGATGATAATGGTAGAGTGAGGAATATGCCGGGCCATGAGGAATACATATCTGCTGCTGCTGATGGACCACAACACCTCATAGATGCCCAGCTGTTAGAGCTTTTCTGAATCTATCCCATTTAGCACGGTGGTAGTGCCACACAACATGATGGAGGGTGTCCTCAGTGTGAAGACGGGTCTTCGTCTCCACAAAAACTGTGCGGTGGTCACTGCTACCAATACTGTAATGGACAGATGCATCTGGGATAGGTAGATTGGTGAGGTCGAGTTGAGTAGTTTTTTCCCTCGTGTTGGTTCTCTCACCACATCCCGCAAGCCCAGTCTGGCAGCTATGTCCTTCAGGACTCGGCCAGCTCCATCAGTAGTGGTGCTGCCGAGCGACTCTTGCTGATGGACTTTGAAGTCCCCCACCCAAAGTACATTCTGTGCACTTGCCACCCTCAGAGCTTCCTCCAAATGGTGTTCAACATGGAGGGGTAATGGTTCATCAGCTGAGGAGGGCGGTAGGTAGTAATCAGCAGGGGGGTTCCATACACTTGCTTGACATGAATCCATGAGACTTCATGAAATCCGGAGTCAATGTTTTGTGCTCCCAGGGCCACTCCCTCCCGACCGTATGGCACTGTGCTGCTACCTCTGTTGGGTCTGTCCTGCTGGTGGGACAGGACGTGCCCAGGGATGGTGATGGAGGAGCCGGGGACTTTGGCTGAAATTTCTGCTTCTGTTATCATGACCATGTCAGGCTGTTGCATGACTAAACTGAAGGAAAGCTCTCCCCATTTTGGCACAAGTCCTCAGATGTCAGCGAGGAAGAATTTGTAGGATCGACTGGGCTGTGCATGCCTTTGTCCTGTCTGAAGCCGGTGCCTAGGTCGATGCCAGATGTTTTGTCCAGTTTTATTCTTGTTATTATTATCATACCGGTATTGTACAACTGAATGGCATGATAGGCCATTTTAGAGGGCACTTAAGAGTGAACCACATTGCTGTTGGTCTGGAGTTGCATATAAGTCAGACCAAGTAAGGATGGCAGGTTCCTTCCCTAAAGAACAATAGTGAACCAGATGGGTTTTTATGAGAATTTGGTAGTTTCAAGGTTACCAATACTGATACTAACTTTTTATTCTAGATTTAATTAACTGAATTTACATTCTGCAGCTACCATTGTGGGATTTGACCTCATGTCTCTGGATTATTCGGCCAGGCCTCTGGATTACCAGTCCAGTAAAATAACCACTGTGCTACCATACCTTCTTCTCTACCTCCCCTTACCCGGCTGACTGACAGTCTCATTGTCCTCTTCCTGCACCTGTAATTTCCTCTGGTATGTCACTGTCCTCTGGCGTAAATTATCTAGTAATTTCTCCTCCTCCCTATGTGTCAGAATGTGTCTAACTCTGACACCAGTGCAATGACTCTGAGCCAGATGATCTCAAAACAGAGACATTTCTAGCAGATGTGGCAGTGTTGGACAGTCTCCTTGTCCACAAACTCTTCTTGGACAGCCTCCTTGTCCACAAACTCCTCTGGGACAGGCTCCATGTCCAGAAACTTCTTTTGGACAGCCTCCCTGTCCACAAACTACTCTTGGAGAGTCTCCTTGTCCACAAACTCCTCTTGGGCAGTCTCCTTGTCCACAAACTCCTCTTGGACAGACTCCTTGTCCACAAACTCCTCTTGGACAGTCTCCTTGTCCACAAACTCCTCCTGGACAGTCTCCTTGTCCACAAACTCCTCCTGGGCAGTCTCCTTGTCCACAAATTCCCAAATACTAAAATCCAGACACACTGCCTGCAGAGACATTAATTAATTAATTAACTAACTAATTAATGTATTTATGTATTTGTTAGTTAACTAGTTTAATTCTTGAGCTAATTGGTCACTTGAGGCCTTGATAATTAAATAGGTGGACTGAGCCCACTGTTAAATAAATTAGTTGTTAATTACTGTGATTAATTACTTAGCTATTTGTCAGTTATTAGCGTACTAGTGCAATAAGTTGTCTTTGTGTTCAAATGGTTGCAGCCTCTCAAGTGTATTCCAGGAAATACTATGGGTGCACGAGCACTTCTTTTACTGCTCTCGTCGCAATTACTGCTTCCTTCCTTCGATTTCTCAGTTTCAGCAGATGAGCCGAACACGATGCATCTCACAATGCAGCCGCGTATTTTAAAATACTCCAGGTTCACAGTGTCCAACTTTTTCTTACAAGAGGAAGCTTTCATTTGAAAGGGCGTCGCCCATGAGATAAATTCTGATCATGGATGTTAAATACAAGTAACAGTCATGGCCCGGTTTTGCGATTGTTATAACAGTGAGGCTATCAGCACTCTATTATGGAGTAATCGGACAGCATCTTCCGGAGTCCACGCAAGTGCAGTTAAATGCAGAATTCTGGCAGTTGCTTTCGGATTTGTCGTGCTTCTCCACAAGCTGTGCTACTCCGATTCCTCTCTGATCGATATTGCATTAAAACACATGAAGTGCGTGAAGTTGCGATACTTACCCATTGCTTACCCACTAAACACGGCTGACAAGTGAGGGATGGTGCACTCAGGTGTAAGAATTTTTAAGGGCGCAATAAATCGTAATTACTGCCAAACAACCTCTCTGGCGCTGAAAATATAATTTTACTGGGGTGGAGTCTCATTCCTTTATAATTTAATTACTATTGGAGATTAAAAAATGTATACGTTTCTTATTGTTTCCGTCTCATTTATCTCTCTTAATCTCATCTTTCTTTCCCTCCCTTTATTGCACTTGGTGTGAATGATTTTACGGAGATAAAGGCGAGTTATTGTAACAGCCTATATTCAATGGCCCAGAAATTCGTGTCGGGGGCTTCCCGCGGGTGCAAGCCCCCGACCTGCACTTACCTACCATGCGGCCATTGAGCTGTGGGCCCGCTCCAACTGCCGGTGTGCAGTGCTTGCCTATCCCAGGGGCGCAGTTAGTTTGATGCGTCCCCTGGGATCACGTGGGCCACGGGGAGCCAATCGGAGCAGGGAATGCTTCATTCATAAATTTGACAAGAGCTGTCAAAACTTATAAATACTACGGGTCCCAAAACATCACTAAATCGTCAAATAAATTTTAAAAAATCACATTTTGAAAATAACTATAAATTACATGAAATAACTATTTTAAGCAAAAATTTCAATTTTTGAAAACAATAATTTTATTTTCTAATGGGGCTAAAAATAAACTTACCTTTCTTTAAAGTATTTAAAAATAATAAACCTGTGGAAAAAATGTTTTAATTTTAATTAATTCACCGCTTACCTTGTAAAAAGCAGGCCTTACGACTGCTTTTTAAATGTGTAACTCCTGGAGACTTACCTTCCTGGGAAAACCGGCAAAAAAAGTAAGTGCGATGCGCACGCGCAGCCTCTCCTGCATAAGTGTTCGAACTCTGAACCCCTTCTTTCAGGGGAACGCAAGTGCCGGTTTCCCACGCATGCACAGTGCATGCAGGAAACTGGCACTTCCATTGGGCCAATGGGTGAGTACCCCGTGTGTACTCACCCATGGAGACCCGAAGTTCTGGGTCATTATTTTTTAAATGTGAGGAACTTTTAAATGTTGGTGTTCAGAGAGAATTGTGTGACCTCGTTCAAAAAATACAGAAAGCTAAAATGCAGGTACAGCAAGCAATAAGGAAGGTAAATGGCATGTTGGCCTTTATTGCAAGTGGGTTGGTGTATAAGAGTAAGAATGTCTCGCTACAATTTTATAGGGCCTTGGTGAGACCACGCCTAAAGTACTGTGTGCACAGATTTGGTTTCTTTATCTAAGAAAGCATATACTTGCCTTGGAGGCGGTTCAACTAGATTGATTCCTGGGGTGAGAGGGCTGTCCTATGAAGAGAGATTGTGTAGAATGGGCCTATACTCTCTGGAGTTTAGAAGAATGAGAGGTGATTTCACTGAAACATATAAATTCTGAAGGGGATTGACAGGGAAGATGCTGAGAGGTTGTTTCCCCTGGCTGGATTGTCTAGAACTAGGGGGCATAGTCTCAGGATAAGAGGTAGGCCACTTGAGGCCGAAAGGAGGAGAACTTTCTTCACTCAAAGGGTTGTGAATCTTTGGAATTCTCTGTCCCAGAGGACTGTGGATGCTGAGTCTTTGACATATTTAAGGCTGAGATAGATAGATTTTTGGACTCCATGGGGATCAAGTGATATGGAGATTGGCAGGAATGTGGAGTTGAGGTCAATGATCAGCCATGATCTTATTGAATGGCGGAGCAGCCTCGAGGGGCTGTGTGGCCTTCTCCTGCTCCTATTTCTTATGTTCTTGTGTTCTTATTTTCTGCCTTCGATTGGAAACATTCGCTACTCTCCACACTTGACCACAAACATCAGATAAACTGAAGGGTGACTGATTGTGTAAATCAATCAAAATTTTTAGGCAATAATTTGTGGCGTACTGTACTACGCACAAAACCTTACCTACATTTTCTAAGTGCGGCGTCCGTGGACACCAGCAAAATAAGAACGCGTTAGGATACCCTTCAAATAACGGCGAAGACTCCCATGCACTCGAATGAGAAGAATATTACCCTTCACTTTACGTAACATATTTTTAGCCATTGAGCTCTTGACCTGGAAGCTCACTAAACGCACGTTTTTTAATCTAGCTAATATAGCCGCTATCAAACCAATTTGCACAGTTTCATCGTGGTTACCAACATTTTCCTCCAAACATTTGAGGCAGGACGCGTTGGGAGCAGGAAATTGCATTTGCAAAGAAGCCCTGACCCCAAACACACATCGGCAGCTCTCTGAAGGAATCATCAAAGCTTTATTTCCTAAATATTTAGTAAGATTACTTGAAGGTGAAAATAAACCCCATCGTTATCATTGACGGTTCTGATTCAGGTCACTGTGTTCGGAATAGCATCAGGTCTCCCGAGATATAACACATCGCAATGAATGCGATCTCCCCAGTATCACGTGAAATGTGCAGCAATGCGTGGAAGTATAGTAGAATAGTCTCAATACACACAATCAGTCATTTTCTCACCTTCAGTGTTTATCATAAAATATTGCGACTGTTATTTAAGAATTAATTATTAACAATTTATAAATGTTCCCAGGTTGTTCGGCTTTGACGTCTGAAGTCTATTGTGTGACGTTAAACAGCAGCGTACAGCCGAAGGGAAGTGTAAGAATATTTGCCTCACGAGGTATGTCCTGGGACTGGTCAGTGTCGTATAACAGTCAGAGTGAGCAGGATCACTGGTTAAGTTGAAAAACTTAACTGTTGAAAGGTCGATATCCCTGGAAGTGGTGACAATACTGAGGCCGGGTCCAGACTGTAAGGAAGAGAGAGGTAAATAACAAACCCAAGAATTGACTTAATGCTCCGAACTTGGTCCCAACCTAATATTGGGGAGGAAAGAAAGTTAACTCGCATTATTCTTAACCATAGGGTCATTTTCATTCATTTCATATTTCATCGCACATTGCACATTAGTTGGCACACACACATACACACTCCACTCAACTTGAATCACAACTTCAAGCAGCAGTCACAATAGAGAGAGAGAGAGAGAGAGAATGCAGCCTGCAACCTTGAAGAGGGAAGCACAGGCTTTTAAAGAGACAGTACACAGAAGATGAAGGAACACATTCGGCAGTTTTTTTAATCCTCAGCCCTAGGGGTTCTGAGGGTTCGGGGAAATTCCTTCCCCGGGCATCATCACCAGCTTAGTCTGGCTCCAGAGTCTCCACCTTACATCCAATTTTTTTCCTGCAAGCAAACGGAGGTTCCTGTACTAAGGAGGACCTGGAAAGGTCCATCCCACCATGGTTCAAAAGTACCTCGAACCGGTTGCTGAACCATCACCCATTGTCCCACACAAGGGGGTGTTTTCCAACCCCCCCTCAGTCTTTTGGCATCCTCTGCCTCCTGTAGGTGTTGATCTCCAAAGTGATTGGCCTGACGCATACGTAGGTACGTCAGGAGGGTTGTTTGGAATTGGGAGGTGTCCCCTCATCTATCAGCAAGGATGTCGGGTTCATTTGAGGGTCAGTTACCACCTCGGTCCGGACCCCCTACCTAACAAACAAGCCTCCCATCTCGCACGCCTCTGGTTGGAGATAGTTTAGAGGCTGCCCGTGAGAAGTTTAACGAGGCTGTGATGGGTGTGTAGGATTACCTTACCGGGACCTACCATGGGCTCTATTGCTTCTACCGCACAATCAGTGGCAGCCAGGCATGGGGGCTGTCCCATCATGGAGGACGGTACCGGGCGAGAATAACTACTGGTCGTATACAATTATCCCGGAATTGTCCCACCACTGCACTATATGCCCGGTTGCCCACCCAGTTCCACAGGTGGAAGGGTTTTGTGGGGTCCGGGAGACCCAGGGCAGGTGCATTGGCCAAAGTGATTTTGATCATATCAAAGGCTTCGACTGCCTCAGGTGTCCAATCCAGTCTTGCCTCTCCCAGGGGCCTTCCCTTTAGGAGGATACTTAAGGGACTCGCCAATTCAGTGAAGTCGGCTACGTATGTGCGTCAGTAATTGAACAATCTCATCACGCTCCGCAGGCCAGAGACAGTGACAGGTCACGAGTACCCTCTCGGGAGTCAGGGTTCTTCCCTCTGGGGAGATGATCTGACCGAGATAAGTAACCCAGGGAAGCCCAACTTGAGATTTGGTCGGATTCAGTTTAAACCCACCCAGGATTAAAGTCTCCAAGACACTCATCAGGGCGTCCAAATGAGCTGAGGGCGAGGGGCTACCAATGAGAATATCACCTTCATACTGAAGGCAGGCGGAATCTTGTATGCAGGTATCCACTAGTGCCAGTTGGAGAGCCTTTTCTAGACTCTCGTGAAAAATAGTGGGGGCATTCTGGAATCCCTGGGGCAGCCGGGTCCATGTATACTGAGTGGGCCGGACAGTAAACGCGAAGCGTTCTTGAGACCCAAGGTCCAGAGGACATGTCCAGAATCCCTTGTGAGGGGGTGGTGGTGGGAGGAGGAGGGCCTGTAGTCCCTCCAACTCTCGGTCGGACAAGCCCCCCCTGGTGGTCCCTGGGGACCCTGACCGGGTCGTCGGGGTCCTTGTCCATCCTTCCCTCCACTCTTTCCGTAACAAGTGGCCTGATGGTGTCCAGGGCGCCCGCAATTGGTACACCGTTTCTTCCTCATGGGGCAATCACTATATAGGTGACCGGATATGTGACAGTTGTAACATCTAGATGATTTAACCATGGAGTGACATTTCACCTCGATGATATCTTTTACGTCTTGTATTTTTACCCATACATCGATGTTGGAATTGTGTCGCGGAATGAGAAGGACAACGCTAGACATTTCTTGGGGCGTGAAAGGCTGGTACTCGCTCATGTCACCCCTATCACCTATCTCTCAATTGTTGGCATTCACTTCTGGATTCATCCAGACGGGGACCATGGGTTTGGATTTCCCGGCCCCAGATTGAGGCATTGCTGAAGGCGAGATACGGTTGTATTCCAGGGGGGGGGGGGGGGGGGGCACGTGGGTTGTGGGGTCTTGTTTTGTTGAGCCTCTATGGCCTCAACAATTCACCCCAATCCTTTGAATCATCTAGATTCTCAGTCTCTGCTGGCTCTAGGCGCAGGAGACTACTAACTCAAACTTTAGCCTCCTGATCAGGTCTCAAGAAGTCCTGTAGCGGAGACATCTTTCCCCTTTTATCCACGATTATGGGTCCAATCTGATCCAACCAACTAGCACACAAAACCACCCCATAGTTAGCTTGCTTAGCATCCTTTTGCCTCGCCCACACTTTATTTGATCAGCTACCGGAATCATTTCTTTACACCCATTCCTGATCATTTCACTTTGGTATTTTAAATTAGCCTCTTGGACCCGTTTAACAACAGTGACACTGGAGGCCATAGCTGGAACGTCCGGTGAAAGGGGTTTCCCCTCGTCACCCACCTCTATCGTTACGTATACCCTTAGGCTCTATCTTATACTTTTACTTATTTACTTCACACTAATCTTATATGTAATCGGCACAAACGTATCACCTTAGACTCTAAATCAGCTTATACTCTAAATCTGAATTACACATTCAGGTCTAGTCAATTCCATCAATCCGTGGTCTCCGTGAGGAATAATTTAACTACGTGGGCAATTTTAACACTGTGGCAGGTGCTTCCCCAAACCCTTCCTGTCTCCAATGGTGAGCCTAGCCCCTTTCTGCCGAGACACGCATCTCAATTCCATAGGCCTACCGACATCACCCTCAAAGGCTTTATACAGGACACCTCCCTTTCTCGAGCGCAGGGGCGAACACCCTGCCCCAACCTTCACCCTTCAATACAGGACCTGTTTGAGCATCCTACCTGGAGGTGTGGGTTCGAATCCCACTTCTGGCACCAATTGTTAGACTCGAATTTTCGGAGCAAAACCAAACGGAGAGAGGTAACTGCTGACAAAGTTAAAGTTTATTAGAAAACGGCTGGGAGGCCTTGTGCACAAAGGGAAAGAGGCTAGATTCCTCAAGCTCGCACCTAACTCTCAAAGGAAAAGCTGCAATACAAGCATGTTTATAGCTTTCAATGAGCAACACCCACCGGTTACAAAATGTGGGCGTACATGTACAAGCAGCGTCACTACATTACTCTCTTATTGGTTGATGTGGTTGGCACTCAACTTCCAGGGCCTGCCTTGAGGTGTCCTGTGACTCTAATCATCTCACACTAGTTGTAGTTACTTCTTATCAGTAAGTGCATAGTTTTCAGACATTGAGACTCCACAAAGTAGCTTTCAGCAAGGCCGCAACCATACTTATAACCCCTGCTGTTATTGTGCTAGCCCTGGAGATGCGCAGTTACTTCATTAATCTCTCGAGAAAAGCTTGTTGGGATAAACAATGTCAGCTCAGGCTTCGAGCAAACATTCCAAAGGGAGATAAGGATTGTCTCAGAAATGGCGGTTTCCTTTTAGTGTTTAACTTGGTGGCCATAACTTGTGGGATTTCAGAGACTTCTCTTATAAATGTTGTATAACCAAATTCTACAGTAGCAGCTAGTGCGTGAAGGTTTGTAACTCCAAAAGGACATGAGTCTCCCCTAACCATCGAGCAAACAAACCAAAAAGCCACATATTCTGTGGCTAGTGTCCTTATCTCTTAGAAGGGCAAGCTATGTTGAACACTGCTTCTGTGTGAAGCTGATAACAACATTCCAGAATGTTTGGAGATACGTGGGGTGGCGGCCAGCAGTCTGGCAAATCTGCTTTGGTCAGCTATTCTACAGTACTAGTTAAAAAGAGTTAGGTCAAGCATCCCATCATGCTTTGCAGCTATCTAAGTGCTAAATGTACGCTTTTAGTACATATATATCTCAATAATGTAAAGCTATTCATCCTTTAAATATGATTTCTAGCATTACAGCCTAATGGTTTATGTATTAGAGATTGGAGGATTCAGGCTTTGGTTCACAGGCCTAATTTTGCAAGCCAACAGTAAAGTTGGTTAAATTATTGGCACTTAATGTCATTTCTTGATGCACTACAATAATGTGACATTGATTACATGGGGTCAGATATTGTAGCACCTGGACAAATGTCTAAAATACCAAGAGTTTGGCCAGTAATGTACAAATTTCTCCATAATTGTTACTATATTAAGAGGATTTACTAATTCAAGTTGTTCCTGTCACAGTATTTTACACCTTAGAAATAAAAGTTGGTAGCGATCATAGAATCATAGAATCGTGCAATGATACGCACAGCGGGACGCCATTCGGCCCATGGTGCTTGTGCCGGCTCTTTGTTAGTGTTATCCGATTAGTCCCATACCCCTGCTTTTTTCCCGTTGCCCTGTATGTTTATCCTTCAATTATTTTTCCAATTCCTTTTTGAAAGTTACTATTGAAACTCCTTCCACCACACTTTCAGACAGGGCATTCCAGATCACAACAACTCGCTGCGTAAAAAATTTCCTCATGTCTACCCTGGTTCAACATAAAATCACTTTAAACGGGTGCCTCTAGTTAGCGACCCTTCTGCCACTCAAAACAGTTTCTCCAAATTTACTCCAGCAAAACCGTTCATGATTTTAAAACTTCTGGCAAATCTCCTGTTATGCTTTTCTACATGTATGAGAACAATCCCCGCTTCTCCAGTCCTTATACATAACTGAAGTACCTCAGCACTTATATTTGAATTGGTGTCGCCCATGACATAAATTCTGATCGTGGATGTTGTGTACACGTCAATGTATTAATGTATACATTTCCATAATTAGCAGCGCCTAGCAACTGCAAAAATCACAACCTGCTCAGTTGGCAATTGTCTTCTGTCTCTGTAGTTGCACTATTTGATTACATTGCTAGTATTGATATATTTACATTGTTGCATCAACCACCCCAACACACTCTCCACGACTTTCTAATTCAAAAAATGACAATTTACCTCTATTCTTGGTTTTCTATGTCCAAGCCAGCTCCCGTTAGAGCCACGCCTTTCAGGGGTGAAATTAGAATAAACTTCTACACACAAAGGGTCGTAGAGGCTTGGAACTCTCTTCCGCAAACAGCAATTGATGTCAGATCAATTGTTAATTTTAAAATGGAGATTGATTGCCTTTTTAAAATTAAGTTATTAAGGGATATTGGCAAAAGGCGGGTATGTGGAGTTAGGTCACAGATCAGTCATTGAATGGCGGAACACGCTCCAGGGGCTCAATGGCCTACTTCTGTTTCTATGTTCCTATGAATCTATAAACGGGCCCTAAGGGATAGGGCAGGACGAATGACAGGAGGATGGAGAGTCACGGCAGTCTTTAGTGGCGAGTGTTTGGTTAAAAAGATTAGAGTATTAGGGTTAAAAAGTGTTCTAGTACAGCTATAACACTGGCATATTTCCGACAATATAGAAAACTGCCCAAGTTGTCCTGTCCACATCAAGCAAGATCAATCCAATCCGGCCAATTATTGCCCCATCAGTCTACTCTAAATCATCAGCAAAGTGATGGAAGGTTTCATCGAGATTGTTATCAACCAGCACTTACTCACTGATGTCCAGTTTGGTTTCCACCTGGACCACTCGGCTCCATACCTCATTACAGTATTGGTGCAAACATGCACAAAAGAGCTGAATTCCAGAGGTGAGGTGATAGTGACTGTCCTTGACGTCAAGGCAGCATTTGTCTGAATGTGTCATCAAGGAGCACTAGTAATATTGAATTCAATGGGAATTGGGGGGAATGCTCTCCACTGGTTGGAGTCATACCTAGCACAAAGGAAGATGGTTGTTGTTATAAATCTCATCATTCATCAAGAAACTACTCATGAAATAACTCTGGACGGCCAGCTGGCGGTGCCGTCCAAGGAGTATAAATACTCGGGTTTCGGCCCCAGCTTTCCAGGGACATTTTGTAAGACAAGGAACTAGTGAAGTACAACTAGACCTCCATGTTCTGAAGCAAGTTGATTAAAGCCTTGTTTATGCTCAAACCAAGTGCGTAGTGAGTTTTATTACGTCAATTTAATCAACTTGATATCGACTCCATGCTTTGGGTGATTCGGGACTCAAACCATAGAAGGGAACTCAGACAAGTAATCGATCCATCATGGAGAAGCTACTCAGAACAGCTTGTCTCGACCTGGACCCGAATTCACTTAAAGCCGCTAAGGTATGGAAACACTGGTATCGTACCTTTAGCAACTTCCTTGAGGAGTGTGGTGAGAATGTTCCTAACAAGTTACGACTGCTTGCTAATTATGTATCCCCTCATGTGTTTGATTATATTGAAGACTGTGTAGACTATGACGCCGCTATCTGAATACTACAGCAGCTATATGTCAAGTCCCCAAATGAAATTTTTGCTCAGGATCTACTGGCCACAACTCGACAATAACCCGGGGAATCACTTGACTAATTCCTTCAGAAACTTCACAGGCTCAGCAAGGATTGCAATCTTAAAGCTGTTACAGCTGAGCAGTACCAGGAGGAGTTAATTCGTGATACCTTTATTAATGGGATTGCATCTCCCTTCATATGTCAGCATCTGTTGGAGAATAAAATCCTCAAGTTACAGGCTGCCTATGACCATGCATGTTCTCTGGACTTAGCAAAGAGGAATGCAGACACCTATCTTTCACCACGAACATGGGCTGCTGCTATCACTTTTAGTGACTCTTTCGATAGGCCTCGGGTGGAAGCCCTCATGGATGACGACTCCAACCCGGCTTATGAAAACGCTACCCTAAAAACCTACACTGATGACGACCCCGCCCTAGTGGCATCTTGGCAATCTGGAAGGAAGTGTTTCTTCTGTGGGGGTGCATTCCATTATAGGAAATTTTGTCCTGCTCGTAATGCGTCCTGCAATCATTGCAGCAAGAAAGGTCACTTTTCTAAGGTATGCCAGTCAAGAGACGCTGTTAGTAAGAAAGGCCACTTTTCTAAGGTATACCGGTCGAGAGCTCCTGTTAGTTTTGCAGCTTCTATCTATAAAACTGCTCCTCCCCCAAGAGCCACTACTAAGGTTACAGCTGCAATCTATAAAACTGCTCCTCCTCCAAGAACCACTACTAAGGTTACAGCTGTCAAGGGTAAAACTGCCCCATCTCCCATCACAGCTGTTTTTCCCCAAAGTCTGTCCCATGCAGACACGAAGGTTTCAGTAAATTGACACATTTTAGTGCAGTAATCGACTCATGCAGCTCTGACAGCTTCATTAGTGAGTGGGCTGTCAGTAAGTTAAAACTGCGTATTTACCCCTCAGACAGGGAAATTGCAATGGCTCTGACCACACTGACCATCAATTCTTCTGGCTTTTGTCTTTTTGACCTTATTCTCAATGGCCGCACTTATTTCTCCACCCGGCTCAGGGTGCTCAAGAACCTATGCAGTGATGTGCTCCTGTAACAGGATTGCCAGCAACAACACAACAGACTCACTTTCGAGTTTGGAGGGTCAAAGCCGGAGCTTACTATTTCCAAAGTACCGTTTTGTGCACTTTCGGCGGCTTCGCTGAATGAGCCCTCCTTGTTTGACAATATTTCCCCCCGATGTAAGCCCATAGTCACTAAATCATGACGTTTCAACCAAGATGATTGATCCTTTATCGAGACAGAAATCTCTCGCCTTCTAGCTGACGGTATCATTGAGCCATGTTCATCTTCCTGGCGGGCTCAAGTTGTCGTTGTTAAAACTCATCTGAAGCAACACAAGAAACATCTTTGCATCGATTACTCGCAAACTATTAACCAGTATACCGACCTGGATGCCTACCCACTACCACGCATCGATGACATGGTCAATAACCTTGCCAACTACAAGGTATTTTCAACTTTTGATTTAAAGAGCGCATGTCATCAAGTGCTGTTAAAGGACTCTGACAATAAGTATACATTCTTTGAGGCCAATGGTTGGCTTTACCAGTTTTGTCGCCTTTCATTTGGGGTCACCAATGGGGTGGCTGTCTTTCAACGGGCAATGGATAGCCTAGTCAAACAAGAGAACTTAACGGACACTTTTCCATATCTGGATAATATCACCATTGCTGGTCATGATCAGAAGAAGCATGATGCCAACCTCCAGAAATGTTTTGATGTTATCTGTCATCGCAACTTAACCTTAATTGAGACAAATCTGTGAAATCAATACCATCAGTCAACATCCTTTGCTACTGGGTGGGCAACGGTGTCATCAAACTGGATCTGGAGCGACTTCATCCACTTCAGCAGCTCCCTCCCCATACGAATCTCGACTCTCTTCGTCGGGCACTCAGCATGTTCGCCTATTATGCGAAATGGATACCCCACTTCTCCAACAAAATCCAGCCCCTGCTTCACGCAAAGTCATTTCTATTAGAGGCAACGGCTATTTCAGCTTTCAACCTCCTCAAGCGACAACTGGAAAAAGGCACGCTTCATTCCATTGATGAAAATCTTCCTTTCATGGTCAAGAGCGATGCATCGGATGTGGCGATCTCTGCTACCTTGCATCAAGGTGGTCGACCCATTGCATTTCTGTCCAGAAATTTGCAGGGTAGCGAGCTCTATTATCCTCCTGTCGAGAAGGAGGCTACGGCCATCATCGAAGTGGTACGTAAATGGAGTCATTTTCTCGCTCATCACCATTTCACACTTATATCCAATCAGCACTCCATGGCCTTTATGCTGGATAACTGGAAATGCAGTAAGATCAAGAATAACAAAATACAACTCTGGAGGATGGAATTGGCTGCCTTTGGATACAATATACATTATCGACCCGGCAAAGAGAAAGTGGCCCCGGATACCCTCACGCAGGCATTCTGCTCTTCTATGTCAACTTCGACTCTGGCGGATCTTCATACTGACTTATGCCAAACTGGCGTTACCCGTATGTTGCACTTTGTGCGATCTAAAAATCTGCCATAACCTACAGAAGATGTGAAAAGAACATGCTCCTCCTGTAGAATTTGTGCGGAATTAAAACCACAATTCTTCCATCCATTGGATGGCTCGCTCATACACTTTATGCAGCCTATGCAGTGACTCATCATTGACTTTAAAGGGCCATTGCCCTCCTCAACGTGGAACATCTACTTACTGACTATGGTGGACGAATACTCATGCTTTCCCTTTGCTTTCCCCTGTCCCAATATGCTTACTTCCACAGTGATCAAATGCCTTGATCAAGTCTTTTCCCTTTGCGCTATGGCCAATTACATCCACTCTGATCGGGGTCCCTCCTTCATGTCAAGTGAACTCAAAAGTTATCTCTCCCAACGGGGAATTGCCACAAGTAAAATGATACCGTACCATCCCATCAGTAACAGACAGGTTGAGAGATACAACACTATCATTTGGAACGCTGTTTATCTTGCAGTGACATCACGCAACCTACCAGAGCTGCAGGGGGAAACTATGCCCCCTGACGTGATGCATTCCATCAGGTCTCTCCTTTCTATGTCTACCAATGTCACACCTCACGAGCGATTCTTCAGCTTCTAGCGTCACTCCACCCATGGGACGTCTCTACCATCATGGTTGGCAGCTCCCGACCCCGTGCTGCTCCAAAGATTCATCTGATCATCTAAAGCCGATCCTCTCATCGATGAGGTGGAACTCACCAACGACAACGCCACGTATTTGCACATGCGGTACCCTGATGGCCGGGAGTCCACTGTTTCTCTCCGGGACCTGTCTCCCTGTCTGGCCGGTTCCACGGACCCAACCGATAGAGGGGCCCACGGGGATGATGCCGACACTCTGCGCTCCCCCAAAAGTGATGCCCTACCTGGGGTATCGAGAGACCTGCCAGCTGCCCCACTGGATCCACTCGGGCAGCCGAGCGCTCCCCGTGGGATGGCCACCCATGGCCAGGACGCAAGGCAATCCCCGGCTATCCAACAGGATGAAGCCAGTTCTGCACCTGTGGGGACCCACGCCCGGAGTCACGATCTCCCCAGCCTCCCTCGGGTCGATCAGAGCAACATGGTCCCTGTCGGTCCACTGGTACAGATCAATTGGACCAGGGACCAAGATACCGTCCGGGGAGACGTGCCTTCTAGCCATAAACAAAAATCTAAAAGACTGCGGCTATTCATGGTCTGCCTGATCCGCTAAGAGGAAGTTGTCAGATTTCCAAATCTTTTAGGCAGGAAGAATGTTATAAATCTCATAATTCATCCAGAAACTCCTTGTGAAATAACACTGGACGGCCAGCTGGTGGCGCTGTCCAAGGAGTATATATACTCGGGCGTCGGCCCCAGCCTACCAGGGACATTTTGTAAGAAAAGGAACTACAACTAGACCTCCATGTTCTGAAACAAATTGATTAAAGCCTTGCCTTATGCTCAAACCAAGTGCGCAGTGAGTTTTATTACGTCAGTTGTGGTAGTTGGAAGCCAATCATCTCAGCCCCAGGACATCGCTGCAGGAGTTCCTGATGGCAGTGTCCTAGGCTGAACCATATTCAGCTGCTTCATTAATAACCTTCCGTCCCTCATAAGGTCAGAAGTGTGGATGTTCACCGAGGACTGCACAGTATTCAGTGCCATCCTCAACTCCTCAGAAAATGAAGAAGTCCATGCTCGCCTGCTACAAGGCTTGGAATGTATTCAGGCTTGGGCTGATAAGTGGCAGGTAACCAGTTCTGACGAAAGGTCATCGACCTGAAACGTTAACTCTGTTTCTCTCTTCACAGATGCTGCCTGACCTGCTGAGTTTCTCCAGCATTTTCTGTTTTTATTTAAGAAGCAAAAGATGGCTCTAGATGAAGTGTAAATACAATTGCTGAGTGATCGACAGCTGCCATGTGAGAGAGAGAGAAAAAAATTGAAAAAAGATAGGGGCCGAGGTAACGTCCTGAAATTGTTGAACTCGATGTTGAATCCAGAAAGCTGCAAAGTTCCTAATCGAAAGATGGTGTCCTGTTCCTCGAGCTTACATTGAGCTTCATTGGAAGAGTGTAAGAGACCAAGGACGGAGAAGTCAGCGTGGGAGTGAAGCGGAGAATTGAAGTGACAAGTGACCAGAAGCTCGGGGTCACTTTACGGATGGAACGGAGGTGCTCCGCAATGCATTCACCCAATCTGCCTTTGGTCTCCCCAATTTAGAGGAGATCACATTGTGAGCAGCGAATACAGTATACTAATTTGCAAGAAGTACAAGTAAATCGCTGTTTCACCTGGAAGTAGTGTTTGGGGCCCTGGACAGTTGGAAGAGAGGAGGTAAAAGGGTATGTATTGCATCTCCTGCGCGTGCATGTGAAGCTGCTGGGCGAAGGGGAAGGGGTGCTGTGGGTGATAGAGGAGTGGACCAGAGTGTCACGGACCGAGTAGTCCCTTTGGAATGCTGAAAGGGGAGGTGAAGGGAAGATGCATTTGGTTTTGGGATCACGCTGGATGTGGTGGAAATGGCGGAGGATGATCTGTTGAATGTGGAGGCTGATGGGTTGAAAGGTGAGGACAAGGGGAACCCTATTGTTGTTCTGGAATGGAGGGGAAGGGGTGAGAGCAGAAGTGCGGGAAATAGAATGGACATGGTCAAGGGCCGTGTCAACCACAGTAGAGGGGAATCCTCAGTTAAGGAAAAAGGAAGACATGTCGGAAGCACTAGTATGGAAGGTGGCATCATCAGAGCAGATGCCGCAGAGATGGAAAAGCTGGGAGAATGGAATAGAGGTAATTGCCCAAGATGTAATTGTTTATGTGTCAACTTAGACAGTGATCCTGAGCCGGCATCACTGAATATGTTAATTACAGAAGGGATCATGAGCTGGAACTTTGATTACATCCCCAACATGGCCCAGGGACGCTAAAACCAATTTATAGAACCACTGAAATTGCAGTGCAGGAGGAGGCCATTGAGTCAATTCCGCCTGTGCCAGTACCACATCGTCACCTGGAGCTCTCTCACTTCATTTGCTGTCCTTTCCCTGATACCCTTTCAACGTTGATGGGTGAAAATCCTGGAAGTCCCTACCGAACAGCATTGTGGGTGCACTTTAGCCACTTGCACTGCAGCGTTTAAGAAGGAAGCCCGCCATCATCTTCTCAAGGGCAATTGGGGATGGGCACTAAATGGCGGCCTTGCCAGCGACGCTCATATCTCCAGAATAAATTAGGAATTACATATCTAATTGCCATTTGTATTATATTATATTAACTGCCTCATTAGCCACTTACATTAAAATATTCGGTGTCTCAATAATCCTTTATGTGAGAAACATATAGTATAACCCCTTTTTGCCATTTACGCCTTTATTACCCCAGTCTATGCTGGATAAATGAGGTCATCCATTAAGCCAGGTTTCTGTTATTTTCATTATTTCATACTCCCATGTGCCTACTTTTGCCTACAGTTCACCAACCTTACTTAGCATGCTCAAAGCATTTACACACGTGCTCTCTAAACACATTTTATTCTGCCTCGTATTTCAATCCTGTCTGATCCCTACCTACTCTTTATTCTAATGCGGTTTGTGTCTCTCAGTCATCTGTGCAACTAGTTTCTTATCTCTAACGCTTCATTCTGGTGCGCCGCTCCCATAGCACTAGTTAACATCCCCGCGAGGACATTGGTCCCTGACCTGTTGTGGTGCAACCCTTACATGGAAGGAAGGAAGAAAGCTAGAAAGAAGCAAAGCAAGAAAGAAAGCTAGATAAAAATAAAACTCGACAGAAAAAATGCAGAATGTAAGCAAAAAAAAGAAAGCAAGAAAGAATGACAGACTGATTTGAGAGGACAGACGTGGCTATTTAACATTGCACCTGAAAAACGACATCTCCGACAGTGCAGCACACTCCAACACAGCACTGAAGTGGCAGTCTAGATTATCTGTTGAAGTTCCTGGAGTGGGGAATGAACCCACACTCGTCTGACACGGATGCAAGAGTGCTACAAATGATGGAGATCTAACAGAACGGGAGATCTATAAATTATCAAATTTCCCATGGCGAGTAAGAGATTCTGCAGGTCTGTACCAAGTTGAGTTTCTGAGATGTGTAACTAGGAACTGTGCACGCCTCGCGTGAAATAATTTAGAAACCTGTTTATAAGAAACAGAAATGAAGAATAAGTGAACTTATGCCAAGCAAATCCTTCACTGTCTCATATTCTGGTTATAACGTTGGTGTGCTCTTTATCTTCACCTCCTCGAGCCCAAGAGGCGCACACTTGACCGCATCTTGCAAAGAAGTGGTGTAGGCATCCAAAGCCTATTCTGGCTGGACCAAGTGAACCGTTGCAGAGTCTCCCTGCTCTCTGCTACAACTGCCCACTGCCTTATAATTGCCCGGGAGAGCAATGGGAATTCACCGTTTCTTTCTCCCTCTACCAACCACCTGCTTAAACACTTCTCCGATAACAACATATGCTAAGAGCTCATGGATTTCTTTGTCATCAAATAGAGACCGTCCACGCAGCTACCTCTACAGCTTTCTCCTTTCACCTTTCTCACCAGACTAAATCTCTCCTGCACGTCATAAGATACATTTGAATCCTTGTTTCCCTATATCACCTCTTCCTTCTTCCCCACATGCACCCTCTAAGCTCAGCTAATCCACATGAACCACCTCCTGCTCCATAGACCTACTTCAGACTTAATCACTGACCATCCAACTTATTTTTCTGGCTCCCATCAAACCTAACATTTTAATTGCTGCCTTTCCTAAGAGACTATCCCCTTTCGTTTGGAAACCGATGTCACCACCCCTTCCTGTAAACTCACTCTCGACTGCTCCCTTCTTTCAAACTGCTATTACATCTCCAACCTCCCTTTCCTCCCTTAAGACAGTCAGAATGTTGTCACCTTACAGTTGCGTGCCCATATCCCAAGCAGCCCTTGTTTCAATCTCTCCACCCAGTTTCCATCTCTCACACACCTAAACGGCCCTAACCAAGGCCATGAATTACAATATGTGTGACTGTGACCATGGTGCGTAAACTCATCTTTCGTTCGTTCTCAACCTCTCAGTAGCCTTTGACGTGGTCAAGCAAATCACCATTCTTCAACTCTTCTCCTCTGTTGTCGAACCTGCTTAGACTTTCGTTACTTGTCAAGAAACAACAGTGACTCCGCATGTGTTAGTAAATTTTGCATTTCAAAATCAAAAAAATTACCTTACTCTTTGCTGTCTCAGACACGTGATTCGAGCAGTCGAATTAAGTGCAGACGTTAGAAAATCACACTTCACAAACGAAGGCAAATTTCCGAAACCGCAGTTACATGATGTCAAACGTCATTGCGACATCTCTAATTGAAAATAAACCGCAAACCATTTTTAACAGTTGCAAACTCGCAGTTACTGCAGAGGGTCATCAGTTGAATCTGTTGCTCAGAATGTCGGCGGCTTTGCTTTTCCTGTCCCTGACTCTCCGGCAGATTATTTCCACAGGTGCCTCTTTATTCATTGTCCCAGCTACTTTAATTTATATATCCGAAGTAGTTTCCACATTCATTTAGTGAACCGCAATACCTCTATCTAGGTTCTTTTTGTCTTCTATCTCGTGTCTAATACAATTAACCTGTAATTGACTATATTTTCTGACAGCAGCGGACAGCAATACGTTCAGTGTGACTCAAGCGCCAAAACAAGCGACTGTGTCCAGAGGGGGGAACATCACCTTCTACTGCTTGTTCCCCATCTCGCAGGACAATTCCAGGGTAAGAGTGTATTGGTGGAAACAGGGTGAAAATGAATACCAGCGCACAAGCGCCGATAACAGAAAACGATTTGGCCGGAAAAGTAAAGCGAGCGCGTTCTTTCAGTTGCTGAGCGCGACTTTCCAGACTCTGGAATCTATCACTGTGCAGTGTTCCATCGGGGAATATTTCGAGGAAATGGAACCGGATGACATCTAATTGTGCATGGTAAGTGTGAAACACAGGAGAGCGGCACAGTCGTAAGTATATCGAACATAACAAACGGGGATGTTTTGTGATTACTTTATTGCACCGCCTTTGGCAGTATATGTTAAGTCTGTGAATTATTTAGTTAATTAAGACACAGACTAATGAGTAACAATAAAAACAGGTCTTT
Organism: Somniosus microcephalus; assembly: GCF_052327205.1. Taxonomy (NCBI): domain Eukaryota; kingdom Metazoa; phylum Chordata; class Chondrichthyes; order Squaliformes; family Somniosidae; genus Somniosus; species Somniosus microcephalus. The sequence continues at coordinate 188,074,111 of NC_140992.1, forward strand.
ACTGGTTGGAGGTAGGGACTATACTGAATACAAGATTACTGCACAGTGCTTATATACCGGTGTGTTCACCCCCGGTATTACGTCTACAGCAGCCTGAGAAAGTAGTACATCTCTTAAGGTGGAGCAGGCTTAAGCTCTCTTAAGGTGGAACAGGTTACATACACAACACTCCTCCCTTCTTAGCTTTATAGTCATCCCCCCATTTAACATAACGTAATAACATATATACATATATAACTTCATGTTTAACGTAACATATCACAGATTCAGTCTCTGCGGAAAACAGTTCACAGATTCAATCTCTGTGGTGTAGTCGGTTCACGTTACTCATTCAATAGTCCTTTCATGGATTTAACAGCTTGAACTTCCGAACTGATTTGGCTCCGTTCGGAGGGACCACGTGTGTGATCTGGTAGAGGTGATAATGGTTCAGATGGGTCATCTTCTGTTTTTACTTTTCCTTTTCTGCTTCTTGGAGACTCTCTGGGCTCCATTGTCAGCTGCCACAGCTGCCAGCTGCATGCGCAGTTCCTCCTTCTCTTCCTCCTGTTTCCGTCATAGAGCCAGCTTCTCCCGATGTTCCGTAGACTTTTGGTGCTCCTCCATGATTTCTGCACTTTGGGAGTCGAAGTTACAAGCTGGGCAGGACAGGACATCGTAATATTCGGTGTCGTCCACCAGGTCATGGTAATATTCGGTGTCGTCCTGAGCTAGACCAGTGAGAGGGTCGTCTATTTCCTCCATACCCAGCTGGACGTTAGCCAGCTCTTGTTCCAAATCCAGACATCTTTCCTGAAGAGACTTCTTCATGTGTACCTCTGCATCCAGCTTTTTCTGGGCTTTCAGCAAGTCGTTTACTAGTGACCTCATTTGTGATTTTAATACTTCAACTTCCTTTGGAGATTGATTGATCGGACTATGCAATCCCTCTACCGGAGCAGCTGTTTCAGCGGTCTGTTGTTCTACATTGACGTGAGTCAGCGTACTTTTGGCATCCAATGGCTGCTCTGTTGCAGTCGTTTCAGTCTGTGTCGTCACATCAGCCATCTCAATGACTTTTGAGAGCTCCGAACCCTTTTCCTTTGAAGATCGCAGCTTGTGTTCATGTTTTTCCCATTTCAGAGTCTTGTCCCTCAGCATATGAAGGAGTTGGCTGACTGTTAACTCTTCTGACACCAGATTATGGCACGCACCTTCAGAACCTGAATCAGCTTTGATTCGTTCGGCCTCCTCGCGCAGATGGTTGGTGTGCTCCTGCTCCATTTTCTCCATCAGTTGCTTCTGTTGCCTTTCCAGATTCTCCCACTCTGTAACAAAGAACTTTTTTATTTCATTCATCTCTTGCTCAAAACGGCAAATCATTTGTTCTAATTGCTGTTGTAGTTTGAAATGGAGTTGAGTTCGAGCCCAGTGTCCCTCAAAAATGTGCATATCAGTAGACTTGACAGACTCAGAATTCTCTGTTAAACTATGTTGTTGTTGCTCAGTGGAATTCTGTGCTGAAACTTTGTCTTTTGCACATGGGTTGGTCTTACCATCATCAGTTCTAGAGTCTGGGCTGATTATCTGCACCGAGTTCTCACTCTTTATGGCTTTTAGCGAATGCCAGTCCATATTTATGTTTCTAAACCACTCCCGGCCTAGTAGTGGTGGACCTCCCTCCGGTGGCACATATAAGTCCATTATTTGACTTCCTTCGCCCTTGTTGGCCACTGCAACCTTTATTGTCCCGATGGGGTACACTCTCTGCCCCGTGTAGGTTGTCAATATAATCTCCGTATCCTGTAGGGGAATATGTTGGAATAACCTTCTGTAATCTTTCTTATTCATGACCGACAATGCCGATCCAGTGTCCAATTCCATTTTTACTTGGACTCCTTCTATCTGAAGAGTAACCCAAATTGTCTGGAGATCTGCACCCTTACCAACGTTGAGTACCCTTAAGCTAGCCAGTTCAATACTGCTTAAGCCAGCCAGTTCATTACTGCTAGCGTCTGAATCGGACTCCTGTTTGGCCACCTTGTGTACTTTTGCGTATTTTCCTTGCGGTGACTTCTTGTTGCTGGTCTTCTTCCCTGACCTGCATACTCTAGCTATGTGTCCAAGCCTACCACAAGTTCTACATTCTTGGTTTTTAAACCAACACTGGTTCTGATCATGCGTTGTCTTTCCACAACGATAACATTTGCCAGAACTCACACCCAATTTGTGTGCACTGAGCTCCGGTGACCGTAGCTGCATTACTGCCGTGCCTCTTGCTGCGGCTTCATGTGCTGCTGCCATAGTGACCGCCTTCTCAAGCGTCAGCTCATTCTCCCTGAGCAGTCGCTTTTGTGTATCCTGTTTAAATAAACCACACACAAATTTGTCTCGTAGTGCATCTGTCAGTCCCGTTCCAAACTGGCAATATTTCGCTAATTTACGCAATTCCAGCAAATATTCAGCATTGCTTTCATGCTGTACCTGCCTTCTGTCGTAAAATTTAAATCGTTCCGCGAGCATCAGTGGCGTGGGGTTTAGATGATCTTTCAGGACAGTAACAATCTCATCGAACGTCTTATCCGCCAGTTCATCTGGTGATAACAGGTGTTTCAATTGCCCGTATGTCTTCGCACCCATTAAATTTAATAATGTTAGAGCTTTATCTTGGTCACGAATTTTATTGGCCTTACAATAATTTTTTACTCTTTCAACATATATGGCCCAATCTTCGAGGTCACTATCAAAGGTGCTAATATTCCCGTGTCTAGGCATTGTAGATTTGCAATTTCTCAGATTTTATTTTCTTTACTTGTTATCAAAGATGGCGGCTTCCCGCTCTTGCCGTCGTCCTCCGCCCACAAAATGGCGGTTTTCCCGCGCTTGGCGGTCTTCACCCGTCCCCCGACGCCGTCTCCCTTCAGCCCCGAGTGCGGCCCTTATCTTCGCCGCGATCGCCCGAGTGCGGCCCTTATCAGCGGATGCGATCGATGGCCCGGCTGCGCCTCGCACTTGAAAGCGGCCCGGCCCTTATCTGCCGATCGCTATCGCCCTGTACCTGTCTTCCCCAGCCCTGTCTTCTACTCCGGTTCACAAGCTGATGGAGGCTTCAGGGTCCTAATGCCTGTCGTTCCAGTGGGGTGGTGTGGTTTGAAACCTCTCTTCAACCGCTGTGGAATAACTGCCGCAGGGTAAGAACCTGACTCGTCGCCAGTGTTAAGTCTGTGAATTATTTAGGTAATTAAGACACAGACTAATGAGTAACAATAAAAACAGGTCTTTACTGGTTGGAGGTAGGGACTATACTGAATACAAGATTACTGCACAGTGCTTATATACCGGTGTGTTCACCCCCGGTATTACGTCTACAGCAGCCTGAGAAAGTAGTACATCTCTTAAGGTGGAACAGGCTTAAGCTCTCTTAAGGTGGAACAGGTTACATACACAACAGTATACACATGCCTATTAATACATTTCTAGGTAAGTTAAGTTGTATGTTCGTGTTCTCTGTGTAGAACTGCTAATTAGATATTCAATGTCACAGGCAGAGTAATGCAAAACGTATCAATATTAAACAGTTAGACTGTAATTCCACAATTTACACACCAAATGTCTGATAGCGGAATTTCTGAACAAATTGCAAGACTGAAAATCGTTTATGTTAATGCACCTCTCCCAACATATACACGGCTCTTAGCCCTTACTGATGCTCTGTCTGCCCCCATCGCCGTCTCTGCGGTTTAACATTCCTGAAATTAATTCTCACATAATGTTAGCGTCAGGGATTAGAAAGCCGGCGTGAAACTAACTGTTGATCAACAGCTTCACTCAACAAACTGGAGCTTGGAACACACAACGTTGTCACCTCACTAGCCTAAAAAGGCGTCCGGGATACTTTGCTTTATTAGCCGAGTCAATGAATGTCAGAACAGCGAGGTAATGCTTGAACAGTATAAAACACAAGTTAGGCCACAGCTGGAGTACGGCGTACAGTTCTGGTCACCACATTACAGAAAATATGTGATTGCACCAGAGAGGGTACGGAGGAGATTTACGAGGCTGTTGCCATGTCTGGAGAATTTTAGCTATTTGGAAAGATTGGATAGGTTGGGGTTGTTTTATTTGGAACAGCGGAGGCTGAGGGAGACTAGATTGAGGTGTATAACATTATTTGGAGCCTGGATAGAGTAGATTGGAAGGAACTATTTCTTTAACAGAGAGATCAATATCCAGGAGGCATAGATTTAAAGTAATTGGTAGAAGGATTATAGGGGAGTAGATGAGAAATCTTTTCACCCAGAGGGTAATGGAGATCTGGAACTCACTGTCTGAAAGGGTGGTAGAGGCAGGAACCCGCGTCACATTTAAAAAGTACTTGGATATGCCCTTGAAGTGCCAGAACCTACAAGGCTACGGAGCAAGAGCTGGAAAGTGTGATTAGGTTGGATAATTCTTTTTAGGCCGACGCAGACACGATGGTCCGAATGGCGGCCTGCTGTGCCGTAAATTTCTGTGCTTCTTTGATTCTATAAATCGCCAATAAATTAAACAGTACAGAGGAGCTGTGTTGCTGAAACCTCCTGAGGTTCAACCGAATATAATTTCTGCCACCAATTGTCATGCTTCGGCTGAGAAATCTGTCCGAGAGCGACTGAGGCCCTCATTTTGCCATCCACAATGTGCAGATTACTGGTCACTGTCTATCTGTTCCTAACAGGGAGGGACTCCGCGCGCAAACTTGCCCCCGAGGTTTACTTGCTTAATTCTTTGGACTATGAAAAGCTAACATTGATTAGCAAATCCTTGCGCCTTGTCTGCTGTGTAACTCAAAGTCTTGGACTTGATAGCGCGGGTAAATTTGAACAGATGCGGACGTCTATGATAGATATGGATCAGGTGTGTGTAGAGGATGAGCGTAACATTAAATGGACAGGAGGCTGCGCTTTCGAATGGTGCTATTATAATAAAATGAACCGAACGTAAATCAGAATCGTATTTAATCTCCCAATGGTGCCCAGTAACTGGACTTTGTGCAATCTCTGTTCCGCAGCGGCCCCAACCCCACTGAAGATTGTCTCCAGGACGCCTGAAGCGCATTCCACTGCTTCTCTATCTCTTGTGTGTGAAACGGCTGCGTTTTTCCGGAGAATTTCACCCTCACTTGGTATAAAAATGGCGTCGAAACTGCATTCGGAATACATACCAGGAAAGTGCAGAATACGGAGGGACTGTTTGAGGTTTCCAGCTCTTTGGTTGAGACACAGCCTATCCCGAGCGACGCCCGTTATACCTGCTTGGTTTCTCATGTCTCTCTCGAGACTCCAGCTCTTGTCACCCATACTGTTTCTAAATCTAACCAATGTATGAGGCAAACCGATCAAAAAGGAGAGCCAGCCACTGTTAAATTCGTAAAGGGATATATCGTACAGTTTGTACTTATTAATAATCATGAAGACAGTCCACGGAAGTCTCATGAGGAATTTCAACGAAAGCATTAAATTCATTTTTAACTCTATAATATAATTGAACCCAATGTATTGTAAAACCGGTTTAAATCGCTCTCCACACAAGTATTCTCAGTCAAAGCTTATTTGCTTTCAAATTCCTTTAAATATATTGTATAACAATCATAAACATGAGTTTATCTTTTCTATCCCGTTATATTTCCTCACCTGCTTATTATTAATAAATTTTCAATTTTTTTTTGAATTATAAGATTGTTTTATTCTTTACCATTGCCCGCTCTCCCTGCACCAAGACTGTTGCAGGAGCTGCAGTCATGTTGTTTGCACTCAGGCTTCTTCCAATGCAGTTCTTGATCCTCATCCCCCTGTCGGCTAATTCTACTGTAGAGATATGAAATAAAACCCTGGTCAGCTTTTTCCCCTCAGCCGTCCATGTCACAGTGGGTTTAATTGGAATCTGTCTCATAAATCTAATTTAATCTGTTCCCACAAACAGGCGACAGTACAGCCGGTTCAATACATTATTTTGTGAACAACACTTCCCGCCCCCAAGACAATAATCAATGAACCATCGCCCGTTGATATCCTTTACTGGTTAATGACATTATTACTTTAATGAACACAATTCGGATAATTGAAAGGGGATTTTTAACATTTTGCTGCAATCCAGAATTTTGTGCGGGCATCGAAGAAACGCTTGTGACAAAATTGCCTCCAATTTCCTCAAACTGTATGTTAATAAGTAAGAAAGGTCAAGAAAAAGAACAAGTCTTTTGGTCATGGGAAATTGATCTCTCTCGTATTCTAACTCTCCTAAAACAGTGTTTTGTGATCCGTAAACCGATAGTGCGATGCGCAGATTAATCCAGAATGTTACTTCCATTCAATGAAGAATTTACTTCAAATATTATATCTAAAAGAAATAATATTTTGTATTTAAACCTTCTTATTGCCGTTTTATACCGCGGAGTTACTGAAAGCATCGCCATAGTTCAACCAATAAACTATCTTGAGGTCTAGTCTTAGCCATCGCTCGTCATAACTTAATGTTCCTATTAATCTTGCAGGTATTGTCGATAATTCATTTTATTTCTGGGCTTCTGTGTGTGTGGTGGGTGGATTGGCGTTTCTAGTGCTAATGATCTTCATTGGGACGCGGTGCCGACTGCAGAATAATGACGGTAAGATCTAATGTAAGCTCTTGATTTTGTTCAAAACCTCACGGTTAGTGACAGTCTCCAGGTAACACGGGGAAATGAGAACTCGATCAGGAATTAAAGTTGAAAATCGTGTGATCTGGTTTCAGAGAGCGCCGATTGTTCCAAATGCATTTTAAAACGCAGACATTCTCAGAGAATCGTAATAAAAATGGAGATAATTATCTGGATGTTTGCAACAAAAATGTCCCCTTTGCAGCATAATACATGACATGTACCCTGGCACACAATCACTTTCCAAGATTTTGTTGTGGATGCGCAACTAGTTTGAGTGAAAGAGTGTGAGGCTCTGGCCGGGGAATGGTTGTACACATAAGAACATAATAAATAGGAACAAGGGTAGGCCATACGAACCCTCAAGCCTCAACACCACTTTCCCGCCCTATCCCCATATCCCTTGATTCCCTTAGTGTCCAAAACGATTCCCTCAGTTTCCGAAAAAAAATCCAAAAAATTCACCATTGCTGATCGCTACAAGGGCTGGGACTTCAAACACTATTGGCACTATGCGGAATTGGAACTAAGTTTCTGCTTTGTTCTGACTCTAGAAATGTCTTTTCAATTGTTGACATGGAAACTGAGTAAATATTTCAATCTTTCAATATCATTCAATTTTGTTCGTTTTCAGGTAAAGAAGAACGTGTAACGGGACCGAACCGCCGTGAAGAGCCGATAGTTGAATTGTCAAGGTTGTTATAATGGAAAGATTCTTTCATAAACACGCCAGAATGGATTAAGTCTACGGTCGCGTCCACTTGCAACACAAAATTTCTGATTGGTCCCCTTCGAGGACAAGATCAGATTTCTGATCGGTCCCCTTGGAGGACAAGACACACTCAACAGTTTGTCTGGAACCTGTAATTTGACGATGCCTGCTGGAGAGCAATCAAGATCTTTGCAATGAGTGATATAATCCATTCGTTGTGTTAGTCAGGCTCCAGAGCTCACAGTGCTAACACTACTGCTTTCAGAAAGCAGACAGGGCTCACCCTCTCGGATTAGGAGCACCCACAGCGCTCACAATGCAGAGTTCAAATAGGAAGGAGTGGGGCCATGGAGGGATTTTAACATGGGGATGAGAATTTTAAAATCAATGTGTTGGCTTACAATGTTCTCCCTAATTTTTGGAGGGTGCCCGATCACTTTAACGGGCTGCACAGCCCATTGAAAATTTCCCGCTTGCATCAAATCTCCCATTCAAACGCCGGTAAGCAGCCTGCATGGGACCTCCTGACAGCTGCATGACCGTGTAGCTTAGTGGGGACATTGTTGGTGGACCATGACCCAATGTAGGTCAACGAGCACAGGGGTAGTGGGTGAATGAGACTTGCTGCATGTTAGGATACGTGTAGCAGAGTTTTGGAGGAGCTCATGTTCACTGAGGGTGGAAGATGGGAGCTGGCCAGGAGAACATTGGAATAGTCAAGTCCGGCAAATAACACATAAATGTAATGTTATTCAGGTTGTAGGACCAACACAGAATACGCTACCATATTTAAATTAATTTATTTATTGCCCATCCCTAGTTGCCTTTGAGAGGATGCTAGTGAGCTGCCTTCTAGAACTGCTGCGGTCTGGGTGGTGTTGGTGGGGGAGGAGAGGGCGAACGTTGAGCAGGTGTGAAGGGAGTGGGGTGGCAGAGCGCAGTCCAGTCCTAACAGAGGGCGGGAGAATGTGATCTACCCTCCCACCTGGGTCACGTTCTTGCTCACATCCCCCCCACTTTAAACCTGGATCACATTCTTCCCTCCTCCCCTCTGTTCTCACTGTACTTCCCCCCAACAAGTTCCTGACCCCTCTCCGAGTTTTGAACTTCTTCTCCCTCTCCGGGTTCCTCTCTCCCCTCTCTGATTTCCTCTCTCTCCGAGCTCCTCCCTCTCCGAGCTCCTCTCCCCCACTTCGAGCCCATCTCCTCCCTGCCCCCTTGGATCCACTCTGCTGCCCAATTTAACCATCCCCCCTAGTCTCTCACCTTCAACCCCCTCTCCTCTCTCTCCACAATCCCCTGACCTTCTCCGCACGCAGCTGACGAAAGTGTGCTTGTGCAGGAGGAAGCCGCCGCACCATTTGTTACGGCACATGCGCGACTAGATCGAGTGCGCATGTGCATCTGCATCTTCCCATCTGGATCACTTTCTTGCTCTCAACCCCTTGCTTTAGACTTGGACCACGTTCCTCCCCACTCCCCATCTTTTTCAACGTGCCCCACTCAAAAAGCTCCTGACGTTCTCTCCCCGAGTTGAGGACATTACCCCCCACCCGGCCCCCGACCCCGCGAGTTCCTGATCTTCTCCCTGCGAGTTCCTGAACTTCTCCGCCTCTCTGAGCTCCTCCCTCCCCATTCCGAACTCCTCTCTCCCCTCTCCGAGCTTATCTGTCTGCGAGCTCCTCTGCCCCTGTGAGCTCCTTTCTCCGAGCTCCTATCTATACGAGCTGCCCTTCCCGCTTCGATCCACTCTCTTCTCACCTTTGATCGCACCTGCTATCCCCTCGATCCGCTCTCCTCCTCCTGCTTTGATCCTCTCTGCTCCTCTCTCCATGGCAGAAATGAAAACTGCCTGTTGTGTTGAAAATCTATGTTATATCTGTTTATAGATTCATCTATTCTTTGGATTCATAGCTGATTACCTGACCATGGTAAAGGATAACAAACTGAGAAGAACCTTGACAAGGTACAGACTTAGCGAACATAGCCTAGCGATCGAAAAAGGCAGACACAGGCAGACCAGGCTGCCAAGAGAAGACAGGATATGCTCTCACTGCAGTCAGGGAGTAGTTGAGACAGAGATGCACTTCCTCACAGCCTGTGGAAAATATCAGGGCATCAGAGAGAATTTCTATCAAAAATTCTCACAAATATGCCCTGAATTCAGAAATCTGACTGACAACCAAAAACTCCCATTCCTACTGGGGGAGGAGAGAAGCTGTGTAACACTGGCGGCACACTATGTTACAGCTTGCCATGAACAGAGGGACAACCAGTAAACTAAGACAAGAGTATATATAAACAAGGCGAAAATATATTTATAAACTCAGGGATATACCTGTTTATACACTGTATGAATGGAACCGCGTTTATGTGTTCAACCATAAATGTATTTTGATGCTTTGGCAACATAAGATGTACCTTATCATGCCAATAAAGCGATTTGTATTGTATTGTATTGTATTGGATTAAAAAAATAACTTTACGTTCTAAAGCTGCCGCTCATTTAAACATTCCTGTAACGCTGTATTGCAGAGTTAGCACTGACATGTTTAAATATTAGATATAGTCATCACCATATCTTAATATTTCCATTTATCTAAATATATATGAATTATGGATTGTGCACTTGATCTCTAGCCAATTCAATCTGTTCAATGTTTGATCAGCGGTACGTAAACTGGTAAAGACAATGAAGTGGCCTCATAACCAAACATTTCCTTTCTGACCCATGCAGGGAGCAGCGGCTGACTTCATGCATTATGCTGCATTAGATTTGAGCAGAGCCAGGAAAACTCCAAGACCTAAACGTGAAGAGGAGAGAACCGTGTACGCGCAGGTAAGAATGAGTCACAGATCAGAGAAACATAGACCATTGATGTATATCAACATTCATACGACAGCGGACGGCATATGTTTGTGCTGACTTTAACTGTGTGCTGTATCTAAAGCTATTTGTGCGTCCTTCTGATGTCTGCTTTGAGCAGAAGTCCACAGAACTTGCACACCTAATCATTAACAATATTCCCAAACATTGGATTTACAGACCAAACAAGGGACAGCTCGTGACAAGCTGACGTATGCGACTCTAGCATTGACTGGTTCAGAGCAAACGGGGAATTGCAAAAATAACGAAAGAAGCACAGAGTATGCCCAGCTGCAGACAAAAAAACAAAGAGGAGTAATAGAGGCTGTCTACGCAGAAGTAAGAATCAATTAGCAATACAGGTAGCTGCAGAAGTCACTTTTTTGGTGTGTTTTGATCTAATTCTGCTGCCATATCAACTCCACGCATATGTTTACCGTGCGATACCATTCCTCCGAGAGGTAACCCATTCCAGTGATACATCAGAGAATGCAGTCTAAAGTCGTTACTTACTGTTCAATTATTTGATGAAGTTTCTTTTAGCTGCATTTAAAAAAAAAGTAACTTTCCTGACATGCTTAATGTTAAATCTATTATTTAACTGATGATGAACACACTAATCCACTGGCTCCCTCTTATGTACCCTACTAGTTACAAGCTCAAAAAGCTCTAACAGATTTTTGAAACATGAATTCCCTTTCAAAAATCACTGTTGACTCTGCCCAATCATATTATAATTTTCTAACTGCTCTGTTAACACGTCCCTAATAACATATTCTCGCATTTCCCTACATCTGATGTCAGGCCAACTGGCCTGTAGTTTCCTGTTTTCTCTCTCCCTCCTTCTTTGAATAGCGGGTTACATTTGCTACAGGCACCGTTTTAGAATCTAGGGAATTCTGGAATATCAAAACCACTATCTCTGTAGCCTGCTGATGTAAAACCCTAGGGTGTAAGTCATAAGATCCAGGATACTTGTCAGCTTTTAGTCCCGTTAATTTCTCCAATACAATTTGTTTATTATTACTAATTTCTTTAAGTCCCTCACTCTCACTAGACCCTTGGTTAGCACTATTTACAGAATCATTTTTGTGCCTTCTTGCTGAAGACGGACACAAAATATTTGTGTAATATTTCAGCCATTTCCTTATTCCCCAGTATAATTTCTCCTGTCTCTGCCTGTAAGGGACCCGTGTTTATTTTCGCTAAATTCTTCCTTTTTTCCATATCTATAGAAGCTTTTGCCATATGTTTGCATGTCTCTTGCTAGCTTAATCTCATATTCTCTTTTCTCTTTCTTTATCAATTTCTTGCTCACCCTTTGCTAAATTCTAAAATCCTCCCACTTCTCAGGTTTACTACTCTTTCTTGTCAGCATTATAAGCCTCTTCCTTTAATCTAATGCTATTTTAGACTCTCTTGTAAGCCACGTTTGGACAAATTTTTGCGTGGGTTTGTTATTCCTGTATATTTGTTTTGAATTATGAATTGATTCCTTAAATGTTTGCCATTGCTTATTTACCATCATATCTGTTAATCTAGTTTACCAATCTACCTTAGCCAACAACCACTCATATCTACGTATTTTGATTTGTTCAGATTTACTCCCAAATTCGGACTTAACTAAATCACTCCAACTCAATAGCCTAAAAATTACACTCCACAGCATCGCTCCGGAGTGTGGCGCAGACCTACAAAAAGAATACGCACAGACCCAATGGTGGCCCTCCTTTGTAATCTTGCTCTCTGACACTGCGAGTAGGAGGGCAGCGTAATGGCTCACAGGCCCCAGGGAAGCAGCCTGTGCAGAAGCGTACCTGGGAACACGTGGGCCTGGTCCTCCAATCAGGAAACAGATTGTCTTTCATTCATTTAAATTAATATACATTACTTCATCACTACAGCCTTTAAAATACATTACAGATTGAGCTTTTATTATGGGAATCCAATTCATTACTCGTAATGCCCACTTCTAAATAAATACCGTGCACTGTGCACAAAATTATGAAATGTAAATATTATTTTAAAAACGTGCTGCTTTATCATACATTAGGATTGCTTCTCATTAAAGCTTTTAATGTTCCTGGATGATATTTAATTAAAAAAGTGGTTTTTTTTTCATTTCGGGTATCCCCTTACGCTGTGGAAACAGGTCCTGCGACTGTTTCCTCCAGCCATAACATTTCCGTACATAATTGCTGGACAGTTGGTGGGCAATTAGCTCAACTCAGCACCAGCAATTAGGCTTTTGATGGGTGTGTCGATGGTCTGTCAACTCATACATTGACAGACCGCAAGTTCTGGATTTAGCGAATGAGCAAGCGCATGCAAAAATCCTGAACTTGCGGTCAATTTTAAAGGCTGTATGACTGTGTACTCCAAGAGTACGCCATCGCTTCCACGACAAAATCCGGGCCAATATAAAATTCTATCATATTATTGTTATTCCCCAGAGGCTCCATTAATACAAGGTTATTAATTAACCCTGTCTCATTGCACAAGACTAGTTCTAAAATAACCTGTTCCTTATTTGGTTCCTCGATATTTTGATCCAGAAAACCATCTTGAATGCATTTCATCAACTCGTTTGCTGCACAATTACTGCAAATTTGGTTTGTCCAGTCTATATGAAAATTAATCTCCCCAATGTATATTGGATTATCCTTGTTACACGCACCTCTAATTTCCAGATTTATACTGTGCCCGACACTACATATAGTGTTAGGGGGCCTGTGCACTAATCCCACCCGTGTTGTCCCTTGTTGTTTCTTAGGTCCACCAAATTATTCTATACCTTGATTTTCCGAGCTAGGGTGCTTGCTTTCTACTGTCTTAATCCCCTCCATATGTATCAGGGCTACTGCCGCTCCTTTTATGATTTGGCTGTCTCTTCTAAAAGCCAAGTAGCCTTTGGATTTGAAAAAAACTTTACGTTGTAAAGCTTCTACTCCTTTGAACATTTATGTAACACTGTGTTGCAGCATGAACATTGACAGGTTTTGTAGTGTATGTGCCTTTAAGAGCCCCAGGTGTGCTGTAATGCCGGTAATGGCCACTCGGGCTATGTAAGCCTGTATATGGTGTATATCCATTAGAACCCCCCCCCAGACTTTGCTTAGTAAACACCTATGAACCAACTCCTGTCTTCACTGTCTCTATCAACACACGGACACTACAGTGGCGATGAAGTGGAAACGGACTTACCTGCAAGTCGGCAGCACCTCAAGGACATCGATTCCTCGAGCGTCCAGAAGACTCAAGAAAGTGAAAGAAGCTGTGGTTTCACCAGCTGGCCAAGCTGGTGGCAGGTACTGCACTAATCCTTCCTGGGCGTTAGGCTGGGGCTCCAGCGGCTGGCTCTACAGCTGAAACAAGCAGCGAAATAAAGGATTGGACCACATATGTGGAAAGAGTAGAGGTATATTGCACTGCAAATGGAATAGAAGATGAAAAAAAAGCTTCAGTACTGCTGAACCTAATGGGCGCAAAGGCATACGGGCTGTTACGAAATTTAATCACTCCAGCCAAACCAAAGGACAAGACTTTTAAAGAAATTGTTGATACCCTGCAGGAGCACTTAAACCCAACACCGCTGCTGATAGCGGAATGATTCAAATTCTTCAAGAGAAATCAACACAAGAATGAAAGTAACGCTGATTACCTCACCGAATTAAGAAAGCTATCAAAGTACTGCCAATTTGGAGCAGGACTAGCAGATTATCTTCGAGACAAATTCGTCTGCCATCTCTTAAGTGAAGGAACACAAAAAAGGCTGCTTTCTGAAAAAGATTTAACACTGGACAAGGCTTTTAGTATGGCTGTATCATATGAAGCAGCAGCAAGAGGAGCTGCAGAGATACAACAAAAGACACAGGACTTCGGCACCCATGAAATGACACAGGGTTTCGAAAGATGTTATTGCTGTGGCAGATCCACCCATAACCAGAGGGACTGCTGGTTCAAGGGCAAAGCATGCAGGCAATGCGGAAAGATTGGACACATTGCACGGGTATGCCGATCTGGACAAAATAAATCCACAGACAGGAAAAAAAAAATCAGTGAAGAAAAGTACAGAAAGATACAAATGATGACGGACAGTAGCTCCGAAGACCATAAGAGTGATAGCAACTCCGAAAAAAAGAGACTAAGCTGTCTCAAATTACATAATGTACTTGCCAAAGATGATTACCAAACCATTTGGGTTACCCTCACGATAGCAGGGTCCCCAGTTAAAATGGAGCTAGATACAGGATCAGCTCTAACCATAATAAATTGCCGGGATTACGAGAGGCTATTTCCGCATATACCTTTAAAAGACACATCCATTATCTTAAAAACATATACGGGGCAGAAAGTATACCCCAAAGGAAAAATAAGGGTGCCTGTTGTATACAACGGCAAAGAAATACAAAAGTTGTATTTATACATTCTACAAGATGGTGGTCCACCATTGTTGGGATGTGAATGGATCAGAAAGATACGTTTCGACTGGCACTTCATTCAGGCACTGACGGTGACCAGTAAGGAAAAAAACGATGATGACATCATACCTGAACGATTAAAAGACATCTTGGCCAACGCCAAAGAAGTGTTTCAAGAGAAACTAGGAACCTTGAAAGGCATCACTGCCTCAATAAAAGTGGAAGATGCAGCAATTCCCAAGTTTTTTAAGGCAAGACCGGTGCCATACGCAATTCGCCCAGCAGTCGAGGCAGAGCTGGAGAATTTGTAAAAGGCAGGCGTATTATCCAAAATAGATTGGAGCGAATGGGCAACACCCATCGTTCCAGTCATGAAGAAAGTATTGAATAATGATAAATCTGAAGGACAGAGAAAAATTCGCATCTGTGGCGACTTCAAGGTGACTGTAAACCCGGTCCTTCACACAGTACAGTATCCTCTTCCGAGGATAGAAGATATCTTCGCCTCACTATCCGGAGGGAAACGTTTCACCAAAATTGACTTGGTACAGGCATATCTACAGATGGAGGTTGAAGAGGCCTCTAAAAAATATCTCACGATAAATACACACAAAGGTCTATACCAGTACAATCGACTGGTTTTCGGAGTAGCATCCGCTCCAGCTATCTGGCAAAGAGCTATGGAGCAAGTCCTCCAAGGGATTCCGGGTACTCAATTCTACCTAGACGACATCCTTGTAACAGGAGAAAATGACAACGAGCACCTTGCCAATTTGGAGCAGGTGCTCACTAGGCTGAGAGAACGGGGTCTACGAGCAAATCGCCCCAAGTGCGAATTTTTTCAAAATCAAATATCATATTGTGGCCACACAATTAATAAGGAAGGGTTACATAAGTCACCTGAAAAAATTGAAGCGGTCATAAAAGCCCCAGCACCTGAAAACGTTTCACAATTAAGGTCGTTCCTGGGATTAATAAATTACTATCATAAATTTTTACCGAACTTATCAACTCGTCTACGCCCTCTTAATGAACTGCTACAAACAGGAGTAATTTGGAAATGGAACAAAGACTGTAAACGTGCCTTCCATAAATGCAAAGACGTAATCACATCCGAAGAAGTTTTGGCTCATTACAACCCATCACTGCCAATCAGGCTGGCGTGCGATGTATCCCCTTACAGCATAGGAGCAGTATTATCGCATAAATTCCCTGATGGCTCAGAACGGCCGATAGCTTTTGCATCACGCTCATTAAACTCAGCTGAGCTTAACTAAGCCCAACATCAGAAGGGACGTGGAGAACCGGCAGTTTCAAGGCATGAATGAAAGGCCAACTAGAACCTTCCAGATAGGTCAACATGTTTTGGCCCGGGACTACCGTACCGAGAAATGACAGCCTGGAACTATCTGCACATGACTAGGACCACTGATGTATACCGTGGACATCGGAGAAAGCATAATAAGGTGCCATGCTGACCAAATCATAGAGTCATCCGGAAAGGGACAACCTACACCACAACTCTATACGCCTAATGATGAAGTAGAGATACCCATATCTACCTCCGATCCGGTGATACTGGAACCCGATGAACCCGACACTGGCATTCAAGCCGAATCAGCCTTTTAAAAGAACCTACTACACCACCAGAAACTACTACACCACCGAGGCATTATCCGGACCGAGTCAGGAAGCCTCCTGAGAGATTGACTTATAATTAATTAACTACAGCAATGTGTATATTATTTTTCTTATAACATGTAATTAATAATTATTAAAATATGATGTACTGGTTGGCTAAAAGGGGAGGAATTGTAGTGTATGTGCCTTTAAGAGCCCCAGGTGTGCTGTAATGCCGGTAATGGCCACTCGGTCTATGTAAGCCTGTATATTGTGTATATCCGTTAGAACCACCCCCCCCCCCCCCCAGACTTTGCTTAGTAAATACCTATGAACCAACTCCTGTCTTCAGTGTCTCTATCAACACACGGACACTACAGGTTTAAATATTAGTTATAGTGACCACAGTACCTTAATACTTCAATTTTTCTAAATATATTTGAACTACGGTTTGTGCAGCCCCGTTCTCCGATCTCCAGCCCCGGTCAATCTGTTCAATGTTTGATCAGCGGTACGTAAACTGATGAAAACAATGAACTGACGAAATAACCAAACATTTTCTTTGTGACCCATGCAGGGAGCAGCGGCTGAGATCGTGCATTATGTTGCATTAGACATGAGCAAAGCCTGGAAAACTACAAGACGTAAACGTGAAGAGCAGAGAACCGTGTACGATCAAATAGGGCTAAGTGACAGATCAGAGAAACATAGATCACCAGTGTAACATCAACATTCGTGCGATAGCAGAGGGAATATGTTTCTGCTGAATTTAACCGTGTGTTCTTTGGAGGATATTTGTGCATCCTTCTGATGTTTGATTTGAGCAGCAGTCCACTGAACTTGCAAAAGGCCAAATAATAATATGCCCAAACATTGGCTTTACAGACCGAAAAAGGGACAGGCCGTGACAACTGACATACTCGACTCTAGCATTGACTGGCTCAGAGAAAACGGGGGGAATGCAAACATAACGAAAGCAGCACAGAGTATGGCCAGTTGCAGACAAAAAAAAAGAGGACTAACAGAGCCTGTGTACACAGAAGCAAGAATCAATTAGCAATGTATTTTAGATGCAGAAGCCATACTTTTGGTGTGTACTGATCGCATTCCGCTGCCATATCAACTCCACGCGTTTGTAAAGCGTACCATACCATTCCTCCAGGAGGTAAAGCATTCCAGTGATATATCAGAGAAAGCAGTCAATAGCTATTAATTACTGTACAATTATTTGATAAATTTTCTTTTAGTTCTTTTTAAGAAATGTAATTTTCCTGAAGTACTTTAATGTTAAATCTATTATTTAACCGAAGACAATTCTCTACTCTTTCGATTACAATGACACACTAATAGCCTCGCTGTAACTAATTATCAACAAACATGAAATCAATAAAAATATATTATATACAACCGCTCACACATCAACGATCCGTGCTCATTTTTGGCGAGTAACTCTGTAAAACCTGTACATTGATTTATGTGTCGCGTTACTGCATTCTGACTTCCAGTCCAGGTGACGCTGCTGATGTGAAACGGGTAAAGCTGCTGAAAGTAGCTACCAGTTGTTTTATGTCCTGCAAACATCTGTCAACACATATGGCCACGTAGAATCAAATAATATTACAGCACGGAAGGAGGCTATGCGGCCCATTGTGCCCGTCCGGCTCTTTGAAAGATCTATCCAATTATTCCCACTCTCGCGCACTTTCATCAAAGTGCTGCAATTTTCTCCTTTTCAAGTATATATCCACTTTCGTTTTGAAAGTTGCCAGGCATTCTGCTTGCAAGACTCATTATCCTCAATTGGTCATTAAAAAAAATGCATGCAAATGACATCTGCTGCATTTTCTTGTACTATATTTACTGCTGTTTCTTCAAAGAATTCTAGAAAGGAAGTCCAGCACAGTTTGCATTTTCGAAATTCGTGCTGATTTGCCTTGATTAGCTCAGGTTTCTACAAGAACGTCGCAGTTTTATCCTGAATGACAGGGGCTGCAAAACTGAAGTAAATGTGCAAACTGTTATTAGGTTACAATTTACTTAAAATTCGATTTTCTAGTCTAGTAACAATTCGTTGCTTCAAACTGGAGACAAAGTGGTGTAGATGATTTAGGTAATCCATTAACCGAAACAGTGGCACATCTATGTGCATGATTTAAATGGTCAATGTGTGGTCGAACGATGAGTTCTGATGAACTAAAGGCGATTAGCTGGGGTTTTTACCTTCTGGTTTTCGCTACACTGATATGTTGCTAAATATTTACAAAGATAAATCGCTTTTGCGAGCTAAGTAAAGGAAGGGGTTCAGTGGCGCAACTCGAAGCGCCAACTCATCTTGTTCTAAATTTACCTCTGTATAATGCAACATACTGTAAACGTATCTACTGCTGAAGAGCAGCAGTTATTTCACATCGCATGTTTCAGTGTAATTATAACATTTAGGCCTAGAAATTCAGTTGGGCGCGCCAGCCGTTAGCGCCTTAGGAGGAGTAGATCTCGAGCGCTAGGTGCTTATCGCCCGGGCGCAGCGCGATCTGCGCCTCTCCCCAACTTCAGGACACATTTAGCACCGGCGCAAAGTCTTAGCGCGCCCTGCTGCGCGCGCAGATCATGACGTCATTTAATAGTGCAATGCCCTTTGTGCGCCCCAAACCGGAACTTCACTTGTGCCGGCCCATTGTGCGCCGGGCGGCCCGAGCGACTGTGAAGTGGAACGGTACACAGCCCAGCCGGGCCGCGGGGAACGCAAATTAAAGGGCACTTACCCAGCAGTATAAAGGCCAGCCATTTTGCAGCATTCACTCTTGTGCAACGGTTTTTGGACACAGACCAAGGAGGAGAGTTTACTGGTTTGGACCAACACTTGGACAGGTATTTTTGGCTCAGGCCAGAGCTTACCAATTATCTTTGCCTTCATTCAGAGCTCAGTGTTTGCCAGCATATAATGGGGGCTGCATTGGGTGGCAACGCTGAATTTCAGCCTTATGCCAGAAGGGCTTACAGACGCCGTGAGAGAGTGGCAGCCCTGGCTAGATGCAGAGGGGGCAACAGGCGTCGCCAACTGAGGCCTTACCCACGCAGGGTATACCGCCAGCAGACCTCCTATCTGACCATGTCTGCCGCGATGTGTGTTAGGAGGCTACGATTCCAAAGGGAGGTGGTTGCAGACATCTGCCGGCTGCTTCAGAGAGATCTGCAGCCACAGCTGATGCGCAGGACGTCTCTGTCGGTGGCAGTGAAGGTGACGGTGGCTCTCAACTTCTATGCCTCTGGCTCCTTCCAATCCGCTACTGGGGACATCGCTAACATCTCCCAGTTCGCCGTGCATTGCTGCATCCGCCAGGTGACCGAAGCCCTTTTCAGAAGGAGACATCAATTCATCTCCTTCCCCATGACCCTGGACAAGCAGCAGCAGCATGCAGTGGGGTTTGCAAGAATAGCGGGCTTCCCCATGGTGCAGGGCGCCGTTGACTGCACGCATGTGGCTTTGTGGGCACCTCTTGAGCATGCCGAGGATTACCACAACCGGAAGGGCTACCATTCCCTCAATGTACAGCTGGTGTGTGACCACAGGCAGCGCATCCTAGCTGTCAATGCCCGCTTTCCAGGCAGCAGCCACGATGCCTTTATCCTGCAACAGACAACTGTGGCTGACATGTTCCAGGCACAGCCTCCCCCAAGAGGATGGCTTATCGGGGACAAAGGCTATACTTTGTGTACCTGGCTCATGACCCCGCTCCGCACGTCCACGACCCCTGCTGAAGAGGCATACAACGAGAGCCATCAAGCGATGAGGAACCTCTTAGAACAAACAATCGGCGTGATCAAGCAACGGTTCCGCTGTCTCGATCGCTCCGGGGGAGCCCTCCAGTATTCGCAGGATCGAGTCTCCCCAATTCGTCGTCGTTTGCTGCAGGCTGCACAACCTGGCTATCCGCAGGACACAGGCACTGCCACCTCACGTTGGACCACCACCTCAGGAGGAGGAGCAGGAAGAGCATGAGGGCGACGAGGACGAGGAGTACCAGCCCAGGAGGGACGCACAAGTTCCAAGGGCCGCCAGTCGGCGGCTTATTGAACGTCACTTGTAGGCCCCCTGTCAGGGAATGGCTTGTGCCAATGATAGAACATGATTGCAGCCGCTCCGCAAGCCCTCAGCCGGTTAAGGCAACAAACACTTCAAAGATCAAACATGGACAATGTGAATAAACAAAATGCTTTATTGTACAAACTCTGGGCCCTTCCCACATGAAAACCAAAAACAGACGAAACCCCCAAAAAACACTCAAACACATTACTCGCTCCCACAACCTGGAGAGGATTAACAAAATAGGGCAACTAAAATGGCCGTCATTCTCGGCCTTCATCCAAAACAAACATCAGATCATCGGCCTTCAAAAAACAAACATCCAATTCTCGGCCTCAAGAAACAAACACAAATGGCCACACATTCGACTATTTGGCCCGCTAGGGCGATGCCTTGGCCATCTTTGGGTGGCCCCTGCCCGCCCTGCTGCTCTGCCTCAAAGTAAGGCCATTGGCTGCTGCAAGGCTGGGGGCAGGCTCCTGAGGGGCACATGTCATGACGGCAGATGCCCTTGGGGGTCGGCCTAGTCGAGGTCTGGCCGTCGATCGGGCGGCTGTTGATTGCTGCAGCTGTGGCTGGCCAGCATCAGTCGCTGCAGCAGCTCCTGGCAGCTCCACTGGGGGACTGACAGTGGCGGCTGGAGGAATGGCGGCAAGCTGGTGGATGGCAGGCGCTCGCTGGTCGCCTGAGACACTGGCACTCGCCCAGGCCAGCACTGCAGCATGCGCACCAACCTGCCGAGGGACAGACCGCTGTGCTGCTGCAGCACGCCGGGTGCCCTGGCGATGCCTGGCTGACACAGCGAGTGTGGCAGCAGTGAGTGCCCGTGTTGACCTGTTCACTGACCGCATCAGAGCAGCCAGTGACTGGACAGCACCACTGATCACCTGGCCAGTCGCTGACAGAGCTGCCCCAAATTCCGCCCGACTCGCTGCCTGATCTGCCCGGTATTCCGCCTGACTGGTGGCCTCTGAGGGCCCGAACTCGGCCACACTCCGAGAGAGGGAATCGATGGACTCAGGCAACCATGCCACTGCCGCCATGAGCTTCGTGTGCCGGCGCTCCGAGTCCGTGGACAAGTCTTCGAGGCGTTCCATCTCCTCGGCGAACAGCATCTCCTGACTGGAGGCCAGACTCTCCCTCTGGGGAGAAGGCCGCCGAGCTGGCTGACCCTTCCTGCGTTGCTGGAGGCTGCTGGGCCCAGCAATTGGACTCCCCTCCAATGCATCCCCCCTCTGGGGAGAAGGCCGCCGAGCTTCCACCCCCCTCCTGCCTTTCTGCAGCCCGCAGGCCCCAGGAGCTCCCCTCCCCTTTGACACTTCTGCCACGCTGCCCTCCAGGGAAGACGTGTCCCCTACATTGGCCTGGGTGGCCACGGCTGAGGGTTCCCCTGATGGGCCGCCTTCCTCTTGCTCCTCCTCCTGCTCCTCTTCGGAGGGTCTGTCACTGGCAAGTTGAGGGACCTCCTCTTGACCATCTGAAAGCAGGAAGGCACAAGAGTAGCTTTAGAGTGAGGAGAGGGCGTCAGTGCGGGATGCATGAGTGGTGGCATTCAGCGCATTGGTCGGACAGTGGCAAAGGATGTAGATCTGATGCGCAAGTGGGACGAGAGAGGTGCAAAAGGTGATGTCCTTACCATTGCTGCCCAGAACAGGGTCGGCATCTCCACATGCAATGGGCCCAATCACCCGGCCACCCATGAGGTGCTCCACGCGATGTTGCAGGTCGGTGAGTGGCTGGATATGGGGTCGGCCTCCCCCGGTCACAGTCCGGCTCTTGTGATTATTCGCCAGCTTGGCCTGCAAGAGAAAGGACGGCCTCTAAGTACAGTGTGTCACCATGATCTGGTGTGCACTGCCTCCCATGGTGGAATAGCCTGGCCAGTGTGTCGCCATAATCTGGTGTGCACTGCCTCCCATGGTGGAATAGCCTGGCCAGTATGTCGCCATGATCTGGTGTGCACTGCCTCCCATGGTGGAATAGCCTGGCCAGTGTGTCGCCATGATCTGGTATGCACTGCCTCACATGGTGGAATAGCCTGGCCAGTGTGTCGCCATGATCTGGCGTGCACTGCCTCCCATGGTGGAATAGCCTGGCCAGTGTGTCGCCATGATCTGGTGTGCACTGCCTCCCATGGTGGAATAGCCTGGCCAGTGTGTCGCCATGATCTGGTGTGCAATGCCTCCCATGGTGGAATAGCTTGGCCAGTGTGTTAAGTGCAGAATGTGCAATTGATGCTCATGCCTGTCCCATAGCTGCTGGATGAAGGCTGGCCATTAGAGCTTTCAGGTCCCTTTGCCCATAATGTGAGGTGCACATGCAAGGATGAGGAGGTCACTGGAAAAGGTACTCACCCTGACAATGCGTGTGAGGTCATTTAACTTTTTGCGGCATTGGGCACCGGTCCTGGGGACGTCGCTGTTGGCTGACAGCTTGCTGGCGACATGCCTCCAGGCTCTCCTGTAGACGCGGACCGTCGCCTTCTTGCCATTGTCCGGGTACAAAACATGGCGCCTCTTCTCCACAGCAGCAAGCAGCACACTCAGATCACGCTCTGAGAAGCGCTGCGCACGTTCACGGGCCTTCTCCATGTCTTCAGGCGCTATTTGGGTCCAGCAGCAGTGTTCAGGCCTAGCTGGAGGGCTCCACTATCCAGGGCGTGGCAGCAGACACAGTCGACCCTTCCACCTTAAGAGCTGGCCGGCGCCAGGGTGTCTGCTGTCAATCACGAGATGGCCGCACCTGCGCTGCGCCCGGCCTCGGCGCTATCGATCACCACCTCCGGCTTAGCGCCCAAAGAGAGGCATCCAGCAGCAGTTTTAGCGCTCGCCCGAACTCCTAGGGCGAAGCTAATGAATATCGGAGAAGTGGCATCGATTTGGCGGCGGCCGCAAACTTTAGCGGACGCCCCACTTTAGCGCCCCAAAAGTGGCGTCAATGAATTTCTAGGCCTTAGTGTTCCCATTCAACAGAGATTCTACTTCACATTTGTCATTCTAATTTTCCTAACCTCACTCTTGGTACAGATGGGGATGTGTAAGAGCGTCGCCTTAAGGCGTCTGTCACTTTTTTACACAAGCCATTTTCATATGTTGCTCTAAGTGTTTTCCTGTACATTTTCTGCCATTTTTATTTCATCCACACATACATTTCAGTACAGTTAAATTGCTTAAGTCTCTGAAACGCACTGCAATTTCTTCATGTCCTACAATACTGTAACATTGATCACATGGGCTCACAAATTGTAGGTTCTGCATATTGTCCAAAATGTCAAGAGAGCTCGGCCAATTAAGCACATTTTATTCAATTTCTCCTTAACTGTAACATTTTTGTGAGGATTGTTGCTCATTCAAGTTGTTCCTATCACATTGTTTAACATAATAGAACTAGAGTTTGGAGGTGATGAGGGAGCAGACTTGCAAATAATTTCTAAGGTGTCGTCTTGCCGTCCCGTTCCAATCACACCGGGACATTAAGCAGAGGCAAGAAATCCCCTTTCGTGATGTTACAGGAGACGCACTTCCACACGGATTTCCTGCTCCCAGACATCATGCAACCGGGTGATCGCTATCATAAAAAAGGGGACTGGAAGATACTTAGAAGTTGACAGGACTTTTCCATTACAAAACTGAAGGAATATAAGACAGCTCTGAAGCGTCGAGATGTTTGCATTCCCCTTAAAGAATACATTGTCTATGATTATGCACAAGATGGTTGGAAAGACAATGCGCAGACATATGCCCAGAAACAAATATATCGACGAACACATGCACGGCGAATGTATCGTGGCTGTGGATACTTATTGACAAAGTATCCAACTTCGAATGTCAATGGGGGAGCACATCCTGTCTCTCTCCGTCCAGGTTGATTTATAGATTACTGTTTTTCTGGTGGTTTAATGTAAAGATAATCCTTGCTACAAGTAAATAGTCTCCGTTTATATTACAATTAATACACAATCAAAGTAAACATATGAATATGAAAGGATAATCAACTTAACGGACCCAAACACGATGATTTTTTTATTGATGTCATCTCTATTTAACTCAGCAAACCCGTTTTATTATTTCACCACCCCAACTCTGTCCAACAGATTCATAATTTTAAAGACCTCTGTCACGTCACCTCTAAATCTTCTCCTCTTTGACCAAAAAGCCCTAACTTCCAAAAGCCACAGCTACCATCCAGTGCAGAGTTATCCTCCTGATCCCTGTTGACTTAAATGTTTCTAAGGCTCATTGGTCACTCATTCAAATTCAGCCTTGATATCAAGGACCTTCACTCTCACCTCAACTTTGGAATTCAGCTCTTTTGTCCATGTTTGGACCAAGGCTGTAACGAGGCTTGGATCCATGTGGTCCTGGCGGATCCCAAACTGAGAATTGGTGATCAGGTTATTGGTGAGTAAGTGCCACCTGACAACTCTGTCCACGACACCTTCCATCAGTTTGCCTAATCTCAGTCATCAGCAAACTGCTCGGATAAGGCGGTAACTGGCCGATTGAATCTGTTCTGCTTTTTGTGGGCAGGACATATCTGGGCAGTTTTCCACCTTGTTGAGTAGATACCAGTGTTGTAACTGTACTGGTGCAGCTTGGCTAGAGGCACGGCTAGTTCTGGAGCATATTACAGTTGGAATGTTGCAGGGGCCGTAGCGTTTTTCTTGATATCACGTGGAGTGATTTGGAAGTGGCTGAAGACTGACATCTCTGATGGTGGGAAATTCAGTAGGAGGCCGAGGTGGATCATCAATTCGGCACTTCTGGCTAAAGAAGGTTGCAAACGCTTCAGTCTTCTCTTTTGCACTCACATGCTGGGCTCCGCCATTGTTTAGGATGGAATTGTTCACGGAGCCGCCTCCTCCTCCCGCTAGTTGTTTAATTGTCCACCACCATTCACAACTGGATGTGGAAGGACCTCAGAGCTTTGATCTGATCCTTTGGTTGTGGCATCGGTTTGCTTTTTCTACATTACACTGATTCCGCACACCTGAGCTTCACCAGGTTGTCATCTCATTTCAAGGCACACCTCGTACTGTTTCAGGTGCATGCCTACACTACTTTTTGAACCAGGGGTGGTCGCCTGGCTTGATGGTAATATTACAGTGAGGGATATGCCAGACCACGAGGTTACAGATTGTGGTGGAAAATAATTCTGCTGCTGCTGATGACCCACCATGCCTTATGGATGCCAAGTTTTGAGCGGCTAGATCTGTTCTGATCTAATCTGATTTGATTTATCACAACAGGTCTCATAATGTGAATGCTGGATTTGGTTGGCCACTCCTATCAATGTCATGGTCATGTTTTTAAAGTTTTACTTGGTCAGTAGGATTTGACCTCGTGTTTATTGTTTCACCATCCGCCACAATCCCAGTCAGCCAAGTCGGTCAGTAGTGTTGCTACCGAGCCACTCTTGGTCACTGAAGTCCCGCAGCAGCACATTCTGTGCCCTCAGTGTTTATTCCAAGTCGTTTTCAACATTCATCAGCCGAGGGCGGTAATCAGCAGGAGGTTTCCATGCCATGCAGATTCAGTGCTGAGGACTTCCATGGCTGCTCCCTCCCACTGTTGGGTCTGTCCTGCCAGTGGGACGTTGGCTGATCGGTAGCCGGTCAGACAGCTCTCTCAATTTTGGCACAAGTCAGTTGGTAGTGAGGGCTTTGCAGCATCGACTCGGATTTGTCCTGCCCGAATCCAATGCCTAGATCAATGTCGGGTGGTAGCATTATTTTCATTCTTCTTATACCTTCTTGTGTTCTACAATTGAGTGGGTATATGACGTCTACTGCATTA
Organism: Somniosus microcephalus; assembly: GCF_052327205.1. NCBI lineage: Eukaryota > Metazoa > Chordata > Chondrichthyes > Squaliformes > Somniosidae > Somniosus > Somniosus microcephalus. Next base: position 188,100,264 of record NC_140992.1, read on the forward strand.
TCCTTGTCAGCTCCTTCCGTTACCTTTTCAAAGAATTCTATCAGGATAGTTAAGTATGAATTCGCTTTTCAGAATCCATGCTGAATATTATTTATTATATGTCCTACATCTAAGTTTTGTTCTATCACTTCATTCAGTATAGAACCCAGTACCTTTCCTATCACTGACGTTAAGATGACTGGCCTATAGTTCCCAGGTTTTGTTCTATCTCCCTTTTGTAATATAGGAACAATGTTAGCTGTCCACCCGGCCTCTGGCACATTTACCTAAAGAAAACATACATATGTATATGTATATATGTCCATGCAATCTCCCCGCTAGTTTCTTTGAGTAGATGTGGCGCAAACCTTCCGGAATTTGGATTTTATCTTCTTTTAGTTTTGCTAGTTTGTCTATTATTTGCTACCTTTCTGTCCCAACAGTATTACTATTCTTTTTAAGCTCATGCTCTAGAGAATTGTGTATTTTGTTACTTTCTTTAGTAAAATCTGAAGCAAAGTAGTTATTCAATGCTTCTGCCATTTCTCTGTCATTACCAGTCAGTTTATCTTGCTCATCTTTTGGAGACATTATCCCTACCTTAATTTCCCTTTTGTTATTTATGTGTCTATGGAACACTTTATTATATATTTTTATATTAGATGATAATTGTATTTTGTAATTTCTCTTTGCCTTCCAGATGTAATTTTTTTATTTTCACTCCTAAGTTCTTCTAATTCCCCTTTGTTCTTTTCTCGTTTTGTATCTAATTACTTCTTATATGTTTGTCTCTTCAGATTATAATCTGCAACAGGTGATGAGAGAACCAAAACGAGGGAAAAACCTACTTGACCTCGTCCTCACCAATTTACCTATCACAGATGCATCTGTCCATGACAGTATTGGTACTAGTGACCACCGCACAGTCATTGTGGAGACGAAGACTCATCTTCACACTGAGGACACTCTCCATCGTGTTGTGTGGCACTACCACCGTGCTAAATGGGATAGGTTTAGAACAGATCTAGCAGCTCAAAACTGGGCAACCATGAGGCGCTGTGTGTCATCAGCAGCAGCAGATTTGTATTCCACCACAATCTGTAACCTCATGGCCTGGCATATCACTCAGTCGAGCATTACCATCAAGCCAGGCGACCAACCCTGGGCGTAGGAGTGTAGACGAGCAAGCCAGGAGCAACACCGAGCGTACCTAAAAATGAGGTGCCAACCTGGGGAAGCTGCAACACAGGACTACATGCATGCTAAAAATCAGAAGCAGCATGCTAGAGTCAGGGCTAAGCGGTCCCGCAATCAATGGATCAGATCAACGCTCTGCAGTTGAGCCACATCCAGACATGAATGGTGGTGGCCCATTAAACAACTAACAGGAGGAGGCGACTCCATTGCTAGGCCCAACCTCAATGATGGTGGAGCCCAGCAGGTGAGTGCAAAAGACAAGGCTGAAGCGTTTGCAACCATTTTCAGCCAGAAGTGCCAAGTGGATGATCGATATCAGCCTACTCCTGAGGTCTCCACCATCAGAGAAGCCAGTCTTCAGCCAATTCAATTCATCCACGCGTTATCAAGAAACGGCTGAACGCACTGGATATGGCAAAGACTATGGGCCCCAACAACATCGTGGCTATTGTGCTAAAGACTTGTGCTGCAAAACTTGCCAGGCCTCTAGCCAAGCTGTTCCAGTACAGCTACAACACTGGCATCTATCCGACAATGTGGAAAACTGCCCAGGTATGTCCTGTCCACAAAAGGCAGGACAAATCCAATCCAGCCAATTAATGCCACATCAGTCTACTCGCAATCATCAGAAAAGTGATGGAACGTTTCATCGACAGTGCTATCAAGTGGTACTTACTCACCAATAACCTGCTCGCTGATGCCCAGTTTGGATTCCGGCAAGACCACTCGGCTGCCGACCTCATTATAGCCTTGGTCCAAACATGAAAAAATGAGCCGAATTCCAGAGGTGAAGTGAGAGTTACTGCCCTTGACATCAAGGCAACATTTGACGAGTGTGGCATCAAGGAGCCTTAGTAAAACTGACGTCAATGGGAATCAGGTTAAAATTCTCCACTGGCTGCAGTCATACCTAGCACAAAACCAGATGGTTGTGGTGGTTGAATGTCAATCATCACTGCCCCAGGCCATCGCTGCAGGAGTTCTATTTCCAACCATCTTCAGCTGCTTCATGAATGACCTTCCCTCCATCATATGGTCAGAGATGTGGATGTTCATTGATGACTGCACAGTGTTCAGCGCCATTCACAACTCCTCAAATAATGAAGCAGTCCATGCCAACTTGCAACAAGTCCTGGACGACGTTCACACTTGGGCTGATAAGTGGCAGGTAACATTTGCGCTAAAGAAGTGCTAGACAATGACCATCTCGAACAAGCACGATTGTAACCACGGCCCCTTGACATTCAATGGCATTACCATCGCCGAATCTCTCACTATCAACACCTGTGGGTCACCATTGACCAGAAACTTAACTGGACCAGCCACATAAATAGTGTGTCAACAAGAGCAGGTCAGAGAGTAGGTATTCTACACCGAGTGTCTCACCTCTTGACTCCCCAAAGACTTTCCACCATCTACAAGGCACAAGTCAGGAGTGGAATGGAATACTCACCACTTGCCTGGATGATTGCAGCTCCAACAACTTTCAAGAAACTCGACATCATCCAGGAAAAAGCAGCCTGCTTGATGAGTACCCCATCCACCATCTTAAAAATTCCCTCCCTCCAGCACTTGCGTACCGTGGCTGCAGTATGTGCCATTCACAAGATGCACTGCAGCAACTCGCCAAGGCTTCTTTAGCAGCACCTCACAAACTCATGACCTCTTCCACCTAGTAGGACAAGGGCAGCAGACGCATGGGAACACCACCACCTCCAAGTCACACATCATAGTGATTTAGAAGTATATCGCCGATCCTTCATCGTCGCTGTATCAAAATCCTGGAACTCCCTACCTACCAGCACTGTGGGAGTACCTTCACCACACAGACTGCAGCGTTTCAAGAAGGCGGGTCGCCATCACCTTCTCAAGGGCAATTAGGGATGGGCAATAAATGCTAGCATTGCCAGCGACGCCCACATCCCATAAACGAATACAAAAAATATGCAGGGCCGGATAATCCGGCCTCCACGGATGCGTACGAGGAATGTACACACCCGTAGGGGCCTCACAAGTGCCAGGTTTAGGCATGTGAAGCGCATGCGCTAAAACCCGGCACTTCTGATCTGTCAGAAAAAGGCATCCACGGGCAGAGAGTTGCGCTTTCTGCACAACCTCTGCCCACTAAAAGCGTAAGATCTGCTTTCACGAGCATAAGAATCTAAATGTTTAAAAAAAAATTCATTCATTTATAATTTATAAATACTTTTTAAAAAGGTTATTTTATTTTTAGCCCCGTAAAAAACTTTAATTATTTTTTTCAAAAAATTATTTTTTTGTTTAAAATGTTTACTTTAATGTCATTTTAATTAATTTTAAATGCGTGATTTATAAAAAATTATTTCATGTTTAACTGTTTTAAAATGTTATCCCCATTCATACTCTTGACAGATCTGTGTGCAGAGGCCTGTCAAAAGTGTGAAAGGGGATTCCCTTCTTTGATTGGTTCCCCATGGCCCAAGTGATCCCAGGGGCGCTTGCGAACCGCATGCGCCCCTGGCATACCTGGGTCTCTGCCCGCGCGGACGCAGAGAGGCCCAGGATCGCAATCCTCGGGACCTACGGAGCCAACAGCTAAGTTCATAGATTTTTTCTGATCGGAGGCTTCCAAACGTAGGAAGCCTCCGATCGGAAATTCAGGGAAAGTTGGAGACCTGGCGGCGCATCATGGTACGAACCAGCATCGCGGGGGAAGTAAACTTTATGTTATTAGATGGTGGGGCAGGTGTTAGTTTTACTAAGCGCATGGCAGTATCTTATTTTGAAAAGTCCATAGAGGGTGTTAAGATATCCCCATAACTGTTAAAGTGGCGAAACGAGTGAAAATGAAAATTGGGGCATGAGAATGACAGGCGCCTGTAGAAATTTTATGCATGACTATGCGGAGACGCCGGCCCCAATGTATGTTTTACTGAAGGAGGTTGACTGGCGGTGGTTGGAAGAACAGACAGAAGCCGTGACTTTAAAACAGCCCTCTTCAGTGCACCGGTCCACGCAAAGCAGCACCCAGAAAAGGCTTGCTACCTTTTCCCCACGGTATCTGGTGCCAGTATCGGTGCTGTGCTTACAAAAACAAAGTATTGCGATGACCACTGCCCCATTGCTTTTGGTCCAGATTACTTAAATCTACGGAGTTAAAAATGGGCTGGAGTGAAAATTTGACCCTGTCCTACTGGGGTGTCCAGAAATTTGACTAACTTCCAGGGATGCAAGGTGCGCATCTTTGAAGAAACCAGACACCAGTGAAAATGCTTTTGAAATGCAAACTCGCTAACTTTAGAATAGGGAGTGCACGGGTACGGCAGTGGATTTTGCTTCTACATGCAGAGAATGTTAAGTTACACCAGTTAAACAGGCCACAAGACTGGGTGACCGGTATTTTAATTGAGGGTAAGCGCCATATGTGTGAGGCCATCTCCACGTAATGAAACCACTCCATGTTTTAAGGAAAAGACTACTGACCCGATTAAAGATGATGAGGGTAGTTTGGTATACAGACGGCAGATCCTGAGTGGACAGCTCCGTGCTTGGTTGGCTGTGCTCGCATAAGTGGAGGGTCATAATCTCGATCAACACAATATGTGGAGCTGGCTGCTCTGTTGACAGTGCTTGAAGAAGGCACTCGGGACAAGGAGTTGGTTATTGTGCTTGACTCTGATTATGTGTTTCGGAGATGTAAGCAATTGCTGCAGTGGTGCGTGGATAACAATTTCAAGGCCACCGATGGCGTTGTGATTAAAATTGGTCCCATGTGGCAAGTTATACAGGATCGGGTAGGTCAGTACATAGCAAATCGGGTAGGTCAATGGCAAAAATTAAAGAAGCACAGGAAGAAAGGTCCGTTATCCCGGTGCAATAGGATAGCAGATGAGACAGAAAAACTGGCGGCTATTGAGGCCCCTCCGTGGCCCTGGAACATTGCTTTTGCAGCAATACCTGTGGCTCCAGTTGTGACGAGGGGACAGAGTAAATGACCTGCTCAGCCTCGTCTGCTCCAGGACTTCCAATGTCAGGAAGAGCAGCTGGCGCCTCGCATGTCTATCTATCAGCCTGTTGCCTTGGGCGAAGAGTTGATTGAACGACATCAGGACCTCATTTTCCGGGTACAGGATGGAGTTAAATTACGGGTGCTTCCCACTTCAGTTCGGAAAGATTAAATGCAGTGGATCCATTGCTATAATGTAGGCGGACACCCTAAATGCGAAGGTATGGAGGAAAAATTAGGACTGATTGGATGGTGGCCTCGAATGGGACAGGATATTAAAGATACTGTGGCAGGCTGTGTGAGCTGTGTTAGATTTGATCCTGTAAGGAAACAGCAAACGAGGGCTATGATGCGACAGCCTCCTTCGTGTCCTTGGCAGCAGATACAGATTGATTACACAGGGCCTTTAACAATTACATCACGGGGACATAAATATCTCTTAGTTGTGGTAGATGCATTCTCACGATGGGTAAAGGATTTTCCCACTCACCATCAGACGGCTGAAACCAACACTACATAACTTGTTTATGGTGTCTTTACTCGGTGGGGCATTCTTCGAATTGTTGATTCTGACAATGGTTCCTCATTTGTCGGGATTATGGTAAAAGTTATCCTGGGCAGACTTGGGATTGATCAGAAATTGCATATTTCATATCATCCCCAAGCAGCAGGACAAGTGGAGCTTATGAATGGTACCATTAAAAAGGAATCTCATTACTAGGTTCCTTGCTTTTTGTGGCATATATCAATGATTTAGACTTTAATGTAGGGGGGCATGATTAAGAAGTTTGCAGATAATACAAAATTTGGCGGTGTGATTGATAGTGAGAAAGAAAGCTGTAGACTGCATGAACATATCAACGAACAGTTAAGGTGGACAGAAAGTTGGCCAATGGAATTCAACACGGAGAAGTGTGAGGTAATGCATTTGGGGAGGGTTAACAAGGCAAGGGAATGCACAATAAATGGTAGGATACTGAGAAGTGGAGAGAAACAGAGGGACCTTGGAGTGCGTCTCGCAGATCCCTGAAGGTAGCAGGACAGGTAGATAAGGTGGTTAAGAAGGCGTACGGGATACTTTCTTTTCTTAGCCAAGGCCTAGAGTATAAGAGCAGGGAGGTTATGCTTTGAACTGTATAAAGCACTAATTAGGCCACAGCTAGAGAACTGTGGTCACCACATTACAGGAAAGATATGATTGCATTAGAGAGGGTACAGAGGAGATTTATGAGGATGCTGCCAGGAGTGGAAAACTTTAGCTATGAGGAATGATTGGATAGGATGGGGTTGTTTTCCTGACAACAGAGGAGGCTGAGGGGAGACTTAATTGACGTGTATCAAATTATTAGTGGCCTAGACAGAGTGGATAGAAAGGATCTATTTCCCTTAGCAGAGGTCAATAACTAGGGGGCACAGATTTAAAGTATTTGGTAGAAGGATTAGAGGGGAGTTGATGAGAAGGTTTTTCACCCAGAGGGTGGTAGGGGTCTGGAACTCACTGCCTGAAAGGGTCGTAGAGGCAGAAAACTTCAATCCATTTAAAAGCTACTTGGATAAGCACTTGAAGTGCCGTAATCTACAGGTCTACAGATCAAGAGCGGGTAAGTGGGATTAGGCTGCATCGCACTTTTTAGGCTGGCACAGACACGATGGGCCGAATGGCCTCCTCCGTGCAGTAGGTTTCTATGATTCTATGATTGTGCTGATCCGTATCCATGCTCGGTTGTGGAAATCTACAGGGTTTGCACCGTATGAAGCATTGCTGGACCGTCCAATGCCATTCTGGGAGAATCTCATTTCTCCCTTTGCCCATGAGGATGAAACACAGCTTTTCTACCAGGAGTGGATGCAACACCTTACAGAGCATCTCCTCGCTGTACAAGCGAGTCTGGGTGCTACTGATGAAGCCGATCTTGTCCGTAGGATTGCATGGTGTGATGATCGGTCAGGTGTTTTTGAGATGGAGGCGGGACAGAAGGTTATGGTCCTGAACCCGAGGCTCATGGTGCCTTTTGGTTCCGCAAAATGAAAAGGTCTGTTTACAGTTGTTGACAGAGTAAGGCGCTCTTTAAATCCTGTTAACATGAGTAAGCTGGGTGTCTCACGGAGTCATGTAACGCAGATTAAACCGTTTAGGGAACCTAAGGGAACTGAGTAATAGCAGGAGAAAGAGCGGGAGGAAGATATATTTGTCTTGCTGGAGGGAATTACATTTTTTTCTACGCCCTGTGTGTATCTGACACTGTCTGAGTCTCTGCTCTTTCTTTTCTAAACATAATGATGTTAAATTAGAGGTCAATAAGACGCTGAAATTTGTTTCCTAAATTATAATGGTATTTGCATATTTGTTTCAGTTTCCAGGCCGCAAAGATTTCGGGAATTTAGTGGGTTTGTTCTTTTAAGTAATTTACTTGAAAGCTGGGAGATGCTGACATTGATTGATGATGTCTGGGTTTGTGTTCTTTTTAAATGCAAAGAAGTTAACTCTTTCCACAAACAACTCTGTTGTTTTTGTTTTCTAGTGTATGGCTGACCCATGCTTTAATCTGGCCAATGGTCAGGAATGGGAGAAATTCCAGGAGTAAGCTATGAAAATTTAGTTTCTTATACAGATGACCGCAGATAAAGAATCCCTGATAGTGAACTCGGCCACGGGGAAAGGAGATGGAGAAAAGATAAGCATAGAAACATAGAAGATAGGAGCAGGAGTAGGCCAATCGGCCCCTCGAGCCTGCCCCACCATTCAATGAGATCATGGCTGATCATCCAGATTTAGTACCCTGTTCCTGCCTTCTCTCCACATCCCTTGATCCCTTTAGCCTTAAGAAATATATCCAACTCCTTCTTGAATATATTAATGAATTGGCCTCTACTGCCTTCTTTGGCAGAGAATTCCACAGGTTCACCACTCTCTGGGTGAAGAAATTCCTCCTCATCTCTGTCCTAAATGGCTTACCCCTTATCCTTAGACTGTGACCCCTGGTTCTGGACACTCCGACCATCGGGAATATCCTTCCAGCATCTAGTCTGTCTAGTCCTGTTAGAATTTTATAAGTTTCGATGAGATCCCCTTTCATTCTTCTAAATTCCAGCGAGTACAAGCCCAATCGACCCAATCTCTCCTCATACGTCATTCCTGCCATCCCAGGTATCAGCCTGGTGAATCTTCGCTGCACTCCTTCCATGGCAAGAACATCCTTCATCAGATAAGGGGACCAAAACTGCACACAATACTCAAGATGTGGCCTCACCAAGGCCCTGTACAACTGCAGCAAGACATCCTTGTTCCTGTACTCAAACCCCCTCGCTACGAAGGCCCACATACCATTTGCCTTCTTAACCACCTGCTGCACCTGCATGCTTATCTTCAGCAACTGGTGCACAAGGACGCCCAGGTCTCGTTGCACTTCCCCTTCTCCCAATCTATTGCCATTTAGATAATAATCTGCCTTCCTGTTTTTGACACCAAAGTGGATAACCTCGCATTTATCCACGTTATATTGCATCTGCCATGCTTCTGCCCAGTCACCCAACCTATCCAAATCATACTGGAGTTTCTCCGCATCCTCCTCACAGCACACACGCCCACCCAGCTTTGTGTCATCTGCAAACTTGGAGATGTTACATCTAGTTCCCTCGTCCAGATCATTAATATATAATGGCCCAAAAATACGGGTCGGGGGCTTCCTGCGGGTGTAAGCCCCCAATCTGCATTTATCTAGCGCGCCGGTCGTTGAGCTGTAGGGCCCCGTGGAATTCCGTTCTGGGGCCTAGTCCAGCTGCCAGCGCGCAGTGCTTGCATATCCCAGGGGCTCAGCTAGTTTGATGCATCCCCTGGGATCACGTGGGCCATGGGCAGCCAATCATAGCCGGGAATGCTCCATTCATAAGATTGACGGGAAGATCTGTCAAGGCTTATAAATACTATGGCCCCAAAATAGCACTAAACATTCAAATACATTTTTAAAAAAACAGATTTTTAAAATAAACTATAAATTACATGAAATAATTATTTTAAACAATAATTTCAATTTTTGAAAAAAATAATTTTATATTCTAACGGGGCTAAAAATAAACTTACCTTGCTTTAAAGTATTTAAAAGTAATAAACCTGTGGAAAAATGTTTTAATTTAAATTAATGCACCACTTACCTTGTAAAAAGCAGGCCTTATGCCTGCTTTTTACATTTCTAAATCCTGCAGGCTTACGATCCCGGGAAAACCTGTAAAAAAAACGTACGTTTGCTGTGCACGCGCAGCCTCCCCCGTGCATGCGTTCGACCTCTGAACCCCTTCGTTCAGAGGAACGGAAGTGCCGGTTTCCCGCGCATGCGCAGTGCATGCACGACACTGGCACTTCCATCGGGCTTACGGGTGAGTACCCCGTGCGTACTCACCCATGGAGACCCGAATTTCTGGGCCACTGTGAATAGCTGGGGTCCAAGGACCGATCCCTGAGGTACCCCACTAGTAACTACCTGCCACTCGGAAAAAGGCCCGTTCATTCCAACTCTTTGCTTTCTGTCTGCCAACCAGTTCTCTATCCAAGTCAATACCTTGCCCCCAATCCCATGTGCCTTAATTTTACACGCTATTCTCTTATGCGGGACCTTATCGAAAGCCTTTTGAAAATCCAAATACACCACATCCACTGGTTCTCCCTTAACTATTTTACCAGTTACATCCTCAGAAAATTCCAGTAGATTAGTCAAGCACGATTTACCTTTTGTAAAGCCATGTTGACTTTGTCCAATCCGGTCACTTTTTTCCAAGTGCTCTGCTATTACATCCTTTATAATGGACTCCAGCATTTTCCCCACTACCGATGTCAGGCTTACCGGTCGGTAATTCCCCGTTTTCTCTCTACCACCCTTTTTGAACAGTGGGGTAACATTTGCTACCCACCAATCCATGGGTACTGTTCCAGAGTCTATCGAATTTTGGAAGATGCTGCAACCCTCTTGTTTGTCATGTGTTGTTCTTCATGGTGTCAAATATATTGTTAATATATACTGTAATACAAAACCATTTTGTCTCTGCAGCTTTCGTTTCTGTCCTAACAAACCCTGTTCCGTATTGGGCGGACTGAATGGAAAAGGTCAATGATCACCGTCTTATCTCTGGGACTGCTTTTATTGATACGACATGAACTGAATATTTGTGTTGGTATAATGGATCGGCAAATGATTTCGAGAATCGGCGGGTCAGTTGTGGACGACGGAATAAAGAGTTTAGTGGGAATGAAGTACGGGGACAATAATATATTACTGTTAGGTTTACACCAGGATGCTTACAGTGTAAATTAATTAATGATTCGGGCTTGATACATGTACGAAGAAGGAGGAGTGTAGATCGCAGGTACCACATATTGCCAGGTGTAGAAACAGGCATGGGGCCACCATGATTGGTTACAGTAAAACTTTCATTATGATACCATTTTTAAAGGAAGCTCGACTTCCATGTGGTATGTTTAGTAGTTTGGTGTGCATGGCTGATTATCAAGCCAACCCGAGTGTCTTGCTCACTACGTGTTGGCATAAAGATGAAACCTTGCTCCCTATCGGTTGCATTGTCTCCTATCAACTGGTTATCATCTTAACCAGTTGCTGCTGGATGAGGAAGAAGATGCTAGCACTGAACCGACTGTTGGAAAGGCACCTAAAACACTTATTGTATTAACAATCCACTTTTTCGTGCGAGAAGAAATAATAATAAGAAATAAAGAGCGAGAGTGAAAAGTATAACAGTCGAAGTTCGTCATATCATGAAGGAATACACTTTCAAATATAAACAGAATGACTTTGAAGTGTTCTGAAAGGAATGCATTGCTTCTCTTCTGATAGGTAAAGTGCTTGTGTAAGGAAATACATGTTGGAATGACGTCACCCATGAATGGTTAAGGTTTAGTTTTAGGGTAATAAAATGCAACTTTATGGGCTGGGATAGTAAAACATGGATACAGAATCCATTAGCTGCAGATAACAGTTGGTAATTTTTTTTCAAAGGATTTAGGGTCTGTTACGTCAGGCGGTCTTGCTTATGCGAAGTAGCATTGAAGTAAACAACGACAACTGTTTACATGAATAGTCTGTCTTTAAAGGATCTGGAGATAGATACGTCATGCCGTCTTATCTATGACGTTTTCCATTGCAGTACTCAAAATATGATGTTTAAAGGAGGATGGTTTTCAACACTAATTCAGAAGGTTCGAAAGTTAAAACTTGTAACCCAATAGCAGTTAGACTGATCATCTTTACTGTGTATCAATAAAGTGTGTTCCATATAATGTACTACGAAGTGTCTTGTGTTTACTCGAAACGTATTGTTGTGAACCAGAGGAGGAAGGAGGTTGACTGCAACATTGGAAATATTCCCTAATCATTCCTAATTTGTTTGTTCTGAAATGGAGCATGCCAAGTGAATCCTACCCCCATCCCACCGTTTCCAGATTATTTTCTAGCCATTTCGAAATGCACCTGACACTAGTACTGGGTAGGCAACACATCCTGACTGGAAAAATACTGAATATCCCCATAATTATAGAACCTCCAATAACTACAGCGTTTCTACTCTGCACCTCCTCCCTTAGACGGCCTCCTGCTCCACAGTGCCTTTGTTGCCATTCTGGTTGTCCTTCCCACAGTCTTTCACATTATCCTCACATGTATCCAGCATATTGTACCTGTTCGATCCGAGCAATATCTGCTGGACTCTTTTTATACCATTTTTTCCTGGGATGTGGGCGGTAGTGGAAAGGCCATCATTTGTGCCCATCCCTAATTGTTTTTGAGAAGGTAGTGGTGAGCCGCCTGCCTCAACTGCTGCTGTCCGTGTGGTGAAGGTACTCCCACAGTGCTGTTTGGGAGGGAGTTCCAGGATTTTGACCAAGCGACAAGGAAGGAACGGCGATACATTTCCAAGTCAGGATGGCATGTGACTTGGAGGGGAACTTGGAGGTGATGGTGTTCACATGCGCCTGCTGCTCCAGTCCTTCTAGGCGGTAGAGAGCTGCTGTCAAAGAAGCCTTAGCGAGTTGCTGCAGTACATCTTGTAGATGGTACACACTGCAGCAACTGTGTGCGAGTGGTGGAGGGATGAATTTTTAAGGTTGTGGATGGGGTGCCAATCAAGCAGGCTGCTTTGTTCCGGATGGTTTCGAACTGCTTGAGTGTTGTTGGAGCTGCACTCATCCAGGCAAATGGAGAGTATTCCATTACATTCCTGACTTGTGCCTTGTAGATGGTGGAAAGGTTTTGGGGAGTTAGGAGGTGAGACAATCGCCCCAGAATATCCAGGCTCTGACCTGCTCTTGTAGCCACTGTATTTATGTGGCTGGTCCTGGTAAGTTTCTGGTCAATGGTGACCCCCAGCATATTGATGGTGGGGGATTCAATTTATGTCAATATAAAGGGACGTTGGTTAGAATACCTCTTCTTGGAGATGGTCATTGCCTGGCACTCGTGTTTCGTGAATGTTACTTGCCACTTATCAGCCCAAGCCTGAATGTCATCCAAATCTTGCTGGTTGCAGGCACGGACTGCTTCATTATCTGAGGAGCTGCGAATGGAACTGAACACTGTGCAATCATCGGGGAACATCCCCACTTCTGAGCTTATGATGGAGGGAAGGTCATTGATGAAGCAGCTAAAGATTGTTTGGCCTAGGACACTGACCATAGGAACTCCTGCAACGATGTACTGGGGCTGAGATAATTGGCTTCCAACAACCACAATCATCTTCTTTTGTGCTATGTACGACTGCAGCCAGTGGAGGGGTTTCCCCCTGATTCCCATTGACTTCAATTTTACTAGGGCTCCTTGATGCCATACTTGGTCAAATGCTACATTGATGTCAAGCGCAGTCACTCTCATCTCACTTTTGGAATTCAGCTCTTGCGTCCATGTGGTCCTGGTGGAACCTAAACTGAGCATCAGTGAACAGGTTATTGGTGAATAAGTGCCGCTTGATAGCACTATCCACGACACCTTTCATCACTTTGCTGATGATTGAGAGTAGACTGATGGGGAAGTAATTGGCCAGATTGGATTTGTCCAGCTTTTTTGGACAGGACATACCTGGGCAGTTCTCCACATTGTCGGGAAGATGCCAGTGTTGTAGCTGTACTGGAACCGCTTGGCTAGAGTCCCGGCTAATTCTGGAGCACAAGGCTTCATCACGACAGCTGGGATGTTGTCGGGGCCTACAGCCTGTGCTGCTTCCAATGCACTCAGTCGTTTACTGATATCACGTTGAGTGAATTGAATTGGCTGAAGACTGACATCTGTGAGGGTGTGGATCTCAGGAGGAAGCCGAGATGGATCATCCACTCGGCACTTGTAGCTGAAAACAGTTACACTTCATCCTTGACGTTTGCATTCGACTGCTGGCCTCCACCATCATTGGAGCCTCCTCCTCGTGTTCATTGTTTAATTGTCCACCATCATTCACGATTGGATGTGGCAGGATTACACAACTTTAATCTGATCCGTTGGTTGTGGAATCACTTAGCACTGTGCATAACATGCCTCATCTGTTGTTTAGCCTGCAAGTATTCCTGGGTTTCAGGTTCCCCAGATTGGCACCTCATTTTTCGGTACACCTGGTGCTGCTCCTGGCATGCTCTTCTACACTATACATTGAAACAGGATTGATCTGTTCACTTGATGATAATGGTAGAGTGAGGAATATACTGGGCCATGAGGTTACAGATTGTGTTGGAATACAATTCTGCTGCTGCTGATGGACCACAGCGTCTAATGGATGACCAACTGTTACAGCCTTTCTGAATCTATCCCTATTAGCACGGTGGTAGTGCCACACAACACAATGGAGGGTGTCCTTAGTGTGAAGATGGGACATCGTCTCCAGCAGAACTGTGCGGTGGTCACTGCTACCAACTGTAATGGACAGGTGCATCTGGGACAGATAGATTGGTGAGGTCGAGGTCAAGTAGGGTTTTCCCTCGTGTTGGTTCTCTCACCACATCCCGCAAGCCCAGTCTGGCAGCTATCCCCTTCAGTTCTCGGCCAGCTCCATCAGTAGTGGTGCTGTCGAGCTACTCTTGATGATGGACTTTGAAGTCCAGCACCCTAAGTACATTCTGTGCACTTGCCACCCTCAGTGCTTCGTCCAAATGTCGTTCAACATGGAGGGATAATGATTCCTCAGCTGACAAGGGCGGTAGGTAGAAAACAGCCGTAGTTTTCCATGGCCTGGCTTGACATGAAGCCATGAGACCTCATGGGATCCGGAGTCAATGTTGTGTACTCCCAGGGCCACTCCCTCTCGACTGTATACCACGGTGCTTCCACCTCTGTTGGTCTGTCCTGCTGGTGGGACAGGACGTACCCAGGGATGGTGATGGAGGATCCGGGGACATTGGCTGAAATGTCTCATTCTGTGAACACGACCATGTCAGGTTGTTGCGTGACTAATCTGTGGGACAGCTCTCCCCATTTTGGCAGAAGTCCTCAGATGTCAGTGAGGAGGGCTTTGCAGGATCGACTGGGCTGGGCGTGCCTTTCTCCTGTCTGAAGCCGGTGCTTAGGTCGATGCCGGATGGTTTTTCCGGTTTGATTCTTGTTATTATTATCATACCGATGTGGTACAGCTGAATGGCTTGCTAGGCCATATCAGAGTGCAGTTAAGAGTGAGCCACATTACTGTGGGTCTGGAGTCGCATATAGGTCAGACCAGGCAAGGACGGCAGGTTCCTTCCCTAAAGGACATTAGTGAACCAGATGGGTTTTTATGACAATCTGGTAGTTTCAATGTCAACATTACTGATACTAGCTTTTTATTCCAAATTTATTTAACTGAATTTAAATTCGCCAGCTGCCATGGTGGGATGTGACCTCGTGTCTCTAGATTATTCGGACAGGCCTCTGGATTACTAGTCCAGTAAAATAACCACTATACTACCATACCTTCTTCTCTACCTCTCCTAGGTTCCCCTTACCTGGCTTACTGACAGTCTCATTCTCCCCTTCCTGCACCTGTACTTTCCTTTGGTGTGTCACTGTACTCTGGCGTAAATTATCCAGTAATTTCTCCTCCTCTCTATATGTCAGAATTCGTCTAACACTGACTCAACCGCAATAACTCTGAGCCAGACGATCTCAAAACAGAAATTTCTGGCAGTTGTGACAGTTTTGGACAGCCTCCTTGTCTCCAAACTCCTCTTGGACAGTCTCCTTGTCCGCAAACTCCTCTTGGACAGTCCCTTTGTTCACAAATTCGCAAATACTAGAATCCAGACACACTGCCTGCACAGGCATTAGTTAATTAATAATTAATTAATTAATTAAATATTGTATTTTTTTTTAGTTAACTAGTTTATTTCTTGAACTAATTGGTCACTTGAGGCCTTGATAATTAAATAGGTGGACTCAGCGTGCTGTTAACTAAATTAGTAGTTAGTTACTGTGATTAATTACTTAGCTATTTGTCAGTTATTAGCTTCCTAGTGCAATAACATGTCTTTGTGTTCAAATGGTTGCAGCCTCTCAAGTGTATTCCAGGAAAGACTACCGGTGGGCGAGCACTTCTTTTACTGTTCTCGTCGCAATTACTGCTTCCTTCCTTCCATTTCTCAGAGCACCTCTGTTTCAGCAGATCTGCCGAACACAATGTATCCCACAATACAACCGCGTATTTTAAAATACTCCAAGTTCACAGTGTCCAACTTTTTCTTGCAAGAGGAAGCTTTCATTTGAATTGTCTTCGCCCATGAGATAAATTCTGATCGTGGATGTTGAATACAAGTAACAGTCATGGCCCGGTTTTGCGATTGCAGTAACAGTGAGGCTATCAGCGCTCTATTATGGAATAATCGGGCAGCAACTTCCGGAGTCCACACAAGTGCAGTTAAACGCAGAATTCTGGCAGTTGCTTTCGGATTTGTCGTGCTTCTCCACAAACTGTGCTACACCGCTTCCTCTCTGTTAGATACTGCATTAAAATACATGAAGTGCGTGAAGTTGCGGTACTTGCCCATTACTTACCCACGAAACACGGCAGAAAAGTGAGGGCTGGTGCATTCCGGTGTAAGGGAATTTTTAACGGCGCAATACATCGTAATTACTGCCAAACAACCTCTCTGGCCTTGAGAATATAATTTTACTGGGGTGGAGTCTCATTCTTTCAGAATGTAATTACTATTGTTGATTAAAAAATGTATATATTTTTCTTATTATTTCCGTCTCATTTATCTCTCTTAATCTCATCTTTCTTTCCCTCTCTTTATTTCACTTGGTGTGAATGATTTTACGGAGATAAAGGCGAGCTATAGTAACAGCCTATTTTCATTGTATTTTCTACTTTGTATCCAGAACCTACATAGCAGAATGTAGACAGATGCCTATTAATGTTATAAATACACTTTAGTCACCTGATTTCTTATTTACCTCGTCTTTTCCGTAACTCTTTTCAACGTTGATGGTGAGCTGCTCCACAGCCGTTGCACCTTCGTTTCTCATATGAAACAAGACCCATTCATCCACATACTCAATATTTGGACCAAGTGCACGCAGCACTGACAGAAACACGAGAGAGTTGCTCAATTCCATGACTTTAACGAATTCTCAGGCTGTCGATTTTAATGACTATGGTAATTTAAAACTCCACCATTGTGGCAGTAAAATGCCAACACATGCTATCTCGATGATTGCGTCGTTGTATAACACTTACATCTGATGTGTTTAAATTACGTTCCCATTTTTGAAAAGCAGCACCGATAACTGATAAGCTGTAGAACGCCCAAATCAAACGTGCAGATGGAAGGTTGAAAAAGCACCAATGAGAAATTACTAAGAGCATATTAAAATAATAATGCATGCTCAATCATTAAAATATACACATTACACAAAGAAAAACAAACCACATTATTCGACTTTTTGAAAATGCTTCGTTTTTCTTTTCACCATTAAGCTGAGGCTCACAATCGGAAACAAAGCTTATAACATCATAATTACAAAATATAAAAGGAAATATTTAACCGAATTGACACAATTGCATTTTCTGTGCTTCCATCAGATCTGAGAACGTTTTCGGATTGAACTTTGCACCTCTGAAAAGCCCGAGTTTGCAGTGCAAGGATTTTCCAGCGATATCTCTGTCAGCGGAAAACAACCCCATAAAGGCAGGAACCGACAGCTCCCAACATGCATCACTGTGCCTTCCAGTAATAGTCTGTGCAGAGAATTGCGAGCATGCACTTGCTGCTGCTCCTTTCCGATGTCAGTGAAGACAACCCTTCTCAGAACACGCCAGATCTTGTGTATCGTAAAAACATCTCCCTTCCCACCCACACTGTCCATCAACGGAAGAGGCACTGCAGAGCGATCATGTCAACATAAATGTAAATAAGGTTTTATTTGTCTCCTTGAATACTTTAACCATAGCTGCACTTTTTCTGCATGGAGCATTAAAGCCATGTAAAGCATGCAGTTTGAACACGTCCTTACGTAACAGTTTTCAACCGGTTGGTGATTTATGTAACTACACGTATTTAATGATTTATATAACTGTGTTATGTGATTGAAAGAAAGTGATTGATTTATATCCCCTGCATTGGGTCAAAGAACGTCATTTTATTGATTATTTAATTTGTTAGTTCAATTAGAAATTTTCAGGAAGCAATTGAAACAATTGCTTCAAGAACTCTCAGGAATGGCAGCGTGCAACTCTGTGATATTGACATTTAATGACAGAGGTTACTTTGATCTTGACAGTAAAAGTACAAAATATGCTTAGCCAGTTCCTGCTGGCAGGGGTCACAGAACATAATGGGCCAGTTTGGAAACAATTTTCACACTCACTTAGAGAACCCACAGGATAGCTTGCGGAGGAGTGAAAAAAATCTATGGGAAGGATTTCTGACTCGGAAACTGGGAAAACTATGCGTCCTTCTTCAAAAATACCTTGGGATCTTTTACTTCTACCTGCATAGGTAGATGGTTCCTTACATAGAATTACATAGAATACACAGCACACAAACAGGCCATTCGGCCAAACCAGTCCATGCTGGCGTTTATGCGCCACTCAAGCCTCCTCCCATCTTTCCCCCTCTAACTCAATCAGCATAACACTCTATTCCCTTCTCACTCATACGCTTATCTAGCCGCCCCTTAAATGCAGCTACATTCAGTTAATCTTAAAGGTGACAATTTAATCAAGCAAGAATTCCAATAGAACCATATATCATGTTCGTGCATTTTCCTGTCAACTTTAACATTTCTACTGTTAGTTTATTACGCGCTCCTCACATTAGAGGCATTGCAGTGCCGCCTCTGGCAGTGGGTGCAATTTCAGGCTAACGATTCAGCAGGAAATTTTATCGCAATTAATATGGGAATTTACAGGACAGAATGTATATGAATTTAAATGGATATTGAGCTACATCTGCATGCACTGGTCCAAATATCACCCAGCCTCTAAACCTGCTTCACCTGATGATTCAACTGCAATTTGATTCGCCATGCTCAGCACTATGGGAGATAGATAGCGTTTTATAAAATTTAATTTAACTTTTAATAAAATGAGTGATGCAGCCTTACAAAATAAAAACAGAGCCAGCGACATATGATAATATGAGCTCCAACAGGATACTAAGCATTTGTGATGAGGGTTACATCATTTTGTGGAATATATCAGCACTTCCTGTTGCTGGTCAGTACTTATCCTACATATAAAATGGACGAGACCATGAATTTAAGCTACATTTTCCTTTTGATTTTGCGATGACTGTTGCAAAGTTTTCTTCTACTTTAAAGGTGTTATTCAAGGCAGATTCTTCTTGTTGTTGGATCCTATTGATCCTCGTCCCTTGACCTTGTCCAACAGGTACGAGGTATTGCTACCTGTATGGATGTGGAAAATGACTGCATGGAGGATGAGCAAACTGACCTCGGCACCGTGGTACAGGTGGGCCTTCCAAGTGGGGGGAGAAGGAAGGAATGTGGTAGCAGTAGGGGACAGTCTCGTCAGGGGGATATATACTCTTCCCTGCAGTTGTGAAAGAGAGTTCCGAAGGCTGTGTTGCCTGCCTGGTTCCAGGGTTGAGGATATCTCCTCGTGGCTGGAGAAGAACTTGGAGTGGGAGGGGGAGCTGGTCCATGTAGGAACCAAAGACATAGGTAGAACTAAGAATGAGGTTCTGCTGGTGGAGGTTGAGGTGCTAGGGTCTAAAATAATGGCCCAGAAATTCAGGTTGGGGGCTTCCCGCGGGTGTAAGCCCCCGACCTGCACTAACTTTGTGCGCCAGCCGTTGAGCTGTGGCCCCCCGTGGAATTCCAATCCGGGGCCTGGCCCAGCTGCCAGCGCGCAGTGCTTGCGTATCCCAGGGACGCAGGTGGTGCGATGCGTCACCTGGGATCACATGGGCCATGGGCAGCCAATCAGAAGAGGGAAAAGCCCATTCATAAGTCTTGACAGGAGGACCTGTCAAGACTTATAAATACTATGGCCCCAAAATAGCAGTATACCTTCAAATAAATTTAAAAAGCATGACATTTTAAATAATCTATAAATTACATTAAATAATTATTGTAAACAATAATTTAAATTTTTGAAAAAAATAATTTTTTATTCTAACGGGGCTAAAAGTAAACTTACCTTGCTTTAAAGTATTTAAAAATAATAAACCTGTGGAAAAAATGTCTTAATTTTAATTAATTGACCACTTACCTTGTAATAAGCAGGCCTTACGACTGCTTTTTAGATTTCTAAATCCTGCAGGCTTATGAACCCGGGAAAACATGCAAAAAAAACGTAAGTTTGATGCGCACGCGCAGCCTCTCCTGCGCACGCATTCGACCTCTGAACCCCTTCATTCAGGGGATCGGAAGTGCAGGTTTCCCGCGCATGCGCAGTGCATGCAGAAAACTGGCACTTCCATTGGGCCTACGGGTGAGTACCCCGTGCGTACTCACCCGTGGAGACCCGAAGTTCTGGGCCAATAAACAGGAGCAGGAGTAGGCCATAATGCCTTCGAGCCTGCTCTGCCATGCGATGAGATCATGGATGAACCTCTACCTCATCTCCACTTTCCCGCCCTATCCCCATATCGCATGATGCCTTTAATGCCCACAAAGATTCTCTCAGTTTCTGAGAAATATCCAAAAAATCCACCATTGCTGATCGCTGCAAGGGCTGGGATTCAAACACTGTCGGCACAATACAGAATTGGAAATTATGTTTGGCTTTGTCTGACTCTATAAATGTTATTGCAATCACTGACATGGAAACTGAGTAAATGTTGCAATCTTTCAATTTCAGTAAATTGCATTCGCTTCCAGGTAAAGAAGAATGTGTAACGGGACCAAACCACCATCAAGAGCTGATAAGTTCATTCATCCATCCTGGTAGACGGTTAAAATGTCAAGAAAGATTGCTATAATGGAAAGATTATATCATAGTCCTGTCAGAACAGTTTAAGTCTACTGACTAATAGTAAGTGTCCAGTCTTAGTGAGTCATTGACGTCATGGTTAGAAATGTACTTGGCACCCGTTGCTGAAAACATTGTTAAATGGCAGAGAAGAAACTGGCTGTTTCATTGAAAAAGTACCTGGGTAATAATTGTTTATAGAGTCATAAGAACATAAGAAATGGGGGCATGAGTAGGCCATTCGGCCTTTCGAGCCTGCTCCACCATTGAACAGGGTTATGACTGATCTTCTACCTCGAACTCACGTTCCTGCACTGTCCCTATTTCCCATGGTTCCCTCTGTATCCAAAAGTCTATCCATCTCTGTCTTCTATATTATTACCGACTGAGCATTCACAGCCCGCTGGGGTGTAGAATTCCAAAGATTCAGAACACTTTGAGTGAAGAATTTTCTCCTCATGTCAGTCCTAATTGACCGACCCCTTATTGTGAGACTGTGAACCCTAGCTCTATACTCCCCAGCTGGGAGAAACAACCTCCGAGAATCTACTCTGCCAAGCCACTTCAACATTTTAGACATTTCAATTAGATCACCCCTCATTCTTCTAAACTGTAGGGAATAAAGGTCTAGTCTACTCAATCTCTCCTCGTAGGACAATCCCCCCATTCCAGGAATTAGCCTGGTGAACCTTCGTTACACTCCCTCTAAGGCAAATATATCCTTCCTCAGATAAGGAGAGCGAAACTGAATGCAGTACTCCAGGTTTGGTTTCATCAAGACCATGGCCCAGTAGTTCGGGTCGGAGGCTTCCTGCGGGTGTAAGCCCCCGACCTGCAGTTACCATGCGCGCTGGCAGTTGAGCTCTGGGCTCCTGTGGAATTGTGCTCCGGGGCCTGGCCCAGCTGCCGGCACGCTGTGCTTGCGTGTCCCAGGGGCGTAGTTAGTGCGATGCGTACCCTGGAATCATGTGGGCCATGGGCAGCCAATCGGAGGAGGGAAAAGCCCATTCATAAGATTGACAGGAAGACCTGTCAAAACTTATAAATACTACGGGCCCCAAAATAGCAGTATACCTTCAAATACATTTAAAAAAAAATCACACTTCTTAAATAAACTATAAATTACATTAAATAACTATTTTATACAATAATTTAAATTTTTGAAATTTTTAAAAAATATTCTAAGGGCTAAAAATAAACTTACTGTGCTTTAAAATATTTAAAAATAATAAACCTGTGGAATTTTTTTTAAATTTTAATTAATTGACCACTTACCTTGTAAAAAGCAGGCCTTACGCCTGCTTTTTAAATGTGTAAATCCTGCAGGCTTAACCTCGCGTGAAAATCTGCAAAAAACAATGTAAGCTTGATGCGTACGCGCAGCCTCTTCTGCGCGCGTGTTCAACCTCTGAACCCCTTCGTTCAGAGGATCGGAAGTGCCGGTTTCCCGTGCATGCGCAGTGCATGCAGAAAACCGGCACTTCCATTCGGCCTACGGGTGAGTACCCCATGCGTACTCACCCACGGAGACCCGAATTTCTGGGCCAGCATATATGCTACAGTAAGACAACTTTCCTCTTATACACCAATCCTTTTGTAATTAAGGATAACATACCATTTGTTTGCCCAATTGCTTGCTATAGCTGCATCTTGATTTTCTATGCTTTGTTTATAAGGAGACCCTGTTTCCTCTGAATAACAACATTTTCCAATCTCTCACCATTTAAAAAATATTCTGCTTTTCTATTTTTCCTACCAAAGTGGATAACTTCACATTTCTCCACGTTATATTCCATCTGCCATGTACTTGCCCAATCAGTTAACCTGCCTGTATCCCTTTGCAGCCTCTTTGCGTCCTCCTCACAATGTTCTTTCCCATGTAGTTTTGTATCGTTAGCAAAGTTGGATAACTTACACTCGGTCCCCTCATCTAGGTCATTGATATAGATTGTAAGTAGCTGTGGCCCAAAGAATGATCCCTGAGATACCCCACTAGTTACAGCCCGCCACCCAGAAAATGACCCATTTATTCCTACTCTCTGTTTCTTGTCCGTTAACCAATCCTCAATCCATGCTAATATATTACCTCCAATCCCATGAGCCCTAATTTTGTGTAATAACCTCTTGTGTGG
The DNA here is from genome assembly GCF_052327205.1 of Somniosus microcephalus. Classification (NCBI taxonomy): domain Eukaryota; kingdom Metazoa; phylum Chordata; class Chondrichthyes; order Squaliformes; family Somniosidae; genus Somniosus; species Somniosus microcephalus. The sequence continues at coordinate 188,122,944 of NC_140992.1, forward strand.
CACCTTATCGAATGGTTTTTGTAAATTCAAATACAGTACAGCCACTGCTTCCTCCTTATCTAATGTAAGATTTGGATCACATGTCGCACACAGATTACCCAAAGGGTCTTAGGTGTTGTAAAGTATTTTATTAAGGAGTGGCAGTTTCAGTTAAGTACAACACGCAATCAAGATAGACATAGTAGACATACGACTATGACAAGCAGTTGGTATCTGTTCCGATCGGATAGGCGGCTGGCATGCGCGAACAGCTCTTCCTTTCCCTTCACCGTCTGTGCTAAAACCACTTTATGTATTTCTTTTACTCTCTTTTTAGGGTTTGGCCCAGAGTAGATTAACAAAGATACAGTCAACAACCTTTCTAGCACACAAACAGCAGACAGCTAGTCTGGAAAGAAGGCTACCGCCATGGTGCAGAATATTATGTTGAAGACTTTTTTGTGTGTCCTTCTGAGGCCTGCATTGAGCAGCAGTCCAGAGAACATGCAAAAAGACCCATTAATAATATTTAATATGCCTGCTGGCCTTGTCCTTCTAGGTGGAAAAGGTTGCGGGTTTGGGAGGTGCTGTCGAACAAGCCTTGGCGAGTTGATGCAGTGCATCTTGTAGAAGGTACACACTGCAGCCATGGTACACCAGTGGTGGAGGGACTGAATGTTTAATGTGGTGGATAGGCTGCGAATCAACTGGGCTGCATTGTCCTGGATGGTGTCGAGCTTCTTGAGTCTTGTTGGGGCTGCACTCATCCAGGCAAGTGGAGAGTATTCCATCACACCCCTTACTAGTGCTTTGTAGATGATGGAAAGGCTTTGGGTATAGGGAGGTAGACACTTGCCGCAGAATACGTACCCTCTGACCTGCTGTTGTTGTCAGAGTATTTATGTGGCTGTTCCAGTTAAGTTTCTGGACCATAGTGACCCACAGGATGTTGATGGTGGGGGATTCGGCGACGGTAATGCCGTTGAATGTCAAGGGGCGCTTGTTAGACTCTCACCTATTGGAGATAGTCATTGCCTGGCACTTATATGGCGCGAATATTACCTGCCACTTATAAGCCCAAGTCTGGACGTCGTCCAGGTCTTGTTGCATGCAGGCATGGACTGCTTCATTATCAGAGGAGTTGTGATTGGCACTGAACACTGTGCATTCTTCAGCGAACATCCCCAATTCTGACCTTATGATGGAGGGAAGCTCATTGATGAAGGAGCTAAAGATGTTTGGGCCTAGGACACTACCCTGAGGAACTCCTGCAGTAAGGTCATGGGGCTGGGATGATTGATCCCAACCACCACAACCATCTTCCTTTGTGCTAGTTATGACTCCAGCCAGTGGAGAGGCTTCCCCCCGATTCCCATTTACTTCAGTTTGACTAGGGCTCCTTGATGCCACACACAGTCAAAAGCTGCCTTGATGTCAAGGGCCGTCACTTGCAACTGACCTCGGGAATTCAGCTCCTTTGTCCATGTTTGGACCAAGGCTGCAATGATGTTTGGAGTCGAGTGGTCCTGGCAGAACACAAACTGAACATCAGTAAGCAGTTTTTTGGTGAGTAAGTGCCACTTGTTAGCACTGTCGATGACACCTTCCATCACTTTCACAAGTACGATGTATTTACTAATACTAATTTCTTTAAGGTCCTCATTCTAACTAGACCCTTGGTTCCTCACTATTTTGTCTTGTTCCATAAAGACAGATACAAAATCTTTGTTTAATGTCTGCCATTTCCTCTATTTTCCTGATTTATACTGTGCCCAACACTACAACTACTGTTAGGGGGCTGATACAGTACTCCCACCAGTATTTTCTGTCCCTTGTTGTTTCCTAGCTCCAACAAAGTGATTCTACATCTCGATTTTCCGTGCTAAGAACCTTTCTCTCTACTGCCTTTATCAGGGCTACCTCGTTTTCCATTTTGTCTATTTTTTCTAAAAGTTAAGTGCCCTGCCATATTTAGTTCTTGGTTTTGAAAAAAAAGTTTATGTTCTAAAGCTGCCACTCATTTAAACATTTGTGTAACATTGTGTTGCAGGGTGAAAATTGACAGGTTTGAATATAAGTTACAGGGTCCACAGTACCTTAACATTCGCACTTATCTAAATATATATGAACTATGGTCTGTACACTTGTCCTCTAGCCTCGATCAATCCATTTGATCAGCGGTACGTAAATTGTTGAAGGCAATGAACTAGCCACATAACCAAACTCTTTCTTTCTGGCCCATGCAGGAAGCAGCGGCTGAGACTGTGCATTATGCTGCATTAGATTTAAACAGAAGCCGAAAAACTCCAAGACGTCAAATTAAAGCGGAGAGAACCGTTTACGCTCAGGTAGGACTGAGTAACAGATCAGAGAAACAAAGATCTCCAGTGTAACATCAACATTCATGCGATAGCAGGGGTCATATGTTTGCGCTGACTTTGTTCCTATGTTGTACCGAAGAGCATTTGTGTGTCCTTCTATTGCCTGCTTTGAGCAACAGTCCAGAGAATTTGCAAAACGACCAATTAACAATATTTCCAAATATTGGCTTTACAGACCGAACAAGGGACAGCCCGTGACAAATTGACCTACGCGGCTATACTATTGACTGGCTCAGAGAAAACCGGGAAATGCAAAAATAATAAACGAAGCACAGATTATGCCCAGCTGAAGACCAAAAAACAAAGAGGAGTAACAGAGGCTGTCTACACAGAAGCAAAAAACAATTAGTAATATATTTTAGCTGCAGAAGTCACTTTTTTGGTGTTTATTGATCGCATGCCGCTGCCATGTCTACTCCACGCGTATGTCTACCATGCGATCCCATCCGTCCGAGAGGATACGCATTCTAGTGACATATCACAGAATGCAGTGTATAGTTATTACTTACTGTTCAATTATTTGGTGTATATTTTTTGGGCTAATTTTAAGAACAAAGTAACTTTCCTGACATACTTTAACGTTAAATTTGTATTATTTACCTGTTTGCAAATATCTACTGTTTCGATTAAAATTATACCCTAATAGCCTTGCTGCACACAATTATCTTCATACATGAATTCAATAAAAATAGATTATATACGGTCTCTTCCAATTCAACGATTCGTGTTCATCTTAGTGAGTGAAAGTAAAAAAAATACTTGTGTGTTTATTTACGTGTGGCGTCACTGCACCCTGGCTTCCAGTCCAGGTGGCGCTCCTGATGTGAAATGGCTGAAGCTCCAGTCGAGGGATAGGTCCATCAATCTACGGAAAGTGGCTAACAGTTGTTTTAGGTCCTGCAAACATCGGTCTATCCATGCGGCAACGCAGAATCATAGAATCTTAAAGCACAGAAAGAGGCCATGCTGCCCATTGTGCCCATGCCGCCACTTTGAAAGATAAGTCCCACTCTCGCGCTCTTTCCGCAAAGTCCTGCAATTTTCTCCTTTTCAAGTATATATCAAATTCCATTTTGAAAGTTCCCATGTATTTTGCTTGCCAGACTCATCAGCTAAATGTGTCAATTTGTCATTAAAAAATCATGCGAACGACATCTGCTGCATTTCCTTGATCTATTCTCACTGTTGTTTCTTCAAAGAATTCTCGAAGGGAATTCAAGCACGAATTGCCTTTTCGAAATTCGTGCTGATTTGCCTTAATTAGCTCAGGTTTCTTCAAGAACGTCTCAGTTTTATCCCGAATGACAGGGGCCGAAAAATGGAATTAAATGTGGAACTGTTTACCTGCCATTATGCTTCAGTTTGCTTCAACTTCGATTTTCTCATCTAATAACAATCCATTGCTTCGAAATGAAGACAAAGTGGTGTAGATTATTTTGACAATTAATTAACCAAAACAATGGCACATCTAAGTACATGATGTAAACGGTCAATCAGTTCTGATAAAGTATAAGCGATTAGCTGGCGTTTTTATCTTCTATTTTTCGCTACACTGATATACTGCTAAATATTGACCAGGGCGAATCGCTTATGCGAGCTAAGTACAGGAAACGGTTCAGTGACTCAGCTCGAACCACCAGCACGTCTTGTTCTAAATTTAACTCCGATAATTGCAACATACTGAAAACGTATCTAGAGCTGAAGAGCAGCATTTAATTAATATCGCATGTTTCAGTGTAATTATAACAACACCTTATGTTCACATTCAACAGAGATTCTACTTCACATTTGTCATTGTAACTTCCCTAACTGCACTCTCGGTACCGATGGGAAGGTGTAAGCCCTCGCCTTTAGGCGTTTGTCCCACTTTTATTGGTTCAAGTTTTATATATTTCTCTAAGTGTTTTCCTGTACATTTTCTGCATTTTATTATTTCATTCATACACAAATTTCAGTATTTAAATTGGTTAAATCTCTGAAATGCACTGCAATTTATTTATGTCAATACTACAACACTGTAATATTGATCACATGATGCCAGTGTTGGAACAGCTTGGCTAGAGGTAAGGCTAGTTCTGGAGCAGAAGTCTTTAGCACTTCAGGCGGAATGTTGCAGAGGCCCATAGCGTTTGCTGCATCCAGTTAACTTAGCCTTTACTTGATATCACGTGCAATGATTGGAAGTGGCCGAAGACTGACATCTGTGATGGTGGAACCTCAGGAGGAGACCGAGGTGGATCAACCGCTCGGCACTTCTGGCTGAAGATGGCTGCAAACGCTTCAGACTTTTCTTTTGCACGCACGTGCTGGGCTCCACCATAGTTGAGGATGGGGATGTTCGTGGAGCCTCCTTCTCCTCTCATTAAATCTTTAATTGTCCACCACCATTAAGGACTAGATGCTGCAGGCCTGCAGGTCTTTGATCTGATCCATTGGTTGTAGCATCTCTTAGCTCTGTCTGTATCATGCTGCTTCCGCTGTTTAGACAATTATAACTTCACCAGGTTGTCACTTCATTTTAGGCACGCTTGCTGCTTCGTCCTGGTGCATGTCTACACTAATTTATGAGCCATGGAACGTCGTCTGGCTTGATGGTAATATTAGAGTGAGGGATATGCCAGACCATGAGGCTACAGGTTGTGATGGAAAATAATTCAGCTGCTGCTGATGGCCCACCGCACCTTATGGATGCCAAATTTCAAGCTGCTAGACCGGTTTTGATCTAATCTGATCTGATTTAGCACAACAGGTGCCTCAATATTAAGGCGGGATTTTGTGGGTCACTCGTACCAATGTCATGGTCATGTTTTTCATGTTTTGCTTGGTCATTAGGATTTTACCTCGTGTTTGTTGTATCAGAGCGATCATAATATGATCGAGCTCTCAGTCGAGATGGAGAGTGAGGAAATTGAATCAGAGACTAAGGTCCAGAACTTAAATAAAGGGAATTACGAGGGTATGAGACGGGAATTGGGTAAGATTGATTGGGTGGTGTTTCTGGGGGGATTGACAGTGGATAGACAATGGCAAGCATTCAAAGATAGAATGGAAGAATTCCAGAACATGTTTATACCGGTTTGGCATAAAAATAAACCTAAAAAGGTGACTCAACCGTGGATAACGAGGGAAATTAGGGACAGCATAAAATCAAAAAAAAGGGCATATCAACTGGCAAAAAAAAGCACCAGACCGGAAGATTGGGGGCAGTACAGGATACAGCAAAAGAGGACAAAGGGATTAATCAGGAAGGGGAAAATAGAATACGAAAGTAAACTTGCAGCAAACATAAAGACAGACTGCAAAAGCTTTTATCGGTATATCAGGAGGAAAAGACTGGTAAAATCCCAAGTCGGTCCCTTGCAGTCCGATTCGGGAGAATGTATAATGGAGAATAAGGAAATGGCAGACCAATTAAACTCATACTTTGGTTCTGTATTCACAAAGGAGGACACAAATAACCTCCCAGGAATATCGGCAAACATAGGGACTAATGAGAGGGAGGAGCTGACAGAAATTAGTATCTCTAGGGATATGGTGTTGGGTAAGTTGAGGGGACTGAAGGCCGACAAATCCCCGGGGCCTGATAAACTACATCCTAGGGTACTTAAGGAGGTGGCCCTGGAGATAGCAGATGCTCTAAGGATCATCTTCCGGAACTCCATTGACTCGGGAACAGTACCCGTGGATTGGAGGGTAGCTAATGTTACCCCAATATTTAAAAAGGGGGGTAGAGAGAAAGCAGGGAATTATAGACCAGTAAGCCTTACATCGGTTGTGGGCAGAATGCTAGAGTCCATTATTAAGGATAAAATAGCGGAGCACTTGACAAATGGGGAAAGGATCGGACAGAGTCAACATGGATTTACAAAGGGTAAATCGTGTTTGACTAATCTGCTGGAATTTTTTGAGGAAGTAACTGGTAAAATAGATGGGGGAGAGCCAGTGGATGTGGTGTACCTTGACTTCCAGAAAGCCTTCGATAAGGTTCCACACAAAAGATTATCATGCAAAATTAAGGCTCATGGGATTGGGGGCAAAGTATTAACGTGGATAGAGAACTGGCTGGCGGATAGAAAACAGAGAGTTGGAATAAACGGCTCGTTTTCGGAGTGGCAGGCAGTGACCAGTGGGGTGCTGCAAGGATCTGTCCTGGGACCCCAGCTGTTCACAATATATATAAATGATCTGGATCAGGGAATTGGATGCAATATTTCCAAATTCGCTGACGACACTAAACTAGGAGGAGGGGTGGGCTCTGATGAGGATGTCAGGAGGCTACAGTGCGATTTGGACAGGTTGGGGGAATGGGCGGATACGTGGCAGATGCACTATAATGTGGATAAATGCGAGGTTATCCACTTTGGGGGTAAAAACAGGAGGGTAGATTATTATCTAAATGGCAATAGATTGGGAGATGGGGAAGTGCAGAGGGACCTGGGTGTTCTTGTGCACCAGTCACTGAAGGAGAGCATGCAGGTGCAACAGGCGATTAAGAAGGCAAATGGTATGTTGGCCTTCATATCAAGGGGGTTCGAGTATAGGAATAGGGATACCTTACTACAGCTGTACAAGGTGCTGGTGAGACCGCATCTGGAGTATTGTGTACAGTTTTGGTCGCCCCATCTGCGGAAGGATGTTCTTGCCATGGAAAGAGTGCAACGGCGATTCACCAGGCTGATACCTGGAATGGCGGGAATGACCTACGAAGAGAGATTAAATAGTTTGGGCTTGTACTCACTGGAGTTTAGAAGATTGAGAGGGGATCTCATCGAAACATATAAAATTATGGCAGGCCTGGACAGGCTGAATTCAGAGAGAATGTTTCCAATGGCCGGGGAGCACAGAACCAGGGGCCACAGTCTAAAAATAGCGGGCAAATCATTTAAAACAGAGATGAGGAAGAATTTCTTCACTCAAAGAGTGGTGAGCCTGTGGAATTCCCTGCCACAGAGGGCTGCGAAGGCTAATTCAATAAATATTTTCAAGAGAGAATTGGATATATTTCTGAAGGCTAAGGGGATTAAGGGTTACGGAGAAAAGGCGGGGACGGGGTACTGAACTGGTAAGATCAGCTATGATCTCAGACGAAGATCAGCCATGATCTCATTGAATGGCGGAGCAGGCTCGAAGGGCCGAATGGCCTACCCCTGTTCCTATCTCTATGTATCTATGTATCTATGTACCACCACCTGCCACAATCCCATTCAGCCAGGTCGTTCAGTATTGGATTCTACCGAGCCACTCTTGGTCACTGAAGTCTCCCAGCAGTACATTCTGTGCCCTCAGTGTTTACTCCAAGTCATATTGAACATTCATCAGCTTAGGGCGGTAATCTGCAAAAGGTTTCCATGCCATGCAGATTCAATGTTGAGGACTTCCATGACCACTCGCTGCCGCTGTTGGGTCTGTCCTGCTGGTGGGATGTTGCCTGATCAGTCAGGGTATTCGGTTGGACAGCTCTCTCACTTTTGCCATAAATCAGATGGTAGTGAAGAGGACCTTGCAGGTCGACTCGGCCTTGCCCTGACCGAATCCAATGCCTAGGTCAATGTAGGTTCGGTTTCATTCTTCTTAAACCTTCTTGTAGCTGTGCTCTAAAACTGAGTGGGAATATGACGTCTACTACGTTGGCCCAGAACTTCGGGTCTCCACAGGCGAGTATGCATGGGGTACTCACACATAGGCCCAATGGAAGTGCCGGTTTCCTGCATGCACTGCGCATGCGCGGGATACTGGCACTTCCGTTCCCCTGAAAGAAGGAAGTGAGAGGTAGAACGCGTGCGCAGGAGAGGCTGCGTGTGTACATCGAACTTATGTTTTTCTTGCAGGTTTTCCCGGGAGGATAAGTCGCCAGAAGTTAGACATTTAAAAAGCAGTCGTAAGGCCTGCTTTTTACAAGGTAAGTGGTGAATTAATTAAAATTAAAACATTTTTTCCACAGGTTTATTATTTTTAAATACGTTAGAAAATAAAATTATTTTTTTCAAAAATTTAAATTATTGATTAAAATATTTATTTCATGTAATTTTCAGTTTAGTTAAAAATGTGATTAAAAAGAAAAATTATTTGAAGATTTAGTGATGTTTCGGGGCTCGTAGTATTTATAAGTTTGACAGCACTTCCTGTCAAATTATGAATGAAGCTTTCCCTGCTTCGATTGGCTCCCCATGGCCCACGTGATCCCAGGGGACGCATCAAACTAACTGCACCCCTGGGATATGCAAGCATTGCGCGCTGGCAGTTGGAGCAGGCCCAGGATCGGAATTCCATGGGGGCCCACAGCACAACGGCCGGCGCGCAAGGTAAGTGCAGGTCGGGGGCTTACTGGCCAGAAATTCGGGTCTCCATGGGTGAGTACGCGCTGGGTACCCACGCGTGGGACCAATGGAAGTGCCGGTTTCCTGCATGCACTGCGCATGCGTGGGAAACCAGCACTTCCGTTCCTCTGAAAGCAGGAGTTCAGAGGTCGAACGCCTGCATGGGGGCGTCTGCCGGTGCACTTTGAACTTACTTTGTTTTACAGGTTTCTCCGGGAGGGTAAGTCTTTAGAATTTAGAAATGTAAAAAGCAGGCGTAAGGTCAATTAATGAAAATTAAAACATTTTTTCCACAGGTTTATTATTTTTAAATACTTTAAAGCAAGGTAAGTTTATTTTTAGCCCCGTTAGAATATAAAATTATTTATTCAAAAATTTAAATTATTGTTTAAAATAGTTGTTTAATGTAATTTATAGTTTATTTAACAAGTGTGATTTTTGTTTTTTAAATTTATTTGAAGGTTTACTGCTATTTTGTGGCCGTAGTATTTATAAGTCTTGACAGGTCTTCCTGTCAGTACTTATGAATGGAGCATTCCCTGCTCCGATTGGCTGCCCATGGCCCACGTGATTCCTGGGGACGCATCAAACTAACTGCGCCCCTGGGACATGCAAGCACTGCGCGCCGGCAGCTGGGCCAGGCCCCGGATCAGAATTCCACGGGGCCCTACAGTTCAACTGCCGGTGCATAAACGTCCTACCTGAGCGTAAACGGTCCTCTCCTCTTCAATTTCACGTCTTGGAGTTTTCCGGGTTCTGTTTAAATCTAATGCAGCATAATGCACGGTCTCAGTATGGCCCAGAATATCGTGTCGGGGGCTTACACCCGCGGGAAGCCCCCGACACGATATTCTGGGCCATACTGAGACCGTGCATTATGCTGCATTAGATTTAAACAGAACCCGGAAAACTCCAAGACGTGAAATTGAAGAGGAGAGGACCGTTTACGCTCAGGTAGGACTGAGCAACAGATCAGAGAAACATAGATCTCCAGTGTAACATCAACATTCATGCGATAGTGGGTGGCATATGCTTGCGCTGACTTGACCGTATGTTGTATCGAAGACTATTTGTATGTCCTTCTAATGCCTGCTTTGAGCAGCAGTCCAGAGAACTTGCAAAACGACCAATTAACAATATTTTCAAACATTGGCTTTACAGACCGAACAAGGGAAAACCTGTGACAAGCTGACGTACGCAACTGTAGCATTGACTGGCTCAGAGAGAACCGGGAAATGCAAAAATTACGAACGAAGCACAGATTATGCCCAGCTGAAGACCAAAAAACAGAGGAGTAACAGAGGCTGTCTACACAAAGCAAGAATCAATTAGTAATAAATTTTAGTTGCAGAAGTCACTTTTTGGTGTTTATTGATCGCATGCCGCTGCCATATGTACTCCTCGCGTATGTCTACCATGCGATCCCATCCCTCCGAGAGGTTACGCAATCTAGTGACATATCAGAGAATGCAGTGTATAGTTATTACTTACTGTTCAATTATTTGATGCATATTTTGGGGCGACTTTTAAGAACAATGTAACTTTCCTGACATATTTTAATGCTAAATTTGTAATATTTACCTGTTTGCAAATATCTACTCTTTCGATTATAATGATATGCTAATAGCCTTGCTGTACACAATGATCATCATATCTGAATTCAATAAAAATAGATTATATACGGTCTTTTACAGTTCATCTATTCGTGTTCATTTTAGCGAGTGAAACTAAAAAAATACCTGTGTGTTGATTTACGTGTGGCGTCACTGCACTCTGGCATCCAGTCCAAGTGACGCTCCTGATGTGAAACGGCTGAACCTCCAGTCGAGGGACACGTCCATCAACCTACAGAAAGTAGCTGACGGTTGCTTTAGGTCCTGCAAACGTCGGTCTATCCATGTGGCAACGCTGAATCATAGAATTTTGAAGCACAGAAAGAGGCCATGCTGCCCATTGTGCCCATGCCGCCACTTTGAAAGATAAGTCCCACTCTCGCGCTCCTTCTGCAAAGACCTGCAATTTTCTCCTTTTCAAGTGTATATCAAATTCCGTTTTGAAAGTTCCCATGTATACTGCTTGCCAGACTCATTAGCTAAAGGTGTCAATTTGTCATTTAAAAAAAATCATGCCAACGACATCTGCTGCATTTCCTTGATCTATAATCACTGCTGTTTCTTCAAAGATTTCTAGAAGGGAATTCAAGCACGAATCGCCTTTTCGAAATTGGTGCTGAATTTGCATTAATTAGCTCAGGTTTCTTCCAGATCGTCTCAGTTTTATCCCTTATGACAGGGGCCGAAAATGGAATTAAATGTGGAACTGTTCACCTGTCATTAAGTTTCAGTTTACTTCAAATTCGATTTTCCCATCTAATAACATTCCATTGCTTCGAAATGAAGACAAAGTGGAGTAGATTATTTTGACAATTAATTAACCAAAAGAGTGGCACATCTATGTATATGATTTAAAAGGTCAATGTATGGGCGATCTATCAGTTCTGATAAAGTATAAGCGATTAGCTGGGCTTTTCATCTTCTATTTTTTGCTACACTGATGTACTGCTAAATATTAACCAGGGCGAATTGCTTATGTGAGCTAAGTACAGGAAGCGGTTCAGTGGCTCAGCTCGAACCACCAACACGCCTTGTTCTAAAATTAACTCCGTTAATTGTAATATACTGAAAACATATCTAGAGCGGAAGAGCAGCATTGAATTAATATCGCATGTTTCAGTGTAATTATAACAACACTTAATGTTCACATTCAATAGAGATTCTACTTCACATTTGTCATTGTAACTTCCCTAACTGCACTCTCGGTACAGATGGGAAGGTGTAAGCCCTCGCCTTTAGGCGTTTGTCCCACTTTTATTGGTTCAATTTTCATATATTTCTCTAACGTTCTCCTGCACATTTTCTGCCTTTTATTATTTCATCCATACACAAATTTCAGTAGTTAAGTTGGTTAAACCCCTGAAACGCACTGCAATTTATTTATGTCCTACAATACTGTAACATTGATCACATGATGCCAGTGTTGTAACTGTACTGGAACAGCTTGGCTAGATGTAAGGCTAGTTCTGGAGCAGAAGTGTTTAGCAGTTCAGGCGCAATGTTGCAGGGGCCATTAGCGTTTGCTGCATCCAGTTAACTTAGCCTTTGCGTGATATCACGTGGAGTGATTGGAAGTGGCCGAAGACTGACATCTGCGATGGTGGAACCTGAGGAGGAGGCCGAGGTGGATCAACCACTCGGCACTTCTTGCTGAAGATGGTTGCAAACGCATCAGACTTTTCTTTTGTACTCACGTGCTGGGCTCCGCCTTAGTTGAGGATGGGGATGTTCATGGAGCCCGTTAAATCTTTAACTGTCCACCATCATTAAGGACTGGATGCTGCAGGACTGCAGATCTTTGATCTGATCCATTGGTTGCAGCATCTCTTAGCTCTGTCTGTATCATGCTGCTTCCGCTGTTTAGACAATTATAACTTCACCAGGTTGTCACCTCATTTTTGGCACGCCTGTTGCTTCGCCCTGGTGCATGCCTACACTAATCTTTGAGCCAGGGAACGTTGTCTGGCTTGATGGTAATATTAGAGTGAGGGATATGCCAGACCATGAGGCTGCATATTGTGATGGAAAATAATTCTGCTGCTACTGATGGCCCACCGCACCTTATGGATGCCAAATTTCGAGCTGCTAGATCTGTTCTGATCTAATCTGATCTGATTTAGTACAACAGGTGTCTCAGTATTAAGGCGGGATTTTGTTGGTCACTCCTACCAATGTCATTGTCATGTTTTTCAAGTTTTACTTAGTCAGTAGGATTTTACTTCGTGTTTGTTGTATCACCACCACCTGCCACAATCCCATTCAGCCAGGTCGGTCAGTAATGGATTCTACCGAGCCAGTCTTGGTCACTGAATTCTCCCAGCAGTTCATTCTGTGCCCTCAGTGTTTATTCCAATTCGTATTGAACATTCATCAGCTGAGGGCAGTAATCCGCAAGAGGTTTCCATGCCATGCAGATTTAATGTTGAGGACTTCCATGGCCGCTCGCTGCCGCTGTTGGATCTGTGCTGCTGGTGGGATGTTGGCTGATCGGTCAGGGTAGTCGGTTGGACAGCTCTCTGAATTTTGGCATAAATCAGTTTGTAGTGAGGAGGACCTTGCAGGTCGACTCGGCGTTGCCGTGACCGAATCCAATGCCTAGGTCAATGTAGGTTGGGTTTCAGTCTTCTTAAACCTTCTTGTAGCTGTACTCTAAAACTGAGTGGGTATATGACGTCTACTACATTATCCTCGTCAGCCCTTTCCGTTATCTTTTCAAAGATTTCTATCAGGATAGTTAAGCATGAATTCGCCTTTCAGAATCCATGCTGATTATTTTTTCTTATATATCCTGTGTCTAAGTTTCCTTCTATCACTTCTTTCAGTACAGAAAACAATATTTTCCTATCACTGACGTTACACTGACTGGCCTATAATTCCCAGGTTTTGTTCTATCTCCCTGTTGTAATATAGAAGCAACATTAGCTGTCCGTTAGTCCTCTGGCACCATCTTCTATAGAATATATATATATATATATATATATATATATATATTCTTTTTAAGTGCATGCACTAGAGAATTGTTCATATTGTTACCTTCTTACTAAAAACTGAGGCGAGGTAGTTATTCAATTCTTCTGCCATTTCTCTGTTATTGCCTGTCAGTTTGTTTTGCTCATCCTTTAGTGGAATTATCCCTACACTAATTTCCTTTTGTTATTTATGTTTCTATAAAAGACTTTATTATTTATTGTTATATTTGCTAATAATTTTAATCGATAATTTCTCTTTGCCTTTCAGATTTTTTTTTATTTTCTCCCCTAATTCTTCTAATTCCCATTCGTCCTCCTCTCCTTTAGTATCTAATTACTTCTTATCTTTTTTTTCTTTAGATTCAATGTTCCCTTTAGTCCTGTATTCAGTCAAGGTGCCCAATAATTAGTTTGCTTGTTTTGGCTTTTAGTGGAATACATTTCTCTTGAACTTTATTGATATCCCTATTCATAATTTCCCATTGTTTACAATCTCTTCGTTTTTCAAGATTTTCTCCCAGTTTGCTACCCTCATTTCCTCATAATTTGCTCTTTTCCATTCTATTGCCTTAATCTTTGACCTACGTATGTCACTCTCGATCCTACACTTGAACCTTATTATGTTTTGATCACTAGTTCTAAGTGCTCTCCTACTCTTGGTTCTCCTATCTGTTCCTGTTCATTATCCATTACAAGATGTAGCAGCGTTCTTTGCTTTTTGGACTACTTAAGTACTGGGTGAGAAAATAACCCGGTATGCACTATAAAAAAGCGATCCCTTTTCTCCTTTCGCTACTTCTTGCTGCCAGTTTATTTGGGGGTAGTTGAAATCTCCCATGATTATTATTCGTTGCCTGCTACTCACCTCGTAGATTTGCCTATAGCTTTCTTCCTCCAATTCCATTCCTCTATTTGGTGGTCTATAGGCAAGTATTTACTTTCCTTATCTGCTTGTCTCTATGCCGATTTGCACGTGCCTCGGGATCTGAGATTATTACTGATGAGGTCCTGATTTTCATGCTAGCTGCTAACTCAGCATTCTCCCCTGGAAGGATGTTGGACATCGTGAGTATTAAAAGTTTAACCGTTGAGCTTCTTCGTATCATCAAGCATAAACTATTCAATATAAACAGGATGAGTTTGGAATGTGGTAAAATAAATGCATTGCTTCTCTTCTGATATATAAAGTGCTTCTGGAAGGAAATAAGTGTTAGGAATGACGTCACCCAAAAGAGGGGAAGGTTTCGTTTTAAGGTAATAAAATTTCACTTTAGGGGCTGGGATAATAAAACATGGGCAGAAAACCCATTAGTTGCAATTAACAGCTGGTAAAGCTTTTCTTCAATTGGTTTAGCATCTGTTAGGTCAGGACGTAGCTTTGAATTAAACTACTACAAATGTTTACATGAATAGTCTATCTTTAAATGTCTGGCAATAGATACATCACGCCCTCTTATCTATGACGTTTTCCTTTGCAGTAGTCAAGATATTATGGTGTATAAAGGAGGACGGTTTTCAACAGTAATTCAGAGGGTACGAACGTTAAAACTTGTAACCCAAGAGCAGTTAGAATGATCACCTTTACTGTGTATCAATAAAGTATGTTCCGTATAATGTCCTATGAAGTGTCTTGCGCTTACTCGAAACGTGTTGTGAACCAGAGGAAGAAGGAGGTTGACTGCTAACATTGGACCTCTTCCCTAATCTTTCCTAATTTGTTCGTTGTGAAGTGGAGCACAAGAAGTGGATCCTTCCATCGCTCCCACCTTTTCCAGCTTATTTTCTAGCCGTTTCGAAATGCACCTGACCCTAGTACTCGATAGGCATCACACCCTACGGGGTACTCGATCCTGACTGCAAAGAATACTATCTATCCCCCTAATAATAGAAACTCCAATAACTACAGCGTTTCTATTCTGCAACTCCTCCCTTGGACTGCCTCCTGCTCCATGGTGCCTTGGTCGGCATTCTCGCAGTACTTCCCACAGTCTTCCACATTGTACTGGCCTCGCTAGACGTGCTCCTATCTAGTTATCCAGCAAGTTAAACACTTATTCAAAATAATTCCTCGTGAAACTGTTTGCTGTTTTGAAGCTTTACTTGAACAAATTTGTGAAACTGTAAAGAAAGACAAAGTATGTTTTGTACATGAACTGGGTACTATACATTCGATATTACATAAGATATAAACATATTTACAACAGTAGAATAGACTAATTGTATAACTAACTAACATTTGGACTAACTTCTGTAACTATCAAATATTAACCTTTTATAAACATAGTGTTATCAAAATACTACACTGTCAGAGTTACTATCATGCTAATAGACAAAGATACTCACAGATATTGCGCCTGGGCTAATATAGAAGAGCAGATTACATTGGATTGCAAATCCCTCAAGGAATTCTCCATTACTCAAGCCAGGTTCTTCCTGGAATTCCACTTCCTGGGATTCTACTTCTTGGGTCACACAGGAAGAAAGGTAGAAAGGTCAAATGACCTCTCACACAGGAGGAAAGGTAGAAAGTTCAAATGACCTCTCCTACCACACAAACACTGCTATCATATAACCACCACCAGAGGGTGCTATCTGCATATAAAATGGTCCATAAGTCCAGAACACTCCCCGTCTGGGGTCGTTAACGACTCCACATAGTCTGAACTCTACTTGTCACTGGAGTCCTCTGGCGACAAAAGAAGAACCACCTCAGAGGCAGTCCGTCGGTGTCGATGATAGGATGCAGCTTCCGTAGACTGCTGTGAGGGGGTAGGTTGCGTTCTGCTAGGCACAGTTCCAATTTGGGTATGGTGAGGTCTGGCTGGGGCGCCAACTTGCCTCTATCAAAGAAAAAGCCGATTTTGCTTTGTCCTTCTTTAGTGGTGACCTTCAGATAAGCCACACTTGCAATGGCCTTAGCAGAGGCGTCTGCAAAGTTGCAAAGCTCTTTGAATTGGGCATTTAAGGGAGAGAAAGATGAATAGCAGTGAGGTATTTGGATCTCCTGTAAGCCTTGGAGTGAGTCTCTCCATCTGTCCCACTCTGCTTCCATCTCTTCGGGGAGAGGTGAATCCCACCCTTCAGCGCATGTAGAGAGTTCCCTAAGGAGCAGCCTGCCTTGTATGGTGACAGGGGCTAAGAAGCTGAGAGGGTTGTATAGGCTGTTGACTGTAGAGAGCACTCCTCTACGTGTGAAGGGTTTCCTGGCATCTAAGACTTGGATCGTGAACGTGTCTGTTGCTATGTTCCAAGACTCTCCTAGGCTACACTGTAGGGGGAGGTCATCAGTGAAGAGATCCTTAGCACGATCTTCAGGGGGGAATGCCTCCATCACTGCTGGTCTGTTAGAAGCTATCTTGTGCAGCCTGAGGTTGGATAGTGCAAGTAGTTCCTGAGCTCCTCCGAGGGTACTGATGGCCTCTGCTTCGGTCGGGAATGACTTCAGTGCATTGTCGACATAGAACTCTCATTCGATGAACCCTCTCACATCACTGCCAAAGTCGTCATCTTCTTCCTTGGCAGACCTGCTCAGTCCGTATATGATGACAGCAGGGGACGGGCTATTCCCGAAGACAAGGACACGCATTCTGTAGTCCACAATGTCTCTATTTGGGTCATTGTCCCGATAACACTGGAAGCGGAGGAAGTCTCTGTGGTCTTCTCTCACCACAAAGCAATGAAACATGTGCTGGATATTGGCAGTGATGGCGACGGGCTCTTTCCTGAATCTCATGAGTATTCCCAAGAATCTGTTGTTAAGATCGGGCCCTGTGAGGAGTACGTCGTTGAGAGAGATTCCCTGATATGGTTCACTGGAGTCAAACACCACGCGGATCTGTTCCGGCTGTTTGGGGTGATAGACTCCGAAGGAAGGGAGGTACTAACACTTTTGGCCTTCCTGGAGTGGAGGAGCTATCTCTGGATGATCGTTGACAAGCATTTTCTTGTCAAATTCTAGGAAGTGTGTTTTCATCTTTTCAGATTCCTGGCGACATCCTACAGGGTACACATTAACGAGGCATATCTTGGAGCATGCCCTTGCACTCACTCCTTCTCCACACACCTCGGTGCACCTGGATGTGATCTCCGGACCAGCAGCTCCCTCTCTCTCCCCGCCATGCTCTGAAACGGGAGGAGGCGGCTCTGACTCCCAAGGAGCCGGGCCTGGGTGGAGTGCTGAAATGTGCCGATCACTTTCACATTCTGTGCCTTTTGCATCTACCTTGCAGTTCTTGGCGAGATGGCTCGTGGACGAGCAGCACTTGAAACATATAGAGTTCTCTTTAAGATATTGTTTCCGATCTTCCAGGGACATCTCCCTGAAGCCTCTGCACTTCTTTAATGGATGGGGCTTGCTGTGGATAGGGCATTGTTTGCTCATATCCTCAGGTTTCTTCTGAAACTTTGTGTTCTCAGTTGAAGACACTTGCATTTTGTTGACAGATATTGGTGCCTTTCCATGTCTGTCAAACTTGTCTCTTCTGGCAAGTGCTGGGTGGGAGGAGAAGAGGTTGAAGCTGGGGTCGTTCCTGGCTTTGGCTTCCTTATGGATGAATTTGACAAATGCAGAGAATGGTGGGAAGGCCACGTTGTGCTTTAGCTTGAACTTTGATCCAAACGTTATCCACTTCTCCTGTAGGTTAAATGGAAGCTTCTCAATGATGGGACTTACCCCTCTGGAAGTGTCTAAGTACGATAGACTGGGTAGGTAGCTGTCCTGCTTTGCGGCTTCGAGTTCCGACAGCAGATCTCCAAGGTCGCGGAGCTTCCAGGGTTCCTTACTCGTCAACCTCGGAAAGTTCTCCAACCTGTCAAAGAGAGCCCTTTCAATGGCTTCAGGCGAGCTGTAGCTTTCTTCCAGCCTCGCCCAAGCCATCTTCAACCCCTCTGGCAGCTGTCCCACATTGGCCGCTTTTATCCTGCAGGCCTGTCCGGCGGACTCTGCGCCAAGCCATTTGATAAGGAGGCTGAGCTCTTCTCCTGCCGACAGGTCTAAGCCCAATATGGCATCGTGGAAGCAGGACTTCCAAGCCCGATAATTCCCTGGCCTGTCATCGAACTTGGTTAACCTTGTAGTCACCAGCTGGGTGCATGCAAGGTATTTGACTAGGTCGTAGGTGCTGGGACCTGTGCCAGGGTTGCCTTGGCTAGGGGCTCTGTTGGGGGTCTCAAGGAAACGAGAGCGGATTTGCTGCTGACTTTCTCTATTCAGCGTTCTATTCCTCTGCACCGTGTCTTCCGTTCTGCTGGGGGAGACTCTGCGGCTTGAGGCATGCTGTCTACTTTGACCTTAGTTGGCAACTTGGGGCATGTTATACGAAGTGTTTGCATCTGTAGAGATGTGCCGGCCTTCATCCCTTTCTCCTGTAAACTGTATGTTGGCATGGTCGCTCACGTAATCTATGGTGCGCTGTCGTGGGCTCTGCCATGAAATGGAAATTAAAGGTTTGTAAGCTGTCTCGGGATCAGATCCGCCCAAAATTGCCTCGAATACTTATGTCTCGGCTAATGCAGCATCTATCTCTTTTTGTTGCTGCAGAGCATCTAATGTGGCTTGGAGACGGGCCTGTTCAGCCTGGCATTCAACTTGGTGATGGGCCTGTTCAGCCTGGCGTTCAACTTGGTGACAGGCCTGTTCGGCTTGGAATTCAGCTTGGAGTCAGGCCTGTTCGGTTTGGAGTCGGGCCTGTTCGGCTTGGGATTCAGCTTGGAGTCGGGCCTGTTCAGCTTGCATTCAGGCCTGTTCAGCTGGGGATTCAGCTTGGAGACGGGCCTGTCTTACTTTTATTTCTATTTCACTGTTCGCATGCGCAGCTCTGGCTTGAGCTGCCACTAGCTCAGCCCGTGCTCTGGCGATGGTCGTGCTTACTCTAGAACCACCTGATGACCGTGAACAAGCTTGCGATGTGACGTAACCGGAGCTTATAGACCGATTATCACCTTCTACAGTTTCATCTGCCCGTTTAAGGTGTTCTCCTCGCTGCAAAGCATTCTCGTTATTATCTTCTGACAGGTTGATGTGCAGTAGGTGTGCTCTACGAGGTTAAGACTTACACTGGGATTCTCCTGCTCCACTCTTCACAGCTAGCCGTATTGCTATCTATTCACTGTACTGGCCTCGCTAGACGTGCTCCTATCTAGTTAACCAGCAAGTTAAACACTTATTCAAAATAATTCCTCGTGAAGCCGTTTGCTGTTTTGAAGCTTTACTTGAACAAATTTGTGAAACTGTAAACAAAGACAAAGTATGATTTGTACATAAACTGAGCACTATACATTCGATATTACATAAGATATAAACATATTTACAACAGTAGAATAGACTAATTGTATAACTAACTAACATTTGGACTAACTTCTGTGACTATCAAATATTAACCTTTTATAAACATAGTGTTATCAAAATACTACACTGACAAAGTTACTATCATGCTAATAGACAAAGATACTCACAGATATTGCGCTTGGCCTAATATAGAAGATCAGATTACATTGGATTGCAAGCCCTCATGGAATTCTCCATTACTCAAGCCAGGTTCTTCCTGGAATTCCACTTACTGGGATTCTACTTCCTGGGTCACACAGGAAGAAAGGTAGAAAGGTCAAATGACCTCTCACACAGGAAGAAAGGTAGAAAGTTCAAATGATCTCTCCTCCCACACAAACACTGCTAACACATAACCACCACCAGAGGGTGCTATCTGCATATAAAATGGTCCATAAGTCCAGAACACACATTATCCTCACAGGTATCCAGTATATTGTACCTGTTCGATATGAGCAATAACTGCTAGAGTCTTTTTTATGCCATTCATTCCTGGTATGTGGGCATCACTGGAAAGCTTATCATTTATTACCAATCCCTAATTGCTTTTGAGAAGGTAGTGGCGAGCCGCCTTCTTCAACAGCTGCAGTCCGTGTGGTGAAGGTTCTCCCCCAGTGCTTTTAGGGAGGGAATACCAGGATTTTAACCAAATGACGAGGAAGCAATGGCGATTTGTTTCCAAGTCAGGATGGTGTGTGACTTGGAGAGGAGCTTGGAGGTGATGGTGGTCCCACACGCATGCGGATCCTGTTCTTCTAGGTGGTAGAAAGCTGCTGTGCAAGAAGCCTTGGTGGGTTGCTGCAGTGCATGTTGTAGAAGGTGCACTCTGCAGCCACGGTGCGCTGGTGGTGGAGGGAGTGAATGTTTAAGGTGATGGATACGGTGCCAATCAAGCGGGCTGCTTTGTCCTGGATGGTGCCGAGTTGATTGAGTGCTTTTGGAGCTGCAATCATCCAGGCAAGTGGAGAGTATTCCATCACACTCCTGACTTGTGCCTTGTAGAGGGTGGAAAGGATTTGGTGAGTCAGGAGGTGAGCCAGTTGTCACAGAATACCCAGTCATCACAGAATACCCAGTCTCTGAGCTGCTCTTGTAGCCACAGTATTTATGTGGTTGATCCAGGTAAGTTTATGGTCAATGGTGACCCCCCAGGACGTTGCTGGTGGGGGATTCGGCTTTCGTAAATGTAAAGGGGCGTTGGTTAGATTGTCTCTTCTTGGAGATGGTCATTGCCTGGCACTTGTGTGGCGCGAATATTACTTGCCACTTATCAGCCCAAGCCTGAATATCGTCCAGATCTTTCTTGTTGCGGGTATGGACTGCTTCATTATCTGAGGAGTTGCGAATGGAAATGAACACATTGCAATCATCAGCGAACACCCCCACTTCTGACCTTATGATGGGTGGATGGTCATTGATGAAGTAGCTGAAGATGGTTGTGCCAAGGATACAGACCTGAGGCAGACCTGCAGCGATGTACTGGGGCTGAGATAGTTGGCTTCCAACAACTACAACCATCTTCTATTGTGCTAGGTATGACTCCAGCCAGTGGAGGATATTCCCCCTGATTCTCACTGACTTCAGTTTTACTAGGGCTCCTTGCTGCCGCACTCAGTCAAATGCTGCCTTGATGTCAAGGGCAGTCACTCTCAACTCACCTTTGGAATTCAGCTCTTGCGTCCATGTTTGGCTGATATCTGTGATGAAATCCTGAGCTAGGTGGTCCTGGTGGAACGTAAACTGAGCATGTTATTGGTGAATAAGTGCTGCTTGATAGCACTATAGACGTCACCTTCCATCACATTGCTGATGATTGAGACTAGACTGATGGGACGATAATTGGCCGGATTGGATTTCTCCAGCTTCTTTGGACAGGACATACCTGGGCAGTTTTCCACATTGCCAGTGTTGTAGCTGTACTGGAACAGCTTGACTAGAGGCGTGGCTATTTCTGGAGCACAAGGCTTCAGCACGACAGCCAGGATGTTGTCTGGGGCCACACCCTTTGCTGTTTCCATCTGTGAGGGTGTGGACCTCAGGAGGAGGCCAAGATAAATCATCCACTCGGCACTTGTAGCTGAAATCAGTTACAATTCATCCTTGCCTTTTGCACTCGACTGCTGGCCTCCCCCATTATTGCGGATATGGATGGTCATGGAGTCACCTCCTCTCGTTCATCGTTTGATTGTCCACCACCATTCAGGTTTGGATGTGGCAGAACTACAGAACTTTGAACTGACCTGTTGGTTGTGGAATCACATAGCTCTGTCTATAGCATGCGGCATCTGCTGTTTAGCATGCCAGTCTTCCTGTGTTGCTGCTTCCCCAGATTGGCACTTCATTTTTTTGGGACACCTGGTGCTGCTCTTCTGCATTCCTCACTGAACCATGGTCGGTCTCCTGGCTTGGTGATAATGGTAGAGTGAGGAACATGCCAGGCCATGATGTTACAGATTGTGGTGGAATACAATTCTGCTGCTGCTGATTGACCACAACGCCTCATGGTTGCCCAGTTTTCAGGTGCTGGATCTATTATGAATCTATCCCATTTAGCACCATGGTAGCGCCACACAACACGATGGAGGGTGTCCTCAGTGTGAAGACGGGAAGAACTGTGTGGTGGACACAGCTACCAATACTGTCATGAGCAGATGCATCTGGGACAGGTAGATTGGTAAGGTCGAATTAAAGTAGCGTTTTCCCTCGTGTTGCTTCTCTCACCACATGCCGCAGCTAGTCTGGCAGCTATATCCATCAGGGCTCGGCTGGCTCGGTCACTAGTTCTGCTACCGAGCTACTCTTGGTGATGGACTTTAAAGTTCACCACCGATAGTATATTCTGTGCCGTTGCTACCCTCAGGTCTTCCTCCAAACGGTGTTCAACATGCAGGGTTAATGAATTATCAGCTGAGGGAGGGTGATAGGTAGGAATGAGCAGGATGTTTCAATGCCCTTGCTTGACATGAAGCCATGGGACTTCATGGGATCCGGAGTCAATGTTGAGGGCTCCCAGGGCCACTCCCTCCCGACTTTATACCACTGCCCTGCCACCTTTTTTGCGTCTATCCTGCTGGTGGGACAGGACATACCCAGGGATGGTGATGGAGGTGTCTGGGACATCGGCTGAAATGTCTGATTCTGTGAGCATGACTATGTCACGATGTTGCTGACTAATCTGTGGGACAGCTCTTACCATTTTGGCACAAGTCCTCCGATGTTGGTGAGGAGGACTTTGCAGGGTCAACTGATCTGGGTGCCCCTTAATCATGTCCAAAGTCGATGCCTCGGTTGATGCCAGGTGGTCCATTCAGTTATAATCATATTCTTATTTATCATGCCGGTGTGGTACAACTGAATATCTTGCTAGGCCATTTCAGAGAGCAGTTAAGAGTGAAGCATATTGATGTGGGTCTGGAATCGCATATAGGTCAGACCAGGTAAGAATGGCATGTTCCTTCCCTAAAGGATATTAGTGAAGCAGATAGGTTTTAATGATAATCTGGTAATTTCAAGGCCACCATTACTGATATTAGCTCCTTATTCCAGATTTGTTTAACTGAATTTAAATCCCCAGCTGCCATTGTGGGATTTGACCTCATGTCTCTGAATTCTTTCACCAGGCCTCTGGATTACTAGTCCAGTAAAATAATCAGCATACTACCATATCTTCTTCTCTACCTCTCTTATGTTCCCCTTAGCCGGATGACCTACAGTCTCATTCTCCCCTTCCTGCATCTGTATTTTCCTCTGGTCTGTCGCTGTCCTCTAGCATATATTATTCAGTAATTTCTCCTCCTTCCTTATGTGTCAGAATGTCTATAACTCTGGCCCTAGCGCAATGACTCTGAGCCAGAGGTTCTCGAAACAGAGACAATCCTAGCAGATGTGGCAGTGCTGGAAAGCTTCCTTTTCCACAATTCTCTCTTGGATAGTCTCCTTGTCCACAAACTCCTCTTGGACAGTCTCCTTGTCCACAAACTCCTCTTGGATAGTCTCCTTGGCAACAAACCCCTCTTGGATAGCCTCCTTGACTGAAAACTCCTCTTGGACAGTCTCCTTGTCCAAAAACTCCTCTTTGACAGTCTCCTTGTCCACAAGCCTCTCTGCAACAGACTCCTTGTCCACAAACTCCTCTTGGACAGTCTCCTTGGCAACAAACTCCGACTGGACAGCCTCCTTGTCCACAAACTCCTCTTGGACAGTCTCCTTGTCCACAAACTCCTCTTGGAGAGTCCCCTTGGCAACAAACCCATCTTGGACAGCCTCCTTGTCCAAAAATTCCTCTTGGACAGCCTCTTGGTCCAGAAGCTCCATTTGGACAGTTTCCTTGTCCACAAACTCCTCTTCAACAGTCGCCTTGTCCACAAACTCCTCTTGGACTGCCTCCTTGTCCACAAACTCATCTTATACAGTCTCCTTGTCCACAAACTCGACTTGGACAGTCTCTTTGTCCACAAATTCCTCTTGGGCAGTCTCCTTGTCTACAAACTCCTCCTGGACAGTCTCCTTGTCCACAAACGCCCCTTGGACATCTCCTTGTCCACAACCTCCTCTTGGACAGTCTCCTTGTCCACAAACTCCTCTTGGACAGTCTCCTTGTCCACAAATTCCTCTTCGACAGTCTCCATGCCCACAATCTCCTCTTGGACAGTCTCCTTGTCCACAAACTCCTCTTGGACAATCTTCTTGGCAATATACTCCTCTTTGACAGTCTGTTTGTCCACAAACTCCTCTTGAACAGTGTCCTTGTCAACAATCTCCTCTTGGACAGCCTCCTTATCCAGAAACTCTTCTTGGACCGTCTCCCTGTCCACAAACTCCCAAACATTAAAATCCTGACGCACTGCCTGCGCAGGCATTTCATAATTAATTGATGTATTTATTTATTTGTTAGTTAACTGCTTTATTTCTTGAAATAATTGGGCACTTGATTCTTTGATAAATTAAATAGGTGGACTCAGCATGCTGTTCAATAAATTAGTAGTTAGTTACTGTGATTAATTACTTAGCTATTTGTCAGTTATTAGCGTCTTTAAATTGCCCAATTTCAATAAGATATATTTGTGTTCAAATTGTTTTTAATTCGTTTTTGTGGGACGTGGGCGTCGCTGGCAAGGCCACCATTTATTGCCCATCCCTAATTGCCCTTGAGAAGGTAGTGGTGATCTGCCTTCTTGAACCGCTGCAGTCCGTAGGCTGAAGGTACTCCCACAACACTGTTCAGTAGGGAGGTCCAGGATTTTGACCTAGTGACGTTGAAGGATCGGCGATAGACTTCTAAGTAAGGATGGTGTGTGATTTGGAGTGGAACTTGGAGGTGGTGGCGTTCCAATGCGCCTGCTACCTTTGTCCTTCTAGGTGGATGAGGTCGTGGGGTTGGGAGGTGCTGCGGAAGATGCCTTGTGGAGTTTCTGCAGTACATCTTGTAGATGGTACAAACTGCAGCCACGGTACGCTGGTGGTGGAGGGAATGAATATTTAAGGTGGTGAATGGGCTGCTTTGTCCAGGATGGTGTCGAGTTTCTTGAGTGTTGTTGGAGCTGCACTCATCCAGGCAAATGGAGAGTATTCCATCACACTCCTTACTTGTGCCTTGTAGATGATGGAATGGCTTTGGGGATTCAGTAGGTGAGACACTCAGCGCAGAATACCTAGCCTCTAGATTGCTCTTGTCGCCACAGTACTTTTATGGCTGGTCCAGTTACGTTTCTGGTCAAAGGTGACCCCCAGGGTGTTGATGGACAGCGATTCGGCGATGGTAATGCCCTTGAATGTCAAGTGGCAATGGTTAGACTCTCGCTTGTTGGAGATAGTCATCCAGGCCATGTTGCATGCGGGCATGGACTGCTTCATTATCTGAAGAATTGTGAATGGCACTGAACACTGTGCAGTCATCAGCTAACGTCTGACCTTATTTTGGAGGAAAGGTCATTGATGAAGCAGCTGGGCCAAGGACACTGCCCTGAATAACTCCTGCAGCGATGTCCTTTGATGATTGACCTTCAACCACCACAAATGGTTGCAGCCTCTCATGTTTACTCCAGGAATAAATATGGGTGGACGAGCACTTCTTTTACTGTTCTCGTCGCAATTACATCTTCCTTTCTTCCATTTCTCAGAGCACCTCTGTTTCAGCAGATGCGCTGAATAAGATGTATCCCACAATGCAGCCGCATATTTAAAAATACTCGAAGTTCACAGTGTCCAATTTTTTTCTTCAAAGAGTAAGCTTTCATTTGAATTGACTTCGCCTATGAGATAAATTCTTATCGTGGATGTTGAGTATAAAAAACTGTAATGCTCGGTTTTGCGAAAGGAATAACGGTGAGGCTATCAGCGCTCTCATTTATTCTGGACTAATGGGTCAGAATTTTCCGTAGTCCACAGATGTGCAGTTAAATCCAAAAATCTGGCAGTTGCTTTCGGATTTGTCGTGCTTCTCCACAAGGTGCGCTACACCGGTTCATCTCTGAGAAACACCGCATTAAAACACATGAAGTGCGTGAAGTTGTGGTACGTGCCCATTACTTAAGAACATAAGAACATAAGAAATAGAAGCAGGAGTAGGCCAATCGGCCCCTCGAGTCTGCTCCGCCATTCAATAAGATCATGGCTGATCTGATCCTAACCGCCAATCCACTATCACAGAACCATCTCCTGAACCTAACCGAATTAGACACACGAAATAGGAGCAGGATCAGGCTACACGGCCCCTGGGCCTGCTCCGCTACCCACAGGGCCATGACCCACTAATCACGGCAGAAAAGTGAAGGCTGGTGCATTCAGGTGTAAGATAATTTTTAACGGCGCAATACATCGTGATTACTGCCAAACAAGCTCTCTGGCACTGAAAATATAATTTTACTGGG
The DNA here is from genome assembly GCF_052327205.1 of Somniosus microcephalus. Lineage (NCBI taxonomy): Eukaryota > Metazoa > Chordata > Chondrichthyes > Squaliformes > Somniosidae > Somniosus > Somniosus microcephalus. The sequence goes on from NC_140992.1 coordinate 188,149,397, forward strand.
GTGGAGTCTCATTCCTTCATAAATTAATTTCGATTGGAGATTTAAAAATGTATGGCCTAGAAATTCAGTGGGTTGCGCCAGCCGCTAACGCCATAAAAGGGCTATATTTCCAGCGCTAGACACTTAGCGCCTGAACGCAGTCCGATCTGCGCCGACGCCCAAATTCAGTTGACATTTAGCGCCGGCGCAAAGTGTTTGCGCCCGCTCAGGTGTGCGTGCAGCTTATGACGTCATATCGTCGCGCAACGCTGTTTGTGCGCCCCAAACCGGAAATTCAGTGGCGCCCGCCCAATGTGGGTGTGGCGCTGCTAAGAACTGTGAGGTGGAACGCAAAAGAGGCCCTGTGGGCCTCGGGGAGCGCAAATTAAAGGGCACTTACACTGACCTATAAAGCCCAGTCATTTTGCTGCAATGACTTTACTGCTTTGGATTTCCGGACAGAGACCAAGGGACAGAGGTTACAGATTTGGGACAACATAGGAGAGGTATTTTTGGCTTCTGGCCAGTGCTTTGACATTTGATTCATTGTGATTTATCTGTTCTCAACTTTATTATGGGGGCTGTATGGGGGGCCAACCCTCAGTTGCAGCATTATGTGCAAAGGGCTCGCAGACGCTGTAAGAGAGGGCCAGCCATGCCTAGACGCAGAGGGGCCATCGGGCGTCGGCAACGTAGGCCTTACCCACTCAGGCAATACCGGCAGCAGGTGTCCTATCGCACCATGACTGCGGCGCATTGTGTGCAGAGGCTGCGCTTCAGAAGGGAGGTGGTTGCAGAGATCTGCCAGCTGCTTCACACAGATCTGCGTCCACAGCTGATGTGCAGGATGTCTCTCTCGGTGGAAGTGAAGGTCACGGTGGCTCTGAACTTTTATGCAAGCGGCTCCTTCCAAGCCGCTGCTGCGGACATAGCGAACATCTTCCAGTTCGCCACGCATCACTGCATCTGGCAGGTCACCGATGCACTTTACGCGAGGAGACACCAATTCATCTCCTTCCCCATGACCCGACAGAGGCAGGAGCAGTGTGCAGTCGGATTTGGCAGGATCGCGGGCTTCCCCATGGTGCAGGGCGCCATTGACTGCACGCATGTGGCTATGCGGGCACCTATCCACAATGCCGAGGATTACCGCAACTGGAAGGGCTACCATTCCCTAAATGTACAGCTGGTGTGTGACCACAGGCAGCGCATCCTAGCTGTCAATGCCCGCTTCCCAGGAAGCAGCCACGATGCATTTATCCTGCGCCAGACTACTGTGGCTGACATGTTCGAGGCACAGCCTCCACCAAGGGGATGGCTTATCGGGGACAAGGGCTACCCTTTGTGTACATGGCTCATGACCCCGCTCCGCGCGCCCAGGACCCCAGCGGAGGAGGCATACAATGAAAGCCATCAAGCCACAAGGAACATCATCGGGCAAACGATAGGCGTCCTCAAGCAACGGTTCCGCTGCCTGGATCGTTCCGGAGGATCTCTTCAGTATTCGCCGGATAGAGTCTCCCAGTTCATCATCGTGTGCTGCATGCTGCACAACCTGGCTATCCGCAGGACTCAGGCACTGCCACCTGGCATTGCACCACCACCTCAGGAGGATGAGCAGGAGGAGGAGGAGGAGGAGGAGGAGGAGGACCAGCCCAGGAGGGAGTGACAAGGGCCAAGGGCCGTCCGCCGGGGGCTTATTGATCGACACTTCTAGGCCCCCTGTCAGGGAATGGCCTGTGGCAATGAATGCACCTGAGGCAGCCGCTCCGCAAGCCCTCAGCCGGTTAACGCAACAACCACTTCAAACATGACACCTGGACATGCTGAATAAATCAAAAGCTTTATTTCACAAACTCAGGGCCCTTCCCACATGAAACAGAAAAACAGACAAGACCCCCAAAAAACAGTCAAAAACATCTGTCACTCCCAAAACCTGGGGAGGACTAACAAAACTTGCCCATCCAAAAGGCCTTCAACAGCGGCCTTACAAAAATAAGCCCCCCCCCACAACAGAGACACCCCCATGAGAACAAAAAATGCCTTGATCCTCGGCCTTAACAAAATAATGCCCCCCACAACACAAGCCCCCCAATATAAAAGAAACCACTCTCACCACACTCTAATGGGTGTGCCGAGAGGGCGAGTCCTTAGACAGGCTTCTCCGGCCCCTGGCTGACCTGCTGCTCCGCCTCAACCTGGGCCCTGCGGGTGTGGTGAGGCTGGGGGAAGGCTCATGAGGGCCACAAAGCGTGTCGGCAGATGCCCTTGGGGGTCGGCCTAGACGAGGCCTGGCCCGGGAGGGGCCGGCTGCTGACTGCTGCAGCTGTGGCTGGGCAGCATCAGTCTTAGCAGCAGCTCGTCGCACCTTGGCTGGGGGAGTGGCAGTGTTGGCAGCACCATTGGGGGCAAGCTGGCTGATGGCAGGTGCGCGCTGCTCGCCAGAGACACTGGCACTCGGCCGGGCTGGCAGTGTAGCAAGTGCAGCAATCTGGGGGAGGCCAGACCGCTGTGCTGCAGCAGGGCGGCGGGTGCCATGGCGATGCCTCCGTGCCACAGCGAGTGTGGCAGAAGTGAGTGCCCGAACTGCCCTGGTATGTGCCCGCATCAGCTCTGCCAGTGTCTGGACGGCACCACTCATCTCGTGAGTCACGTCCTGCGCTGCCGCCAGTTGCTGCACACCCGCGTCCTGCGCTGCCGCAAGTTGCTGCACACCCCTGTCGTGCGCTGCCGTGAGTTGTTCGAACCCCCTGGCCTGTGATTCCCCAAAAGCCACCACACTCTGAGCCAGGGACTCAATGGCGTGAGGCACCTGTTCGACCACCCCCATGAACTCTTGGTGGCGCCGCTCAGACGCCGCCGACATCTCATCGAGGACGCACACCTCCTGGGTGAGGACCATGTCCGGACTGGAGGGCGGACTCTCCCTCCGGGGAGAAGGCTGCTGAGCTGGCCAACCCTTCCCGCGTGCATCGACCCCACTTGGGCCAGGTTCTGCCCTCCCCTCCAACACCTCCCCCCTCTGGGCAGAAGGCCGGCGTGCTGCCGGAGCCTTCCCGCGTGCGTCCACCCTACAGGGACCAGCTTCGGCCCTCCCCTCCAACACCTCCCCCCTCTGGGGAGAAGGCTGGCGTGCTGCCGGAGCCTTCCCGCGTGCGTCCACCCTACTGGGACCAGCTTCGGCCCTCCCCTCCAACACCTCCCCCCTCTGGGGAGAAGGCTGGCGTGCTGCCGGACCCTTCCCGCGTGCGTCCACCCTACTGGGACCAGCTTCGACCCTCCCCTCCAACACCTCCCCCTGGCTCTCCTGCAGGCCAGACGTCTCCCCTCCATTGCCATCCCCTGGCACGGAGGAGGGTTCCCCCGATGTGCCGCCTTCCTCCTGGTCCTCGACGTCCTCCTCCTCCAAGGGCCTGGCTCTCTGCGCTTCAGGGACCACCTCCTCCTCACCAGCTGAAAGCAGGAAGGCACAAGAGTAGCTTTAGAGTGAGGACAGGCCGTCAGCGAGGGAGGCCTGAGTGGTGCATTATGCGCATTTGTCGGTCAGTGGGAAAGGATGTAGATCTGAAGCGCGAGGGCAACGAGAGAGGTGCAACCGGTCATGTCCTTACCAGTGGGTACCAGTACAGGGTCCGCCTCGCCGATCGCGACAGGGCCAGTCACCCAGCCACGCATGAGTCGTGCCACGCTCTCCTCCAGATCAGTGAGCACCTGGTACTCGGGACGGCCTCCACCAGTGACAGCCTGGCTCCTTACATTGCTCGCCAGCTTGGCCTGCAAGAGAAAGGACGGCCTCTAAGTACAGTGTGGTGCCCTGTCGCTGTGTGCACTGCCTCCCATGGTGGAATAGCTTGGCCAGTGTGGTGCCCTGTTGCTGGGTGCACTGCCTCCCATGGTCGAATAGCTTGGCCAGTGTGTTAAGTGCAGAAAGTGCTATTGATGAACATGCAAGTGCCATTGCTGTGGGAGGAGGGCTGCCCATTAGGCCTTTGAGGTCCCTTTGCCCATAATGTGAGGTGCACATGCAAGGATGAGGGGGACACTGGAAAGGGTACTCACCTTCACCATCCGAGTGAGGTCGTTGAACTTCTTGCGGCATTGGTCCGCACTCCTGGGGACATCACAGGTGGATGACATCCTGCGGGCGATTTTGCCCCAGGCTCTCCTGTACTGGCTCCTGGGAGCCTTCCTGCCACTGTCCGGGCACAGGATCTCTCTTCTCTTCTCCACACCATGAAAGAGCACACTCAGAGCATGCTCTGAGAAGCGCTGCGCTCGCTCACGGGCCCTCTCCATTGCTCCAGGCGCTATTTTGGCACACCAGTAGTGCTGAGGCCTAGCTGCAGGGCTCCAGTATGCAGGGCATGGCAGCAGTCAAAGTTGACCCTTCCCCCTTTAAGAGCTGGCCGGCGTCAGGGTGTCTGCTGTCAATCAAAACATGACCGCACCTGCGCTGCGCCCGGCTTCGGCGTTATTAGGCCGCATCGCCGGCTTAGCGCCGGAACACAGCATTTCAACACCAGTTTCAGCGCTCGGCCAAAGTTAGGGCCAACTCTACTGAATTTCGGCGATGAGGCCTACACTTTCCGGCGGGCGCTAACTTTAGCGAGCGCCCGACTTTAGCGCCCCAAAAGTGTCCAGACTGAATTTCTAGGCCTATATATTTTTCTTATTTGTTCTCTCTCATTTATCTCTCTTAATCTCATCGTTGTTTCCCTCTTTATTTCACTTGGTGTGAATGATATTACGGAGATAAAGGCGAGTTACAGTAACAACCTATATTCATTGTATTTTCATCTCTGAATCCAGAACCTACATAGCGGAATGTAGACAGATACCTAATAATGTTATAACTAATCTTTAGTCACCTGATTTCTAATTTACATCGTCTTTTCCGGAGCTCTTTTTAATTTGATGGTGAGTTGCATCACAGCCCTTGTACCTTCGTGTCTCATGTGTAATAACACCCGTTCACCCACATACTCAATATTTGGACCAAGTGCACTCAGCACTGACAAAAACACGAGAGAGTTGGTCAATTCCATGACTTTCACGAATTCTTAGACTGTCGATTTTAATGACTATGGGAATCTAAAACTCCACCATTGTGGTAGGAAAATGCCAACACACGCTATCTCGATGATTGCGTCGCTGTATAACACTTACATCTGATGTGTTTAAATTAAGTTCTTATTTTTAAAAAGCGACAACGATAACCGATAAGCTGAAGAACGTCCAAATGAAACGTACATAAGGAAGGTAGAAACAGCACCAATGAGGAATTACTACAACATATTAAAACAATAATGCATGCTCAGTGTGTAAAATATAGACATTAACTATAGTAGATCAAATCAGGTTGCTCGACTTTTTGAAAATGCTTCATTTTCCTTTTCACCATTCAGCTGAGGCTTACTACCTGAAACAACGCTTATAACATCATAATTACAAAATATACAAGAACATATTTAACCGAATTGACACAATAGAATTTTCTGTGTTTTCATCAGATTCTGAGAACGTTTACGGATGGAACGTTGCACCTTTCTGAAAAGCCCGAGTTTGCAGTGTAAGGGCTTTCCAGCGATATCTCTCTTTCAGCGGAAAACAAGCCCGAAAAGGCAGGAAGCGACAGCTCCCTACATGCACCACTGTGACTTCCGGTAATAGTCTGTGCAAAGAATTGCGAGCATGCACTTACAGCTGCTCCTTTCCGATGTCAGTGAACCCAACCATTCTCAGAACACGCCAGATCTTGTGTTTCGTAAAAACATAGCCCGCCACCGCCCCCCACCCCCCGACCTACACTGTCCATCACCGGAAGAGGCGCTGCAGAGCGGTCAAGACAACAGAAATGTAAATAAGGCTTTAGATGTCTCATTGAATACTTTAACCACAGCTGCACTTTTGCTGCATGGAGCATTAAAGCAATGTAAAGCATAAATTTGAACACGTCCTTATGTAACAGTTTTCAACCGTTTGGTGATTTATGTAACTACATATATTAAATGCTCGTATTTAATGATTTATATAACTGTGTTATGTGAATGAAACAAAGTGATTGATTTGTATCTCCTGCATTGGGTGAATGAACGTCATTTTATTAGTTATTTAATTTGTTAGTACAATTAGAAATTTTCAGGAATCAATTGAAACAATTGCTTCAAGAACTTTCAGGAATGGCAGCGTGCAACTATGTGATATTGACATTTAAGGACAGTGGTAACTTTGATCTTGACAGTAAACGTACAAAATATGCTTGGCCAGTTCCTGCTGGCAGGGGTCACAGAACACAATGGGCCAGTTTGGAACCAATTCTCACTCTCACTGACAGGACCCACGGGATAGCTGGTGGGGGAGTGAAATAAATCTATGGGAAGGATTTCTGACTAGGAAACAGTGCGTCCTGCTTCAAAAATAGCTTGGGATCTTTTACTTCTATCTAAATAGGTAGATGGTTTCTTACATAGAATTACATAGAATATACAGCACACAAACAGACCATTCGGCCCAACCAGTCTATGCTGGCGTTTATGCACCACTCAAGCCTCCTCCCATCTTTCCCCCTCTAACTCTATTAGCATAACCCTCTATTCACTTCTCTCTCATACGCTTATCTAGCCGACCCTTAATAGCAGCTACATTCAGTTAATCTTAAAGGTAGCAGTTCAGTCAAGGGAGAATTCCATTGCTAGCATATATTATGTTACTGCACTTTTCCTGTCAACTTTATCATTTCTACTGTTAGTTTATTACGCGCTCCTCACGTTAGAGGCATTGCAGTGCCGCCTCTGGCAGTGGGTGCAATTTCAGGCCAACCATCCAGCAGGAAATTTTATAGAAATGAATATGGGAATTTACAGGCCAGAATGTATATGAATTTAAATGAATATAGAGCTACTTCTGCATGCACTGGTCCAAATATCACCCAGCCTGTAACCTTGTTTCACCTGATGATTAAACTTCAATTTGATTCGCCTTGCCCAGCACTATGGGAGATAAACAGCATTTTATAAAATTTAACTTAACTTTCAATAAAATGAGTGATGCAGTCTTATGAAATAAAAGCAGAGCCAGTGATATATGATAATATGAGCTCCAACAGAATAATAATCATTTGTGATGAGGGTTACATCATTTTCTGTAATATTTCAGCAGTTCATGTTGCTGATCAGTACTTATCCTACATATAAAACGGACGAGGCCGTGAATTTATGTTACAATTTGCTTCTGATTATGCGATGGCTGTTGGGAAGCTTTCTTCTATTTAAAGGCGTTATAAAATACTGATTCTTCTTGTTGTTGGATCCTATTGATCCTCGTCCCTTGACCTTGTCCAACAGGTACGAGGTACTTGCTACCTGTATGGATGAGGACAAGGACTGCATGGAGGGTGGGCAAACTGGCCTGGGCACCGTGGTACAGCGGGCTTGCCAAGTGGGGGAGAAGGAAGGAATGTGGTGGTATTAGGGGACAGTTTGGTCAGGGGGATAGATAATGTTCTCTGCAGCTGTGAAAGAGAGTCCCGAAGGCTGTGTTGCCTGCCCGATGCCAGTGTTAAGGATATCTCCTCATGGCTGTAGAAGAACTTGGAGTGGGAGGGGGATGCTCGAGTTGTTGTGGTCCACGTGGGAACCAAAGGCATAGGTAGAACTAAGAATGAGGTTCTGCTGAGGGATTTTGTGGAGCTAGGATCTAAATTAATAAGTCGAACCTCAAGGGAAATAATCACTGGATTACTACCTGGGCCACGCAAACATTGGCATTGGGTTATACAGAGCAGAAAGTTAAATGTGTGCCTCAAAGTGTAGTGTGGGAAGAAGGCGTTTCAATTCAAGGGACACTGGCACCAGTACTGGGGAAAGAGGGAGCTCTTCTATTTGTATGGGCACCACTTAAACCAGGCTGGGGTCAGCCGCCTGGTGAATCAATTAACTAGGGCTGTAGATAGGGTTTTAAAATAAAATGGGGCGGAGGGATCAGGTGAGGGGAAATTTAGAAATCTAAAGAGAAAGATCAAGGCAATAGGGCAGTGTAGCGCTTTGGGTAAAATAAGCAGAGTGTGACAGGAAGGGTCAGAGAGTTCAACGGTAGCAGTGCAGTAGAGAATCAGGTCAAAGCAGGGAATAATGGTAAAACGTTTAAATTAATGGCTCTTTATCTGAATGCACGAAGCATTTGTAACAAGATAGACAAACTAGTGGCACAAATAGTGGCAAATTGGTTTGATCTAATAGCCATTACAGAGACGTGGTTGCAAGGTTATCAAGGTTGGGAACTAAATGTTCCAGGGCACTTGATGGTTCGAAAAAACAGGCAGAATTGAAAAGGAAGTTGGAGGGTGGTAGCGTTGTTAATAAAGGATGACCTAAGGACAGTAGAGGAAAAGGATCTCGGCTCAGAAGATCAGGAAGTAGAATCAGTATGGGTGGTGATAAAGAATAACAGGGGAGAAAACACTGGTGGGCGTTGTAGCTATAACGTTGGACACAATATTTATCAAGAAATAGTAGGCGCTTGTACGAAAGGTATGCAATAATCGTGGGGGACTCTAATCTTCACATGGACTGGACAAATCAAATTGGCAAAGGTAGTCTGGAGGACGAGTTCATCGAATGCATTTGGGAAAGTTTCTAGAACAATACATCATGGAAACAATCAGGGAACAGGCTATTTCATATTTTGCATTGTGTAATGAGACAGGGTTAATAAGCAATCTCATAGCAAAGTTTCCTCTGGGGCAGAGTGATCTTAATATATTAGAATTTCGCATTAAGTTTGAGAGTGACTTCCCTATGTCTGAAAGAAGAGTCTTAAACTTAAATGAAGCCAATTATATAGGTATGAGGGGCACGTTGGCTAAGGTAGTTTCGAAAAATAGATTAAAACATATAGCAGTAGATAAGCAGTGGATAACAGTTGAAGAAATATTTCATAATTCTCAACAAAAATACATTCCATTGAGAAGCACAAACTCCACGGGAGATGTGTTCCATTCGTGGGTAACTAAAGATGTTAAGGATAGCATTAGTTTGAAAGAAAATCCTTATAATGCTCTGAAGAATACTAGTAAACCTGAGGAATGGGGCAGTTTCAGAAACCAGCCTAGGATAAACAAAACATTGATAAAAAGGGAAAAATAGAATATGAGAGAAAACTAGCAGGAAATATAAAAACAGATTGTAAGAGCTTCTACAGGTATGTGAAAAGGAAGATAGTAGCAAAAGTAGACGTTGGTCCCTTAGAGGCTGATACAGGTGAAATAATTTTATAAGGAAATGGCAGAAAAGTTAAACAAATATTTTGTTTCTGTCTTCACAGTAGACGACTCAAAAAGCATACCAACTATGGTGGGGAGCCAAGGAACTTAACATAATTAATATAAATAGATAAAACGTACTTGAGAAACTAATGGGACTAAAAGCCAACACATCCCCTGGACCTGACGGATGACATCCTAGAGTTCTAAAAGAGGTGGCTGTGAGATAGTGAATGCATTGGTTTTGAACCTCCAAAATTCTCTAGATTCTAGAATGGCCCCAGCGGATTGGAAGGTAGCAAATGTAACACCGCTATTCAAGAAAAGAGGGAGAGAGAAAACAGGGAACTATAGGCCAGTTAGCCTGACATTAGTCGTCGGGAAAATGCTGGAATCCATTGTTAAGGAAGTTCTATCAGGTCACTTAGAAAATCCTAACATTATTAGGCAGAGTCAACATGGTTTTATGAAAGGAAAATCGTGTTTCACAAATTTATTAGAATTTTTTGAGTATAGAACTAGCAGGGTATATAAAGGGAAATAAGCGGATGTAGTATATTTGGATTTCGAAAAGGTAGTCGATAAGGTGACACATGAAAGGTTATTACATATGATAAGGGACCATGGGGTTTGGGGTAATATAGTAGCATGTATAGAGGACTGATTAATGGACAGAAAGCAGAGAGTAGGGATAAACGGTACTGTTTAAGTTTAGCAGGCTGTAACTAGTGGGGTGTCGCAAGTATCAGTGCTGTGGCCTGAGACATTTACAATCTATATTAATGACCTAGATGAAGGAACCGCATGCAATGTATGCAAGCTTGCTGAGGATCGAAAGCTAGGTGGGACAGTAAGCTGTGAGGATAACAGAAAGAGTATGCAAATGGATATGGATAGATAATTGAGTGGGCAGTAAGGTGGCAGATGGAGTATAATGTAGGGAAATGGGAGGTTATTCACTTTGGTAGGATGAATAGAAAAACATAATATTTTTTAAATGTTAGAGACTTTTAAATGTTGGTGTTCAGAGAGATTTGTGTGACCTCGTACAAGAAATACAGAAAGCTAGTATGCAGGTACAGCAAGGAAAATGGAAGGCAAATGGCATTTTGGCATTTATTACAAGTGGGTTGGTGTATAAGAGTAAGAAAATCTTGCTACAATTGTATATGGCCTTGGTGAGACCACACCTGGAGTGCTGCACACAGTTTTGGTTTCTTTATCTAAGGAAGGATATACTTGCCTTGGAGGCGGTTCAACGAAGGTTCACCAGATTGATTCCTGGAATGAGAGGGCTGTCCTATGATGAGAGATTTTGTAGAATGGGCCTATACTCTCTGGAGTTTAGAAGAATGAGAGATGATCTAATTGAAACATACAGGATGCGGAAGGGGATTGATAGGGTAGATGCTGAGAGTTTGGTTCCCCTGGCTGGAGTGTCTAGAACTAGGAGGCATAGTCTCAGGATAAGAGGAAGGCCACTTAAGACCGAGATGAGGAGAAATTTCTTCACTCAAAGTGTTGCGAATCTTTGGAATTCTCTTCCCCAGAGGACTGTGGATGCTGAGTCTTTGACCATATTTAAGGCTGAGATAGATAGATGTTTGGACTCCTTGGTAATGAAGTGATATGGAGATCGGGCGAGAAAATGGAGTTGATGTCAATGATCAGCCATGATTTTATTGAATGGCGGAGCAGGTTCGAGGGGGCGGATGGCCTACTCCTGCTCCTATTTCTTATATTCTTGTGTTCTTATGTCCTGGTTTCGATTGGAAACATTCGGTACTCTCCACACTTGACCACAAACATCAGATAAACTTAAGAGTGAGTGATAGTATAAATCAATCAAAAATTGTGGGTAATAATTTGCGGCGCACTTTACTACGCACAAAGCCTACCTACATTTTCCAAGTGCGGCGTCTGTGGAATCCTGCAATATGATTACGCTTTAGGATACCCTTCAATTAACGGTGGTCTCCCATACACAGAATGAGAAGAATATTACCCTTCACTCTAAGTAACATATTTTTGGCCATTGAGCTCTTGACCTGGAAGCTCACTTGACGCACGTTTCTTTTACGTAGCTAATATATCCGCTATCAAACCAAATTGCACAGTTGCATCGTGGCTACTAACATTTTCCTCCAAACATTTTAGGCAGGATGCGCTGATAGCAGGAATTTGCATTTGCAATGCAGCCCTGACCTGAAACACACATCGGCAGCTCTCTGAAGGAATTATCAAGGCTCTATCTCCTAAATATTCAAGAAGGTTATTTTAAGGTGAAAATAAACCCCATCGTTATCATTGACGGTTCCGATTCAGTTCACGGTGTTCGGAATAGCATCAGGTCTCTCGAAATATAACACATCACAATGCATGCGATCTCCCCAAATGTGCAGCAATGCACGAATTATAGTAGAATAGCTTCTATACACACAACTGCTGTGTTAATCAGTCATTTTCTCACCTTCAGTGTTTATCATAAAATATTGTTAGTTATTTAAGAACTAATTATTAACAATTTATATATGTCCCCAGTTTTTTCGGCTTTGGCGTCTGTAGTCTATTGTGTGACGTTAACAGCAGCGTACAGCCTGAGGGAAGTGCAAGAATATTTGCCTCACGAGATTCACTACAAGGAATGTGCACATTCGACATCTTAATCTGGGAGAAACCAACATTGCCTCAGTGATCGGTGGTAAATTCTCTATTTGGAGTTCGGATATTATTTTTCCTAAGCTTTTGCTGACCGTGGCATAGCTGATTCCAATGGCTGCCTAAGAGCAGAACGGTCATCACATTTCACTTCACAAACGAAACCTATTTTTAACCCACAGACAGAGGATGTGAGACGTCATTACGAAGCATTTCGGTTTAAATAACCAGCAAACCCTTCTTTCAGTGGCAAACACACGGCCAGTGCAGTCAGTGATCATTTGAATCTTTTGCTCGGAAGATTGTCGACTGTGATGTTTATTTTCCTGTTCCTTTCTCTCGCGGGGATCATTTACACAGGTACCTGTTTATTCTCAAATCGAACTGTCTTAATAAAACACATACCTGAAGTAGTTACCACACAAATTGAATGAAATATAATTAGTCGGCCTCTATTCTTCTAACGCTTTTTTCATTTCCATGTAGAAATGCATTTTAAAGTATCTGGTTCCGCATAGAATACAATTAACCAAACTTTGAGTATATTTTCTAACAGCTGCTGCGCGCACTTCGATCAGCGTGTCTCAAACGCCCAGAAAAGTAATGATATTAAGGGGGACAAACACCACCTTCCAGTGCGAAATCACCCCGTCTGATGACAATTCAGGTTTAGAAGTGCAGTGGTGGAAACAGGGTGAGAAAGAATATCTGCAAAGAGGAGCCGATGACAGAAAACGATTTACTCTGAAAGATAAAGCAGTCGGTGTGTTTGAGTTACTGAACGTGACTATCCGGGACTCTGGAATCTATCACTGCGCAGTGATCTGTCAGGGAAGAATTATTGGAAATGGAACAGGATCACATCTAACTGTGACCGGTAAGTGACCGGAGTCAGCGGGAACGTCCAAATGTATGAAATGTAACAAGGATCATGTTTTGTCAATGTTTTATTGCGCCGTCTTTGACATTATAAAACAATTATATTAATACATTTACAGTGAAACTCTGCACGGAACCACTAATCATACGGCATAATAGGACGCCTCTTTTGCTGAGTTGTGTAAAATCCAGCAATATCAAACAGGTGAACAAGGGGTATGGGGAGAAAGCAGGGACCGGGTACTGAATTTGAATGATCAGCCTTGATCGCATTGAATGGCTCGAGGGGCCGAATGGCCTACTCCTGCTCCTATCTTCTATGTTTCTATGTTTCTATGTGAAGTAACATGTTACTCGATTCATCTCAAAAGGTAATTTTTACATCAGACTTCTGAAGATGTAAGTTGCGGAACAAATGCGAAATATATTGATGACTGGCTGAAAATATTTTCTATTAATGCGCCGCTCCCATCATAAACACGGCTCTCTTGGGGTGACAGACAGACAGACCCAGAGTTAGAAACAAACAGAGAGCGACCGAGGATAACATTGTTCTTCCATATCTTATGTTTAATATTCCCCAGTAACCTGATTTTCCCCATTCTCTGTTCCGCAGCTGCCCCAACTCCATTGAAGATTTCCCCCGGGACACCCGAGTGCAATTCAGCTGCGTTTTGGACTCTTGTGTGTGAAACGGCTGAGTTTTACCCGGGCGAATTAATCCTGGTTTGGTATAAAAATGGCGTCGAAACCGCAACTGGGATAAATGGCACTAAACTGCAGAACACTGAGGGACTGTTTGAAGTTTCCAGCCCTTTTGAAGAGACGCAGCCTGTGCCGAAAGGGACTGTTTACATCTGTTTGGTATCTCATGCCTCCCTCCGGACTCCCGCCATTGCCATCCACACTGTTACCAATTGCGACCCAGGTACGATGGCAACAGGCCAAGAAGTGAGGTCAGCTAATGTTATATTCTGAAAGGAAATTTCATACAGTCTGTTCATATCGGTAAAAGAAACTCCCGGGAATTATCAAAGCAAAGAGAAAATCAATGTTTCAATGTAAAATATTATTGTCCGAGACCCGTTGTCAAACCGAAACCTCATCAGCTTCCAATTTTTAAAACAAATACGTGCAGGCGGTTTATCTCTTCTATCCAATTATTTTACCTATCATGCTTATTACTAAACAATCAAGGCCTAGAAATTCAGTTGCGTTCGCCAGCCGTTAACGCCATAAGAGGGGTAGATTTCCAGCGCTAGGCACTTAGCGCCCGGGCACAGGTCGATCTGCGCCTACGCCCAACTTCAGTTGACATTCAGCGCCGGCGCAAAGTGTTTGCGCCCGCTCAGCTGCGCGCGCAGCTTCTGACGTCATTTCGTCGTGCAACGCTGTTTGTGCGCCCCGAACCGGAAATTCAGTGGCGCCCGCCCAGTGTGGGCGTGGCGCTGTTAAGAACTGAGAAGTGGAACGCAGCAGAGGCCCTGTGGGCCTCGGGGAGCGCTAATTAAAGGGCACTTACACTGAACTATAAAGGCCAGGCATTTTGCTGCAATGACTTCAGTGCTTTGGATTTCTGTCCAGAGACCAAGGAACAGACCTTACTGATTTGGGACAACATAGGAGAGGTATTTTTGGCTTCTGGCCAGAGCTTGGAAATTTGACTCTTGTGATTTCACTGTTTGCAAGTTTATTATGGGGGCTGCATGGGGTTCCAACCCTCAGTTCCAGCATTATGTGCGAAGGGCTCGCAGAGGCTGTGTGAGAGGGGCAGCCATGCCTAGACGCAGAGGGGCCATCAGGCGTCGGCAACGTAGGCCTTACCCACACAGGGAATACCAGCAGCAGGTGTCCTATCTCACCATGACTGCCGCGCATTGTGTTAAGAGGCTGCGCGTCAGAAGGGAGGTGGTTGCAGAGATCTGCCAGCTGCTTCACAGAGATCTGCGTCCACAGCTGATGTGCAGGACCTCTCTGTCGGTGGAAGTGAAGGTCACGGTGGCTCTGAACTTTTATGCAAGCGGCTCCTTCCAAGCCGCTGCTGGGGACATAGCGAACATCTCCCAGTTCGCCGTGCATCGCTGCATCCGGCAGGTCACCGATGCCCTTTTTGCAAGGAGACACCAATTCATCTCCTTCCCCATGACCCTAGAGAGGCAGGAGCAGCGTGCAGTCGGATTTGCCAGGATCGCCGACTTCCCCATGGTGCAGGGCGCCATTGACTGCACGCATGTGGCTATGCGGGCACCTATCGACAATGCCGAGGATTACCGCAACTGGAAGGGCTACCATTCCCTCAATGTACAGCTGGTGTGTGACCACAGGCAGTGCATCCTAGCTGTCAATGCCCGCTTTCCAGGAAGCAGCCACGATGCATTTATCCTGCGCCAGACTACTGTGGCTGACATGTTCGAGGCACAGCCTCCACCAAGGGGATGGCTTATTGGGGACAAGGGCTACCCTTTGTGTACATGGCTCATGACCCCACTCCGCGCGCCCAGGACCCCTGCGGAGGAGGCATACAATGAAAGCCATCAAGCCACAAGGAACATCATAGAGCAAACGATTGGCGTCCTCAAGCAACGGTTCCGCTGCCTGGATCGTTCCGGCGGATCTCTACAGTATTCGCCGGATAGAGTCTCCCAGTTCGTCGTCGTTTGCTGCATGCTGCACAAGCTGGCTATCCGCAGGACTCAGGCATTGCCACCTCACGTTGGACCACCACCTCAGGAGGACGAGCAGGAGGACCATGAGGAGGAGGAGGAGTACCAGCCCAGGAGGGAGCCACAAGGTCCAAGGGCCGTCCGCCGGCGGCTTATTGAATGGCACTTCTAGGCCCCCTGTCAGGGAATGGCTTGTGGCAATGAACGCACCTGAATGCAGCCGCTCCGCAAGCCCTCAGCCGGTTAACGCAACAACCAGTTGAAACATGACACCTGGACAAGCCGAATAAATAAAAAGCTTTATTTAACAAACTCAGGGCCCTTCCCACATGAAACAGAGAAACAGACAAGACCCCCAAAAAACAGTCAAAAACATCTCTCACTCCCACAACCTGGGGAGGAATAACAAAACTTGTCAATAACATTTGCCTTCATCCTCGGCCTTCCCAAAATAAGCCCCCCCCCCCAGAACACAAACAGCCCCATGTAAAAAAAACAGTTGGCAACACACTCTACTTGGTGTGCCGAGAGGGCGAGTCCTTGTGCAGGCTTCTCCGGCCCCTGCCCGACCTGTTGCTCCACCTCAACCTGGGCCCTGTGGGTGTGGCAAGGCTGGGGGAAGGCTCCTGAGGGGCACACTGCGTGATGGCAGATGCCCTTGGGGGTCGGCCTAGAAGAGGTCCGGCCCTGGAGGGGCCGGCTGCTGACTGCTGCAGCTGCGGCTGGGCAGCATCAGTCTCTGCATCAGCTCGTCGCACCTTCGCTGGGGGAGTGGCAGTGGCGGCTGCAGCAATGGGGCCAAGCTGGCTGATGCCAGGCGCTCGCTGGTCGCCAGAGACACTGGCATTCGGCCGGGCTGGCACTGCAGCAAGCGCAGCAATCTGGTGGAGGCCAGACCGCTGTGCTGCAGCAGGGCGGTGGGTGCCCTGGCGATGCTTCCGTGACACCGCGAGTGTGGCAGAAGTGAGTGCCCGAACTGCCCTGGTCTGTGCCCGCATCAGATCAGCCAGTGTCTGGACGGCACCACTCATGAACTCGCGACTCACGTCCTGTGCTGCCGCGAGTTGGTCAACACCCCTGGCCTGTGCTGCCGCGAGTTGGTCGACACCCCTGGCCTGTGAGTCCCCGAAAGCGGCCACACTATGAGCCAGGGACTCAATGGCCTGAGGCATCTGTCCCATAACCCCCATGAACTCGTTGTGGCGCCGCTCCGAGGCCGCGGACATTTCATCAAGGAGGCGCACCTCCTGGGCGAGGACCGTCTCCAGACTGGAGGGCGGACTCTCCCTCTGGGGAGAAGGCCGCCGAGCTGCCCGACCCTTCCCGCGTGCCTGGACGCCACTGGGCCCAGCAACTACCCTCCCCTGCAACACTTCCCCCCTCTGGGGAGAAGGCAGCCGTGCTGCCCGACCCTTCCCGCGTGCCTGGACGCCACTGGGCCCAGGAGCTACATCCCCCTGCAACACTTCCCCCCTCTGGGGAGAAGGCAGCCATGCTGCACGACCCTTCCCGCGTGTCTGGACGCCACTGGGCCCAGCAACTACCCTCCCCTGCAACACTTCCCCCCTCTGGGGAGAAGGCAGCCGTGCTGCCCGACCCTTCCCGCGTGCCTGGACGCCACTGGGCCCAGGAGCTACATCCCCCTGCAACACTTCCCCCTGGCTCTCCTCCAGGCAAGACATCTCCCCTCCATTGCCATCCCCTGGCGCGGATGAGGGTTTCCCCGATGTGCCGCCTTCCTCTTGGTCCTCGTCGTCGTCCTCTTCCGAGGGACTGGCACTCTCAGCTTCATGGACCTCCTGCTCACCAGCTGAAAGCAGGAAGGCACAAGAGTAGCTTTAGAGTGAGGACAGGGCATCAGCGAGGGAGGCATGAGTGGTGGCATTATGCGCATTGGTCAGACAGTGGCAAAGGATGTAGATCTGAAGCACAAGGGGAACGAGAGAGGTCCAAACGGTCATGTCCTTACCATTGGGGCCCAGCACAGGGTTGGCATCACCAATAGCAATGGGGCCAACCACCCGGCCATGCATGAGTTGAGCCACATGCTCCTCCAGCTCACTGAGCTCCTGGAACTGGGCACGGCCTCCCCCGGTGACATTCCGGCTCTTCATATTCTGGGCCAGCTTGGCCTGCAAGAGAAAGGACGGCCTCTAAGTACAGTGTGGTGCCCTGTTGTTGTGTGCACTGCCTCCCATGGTGGAATAGCTTGGCCAGTGTGTAAAGTGCAGAAAGTGCTATTGATGATCATGCCAGTGCCATCGCTGCGGGAGGAGGGATGGCCATTAGGCCTTTGAGGTCCCTTTGCCCATAATGTGAGTTGCACATGCAAGGATGAGGAGGACACTGGAAAGGCTACTCACCTTGACCAACCGAGTGAGGTCGTTGTACTTCTTGCGGCATTGGTCACCAGTCCTGGGGACATCGCTGGTGGCTGACACCCTGTGGGCGATTTCCCTCCAGGCTCTCCTGAACTGCCTCCTGGGAGCCTTCTTGCCACTGTCCGGGCACAAGATCTCTCTTCTCTTTTCCAAACCCTTAAGCAGCACCCACAAAGCAGGCTCTGAGAAGTGCTGCGCTCGTTCACGGGCCTTCTGCATGGCTTCAGACGCTATTTGGGTCCACCAGCAGTGTTGAGGCCTAGCTGCAGGGCTCCACTATCCAGGGCGTGGCAGCAGACAAAGTCGACCCTTCCCCCTTTAAGAGCTGGCCGGCGTCAGGGTGTCTGCTGTCAATCAAAACATGACCGCACCTGCGCTACGCCCGGCCTCGGCATTATCAGTCCGCACCGCCGGCTTAGCGCCTAAAGATAGGAGTGCAACGCCAGTTTCAGTGCTCGCCCAAACTCCTTGGCCAAATCCACTGAATTTCGGCGAAGTGGCCTACACTTTCCGGCGGGCGCTAACTTTAGCGACCGCCCGACTTTAGCGCCCCAAAAGTGGCGCGACTGAATTTCTAGGCCCAAAGGTTTACTTTTGTTAAACTGAATTCATTTTTCCCATTATTTGGTTCCTTCCATGAGTTGCGAGAGTAGAAGCGGCTGTACGTTCTCCTGGTCTCGAGCGTCTCTGAATCTGGCCTCTTATGGGCGATGCAATGTGAGGGCTTTTACAACATCAATTGTTCCCAAACATCTGTTCATTTCCTGTGTTCCCAGGTCTCACCTTTCATTCCCGAAATAGCCGTCTACCCGTCGCCCCCCCCCACCCCCGCACACACTGTGCTAGATAAGCCGAGTAATCAAGAACACACACACTAAAATTCCTTTCTGTTCCCAAATCCCAGTACTCTCACACACCTGATTAATCCGAGGTCTTACCTCCTCCCATTGTGCTCAAGCGTACTTTCTCCTCTAACTTTCATGGTCAAGATTCCATTGGTATCTCCTGGCCACAGCTCTGCCGACCACTCTTTCAACCACACACATATTCTGTCAAACATTATCTTCTGTCAGATTCGTTTAATAGATGTATAGCAATTAGAAACAAGTGTTTATCATTTCTATCCGATTATATTTCCTCACCTGCTTATTATTAATACTTATTCAATTTATTTTGTTTCAATTTTAAGATCGTTTTACTCTTTACCATAGCCTGCTGTCCTTATACCAAGACTGTTACCAGGAGCTGCAGTCATGCTGTTTCCACTCGGGCTTCTTCCAATCCAGTTCTTGACCTTCATCCACCTATCGGTTAATTCTTCTGTAGAGATATGAAATTAACCCCTGGCCAGCTTTACCCCTCACCTGTCCGTGTCACAACGAGTTTAATTGGAATCTGTCTCATAAATCGCATTTAAAGTGTGCCCGCAACCTGCAGACAGTACAGCCGGTTCGATACGTCATATTGTGAACAACTCTTTGCCGTGAAGGGCAATAATCAATTAACCATTGCCTCTACTGACATTCTTACTTTAATAAACAAAGGTCAGGTAATTGAAAGGGGATTCTTAACCGATTGCTGCAATCCAGAATTTTGTGCCGGCAACGAAGAAACTCTTGTGACGCATTTGCCTACAATTTCCGCAAACTATATGTTAATAAATAAGAAAGGTCAAGAACAAGAACACGTCTTTTGGTCATGGGAAATTGATCTCTCTCGTATTCTAACTCTCCTACAAGAGTGTTGTGAGATCCCTAAACCGGTAGTGCATTGCGCCGGTTAATCACGAATGTCTCATCCATCCGACGACGAAGTTATTTTAAAGATGATATCTAAAAGAAATAACACTTTGTATTTAATCTTCCTTATTGCCGTTCTATACCGCAGAGTTACTGAAATAAACATCATAGTTTAACCAATAAACTATCTTGAGGCCTATTCTTATCCAACGCCCGCCATAAATTAATATCCCTATTAATCTTACAGGTAGTGGTGAAAATTCACTTTATATCTGGGCTTCTGGGTGTGCGGTGGGTGGATTGGCGTTTCTAGTGCTAATGATTTTCATTGGGACGCGGTGCCGACTGCAGAAGAATGAAGGTAAGATCAACTATAAGCCCTTCATTTTATTAGAAATCCTGCGGGTTAGTGACAGTCTCCGGGTAACATTGGGGAAGCAGAACTCGATTATGACTGAAAGATGCAAACAATGTTTCAGGGAGCGCGGATTGTTCCAAATACATTTTAAAACGCTGAATTGCTCAAAGAATCGTAATAAAAATGGAAATAATTACTTGGATGTTTGCAACAGAAATGCACCTTTGCAGCATAATAAATGACATGTACCCTGAAACACAATTCTGGGCTATTTGCTTTCCAACGCATTCTGTTATGGATGCGCAACTAGTTTGGGTGAAAGAGTGTGAGGCTCCAGCCGGGAAATGGTTGTACACATAAGAACATAATGGCCCAGAACTTCGGGTCCCCATGGGTGAGTATGCGTTGGGTACTCACGCGTAGGCCCAACGAAAGTGCCGGTTTCGTGCATGCACTGCGCATGCGGGGGAATGCAGTACTTCCGTTCCCTTAAAGGAAGGGGTTCACAGGTCGAACACGTGCGCCGCAGAGGCAGCGTGTATGCCTGGAACTTGCATTTTTTCCCAGGTTTTTCCGGGAGGGTAAGTCTCCAGCAGCTATGCTTATAAAAAGCATTTGCAAGGCCTGCTTTTAGCACGGTAAGTGGTGAATTAAGTAAAACAAAAACACAGGTTTATTATTTTTAAATACTTTAAAGCAAGGTAAGCTTATTTTTAGCCCTGTTAGAAACTGTAATTAATTTTTTCAAAAAATAAAAAAAATTGTTTAAAATAGTTATTTTATGTAATTTAAAGTTATTTTAAAAATTGTTTTGCTTTTAAATTTTTTTTTTGAATTTTAGTTATGCTTTGGGGCTGTATTGTATTCATAGGTTTGCCTGTCAAACCTATGAATACAGATTCCCTGCTACTTTTGCGTCTCCATGGCCCACGTGATCCCAGGGGACGCTTCAAACTAACTGCGCCCCTGGGATACACAAGCACTGCACACCGGCAGTTGGAGCAGGCCCAGGATCGGAATCCCACGCGGGCCCACAGCACAATGGCTGGCACGCTAGGTAATTGCAGGTCGGAGGCTTGCACCCGTGGGAAGACTCTGACCTGAATTTCTGGGCCAATGAATAGGAGCAAGAGTAGGCCGTACTGCCCTTGAGCCTGCTCCGCCATACGATGTGATCATGACTGATCCTTTACCTCAACAGCACTTTCTCGCCCTATCCCCATATCGCCTGATGCCCTTAATGCCCACAAAGATTCTCTTAGTTTCCGAGAAATATCCAAAAAAGCCCCATTGCAGATTGCTACTAGGGTTGGGATTTCAAACACTGTCAGCACAATTCGGAATTTGAAATCATGTTCGGCTTTGTCTGAGTCTAGAAATGTTTTTGCAATCACTTACATGCAAACTGAGTAAATGTTGCAATCTTTCAATATCATTAAAATCCATTCGTTTCCAGGTAAAGTAGAATGTGTAAGGGGACCGAGCCGCCGTCAAGAGCTGGTACGTTCATTCATCCATCCCGGTAGACGGTTGAAATGTCAAGAAAGATTGCTATAATGGAAAGATTATATCAGAGTCACGTCAGAACAGTTTAAGACTACTGACTAAAAGTATTTGTCCGGTCTTAGTGAGTCATTCAAATCATGGTTAGAAATTTACTTGGCACCCGGTGCGTTTCTCAAAACATTGTTAAATGGCAGAGAAGAAACTGGCTGTTTCGTTGAAAAAGTATCTGTGTAATAACTGTTTATAGAATCATAAGAAAATAAGAAATGGGGGCGGGAGTAGGCCATTCGGCCCCCCGAGCCTGCTCCACCCTTGAAAAGGATTATGGCTAATCTTCTACCTCCAATCCACGTTCCCGCATGTCCCTATTTCCCTTGGTTCCCTCAGTTTTCAAAAGTCTATCTATCTCCGTCTTCAATATTCTCACCGACTGAGCATTCACAGCCCTCTGGGATGTAGAATTCCAAAGATTCACAACACGTTGATTGAAGATATTTCTCCTCATCTCAGCCCTAAATTACCGACCCCTTATTCTGAGACTGTGAATCCTAGCTGTAGACTCCCCAGCCGGGGGAAACAGCCTTGCAGCATCTATCCTGCAAAGCCACTTCAAAATTTTAGACACTTCAATCAGATCACCTCTCATTCTTGTAAAATGTAGGGAATAAAGGTCTAGTCTACTCAATCTCTCCTCATAGGACATTCCCCCCATCCCATGAATTAGCCTGTTGAACCTTTGTTACAATCCCTCTAAGGCAAGTATATCCTTCCTCAGATAAGGAGACCCAAACTGCACACATTACTCCAGGTGTGGTCTCACCAAGACCATACATTACTACAGTAAGACTTCTTTCGTCTTATACACCAATCCTTTCGTAATTAAGGATAACATACCATTTCCTTTCCTAATTGCTTGCTATACCTGCATGTTGACTTTCTATGATTCGTGTAGAAGGAGACCCTGTTCCCTCCGAATACCAACATTTTCCAATCTCACACCATTTAAAAAATATTCTGCTTTTCTATTTTTCCTACCAAAATGGATAACTTCACATTTCTCCACGTTATATTCCATCTGCCATGTACTTGGCCACTCACTTAACCCCCCTATATCGCATTGCAGCCTCTCTGCGTCCTCTTCACAACATACCTTCCCACATAGTTTTGCATCATAAGTAAACTTGAATAACTTACATCTAGGTCATTGATATAGATTGAAAATAGCTGAGGGCCAAACTGAAAATCCCTGAGATACCCCACTAGTTATAGCCTGCTCCCGAAAATGACCCGTTTATTCTTAGTCTCTGTTTTCTGTCCATTAACCAATCCTCAATCCACGCTAATATATTACCGGCTATCCCATGAACCCTAATTTTGTGTAATAACCACTTGTGTGGCACTTTATCGAATGTTTTTTGGAAATTTAAATAGACTACATTCACTGCTTTGCCGTTTTCTACTGTAAGAGTTGGATCACAGCTCACACACAGAGTACCCAAAGGGTCTTAGGAGTTGTAAAGCATTTTATTAAGGAGTGGCAGTTTAAGTTAAGTATAAGAACATAAGAAGTAGGAGCAGGAGTAGGCCATACGGCCCCTCGGGCCTGCTCCGCCATTCAATAGGATCATGGCTGATCTGAATCTAGACTCACGTCCACTTCCCTGCCCTCTTCCCGTAACCCCTAATTCCATTATCTGCTAGGAAACTGTCTATCTCCATTTTAAATTTATTTAATGTTGCAGCTTCCGCAGCTCTCTGGGGTAGCAAATTCCATAGATTTACTACCCTCTGAGTGAAGAAGTTTCTCCTCATCTCGGTTTTGAAAGGGCAGCCCCTTATTCTTAGATTATGCCCCCTAGTTCTAGTCTCACCCATCAGTGGAAACATCCTCACCACATCCACCCGATCAAGCCCCCTCACAATCTTATATGTTTCGATAAGTTCGCCTCTCATTCTTCTGAACTCCAATGAGTAGAGTCCCAAACTACTCAACCTTTCCTCATACGTCAACCCACTCATCTCCGGCATCAACCAAGTGAACCTTCTCTGAACCGCCTCGAGAGCAAGTATATCTTTTCTTAAATTTGGAAACCAAAACTGCACGCAGTATTCCAGGTGTGGCCGCACCAATACCCTATTTTTATACTCTATCCCCCTTGCAATAAAAGTCAAGATTCCATTGGCCTTCCTGATCACCTGCTGCACCTGCATACTAAGTTTTTGTGTTTCATGCACCAGGACCCCAGATCACTTTGTACTGTAGCACTTTGCAGTTTCTCTCCATTTAGATAATAACTTTCTCTTTGATTTTTTCTGCCAAAGTGCATAACCTCACACTTTCCAACATTATATTGCATCTGCCAAATCTCTGCCCACTCACTTAGCCTGTCTATGTCCTTTTGCAGTTGTTTTATGTGCTCCTCACTCATTGCTTTCCCTCCCATCTTTGTATCGTCGGCAAACTTGGATATGTTGCACTCGGTCCCTTCCTCCAAATCGTTAATATAGATTGTAAAGAGTTGGGGTCCCAGCACTGACCCCTGCGGAACAGCACTAGTTACTGATTGCCAGCCCGAGAATGAACCATTTATCCCAACTCTTTGTTTTCTGTTAGATAGCCAATCTTCCACCCATGCCAGTATATTACCCCCAATCCCGTGATTTCTTATCTTGATCAGTAATCTTTTGTGTGGAACCTTGTCAAATGCCTTTTGGAAGTCCAAATACACTACATCCACTGGTTCCCCTTTATCCACCCTGTACGTTACATCCTCAAAGAATTCGAGCAAATTTGTCAAACATGACTTCCCCTTCATAAAACCATGCTGACTCTGTCCTATTAAATTATGTTTATCCAAATGCTTTGTTACTGTTTCCTTAATAATGGACTCCAACATTTTGCCAACCACAGATGTTAGGCTAACTGGTCTATAGTTTCCACCTTTTTGTCTACTTCCCTTCTTAAATAAGGGTGTTACATTAGCAGTTTTCCAATCTGCCGGGACCTTTCCTGAGTCCAGGGAGTTCTGGAAAATAATCACCAATGCATCCACAATCCCTACCGCCACTTCTCTCAAGACCCTAGGATGTAGGCCATCAGGTCCGGGGGATTTATCCGCCTTAAGTCCCATTATTTTACTGAGTACCATCTCCTTAGTGATTTTAATCGTGTTTAGCTCCTCCCCCCCATTGCTCCCTGTTTGTCCAGTGTTGGGATATTTTTAGTGCCCTCTACTGTAAAGACTGATACAAAATATTTGTTCAGCATCTTTGCCATCTCCATGTTCCCCAGCACTAGTTTCCTGGCCCCATCCTCTAAGGGACCAACATTCACATTAGCCACCCTTTTTCTTTTTATATAGCTGTAGAAACTCTTGCTATCTGTTTTTATATTTTTTGCTAGTTTACTTTCATAATCTATCTTCCCTTTCTTAATTAATCTTTTAGTTATTGTTTGCTGGCTTTTAAATGCTTCCCAATCTTCTATCCTCCCACTAGATTTGGCTACTTTATATGCCCTTGTTTTCAGTCGGATACTAGCCTTTATTACTTTACTAAGCCACGGATGGCTGTCTTTTCTTTTACTCCCCTTTTCCCTCAGTGGAATATATTTATCTTGAACGATGTGAAATATCTCCTTGAATGTAGACCACTGCTCTTGTACCATCTTACACTTTAATCTGTTTTCACAGTCCACTTTAGTCAATTCTACTCTCATACCTTCATAGTCTCCTTTATTTAAGCTCAGTACGCTGGTTTGAGATGCAACTCTCTCATCCTCAAACTGAATTTGGAATTCAACCATATTATGGTCACTCATTCCAAGGAGATCCTTTACTAGGACATTTTTTATTAATCCTGTCTCATTACACAGGACCAGATCTAAGATTGCCTGCCCCCTGGTTGGTTCAGTTACATACTGCTCAAGGAACCCATCCCTAATACACTCTATGAACTCTTCCTCAAGGCTGCCATGCCCAATTTGATTAGTCCAGTCAATATGAAAGTTAAAATTCCCCATGATTATAGCTGTTCCCTTATTACAAGCCCCAACTATTTCCTGATTTATACTCCGACCAACAGAGTTGCAACTGTTAGGAGGCCTATAGACTACTCCCACTAGTGACTTTTTCCCCTTATTATTCCTTATCTCCAACCAAACTATTTCACTCTCCTGATCCTTTGACCCAATATCATTTCTGACTATTGCAGTGATTCCATCCTTGATTAACATAGCAACCCCACCTCCCTTTCCTTCCTGTCTGTCCTTCCTAATTGTCAAATACCCTTGTATGCTTATTCTCAGTCATGATTATCTTGCAGCCATGTTTCTGTAATGGCCACCAGATCATACCCATGTGTAGTTATTTGTACAGTCAACTCATCAATTTTGTTATGAATGCTGCGTACATTCAGATAAAAAACTTTCAAATATGCTTTCTGACAATTTATTCCTGCTTTTACCCCTTTTACTATTTTACCTTTATCATTATACATTCTGTCCCTTCCTGACACGCTCTGGTTTTTAATTCCCCCACTGTTACCTTGCTCTATTGCCTTCTCCGCTGTCATTTTTATTTTTTGCTCTCTTAAAACCTCCCCCCCACTAATTAGTTTAAAGCCCTCTCTACAGCCCTAGTTATTCGATTCGCCAGGACCCTAGTCCCAGCACTGGCCAAGTGAAGTCCGTCCCAACGAAACAGCTCTCTCCTATCCCAGTACTGATGCCAGTGTCCCAGGAATCAAAACCCATTTTTCCCACACCAGTCTTTGAGTCTCTAATTTTATTTACCCTAGCCAAATTTGCACGTGGCTCAGGTAGTAATCCAGAGATTATTACCCTTGTGGTTCTGCTTTTTAATTTGGCCCCTAGCTGCACAAACTCCCTCAGCAGAACCTCCTTCCTTGCCCTATCTATGTCGTTGGTACCAACATGGACCACGACAACACGGAATCCAGATAGACAGAGTAGACATAGGACCACGACAAGCAGCTGGTATCGGTCCTGATCAAACAGATGGCTGGTGTGCATGGACAGCTCTTCCCTTCCCCATCTGTGCTTAAATTTCTTTAGCTATCTCTTTCACTCTCTTTTTAGGGGTGGCTCCAGGGTAGATTATCAAAGATACAGTCAACACCCTTCCTAGCACACAAACACCAGACAGCTAGTCCAGAATCAAGGTCACCACCACGGTGCAGAATGTTATAACATCCACAGGGAACCAAGAAGTAAGCAAATTCTAAGCATCTATCCAATTATTCTAACACCAGTCTGAAGATACTTTTTTGTCTCAAGTTACTTTTTCCAATTCATGATTTCTTACAACTCCCCACCTTGAGAAGGAACTATCCTATTGACTTCTCACAATCATTTTTTGACTAATCTAGCTAGTTCTAAATTATCGGCCCGCTGATAACATTCATGCCCAGGGATGCTGGCTGGCATTATAAGTTACTTCCCACCACTCGTAGTCCGTAAATTTGCTTATTGCTTTCTCAACTTGGGCGTTAGTTAGAAGGGAGACTCAGAAATGCAGAGTAATCCCTTCCTTACAGTCCATTCTTTTGAAGGGGAGGAGCAATCTCCGAATCTTCACACAGTTTCAGTTCACTGTTCCGGTGTTCCAATTCTGCCCCACCTGGCGTATTCTCTGTGTCTTCTAACTTTCCTGATCTTACCCCGCCTGGGGTCTCTTCTACGTTGCTTTGGATCTTCTCTTTCAGTGTGCTCAATTAATCTGTTAGTGCTGGTTAGTCATAAGCATCAGTACACAATTGGCTTGTGCATCAAAGTCTTACTACAGGTGTTACATATATCAAATACATTATTATTGCAAGTTGGAGAACTACCAGAGCGTGTGAAATAATACGAACATAAGGGTGTGCTGATATATTAAGTCCAATATCCCACCAGAACGAATCTTCCCCTTTGCTGTATATTTCAATATCTATTCTCGGAATGTCTTGCTCCAAAGCATAAAAATGCTTTAGGGAGGAGTTCAGTCACATCACAAGCTCACTGAAGCCCTTAAAGAACAGGAGAGTGTCGTACCTGAATTCTGCAGCTCATACTTAAGTGTCTCATTTACTGTCAGTTTCACTTTAACTTAGGTTTTGATACTGAGTAAAACGTGTTGGTTGATGGTTGTGTGTAGGTGTGGTGTGAAGCAGAAACTGGCGCTATTAATTGGACAGGTCCTGTTAGACCCATAAAGCATGGTAGTGGCGGTAGTAGTGACACAGGAGGCATCACCAAAACCACCTCATACTGGATTCGTACTGGCTTGTCCCACGCTCTGTTACCTACAAAACACAATTAATACAGTCACAGTTAAATTCAGCCTTACAATCATTTTAAGCGACACTACAGTTTAACATCGAATCAACAAGCCATGGACTTAAAAGATTCTCCAGATCTCTTTTACCCGTATCCATCTTGTGGATAATTCTTGCTAAATATGATTTCTCCCTAGCCTCAATTGTCCCAATCAAAATTCCGTGTAATTCTCCAATTCAACTTCAATTTCAATCCCTCTAACAGGTACCAGAATGTTTAACTCTATTTTGATTGTTTCATAATTACATACTTTCTCGATGTAGTATGTGTCAGTGCTTTAAAAGTTGTCTCACTCTCCTGAGCCACATTAACTATTTCATGTCATGCTGTTGTCAAGTAACTGGGCATGTCTGAGACCCGTTGTACAGTGCAGATTCACCATGCATTTCCGTATGGTAATTGCTTCATATGAAACACATGCCACACCTACCATCTGATACAAGCCATTCTCGGGCTTTCAGGTGATCTTATCAAAAGATTGTCTAGAGATCTTTGCTCATCTTCCAGCGCATGGTCCCGATGTCTCGGGTAGTGGCCAGACTATCAAATTCAGTTTTCTTAAAAAGTTAGTTATAAGAAGGGACACACATATCTCCAAGAGAAAGCTATCAATTTACTATTCTTAACTATACTTTCCTGACTTTCACTAGAAAGTTAAGAAAGTTCCCATTTGGTAGTGTAATATTCCTGTTTCAATCTTACATCTTAAGTGGCGCATCCCATTAATAATTATTCATATCTCATTCATGAGCCCTGGAGGAACTTTACTGTCCAATACAATATTAAAGATAGAAAACATAGATCAAAGTTGTTTGGTGAACCAATTAAAAAAATCCAGTTGCCAGCGGACATTGTTAACTCCTTTGCAGCTTTTCAGAAGGCGGAGCAAATATTGTCAGACACAGACAATTGTGTCACTTCACGTAAATTTAGAAACCTTTCCCGATCGGAAAAGACAGTTGTGTTTTCACAATTTAATAGGTTAGTTCACTTTAATAATTCCAATTTAATTCAGGTTAATATTTTATTAACTAAACAGGATACAGAACAGATAAAGTGAAACAAATAAAAACACAGTAAGTTACGTAATATTTCTCTTTGTTCTTTCTTCAGATGCCATTTCGGTAAAAATACTGAATACAACTGGAGAAAAATAGTTTTCACACTTAAATTAAACAAATCTAACTGCTTTGGAAAATTCACGATAGCAACCACAACTCCAAGGTTAAATCTTAGACTGAAACTTAATCATTTGTAAAACAAACTTTTTGTTTTTCTCAGTTTTGCCACACCAGCTTAACATAAATTGTAGTTCCAAATTTTATTTTTCAATTCTGGGTGCACAATCTTATATGCATGTACTTCAAACTTTCAAAATCCAAGACAAGAATACAAAGTGTTAAATGGCTTTTAGCACAAATCGGTGGGTGGAGTGTGTTTAGCTAAAACACACATAACAGAACTTTCTTATAAAGACAGACTTTTAGACTCTCCAAACACTCACAGATGCTTTGCAAAAGGACATCAAGATTCACACTGAAAACAAATAAAAAGCAATAGAACAGCAGAAAAGAGACATGATCTTCACTTTCCTCTTTTATTCCATCCTAATTATTTTATCCTTTCTCCCATAAACCAAATTTCAGTTTCTGATGTTTTCTACTGAATCTCATTCTTTACTGCTTACTGCCACTGGGAATCTGGGAGAGTAGGATGGGTGTCTGCTGAACCATCGCGACACACGCCGGGGTGACTGAGTTGAGTTTGTGATAGTCAATAGTCATCCAATAGTCACCCAGTTTTCTAACCGGCCAAACTAGGGAGCTGGACGTCAATGTGCCTTTACAAACAACACCCTGCTTCACCTCCAAGGGAAGGGATCCTTGTATAGTTGTCTGGATTGAATTGTCAAAGTCGAATAAAACTTGGGGCTCGCCCTTTGTAGGATCGGTGTGGGGATCATGAATGGTGGTGGCGGAGGAGCCGATGTTGAATAACATTAATTGTTGACGAGCTCCAGAATCAACAGTTTGGACTACCGGTCTCCCTCCGCCATCATATCGGAGAGGGGAAGTCATCTCTACCTGAGAGGCTTTCAGGAGTCATAGGGAGGTGGATGGCCTGCTGTTTGCTCGGGTTGTTGATGCACCGCGACAACCGGTCGATGGGCAAAGCCCCTAATGCTGCCTCCATCCTTTCTAGTCATCGTTCGAGTGAGTCCGGGCCTGCCTGTCTGGGGGGGTTGTAGCCATTGTTGCATTGACGGGCATAGTGGCCTAGATGGTGGCAGAGAATGCAGTACACTGAAGTACTTTTCTCTGAAGTTGTAGATGGCCCTGACTTTTGGTTAGGCACTGGGCCCTCAACAGCCGTTACTGCAAGCTTGGCAGGTATCCCAGGGATATTGGCACGGCTCTGATCCCAAGCAGTCCTGGCATCGGCGAATACTTGGTCCCACTCGATGTCTTTAGAGACATAAACGCGCAGCGCCTTACGGACCAGTGTTTGGAGGCCATTCAAAAGAGGTTTCTGAAGCGGGGGTAGT
The DNA here is from genome assembly GCF_052327205.1 of Somniosus microcephalus. Classification (NCBI taxonomy): domain Eukaryota; kingdom Metazoa; phylum Chordata; class Chondrichthyes; order Squaliformes; family Somniosidae; genus Somniosus; species Somniosus microcephalus. The sequence goes on from NC_140992.1 coordinate 188,179,701, forward strand.
TGAAGTAATTCCTTCCACCCCTCCTGGTGCACTGGAAGATGCCATGGAGTTTATGCGCAAAGGCATTCGTGCTTTCGGTAGGGCCCTGTTTGGTGTTAGCTAGGAGCTGGTGAAAATCAATGTTCTCTTCCCCTAGGGTTTGGAATAGTTCTAACTGAATCTCATATATTGTGCTCCCCCACCCCCCGAGACAGGATATCCAGGTCCATTTCTTGTTTTAATCCTGAGGAACATGCATCCAGGGGAACCTGTGTGAGGTCGTCCCCTTCAAGTTCTCGTTGGGTGATTATAAAAATCCTCCACCACTGCCTGACGTCGAGGGGGCTGGTGTCCTTGTCCACTACCCAGGTTAGCCTTTAGTGCCACCACTTCAACCGTGGTAAGGGACGGATGTGTGGTTGTGGAAGTGGTTTCTGCCTCGCTGCTAATGGTGGTCGAAGAAGTTGCCTCGCCTTACAGGTCTCGGTCAGCCTGGTGCTTGGTCTCACATGCTGCCTTAGCTCAGGCGACCACACATACTGGTATCGTCTCCCCTGCCTCGCCATCCTTGTAATGTGGGAGCGGAGCAGAGGGAACAGAGGAAGCAGAGTGAGTAGTGTCCCCAACTAACAACAGAAAATGCTGGAAAAACTCAGCAGGCCAGGCAACATCCGTGGAGAGAAAATAGAGTCAACGTTTGGAGTCAAACCCTTTGCTATCGTACTAGTGCCCCCAACTATGTTGTCCCAGCAGGGGCCAGGATCTTTTGGTTTTGTCTTAGAAACAGCAGCCACTCCTGCCCGTTGTTGGCCAATTTTTGCCTGCAGCTGTTGGATTTTTCTAAGCACGGGCCATTGTCTGCTTCGGGGGTGGCAGTGGTTTGGCGCCAGTTTATTAAACATAACGCTCCACTTGCATCATCTAACTCTTCACCCAATCTGTTGTTTTCTGCCTGTAGTTCAATATTCTGCTCAAGTATTTGAGCTAGTTTATTTTATGTACACTGCATTTTCTTGTGTATCTTTTGTTCCCAGCGCAACTGGTTCCGGAGGGCAGAAAGGTTCTCTCCCCATTCACTTCTTTCTCTCTGCATTTGGATTTCTTAAACTTTTAACTCTTTAGTCTCCCTGTTTGACTTGGCAGCGCAGAAGTGTACCCTGTAATCTAACCTGTCTCGGCCTCTTTATTTTTAGCTTGTTTTTCTGAACATCTTCATAGAGTTTATCAAGGAGGTAGTCTTCGTCCCCGTTACTGTCTCCTAAGATTTTTAGGAGGTCCGCTGCTGTGGACGTGCCGACTTTTTCTGTCAGGCTGTTCTCGATGTTATGTCAACACCATTAAACCTCTGGTTTTAACTTTACCCCACTCTCCCTCTCTCCCTTCTTTCAGGGAGTCTTCTACTTACTCTCAATTGATGATCACGCGTGGTCGACCAAGTCCCTCCGGTCTCCACAACCAGAACCTTCCAACTTCCAACTCTGTGATCCCATTTCTGACACCATTGTAAGATTTCGATCACAGGACACACACTAATTGCTCAAAGGGTCTTACGAGTTGTAAAGCATTTTATTAAGGAGCGGCAGATAAGTTAAGTACAACACGCAATCAACATAGACATAGTAGACATACGACCATGATAAGCGACTGTATCGGTCGCGATCGGACAGGCGGCTGGTGTGGGCAAACAGCTTTTCCCTTCGCTTCACTGTTTGTGATAAAAACTCTTTAAATATTTATTTTACTCCAGTTTTAAGGGCGGGCAAAGGGTAGATTATCGAACATAAAGTGAACAACCTTTTGAGCACACAAACAGCAGACAGCTAGTCTGGAAACCAGGTCACCGGCACGGTGCAGAATGTTATATCAAACACTTTTTTGTGTGTCTTTCTGATGCCTGCTTTGAGCAGCAGTCCAGAGAACTTGCAAAACGACCAATTAACAATTGTCCCATGCACCTGCTGCCTATGTCCTTCTAGGTGGAAGAGGTCGCGGGTTTGGGAGGCGCTGTCGAACAAGCCTTGGCAAGTTGCTGCAGTGCATCTTGTAGATGGTGCACACTGCAGCCACGGTACGCCGCTGGTGGAGGGAGTGAATATTTAAGGTGATGATTATGGTGCCAATCAAGCAGCCTGCTTTGTCCTGCATGGTGTCGAGCTTCTTGAGTCTTGTTGGAGCTGCAATCATCCAGGCAAGTGGAGAGTATTCCGTCACACTCCTTACTTTTGCTTTGTAGATGGTGGAACGGCTTTGGGGTGTCAGGAGGTGAGACACTCGCTGCAGAATACCTACCCTCTGACCTGCTCTTGTTGCCACAGCATTTATGTGGATAGGCCAGTTAAGTTTCTGGTCAATGGTGACCCCCAGGATGTTGATGGTGGGTGATTCAGCGATGGTAACGCCGTTGAATGTCAAGGTGCCATGGTTAGACTCTCGCTTGTTGGAAATTGTCATTGCCTGGCAATTGTGTGGTGTGAATGCTACCAGCCAATTATAAGCCCAAGCCTGGACGTCGTCCAGGCTTGCTGCATGCGGGCATGGACTGCTTCATTTTCTGAGGAGTTGTGAATGGCACTGAACACTGTGCATTCATCAGTGAACATCCCCATTTCTGACCTTATGATGGAGGGATGGTCATTGATGAAGCAGCTGAAGATGGTTGGGCATATGACAGTGCCCAGAGGAACTCCTGCAGTAATGTCCTGTGGCTGAGATGATTGAACCCAACCACCACAATCATCTTCCTTTGTGCTAGGTATGACTCCAGCCAGTGGAGAGTATCCCCCCCCCACCCCCGATTCCCATTGACGTCAGTTTTACTAGGGCACCTTGATGCCACACTCGGTCAAATGCTGCCTTGATGTCAAGGGCATTAACTTTCACCTCACCTCGGGAATTCAGCTCCTTTGTCCATGTTTGCACCAAGGCTGTAATGAGGTCTCGAGCTGAGTGGCCCTGGCGGAACCCAAACTGAGCATCAGTGAGTAGGTTATTGGTGAGTAAGTGCCGCTTGATAGCTTTGTCGATGACAACATCCATCACTTTCACAAGTACGATTTATTTACTAATACTAAATAGTTGAGGTCCTTATTCTAACTAGACCCTTGGATCCCCAATTTTTTGTTTTGTTCCGTAAAGACTGATACAAAATATTTGTTTAATGCCTCTGCTATTCCCTCGCTTTTCCTGATTCACACTGTGCCCGCCACTGCAACTACTCTTACCGCCCGATACACTACTTCCACCAGTGTTTTCTGTCCCTTATTGTTTCATAGCTCCAACAATGTGATTCTACATCTTGATTTTCCGAGCTAAGAACCTTTCTCTCTACTGTCTTTAAAGCACCCTTTATTATCAGGGCTGCCGGCCCTCCTATTCCATTTTGCCAATCTGTTCTAAAAGTCAAGTACCCTGCAATATTTAGTTCTTGGTTTTAAAATAATCCTTCATGTTCTAAAGCTGCCGGTCATTTAAAAATTGCTGTACCAGTTTGTTGCAGGGTGAACATTGACAGGTTTAAATATAAGTTACAGGGCTCACGGTGCCTTAACATTCGCACTTATCTAAATATATATGATCTATAGTTTGTGCACTAGCCTCGGTCAATCCGTTAAATGTATGATCAGCGGTAATTAAACTGGTGAAGGCAATGAACTGGCCACATAAACAACTCTTTCTTTCTGAACCATGCAGGAAGCAGCGGCTGAGACCGTGCATTATGCTGCATTAGATTTAAACCGAGCCCGGAAAACTCCAAGACGTGAAATTGAAGAGGAGAGAACCGTTTACGCTCAGGTAGGATTGAGCAATAGATCGGAGAACATAGATCGCCAGCTTAACATCAACGTTCATGCGATAGTGGGGGGCATATGTTTGCGCTGACTTTGACCGTGTGTTTTATCGAAGACTATTTGTATGACCTTCTAATGCCTGCTTTGAGCAGCAGTCCAGAGAATTTGCAAAACGACCAATTAACAATATTTCCAAATATTGGCTTTACAGACCGAACAAGGGTCAGCCCGTGACAAGCTGACGTACGCAACTATAGCATTGACTGGCTCAGAGAAAACTGGGAAATGCAAAAATTACGAACGAAGCACAGAGTATGCCCAGCTGAAGACCGAAAAACAAAGAGGAGTAACAGAGGCTGTCTACACAGAAGCAAGAATCAATTAGTAATAAATTTTAGCTGCAGAAGTCACTGTTTTGGTGTTTATTGATCGCATGCCGCTGCCATATCAACTCCACGCATATGTCTACCATGTGATCCCATCCCTCCGAGAGGTTACACAATCTAGTGACATATAAGAGAATGCAGTGTATAGTTATTACTTACTGTTCAATTATTTGATGTATATTTCTTGGGCTACTTTTAAGAAAAAAGTAACTTTCCTGGCATACTTTAATTTGTATTATTTACCTGTTTGCAAATATCTACTCTTTCGATTAAAATGATACGCTAGTAGCCTTCCTGTACACAATTATCATCATACATGAATTCAATAAAAATAGATTATATACGGTCTCTTACAATTCAACTATTCGTGTTCATTTTAGAGAGTGAAACTAAAAAAATACCTGTGTGTTGATTTACCGTGGCGTCACTGCACTCTGGTTTCCAGTCCAGGTGACGCTCCTGATGTGAAACGGCTGAAACTCCAGTTGGGGGACACGTCCATCAACCTACAGAAAGTAGCTGAAGTTTGTTTTAGGTCCTGCAAACGTCGGTCTATCCATGTGGCAACGTAGAATCATAGAATCTTAAAGCACAGTAAGAGGCCATGCTGCCCATTGTGCTCATTCCGCCACTTTGGAAAATTAGTCCCACTCTCACGATCTTTCCTCAAAGTCCTGCAATTATCTCCTTTTCAAGTATATATCAAATGCCGTTTTGAAAGTTCCCATGTATTCTGCTTGCCAGACTCATCAGCTAAAGGTGTCAATTTGCCATTAAAAAAATCATGCAAACGACATCTGCTGCATTTCCTTGATCTATTCTCACTGCTGTTTATTCAAAGAATTCTAGAAGGGAATTCAAGCAGGAATTGCCTTTTCGAAATTCGTGCTGATTTGCCTTAATTAGCTCAGGTTTCTTCAAGAACGTCTCAGTTTTATCCCGAATGAAAGGGTCCGAAAAATGGAATTAAATGTGGAACTGTTCACCTGTCATTATGTTTCAGTTTACTTCAAATTCGATTTTCTCATCTAATGAAAATCCATTGCTTCGAAATGAAGACAACGTGGTGTAGATTATTATGACAATTAATTAACCAAAACAGTGGCACAAATATGTACATGATTTAAAAGGTCAATGTATGGGCGATCTATCAGTTCTGATGAAGTATAAGCGATTAGTTGGCGGTTTTATCTTCTGTTTTTCGCTACACTGATGTACTGCTAAATATTGACAAGGGCGAATTGCGTATCTGAGCTAAGTACAGGAAGCGGTTCAGTGGCTCAGCTCGAACCACTGATGTTGCCTGGCCTGCTGAGTTTTTCCGTTAATTGCAACATACTGAACACGTATCTAGAGCTGAAGAGCAGCATTTAATGAATATCGCATGTTTCAGTGTAATTATAACAACACTTAATGTCCACATTCAACAGAGATTCTACTTCACATTTGCCTTCGTAACTTCCCTAACTGCACTCTCGGTACCGATGGGAAGGTGTAAGCCCTCGCCTTTAGGCGTTTGTCCCACTTTTATTGGTTCAATTTTCATATATTTCTCTAAGGGTTTTCTTGTACATTTTCTGCCTTTTATTATTTCATCCATACACAAATTTCAGTAGTTAAATTGATTAAATCTCTGAAACGCACTGCTATTTATTTATGTCCTACAACACTCTAACATTGATTACATGATGCCAGTGTTGTAACTGTACTGGAACAGCTTGGCTAGAGGTAAGGCTAGTTCCGGAGCATATGTCTTTAGCACTTCAGGCGGAATGTTGTAAGGGCCCATAGCGTTCTTCTCTTGATATCACGTGGAGTGATTGGAAGTGGCCAAAGACTGACATCTGTAATAGTGGAACCTGAGGAGGAGGCTGAGGTGGATCAACCACTCGGCACATCTGGCTGAAGATGGTTGCAAATGCTTCAGACTTTGCTTTTGCACTCACATGCTGGGCTCCGCTATAGTTGAGGATGAGGATGATAATGGCCCAGAAATTCGGGTCGGGGGCTTCCCGTGGGTGTAAGCCCCCGACCTGCACTTACCTTGCGTGCTGGCAGTTGAGCTGTAGGGCCCCGTGGAATTCTGCTCAGGGCCTGGCCCAGCTGCCGGTGCGCTGTGCTTGCGTATCCCAGGGGCACAGTTAGTGCGATGCGTCCCCTGGGATCACATGAGCCATGGGCAGCCAATCGGAGGAGGGAAAAGCCCAATCATAAGATTGACAGGAAGACCTGTCAAAACTTATAAATACTACGGCCGCAAAATAGCAGTAAACCTTCAAATAATTTTTTTTTTAAATCGCACTTTTTAAATAAACTATAAATTACATTAAATAACTATTTTAAACAATAATTAAAATTTTTGAAAAAAACTAATTTTATATTCTAACGGGGCTAAAAATAAACTTACCTTGCTTTAAAGTATATAAAAATAATAAACCTGTGGAAAAAATGTTTTAATTGTAACTAATTGACCACTTACCTTGTAAAAAGCAAGCCTCACGCCTGCTTTTTACATTTCTAAATCCTGCAGGCTTACGATCCCGGACAAACCTGCAAAAAAAACCGAAGTTCAAAGAGCACGCGTAGCCTCTCCTGCGCGCGCGTTCGACCTCTGAACCCCTTCGTTCAGAGGATCGGAAGTGCCGGTTTCCCGCGCATGCGCAGTGCATGCAGAAAACCGGTACTTCCATTCGGCCTACGGGTGAGTACCCCGTGCGTACTCACCCGTGGAGACCCGAATTTCTAATGATTGATCGGTTTCCCTTGTAGATGTTTGCCTACACTGAACAATAAGGAAAATGTATTTGAAAACCTGGCCACTAACCTAGAAAATCGGACGCATGGAGAGTTGAGAAGAGACCTGCGATCTTTTCCTAAAATAACATAAAAGCACAGGAATAGCTAGTATCTGATGTCAAATGTAGTATGATGTTGAGATACCGGTGTGTGCGCGAATGTGACATGTTGTGCATGAGGCACCTAGCATGCAGAAACGCATGGTGAAGATGCACTGAAGAACGGATCTCAGACATGCTCAGTTACTTGGCAACAGCACAACATGAAATTGTTAATGTGGCTCCGGGAACTGAGTAAACCTTTAATCAAGGCATATGCACCATAACGGAACTGACATTTTAATAAACCAATGTAGAGTTAAACGCACTGGTACATATCAGAGGGATTGACATTGGAAGTAAAGAGGGACGGACATATGATTTGGATTTCTAAAATTCAGGTTTGAGTTCCTTTTGAGCTAACAATGACACTGGAACAACGGGAGACAGGAAAATGATACTTAGCCAGAATATTCATTATGATAAGGAAAGCGGAGAATCTTTTAAGTCCGTGATTTATTGATATTATGGTACATTGTAGCATTGCCCAGGTAACACCTGGTAGAAATAACAATAAGAAGAATCGGGGGAATGTGGGAGTGAAAGTGCACACTACCTGGTACCTCGATGTCGCTTCTGGGCTGTCTGTGGGAGCAGCCCATTCGGCTGGATTTTTCTAACCTCGGCGGGTCCAGGGCGGGCGATGTCGGTGGTGTGTCGGGACCTCGCATCTGTCTCGACCCCGGCCTCCAACAAGATATTCCGATAATTGGGCTTGTTAAACCCGCCCTGCGAGGTTCCCGGCCAATTAATAGGAAGCGGGTCTGATGAATTAATTTGATGATGCGTCATCAGCCGGTTTCCTTAAAGGGACGATGTCCAAATTGATTTTGACATTTCTGTTGTCAATGTTCTACAGCATTGAGGTGCTGCAAACACTGACAAGCACTGCACAAGGCTGCAACCAGGCTCTCCCTTACTACCTCCATTTGCTTGTGGAGCCAGTCACAGCATGCAGGGAGGTTCTCTTCCCTTCCAATGGGCGGAAGACACCTCCCCAGGACACCAATGCAGCCTGGTTGCACATTGTACAGGACGGCAGAAGCAGGGATGTCGCCAAGAGGACCAGGCTGCAGTGGTACAAACCTTCAATGATCTCAGTAGATCACGAAATGTTACTGCCATGCCACACTTAACATTCACCCTGCTGTGCTACTCATCACCCCCCCATTACTCTGCCTTCCCTACCCTACTCCTGCACATCTTTACTCACACCAACTCACCTTGCACCTCCACCCATCCCTCTCTATTTACATTATCACTTCCCCGTCTCACTAGCCAACCCGCACACTCAGCCTCATCCTACTGCAAGCATACCAACTAACAACACACAAGGCAAAACACTTGGGTGGTTTAGCCAATGTTCATGTGAAGATTCTATGAATGTGCTATGAAACATTGAAATCTTCATTTTCAACACTTTGTATTCTTGGACAGATTTGTGTACACCTTTGTAATTGTCTTAGTGAGTTGTAGTGAATGGTGAGACACAACCTCCCTCCCCTACCCCTGCAATGGTGATGAGAGTAAAAGGAATGGCTTGGACATTTTAGGGATACTTTCTGGTGCTGGTTTGGGGTGGGGCTAACCTTGTGCATCATGTGGCAGCCAGTGTGTACTCTGCTAAGTGAAGCTAAGTTGAACATGGCGAGGCCATCGCGGGTGTCCCAGGCAGCAATGTGCATGGGTGATGATGCCCTGTGTTCGGTGCAGCATCAGTTGATTGCGGTGAAGATTGCTGTGGTTGTTGGTGCTGCTGGTGTGCCCGGTGAAGCCGGTGATGGGGCTGATCATTTTGGGATTCTGAGGACCAAGGTGAGATTTTTTCAAGGGCACCAATGCTGATGGAATAGATGGCACGTGAGGTTGAGATGAACGAATTAATCTGTAAATGTTGAGATAGGTTGTTCCAAGGAGGTGACAGTGGATAGAGAGATTACTCCAAACCCTTCAAAAGTGCATAAAGCTTAAAAGTGCGTTCTAAGTACTGAAGGCTGAAGCTTCTGTGATTGGAAACTGACCAGCAGTAACATGGCAGGTTTTGAGCCACTGTTGCAGCTGTCACCGATTGAAAGAAATGGACAGTTGTTCAGAACCCGACAAACTTACCTGTCGCAATCCGCGAGCAACGGAAACCTCGTGGAAACCTTGGCAAAATGCTTTGGAACTGGGAAAATGGGGATTTAATTATTTTGAACAGCCTGCACATAATTGAATGACCCGCCACTTAGTGCCGTGTCTGCAAAGCGCAGGCGGAAACGGCAACGGGGAAATTGACAAGGAGGCGGGTTCAGAGCCGGATACCGGCCCGCTGTCAATCTTTTTGATTTTGACAGCGGACCCGCCTCCAAACCCGCCATCTGAGCCCTGGCAAAGTTCAGCCAGGTGAGTTAAAACAGCCTTCTGCTGAGCATGAGATGAATTGTGTAAAGTGGCCTAATAGCAAAGATATCTTCACAGAAAAGTAGGATAGTTGTATGTGTGTCACTCGGCCATATCTGTAATATGTCAGCTTGGTCACCTGTGCTTATGGGAAAGGAAAGAGTTTATGAGGACAATCAGGTCACTTCTTGTCATAGTAATAAAGTGATGCGAAGAGATTATGAAGACAATAAAATAATTAGGAGTGTTACGTGCAGTTTTCTTACATCATATTATCATTCTGTTGGCATTTGTAGGTATCTTTGATGTACTGTGATGGATTGGTGATATGCATGGAATGTAGTGATCAGAGGTGAAATTAGTATAAGGGTGAAAGAAATAGCTGTTAGATTCTTTTAATTCTTAGAACAGAGACAGAAAACAAACTGAAGAGATCCAGCCTGTAATGGATGGCAGGAATGTCAGCAAGGTCAGGCAAAAAGCACAAAAAGACAAATGGCCGAGGCCAGTGTATGGAAGTGATAAGCACGTCGTAAAATGCAAGGCAACACAGGATGGGAAAATGATAGTTAGACAATATGGAGCCAAAAAGTCATAAATTATCCTTAAAGAAACATAACGAGCCATTCCTCAGAAAGATAAGAGGAAGGCCTTGTCAGCCATGAGAGACACCAGCTAATTACCAGCCCACCGAAATAATGTATAAAATGAGGGACCGAGAAAGAAATAGTCAGACAGCTAGGGGTGAGGGCTTTCTCGAGGTGGAAATCAATGCTGGCTTATGCTGAACATCTCCAGCGGTTCGAGGCACAAACTAGCAGAAGTGACTGTTGCCGTATACTACAGAGATCCGCCGACCCAAGACCTCCACACTGTCTCATCAGGCATCAACGGTCCATCCGTCTGGTCGTGGCATTCTGCTTTGGGAGTCGTAGATCACTCTCTACTTTCACGGGTTGTATGTCTATTATACTTATCTTACTCACATGTAATATCTAATTATGCTTAAAACTATAGCTCTTTAATAAAAAGCCGTACAACTCCTAAGACCTTTCGGGTAACCTATGTGTGACCTGTGATAAAATATTACAAGGGATGTAAGTGAACTGTTGTTTGACAGCTCATAGTGAAATCGTGAGAGCGGCTGGAGCGGACCTGGGAGTGGATTGAAGAGTGAGTGAGGTATAAAACCGGCGGCAACGAGCGAGGCCCGACCAGAGCGGCTGGAGCGGACCTGGGAGTGGATTGAGGAATGAGCGAGGTATAAAACCGGCGGCAACGAGCGAGGCCCGACCAGAGCGGCTGGAGCGGACCTGGGAGTGGATTGAGGAGTGAGCGAGGTATAAAACCGGCGGCAACGGGCAAGGCCCGACCAGAGCGGCTGGAGCGGACCTGGGAGTGGATTGAGGAGGGAGCGAGGTATAAAACCAGCGGCAACGAGCGAGGCACACCAATCCAGCAGCGGGAGAGAGGTAAAAAGTAATCAAAGTGTGACGTCACCAGGAAGCAGGTAAGTGATTGGTTGGTGAGTATTTCTCTCTTTTTAAACTTTAGCTCTGTGGTTTATAGTTACTAAGGTCTCTCTGGTGTAGCAGGGACTGTTGGTAAACCATACTGTAGTGTAATCAGTGGGATTGATTGATTTAATTCAAATTCAATTAATTAAAAGGTAAGTCATGGCAGGACAGCCCGGCCACGTGGTATGCTCCTCCTGCGACATGTGGGAACTCAGGGACACTTCCTTTGTCCTTGACAACTACATGTGCAGGAAGTGCACCCAGCTGCAGCTACTGACAGACCGCATTGTGGCACTGGAGCTGCGATTGGATGCATACTGGAGCGTTTGTGATGCTCGGGACATCGCAAATAGCACGTTTACAGAGTTGGGCACACCACAGGTAGAGGTTGGACAGGAACAAAGGGAATGGGTAACCAACAGGCAGAGTACTAGGCGCAGGCAGGTAGTGCAGGGGTCCCCTATGGACATCCCCCTCTCAAATAGATACATCACTTTGAGTGCTGTTGGGTGGCATGGCTTATCAGAGGAAAGCACCAGCAGGCAACTTCCTGGCACCAGGATTGGCTCTGCTGCACAGCATGGGAGGAAAAAGAGGGGTAGAGCTATAGTAATAGGGGATTCTATTGTAAGGGGAATAGATAGGCGTTTCTGCGGCCGCAAAAGAGACTCCAGGATGGTGTGTTGCCTCCCTGGTGCAAGGGTCAAGGATGTCTCAGAGCAGCTGCAGAACATCTTGGAAGGGGAGGGTGAACAGCCAGTTGTTGTGGTGCATATAGGCACCAACGATATAGGTAAAAAGTGGGATGAGCTCCTAAAAGCGGAATATAGGGAGTTAGGAGGTAAATTAAAAAATAGGACCTCAAAGGTAGTAATCTCAGGATTGCTACCAGTGCCACGTGCTAGTCAGAGTAGAAATAGAAGGATATTTCAGATGAATACGTGGCTAGAGGAATGGTGCAAGGGGGAGGGATTCAAGTTCCTGGGACATTGGAACCAGTTCTGGGGGAGGTAGGACCAGTTCAAACTGGACGGTTTGCACCTGGGCAGGGCTGGAACTGATGTCCTAGGGGAGTATTTGCTAGTGCTCTGGGGGAGGGTTTAAACTAAAATGGCAGGGGTTTGGGAACCTGAGCAGGGAGACAGAGGAAAGGGAAACAAGGATAAAAGCAAAAGATAGGAAGGAGAATAACAAAAGTGGCAGTCAGAGAAATCAACGGTTTAAATCAAACGTGGCCACAGTAAATAATAATTCTAATAGGTCTAAGAGCGCTAAAAAAACAAGCCTGAAGGGTTCGTGTCTTAATGCGAGGAGCATTCATAATAAGGTGGATGAATTGGCTGCGCAAAGAGAGGTAAACGAATATGATTTGGTTGGGGTTACGGAAACATGGCTCCAGGATGGCCAAGGCTGGGAACACAACATCCAGAGGTATTCGATATTCAGGAAAGATAGGCAATAAGGAAAGGGAGGTGGGGTAGCATTACTGGTTAAAGAAGGGATTAACACAACTGTAAGGAAGGATATTAGCTCTGATGATGTGGAATCTGTATGGGTAGAATTGAGAAATACTAAGGGGCAGAAAACGTTAGTGGGAGTGGTATATAGACCTCCAAACAGTAAGGTGGAGGTTGGGGATGGCATTAAAAGTGAAATTAAAGAAGCATGCAATAAGGGCGCAGCAGTCATCATGGGTGACTTTAATCTAAATATAGATTGAGCTAACCAAATTAGTAACAATATTGTGGAGGAGGAATTCCTGGAGTGTTTGCGGGATGGTTTCCTGGACCAATATGTCGAGGAACCAACCAGAGATCAGGCCATCTTAGACTGGGTATTATGTAATGAGAAAGGATTAATTAGCAATCTTGTTGTATGAGGCCCCTTGGGTTGGAGTGCTCATAATATGATCGAATTCTTCATTAAGATGGAGAATGAAGTAGTTGACTCAGGGACTAGGGTCCTAAATTTAAATAAAGGAAGCCACGATGGTCTGGGGAGTGAGTTGGGTAGGGTTGATTGGGGAATGTCACTCAAAGAGTTGACGGTGGATAGGCAATGGCAAACATTCAAAGACCGAAAGGATGAACTACAGAATTTGTTCATCCCAGTTTGGCATAAACATAAAACTATAAAGGAGACTCAACCGTGGCTAACAAGGGAAATTAGGGATAGCATAAGTTCCAAGGGCAGGACATATAAATTGGTCAGAAAAAGCAATAATCCTGAGGATTGGGAGCAGTTTAGGATTCTACAAAGGAGGACAAAGCGATTAATTAAGAAGTGGAAAATAGAATATGAGAGTAAGCTTGCAGGGAACATAAAAACTGACTGTAAAAGCTTTTCTAGATATGTGAAGAGAAAAAGATTGGTGAAGTCAAGCGTAGGTCCCTTGCAGTCAGAATCAGGGGAATTTATAATGGGGAACAAAGAAATGGCAGACCAACTAAATACATATTTGGTTGTGCCTTCACAAAGGAGAACACAAATAAACTCCCAGAGATGCCGGGGAACATAGGGTCTGATGAAAGGGTGGAACTGAAAGAAATCAGTATTTGTAGGGAAATGGTGTTAGGGAAATTGATGGGACAGAAGGCCGATAAATCCCCAGGGCCTGATAATCTACATCCTAGGGTACTTAAGGAAGTGGCCCTAGAAATAGTAGATGCATTGCTGGTCATCTTCCAGAACTCGATAGACTCTGGAACAGAACCCATGGATTGGAGGGTAGCTAATGTTACCCCACTATTCAAAAAAGGTGGTAGAGAAGAAGCGGGGAATTTTTGACCGGTAAGCCCAACATGAGTAGTGGAGCAAATGCTAGAGTCCATTATAAAAGATGTAATAGCAGAGCACTTGGAAAGGAGTGACAGGATTGGACAAAGTCAACATGGATTTACAAAAGGGAAATCGTGCTTGACTAATCTACTGGAGTTTTTTGAGGATGTAACAGGTAAAATAGATAAGGGAGAACCAGTGGATGTGGCGTATTTGGACTTTCAGAAGGCTTTCGATAAGGTCCCACATAAGAGATTAGCGTGCAAAATTAAGGCAGATGTGATTGGGGGCAAGGTATTGTCTTGCATAGAGAACTGGTTGGCGGATTGAAAGCAGAGAGTTGTAATAAACGGGTCATTTTCCAAGTGGCAGGCAGTGACTAGTGGGGTACCGCAAGGATTGATCCTAGGACCCCAGCTGTTCACAATATACATTAATGATCTGGACGAGATGTAATATCTCCAAATTTGCAGATGACAAAATACCTGGGTGGGAGGGTATGCTGTGAGGAGGATGTCGTGAAACTCCAGTACGATTTCGACAGGTTGGGTGATTGGGCAGAAACATGGCAAATGCACTATAATGTGGATAAATGTGAGGTTATCCACTTTGGTGGCAAAAACAGGAAGACAGATTATTATTTGAATGGCAATAGATTGGGAGAAGGGGAAGTGCAAAGGGACCTGGGTGTTCTTGTGCACCAGTCGCTGCAGGTAAGCATGCAGGTGCAGCAGGTGGTTAAGGAGGCAAATGGTATGTTGGCCTTCGTAGCAAGAGGGTTTGAGTACAGGAACAAGGATGTTTTGCTGCAGTTGTACAGGGCCTTGGTGAGACCGCACCTTGAGTATTGTGTGCAGTTTTGGTCGCCTTATCTGTGGAAGGACGTACTTGCCATGGAAGGAGTGCAGCGAAGATTCATCAGGCTGATACCTGGGATGGCAGGAATGACGTATGAAGAGAGATTGTGTTGATTGAGCTTATATTCACTGGAGTTTAGAAGATTGAGAGGGGATCTCATCGAAACCTATAAAATTCTGTCAGGCCTGGACAGACTAGATGCAGGAAGGATGATTCCAATGGTTGGGGAGTCCAGAACCAGGGGTCAGAGTCTAAGGATAAGGGGTAAGCCATTTAGGACTGAAATGAGGGGGAATTCCTTCACCCAGAGAGTGGTGAACCTGTGGAATTCTCTGCCACAGAGGGCAGTGGAGGCCAGTTCATTAAATATATTCAAGAAGTAGTTGGATATATTTCTCAAGGCTAAAGGGATCAAGGAATATGGGGAGAAGGCAGGGACAGGGTAATGAATTTCGATGATCAGACATGATTTCATTGAATGGCGGAGCAGTCTCGAAGGGCCGAATGGCCTTCTCCTGCTCCTATCTTCTATGTTTCTATGTTTCTATATAACAGAGGTCATACTAGTTTTTAGATGGTCTAACGTCTCAGCTCTCATACAGGTTTTCTGAAGTATGAGGTTTTAATAAAGACTGATCCTGCTTTGCAACAAATGAATGTGTGTGTAATCTGGTGGTTAACGCACCAAGACAAAAAGGAACAAGAAGGAACAAGAAAGAAGTCCAACAACCAACAACAGAGGCTATCGTGATGAAAATTTGTGCTCCAGAACGAGCCATGCCTCTAGCCAAGCTGTTCCAGTACAGCTACAACACTGGCATCTATCCGACAATGTGGAAAGCTGCCCAGGTATGTCCTGTTCACATAAAAGCAGGACACATCCAATTCGGCCAATTACCGCCCCATCAGTCTATTACCATTCATCAGCAAAGTGATGGAAGGTGTCATCAACAGTGCTATCAAGCGGCACATACTCACCAATAACCTCCTCATTGATGCCCAGTTTGGGTTCCACCAAGACCAATTGGCTCCTGACCTCATTACAGCCTTGGTCCAAACATGGACAAAGGAGCTGTATTCTACAGGTGAGGTTAGAGTGACTGCCCTTGACATCATGGCGGCATTTGACCAAGTGTGGCAAGAAGGGACCCTAGTAAAACTGAAGTCAATGGAAATCGAGGGGAAACTCTCAACTGGCTGGAGTCATACCTAGCACAAAGGAAGATGGTAGTTGTGGTTGAAAGTCAATCATCTCAGCCCCGGGATATCGCTGCAGGAGTTCCTCAGGGCAGTGTCCTAGGCCCGACCATCTACAGCTGCTTCATCAATGACCTTCCCTCCAACATAAGGTCAGAAATGGGGATGTTCGCTGATGATGGCACAGTGTTCAGCGCCATTCACAACTCCTCAGATAATGAAGCAGTCCATGCCCGCATGCAACAAGACCTGGATGACTTTCAGGCATGGGCTGATAAGTGGCAGGTAACATTCGCACCACAGATGTGCCAGACAATGACTATCTCCAACAAGCAAGAATCTAACCCCCACCCTTTGAAATTCAATGGCATTACAATCGCCGAATCCCCCACCATCAACATCCGGGGGTTCACCATTGACCAAAAACTGAACTGGACTAGCCACATAAATACTGTGGCAACAAGAGCAGATCAGATGCTAGGTAATCTGCGGCCAGTGCCTCACCTCCTGACTCCACAGAGCATTTCCGCCATCTGCAAGGCAGAATTAAGGAGTGTGATAGTATACTCTCCACTTGCCTGAATGAGTGCAGCTCCAACAACACTCAGGAAGCTCGACACCACCCAGGACAAAGCAACCCGCTTGTTTGGCAACCCATCCACCACCTTAAACATTCACTTCCTCCACCACCATCGTACAATGGCGGCAGTGTGTACCATCTACAAGATGCACTGCAGCATCTCGCCAAGTCTTTGGCAGCACCTCCTAAACCCACGACCTCTACCACCTAGAAGGACAAGGGCAGCAGGAGCATGGGAACATCACCACTGCCAAGTTACCCTCCAAGTCACACATCATCCTGACTTAGAAATGTATCGCCGGTTCTTCAGCGTCGCTGAGTCAAAATCCTGGAACACCCTACCTACTTCTCTGGCCAGGAGACTTCCCCCCGCACAACTGACCCTTGCTCCCGCTTGCAGAATTCCCGTTCGACCTGGACCCCTCCCCCGGCCTCTTACCCTCTCTAGATCTTTTCATCGCTAACTGCCGCCGTGACATCGGCCATCTCCATTTCTCTGCTCCCCTCACTCACTCCAACCTACCTCCCTCTGAACTTGCAGCACTCCATTCTCTTAGATCCAACCCTGACATTGTCATTAAACCCGCTGACAAGGGTGGTGCTGTTGTTGTTTAGCGCACTGACCTCTACCTAGCGGAAGCTGAACGCCAACTCTCTGACACCTCCTCCAACCTCCACCTGGACCATGACCCCACTACCGAACATCAAACCACCGTTTCCAAGACTGTCACTGACCTCATCTCCTCTGGAGATCTCCCCCCCGCTGCCACCAACCTCATAGTTCCCCAACCTCGCACAACCCGCTTCTAGCTCCTTCCCAAGACCCACAAACAGGACTGCCCTGGTAGACCCATCGTATCAGTCTGTTCTTGCCCCATGGAACTTATCTCTTCCTATCTTGACTCTATCTTTTCTCCCCTTGTCCAGTCTCTTCCCACCTACATCCCTGACTCTTCGGACGCCCTCCGCCACTTTAACAGTTTCCAGTTTCCTGGCCCCAACCGCTTCCTTTTCACCATGGACGTACAATCCCTCTACACCTCCATCCCCCACCTGGATGGCCTGAGGGCGCTCCACTTCTTCCTTGAACAGAGGCCCGACCAGTCCCCAACCACCACCACCCTCCTCCGCCTGGTTGAACTTGTTCTCACATTGAACAACTTCTCCTTTAACTCCACTCATTTCCTCCAAATCAAAGGTGTTGCCATGGGTACCCGCATGGGTCCTAGCTATGCCTGCCTTTTCGTGGGCTATGTGGAACAATCTTTGTTCCAGTCCTACTCGGGTCCCCTCCCTCACCTCTTTTTCCAATACATTGATGACTGTAGCGGTGCCGTTTCCTGCTCTCGTCCCAAACTTGACAATTTCATTCACTTTGCCTCCAATTTCCACCCTTCCCTCACCTCCACATGGTCCATCTCTGACTCTTCCCTTCCCTTCCTCGACTTCTCCGTCTCCATCTCTGGGGATAGGTTATCGACCAATATTCACTACAAGCCCACTGACTCCCACAGCTACCTGGACTACACTTCCTCCCACCCCGCTTCCTGTAAGGACTCTATTCCATTCTCCCAGTTTCTCCGCCCCCGCCGTATCTGCTCCGATGATGCCACCTTCCACACCAGTGCTTCAGACATGTCTTCCTTTTTCCACAACCGAGGATTCCCCTCTACCGTGGTTGACACTGCCCTCGACCGTGTCAGTTCTATCTCCCGCACTTCTGCCCTCACCCCTGCCCCTCCCTCCTGGAACCACGATAGGGTTCCACTTGTCCTCACCTTTCACCCCACCAGCCTCCACATTCAACAGATCATCCTCCGGCATTTCCGCTACCTCCAAAGTGATTCCACCACCAAATGTATCTTCCCCTCCCCTCCCCTTTCAGCATTCCGCAGGGACCGCTCCCTCCGAGACACCCTAGTCCACTCCTCTGTCACCCCAAACAGCCCTTCCCCTTCGCCTGGCACCTTCCCGTGCAAGCGGAGGAGATGCAACACCTGCCCCTATACCTCCCCCATTCCCACTGTCCAGGGCCCCAAACACCCCTTCCAGGTGAAACAGCAATTTACTTGTACTTCTCGCAATCTAGTATACTCTATTCGCTGCTCATGATGTGGCCTCTTCTACTTTGGGGAGACCAAACGCAGATTTGGTGACCACTTTGCGGAACACCTCTGTTCAGTCCGTAAGGGTGACCCCAAGCTTCCAGTTGCCTGTCATTTTAATTCACTGCTCCATTCGCACTTGGACCTCACTGTCCTTGGCCTCTTGCATTGTTCCACCGAAGCTCAACGTAAACTCGAGGAACAGCACCTCATCTTCTGATTAGGCACTCTGCAGCCTTCCGGACTCAATATCCAGTTCAACAATTTCAGATCATAAACTCGGCCCCTATTTCATTTATTTTTGTAATTTTTCCACTCCTTTCCCCCCCCCCCCTTTCCTTTTGTTTCTCTCTCACACCTGGCAGCTATCTCTTGCCCTGCCAGTACACTTTACACCTAATCTCAGCCTATTACCATCTCGTCTAGCTTCTAATACCTTTTATTGTCTCTTTTACTTCTTTTGTTTCTTTTACTCTTCTGTCCGATCGCAGCCCTGCCTCCGATCTATCTTCTTTTCTTTCCAGTTTTGAAGAAGGGTTCGACCCGAAACGTCAACTCAAATTTCTCTCCACGTTTTTGCCTGACCTGCTGAGTTTTTCCAGCATTTTCTGTTGTTATTTCGGATTTCCAACATCAGCAGTATTTTGCTATCCTACCTAATAGCACTGTGGGATTACCGTCACCACACGGAGTGCAGCGGTCCAAGAAGGCAGCTCACCACCACCTTCTCAAGGGCAAGTAGGGATGGGCAATAAGTGATGGCCTTGCCAACGACTTGCACATCCCATAAGTGAATAAAAATAAAAGCGTGACACAGCTGATTTCAATGGCTGCCTAAGAGCAGAGCTGTCATCAATATTTTCCACCCACAGACACAGGATGTCAGACGCCATTGCGGCGCAATTCTGTTTAAATAATTGCCAAACCCTCCCTTCAGTGGCAAGCACACAGTCAGTGCAGTCAGTGATCCGTTGAATCTTTTGTTCGGAATGTTGTTGATTGTGATGATTCTTTTCCTGTACCTGTCTCTCCCGGGGATCATTTACACAGGTACCTCTTTATTCTCTATCCCAACTGTCTCAATTAAAAAGATCTGAAATAGTTATCAAACAAATTGGATGAAATATAATTAGTCCGTCTGTATTCTTCTTTCCCGTTTTCATTTCCATGTAGAAATGCATTTTAAAGTTTTTGGTTCCGCATAGAATACAATTAACCAAACTTTGAATATATTTTGGAGCAGCTGCTGTGCGTACTTCGATCAGCGTGTCTCAAACTCCCGAACAAGTAATTAAATTAAGGGGCACATAGATCACCTTCCACTGCGTAATCCCTCTTTCTCATGACAATTCAGGGGTTGAAGTGCGTTGGTGGAAACAGGGTGAGAATGAATATCTGCAAACAGGAGCCGAAAGCAGAAAACGATTTGTTCTGAAAAAGGAGGCGGTTTGTTTGAGAAGCTGAACGTGACTTTCCAGGACTCTGGAATCTATCATTGCGCAGTGATCCGTCAGGGAAGAATAATTGGAAATGGAAAAGCATCACATCTACCTGTGTGCGGTAAGTGACCGGAGTGAGCGGGAACGTCCAAATGTATCAAATGTAACAAGAATGATGTTTTGTCATTGTTTAATTGCACCGCCTTTGATATTTGAGCCGGAACGAATGAAGGCAGGGACATATTCTGCAGATGTGGGACTCCGGGACATTCTCACTGTTCACTAACTGCCACATACCGCAGTCCCGACAAATAGCTTGCCCTGCAATCTCTAATGGCCCTGAATGTGCGGTCGGAGGTTTACCGCGGGGAAATGCCTACGATCCGCAAATAAAATGGCCGCGTACCTGGTGTTCCGGGAGGTACGGAGATTTGCGGTCCAGGGCCTCTCCGCGTATCCGCGGGTAGAGGTTCATGTAACTCAGGGGCGCACGCGGTTAGCAAGCGCCCCTGGGATCACGTGGACCAGCCTAACCAATAAAAGAAGGGAGTATGTACGGAAATCCCATAAGCATGAATGGCAATATCCGAAAAAATAGATCTACACGTCAAAGGAATAAAAAAAATACATATTTGAAATTAATTAAAATGCCGTGTAATTAAGTATTTAAAACAAAAAACATTTGAAAAATAAATTTAAATGTTTTAAACAGGCTAAAAATTACCTTCTCAGTTTCTGCGTTATCTCACCTCCTGCAGTCGCCGCTTTATCTCAGCTTCCACTCTCGCTGCTTTATCCCACGTCTGCGCGCGCGCTTTATTCCAGGTCCGCAATCGCCGCTTTATCTCAGCTCCCCCTCTCGCCGCTCAATATATAGTTTAACAATTTCGCATAAGTAAACTCTGTTACAGTGTACTTTGCATAGAGGACAACAGTAAAGTTGAAAGTGTAGAAAGCATAGACGTATATTAGGAGTGATTCAGTAGAAAGCTTAGAACATCTGGGCTAAATAATGAAAGTAGTTTAACTATACAGAAGTCAGTATTAATATTTTTGTATTATGAGAATGTATTCTGTGTGATAAAGGCTAACACATGGCTTAAATTAGGCCGTTAAAATGTGCAGACAGAAAGTGTTGTCCGTTTAAGACAATTTAATAAGCATTTATATAAATAATTCTGGCTAGTATGGAGACACATTTCAGGTTTAAACTATTATTATTCTGGAAAGATGTGGTATATATAACCATGCAAAACTGTCTTATCCTTTACCGATAAGAAGTTAAACGGGACTCAGTCCGGTGAGAACGTTTATGCAGTGCAACATTGCCATCTAATGTTGCAGTAGCGTATGATACGTCAGGTCACGGGCCAATAACCTCGGAATTTATAGTTTCAGAGGAAAGCTGAACTGACACTGCTTGAACTGTGTTTAATGTCTAAAAATAGGCAATTTTTTCAGTGGTTATTTAATATTTCCCATTGAGGACTCGCCTGGGTTGGTTAATAATTTTTCAGACCCCGATGGATAGCCGTTGTTTAAATATATGGACGTATAGACTTGCCTCTACTTTCATTAGACATTAATAATACCAACCTGTGATTTATCTCTTGTGTCACAACCTATAAATGTGAATTTACCTACTCAGTTAATCTAACATTTTCCAGTCAGGTGGCTGGTGTTATCTGTACAATTTGAATAAGTGTATAAATCCACAAAGGCTATATGAATAAAAAGAACCTCACTGTCAAAGGTTTCAGATCAGGACAAAAGATTGCACAACTCTGTGTTCTTTCAAAAATGTGCCTGTTTTATTTCTGAGTTAGCATGAGGAAATGCACGTCTTAGAGCTGAACATCCAGTGAATACAAACCGCCTGAGAGAAGTGGATCCAGTTGCCGCTGAGTCCTGCACGAGTCAAGAGCTCACAGACTATTTTCACTATAGAAATGATTCGAACTTGAAAACTTCTCAAATTATATCATAGTCTCTATTGCACGATAAAAACGCTGACTGTGTAAATTTATATAGCTGAAGCAATACCAAAGATTAAATAATTGAAATAATTTATCATTGCCACACAATTCGGTACATGTGCTTTGTAATTCGAATTTGTGGACTTGATTTTAGATTTCCACTGTTGATGGTATAGCATAAATATTAATGTGCCATAGCCTCGAACATATCTAATATATGCTTATACAAATATACGAATATTGCCTACTGTAATTTGTAAATTATTTTCCTATAACCATGAGACATCTCAGCGCCTCCACTGTCTCGAATGTCACGTGCCATGGACTACAAGCTTTGATCCAGTTCCGCTTTGGATTTTGTTTTCCGATTGCCTCGCTCCGCAGTAATCGACTCCTCAATCCAGTCTCACTTCACTATAAGAAATTGTTCCCTTCCGTCTGCGCCTGGTTATAGAAACTCACTTTCAGCAATTCTCCACCAATAGGATGGAATAGAACGCAATCACAATGGTTCTTTAAGAGCTTGGGCCACTTGGAACACAGCATCATATCCACAGAGAGAGAGACAACAATGGAAAATACCTGTAAAGTAATCCCAATAAACAGCATACACTGAACCAAAACCCACTCATTGACAGAAACTGGCACCTTGCCGACAATGAACACAAAACTCTCATGGTATGGCGGAAAAATGGTTTGGAGATAATTTGATCTGTGAGACAATGACATGTGCGCACCTTAAACTAACGTGCCGGTGACCGAGTGTGAAGAGTGGCATCGAAGTAATAATTCATGTGGATTACCGAGTCATCTCGATACCCAATATTATCTGAAATCAACCCAAGCCCACACCAGACAATCCTGTAATAAAACCAGAAAATGTTGGAAACACTTAGCAGGTCCGGCAACATCTGTGGAGATAGAAGTGGAGTTAATATGAAGTCATGGACCTGAAGCGTTAACGCTGTTTCTCTCTCCACATATCCTGCCTGACCCGCTGAGTGTTTCCAGCATGTTCTGCTTTTATTTCAGATTTCCAGCATCCGCCGTGTTTTGCTTTTGCACCAGACACTCCCGTAGTCGATATATCTGTTGCAAATGACACTTAATAGAACATAAGGATCACAGTAAATTATGCTGAATTATATTGTTGGCCATGTCAATTGAGTTAGCAGATTGAACTTTTTGAGTTATTGTGTCGGCGTCAATAGCAATAGAATGGACTGTCTGAACTTCGAATGCAGTACGAACAGCTATAGATCAAAAGTATAACAAACTCAAGCTCGGGAGAACAACCACTGGCCACAGAACGATACAACACCAAAGATGAAAGGAATAAGAGAGAAAACAAGACGCATCGGGTACAGTGATTAGGTAATGACATGGTCTTCAAATCCTTACGATTATTGGAGCAAAAACTGAGAACGGTAAATAGTTACAGAATATGCTTGAAATGCTCAGCAGTTCAGGGAGTATCTGTAGAGAGAGAAATGCCGATTGGGTGATCGCTTTGATGAACACCACCGTTCAGTACGCAAGGTTGACCCTGAACGTCTGGTCAATTGTCACTTTAATTCTCCGTCCCACTCCCACACTGACCTGTCTGTCCTCGGCATCCTACCCGGTTCCAGTAAAGCTTAACAGAAGTGCGAAGAACAGCGCCTAATATGGAAAGGAGAAAGAAATTCAGGACGCAGTTTCTCCTTTTTGTATCAAAGAAAGTGACTTTATAAAATATTTGTGTTACTTCCCAAACAAATCTTTATTGTTTCTGTGAATTAAACGGAAGAGAGCGTTGGTGTCACAATGTTAGTATTCTGATCCTAGTAGTGTAATTCAACCCCACAATTGCAGAAGCGGAAGACAGTGAAGCCATAGAAGCTTACAGCACAAAGTCACAGCATTTGACACATCGCCTCCATGCTGGCTTAATGATAGAGCGAACCAAAAACTAATGCCAGCACCCTTTCGCTTCCTGGAACCCTATATCTTCTTCTGCTTCGAATATGTATCAACTTTCACTTAAAATCAGATTATGGTTTTCATATTTATTCGGCGTTGTTGAGGGAACCGAAGTACATTATAATACATTTATTTGACCTAGCAATTGCGAAGACATTTATATCACAGGCCAAATTAATTCAAACGAAGGTCTATAACGTAATCAGATTTTAAAAGGACAAAACCGAATTTTCGCATATGTTTGTACTGTAAAACATTTCTTGCCTAACTGTCCAAATCTAAGAGCCTTCAACTTATGCTTGGAGCAACTGTGTGGAGGTATATTGTTGAGAATTACGATAAGTTTTATAAACATTGAATTGTTTAAGGAGAAAACAAGGAAGCAAGTGTCTTAGAACTGGCTCCGAAGGTATGAGGAATATATGGCAAATTTTTACGTTATATCATCAGTGGGGATAAGGTAGAAGAATCAATATATTTTTTGAAAAAGTAAATGCCGCAGATGCTGGAAATATGAAACAAAAATAGAAAATGCTAATCAGGCCAGGCAGCATATGTGGAGAAGGAAAATGAATTGCTTTAAGACTCGAAGAGAAGGATGAACCAAGGATGGCTAACAAAGGAAGTTAAGGATGGTATCAAAGTGAAAGAAAATGCATAGAATGTTGCAAAGATTAGTGGTAGGCCAGAAGATTGGGAACATTTTGGGAACCAGCAAAGAATGACTAAAAAGTATTAAAGAGGTAGAAAATAGCTTATGAGAGTAAACTAACAAGAAATATAAAAGCTGACAGTAAGAGCCTCTACAAGTATACAAAAAGGAAGAGAGTAGCTAAAATAAACGTTGGTCCCTTAGAGGACGAGACAGGGGAAAAATGGGAAACCACGAAATGGCAGTGGATTTGAACAAATATTTTGATCTGTCTCTACAGTAGAGGACACTAAAAACATCGCAGTTATAGTAGAAAATCAAGGGGCAAAAGGGAGGGAGGAACTTAAAATAATCACTATAATTGAGAAAAAGTGCGAGGCAAACTTATGGGCCTAAATGCTGACAAGTCCCTTGGACCTGATGGTGTGCATCCATAAAAGAAGTGGCTACAGAGATAGTGGATGCATTGGTTGTAATCTTCCAAAATTCCTTGACTCTGGAAAAGACACTGTGGATTGGAAAACCGCAAATGTAATGCCCTTATTCAAAAAAACGAGTAGACAGAAAACAGGATACTATAGGCCAGTTAGCCTAACATCTGTCATTGGTAAAATGCTCGAATCCATGTTCAAGGAAGTAGTAGCATGGCATTTAGAAAATCTTAATAAAATCAAACAGAGTCAACATGGTTTTATGAAAGGGAAATCGTGTTTGACAAACCTATTTGAGTTATTTGAGGAGTTAACAAGCAGGGTGGATAAAGGGGAAACAGTAGATGTAGTGTATATAGATTTCCAAAAGGCATTCGACAAGGTGCCACATAAAAGGTTGCTGCATAAGATAAGAGCTCATGGTGTTGCGGGTAATATATTAGATTGGATAGAGGATTTGCTAATGAACAGAAAACAGAGAGTCGGGATAAATGGACCATTTCCAGGATAGCAATCTGTAACTAGTGGGGTGCCACAGGAATCAGTGCTGGGGCCTCAACTATTTTCAATCTACATTAATGACATGGATGAACGAAGCAAATGCATTGTAGCCAAATTTGCAGACAATACAAAGATAGGTGGGGAAGCAAGTTGTGAGGAGAACATAAAGAATCTGCAAAGGGATATAGATAGGTTAAGTGAGTGAGCAAGAATTTGGCAGATCGAGTATAATGTGGGAAAATGTGAAGTTATCCACTTTGGTAGGAAGAATAGGAAATAAAAATATTATTTAAATGGAGAAAGACTACAGAATGCAACGGTACAGAGGGATGTGTGTGTCCTCGTACATGAAACACAAAAAGTTATCATGCGGGTGCAACAAGTAATTAGGAATGCAAATGGAATGCTGACCTTTATTTCAAGGGGGATAGCGTATAAAAGTAAGGAAGTCTTGCTACAACTGGTGAAACCACACCTAGAGTACTGCGTACAGTTTTGGTCCACTTATTTAAGGAGGGATATACTTGCATTGGAGGCAGTTCCGAGAAGGTTAACTGGGTTAATTCCAGGGATGGAAGGGTTTTCTTATGAGGAAAGCTTGAGCAGGTTGAGCCTATACTCATTGGAGTTTAGAAGAATGAGAGGGAATCTTATTGAAACATTTAAGATTCTGAGGGGGTTCGACAGGGTAGATGCTGAGAGGATGTTTCCCCTCGTCAGAAATCTAGAATGAGGGGGCATAGTCTCAGAATAAGGGGTCGCAATTTAAGACGGAGATGAGGAGGAACTTCTTCTCACAGAGTCGTGAATCTTTGCAATTCTTTACCCCAGAGCGCTGTGGAAGCTAAGTCATGGAATATATTCAAGGCTGAGATAGATTTTTGAGCAACAGGGGGGCGGGGCAAGGCTGATGGGGAGCGGGAAGCAAAGTGGAGTTGAGGCCAAAATCGGATCAGACATGATCTCATTAAATGGCGGAGCAGGCTCGAGGGGCCGAATGGCCTGCTCCTGCTCCTATTTCTTATGTTCTTATGTTTATGATTTTCGTCAGAACCGCCAACATATTAAAGAGTTAGTCTTCAGACTTAAATTAAATACAGAATAATCACTTAGATGGTTGTATGGGGAGGTATGGATCTTTCTGCATTAATAAGGTAGGCAGTCGGCGGCTGGGCCATGGGGTAAGATGCAGGGAAGCGCGCTGCATCTGGAACATAACGCAAAGAAATATAATTTTATCCGAGTGAGATCATAAAGCAGATTTTCATTTGTCGTTATTATTATTCTTGTTTTTATTATCTCTACTCAAATTGGTACATTTGGCCGTGCGTATTGGTGTATAAACTTGTTTTTTACTTATATAATCTTAGCGCATAGAAGGAGGCCATTCGGCCCATCGCGCCTGTGCGGTCTGTTTGAAACAGCTATCCAATTAGTACCACTACTCATACATAGATACATAGATACATAGAAGATAGGAGCAGGAGTAGGCCATTCGGTCCTTCGAACCTGCTCCGCCATTCAATGAGATCATGGCTGATCATCCAAATTCAGTACCCGGTCCCTGCCTTCTCCCCATAACCCTTGATCCCTTTAGCCTTAAGAAATATATCCAACTCTTTCTTGAATATACTTAATGAACTAGCCTCCACCGCCCTCTGTGGCAGAGAATTCCACAGGTTCACCACTCTCTGGGTGAAGAAATTCCTCCTCATTTCAGTCCTAAATGGCTTACCCCTTATCCTTAGACTATGACCCCTGGTTCTGGACTCCCCGGCCATCAGAAACATCCTTCCTGCATCTAGTCTGTCCAGGCCTGAGAGAATTTTATAGGTTTCGATGAGATCCCCTCTCAATCTTCTAAACTCCAGTGAGTATAAGCCCAATCGACACAATCTCTCCTCATACATCATTCCTGCCATCCCAGGTATCAGCCTGGTGAATCTTCGCTGCACTCCTTCCATGGCAAGAACGTCCTTCCTCAGGTAAGGCGACCAAAACTGCACACAATACTCAAGGTGTGGTCTCACCAAGGCCCTGTACAACTTTCACCCCACCAGCCTCCACATTCAACGGATCATCCTCGGCATTTCCGCTACCTCCAAAGTGATCCCACCACCAAACGTATCTTCCCCTCCCCTTCCCTTTAGCATTCCGCAGGGACCGCTCCCTCCGAGACAACCTAGTCGACTCCTCTATCACCCCAAACAGCCCTTCCCCTTCGCCTGGCACCTTCCTGTGCAAGCAGAGGAGATGTAACACCTGCCCCTATACCTCCCCCCTTCCCACTGTCCAGGGCCCCAAACACCCCTTCCAGGTGAAACAGCGATTTCCTTGTACTTCTCGCAATCTAGTATACTGTATTCGCTGCTCACGATGCGGTCTCCTCTACATTGGGGAGACCAAATGCAGATTGGGTGACCGCTTTGCGGAACACCTCCGTTCAGTCCATAAGGGTGACCCGAGCTTCCGGTCACCTGTCATTTTAATTCACCGCTCCATTTCCACTCGGACCTCACCGTCCTTGGCCTCTTGTATTGTTCCATGGAAGCTCAATGTAAACTCGAGGAACAGCACCTCATCTTCCGATTAGGCACTCTGCAGCCTTCCGGACTCAATATCGAGTTCAACAATTTCAGATCATAAGCTCGGCCCCCATTTCATTTTTTCTTGTAATTTTTCCCCTCCTTTCCCCCCCCCTTTCCTTTTGTTTCTCTCTCACACTTGGCAGCTATCTTTTGCCCTGCCAGTACACTTTACACCTAATCTCAGCCTATTACCATCTCGTCGAGCTTCTAATCTCTTTTACTTCTTTTGTTTCTTTTATTCTTTTGTCCAATCGCAGCCCTGCCTTTGATCCAGTTTCTTTTCGTTCCAGTTTTGAAGAAGGGTTCAACCCGAAACGTCAACTCAAATTTCTCTCCACGGATGTTGCCTGACCTGCTGAGTTTTTCCAGCATTTTCTGTTGTTATTTCGGATTTCCAACATCTGCAGTATTTTGCTATCATGTAGCAAGACATCCTTGTTCTTGTACTCCAACCCTCTTGCTACGAAGGCCAACATACCATTTGCCTTCTTAACTGCCTGCTGCACCTGCATGCTTACCTTCAGCGACTGCTGTACAAGAACACCCAGGTCTCTTTGCACTTCCCCTTCTCCCAAACTATTACCATTCAAATAATAATCTGCCTTCCTGTTTTTGCCACCAAAGTGGATAACCTCACATTTATCCACATTATAGTGCATTTTCCATGTTTCTGCCCAATCACCCAACCTGTCCAAATCGTGCTGGAGTTTCACGACATCCTCCTCACAGCATACCCTCCCCCCCAGCTTTGTGTCATCTGCAAATTTGGAGATATTACATCCAATTCCCTCGTCCAGATCATTAATATATATTGTGAACAGCTGGGGTCCTAGGACCAATCCTTGCGGTACCCCACTAGTCACTGCCTGCCACTCGGAAAACGACCCGTTTATTCCAACTCTTTGCTTTCTGTCCGCCAACCAGTTCTCTATCCAATTCAATACCTTGCACCCAATCCCATGTGCCTTAATTTTGCACGCTAATCTCTTATGCGGGACCTTATTGAAAGCCTTCTGAAAGTCCAAATACACCACATCCACTCGTTCTCCCTTATCTATTTTACCAGTTACATCCTCAAAAAATTCCAGTAGATTAGTTAAGCATGATTTACCTTTTGTAAATCCATGTTGACTTTGTCCAATCCAGTCATTGCTTTCCAAGTGCTCTGCTATTACATCTTTTATAATGGACTCTAGCATTTTCCCTACTACCGATGTCAAGCTTACCAGTCTATAATTCCCCGCCTTTTCTCTACCACCTTTTTTGAATAGTGGGGTAACATTAGCTACCCGCCAATCCATGGGTACCATTCCAGAGTCTATCGAGTTCTGGAAGATGACCAGCAATGCATCTACTATTTCTAGGGCCACTTCCTTAAGTACCCTGGGATGTAGATTATCAGGCCCTGGGGATTTATCGGCCTTCAGTCCCATCAATTTTCCTAACACCATTTCCCTACAAATACTGATTTCTTTCAGTTCCACCCTTTCATCAGACCCTATGTTCCCCGGCATCTCTGGGAGGTTATTTGTGCTTTCTCAGTTGCTCTGCATTTTTTGTTATTTAATAAGTAAATAAATACTTGTGTATGTATACATGAACATAACCACAGGCAATTTGTTGTGTTCTTAAATGATAAACTGCGTCTTATTCCCATAGGTTATAAAGGGAAATATTAACTGTTGACTTCCCTTCAACCTTTGTTTTGATGTTGAACTGTTGAAAACAGGTAGCCTGTGAGCAGACGACTTATCTGGAAGTACCTCCATAGTTATGCGCCAGATACATCACTTTTTTCTACATCGTACATAAAGAACATAAGAACAGGAGAAGGTCATTTGGCCCCTCGAGCCTGCTCCGCCATTCAATAAGATCGTGGCTGATCTGATCTTGGCCTCAACTCCACTTCCCTGCCCGCTCCCCATAACACTTGCCTCTCTTATCGTTCGAAAATCTGTCTACCTCCACAATAAATATAGTCAATGACCCATCCTCCACAGCTCTATGGGGAAGAGAATTCCAAAGATTCACGAGCCTCTGAGAGAAGAAATTCCTCCTCATTTCCGATTTAAAAGGGTACCCTTTTATTCTGAAAATATGCCCTCTAGTTCTAGATTCCCCCACGAGGGGAAACATCCTCTCTGCATCTACCCTGTCAAGCACCTTGAGAATCTTATATGTTTCAATAAGACCGCCTCTCATTCTTCTAAACTCCAATGAGTATAGGCCCAAACTGCTTAACCTGTCTTCATAAGACAACCCCTTCATCTCCGGAATCAACCTCGTGAAACTTCTCGTAACCCAGGATCCAACCTGCCGACTTCCTCGCCCTTTGCCACAAATCAAAATATTGTCCAATTGACCACACTTGTTGCGCTTTCCATCTTCAGTTACAATGGGAGTTCTGTTCTCTACCCAGCCTCCTGTTCCTGAGGTGGTTAGACGGCGACATCATAACATCACTAAAGGAGAGGTACGACGCACAATCTCCTACCTGATCGTCTCCCACCTGCAGTTCGAAGGTGCAACACACTGTAACAGGGCTCAACTTTAATTTTAAGAGCAGCATTCCTCTTAAAATAGTTACTATTACGGGAAAATTCAATTTAAAAACGCTTCACTTTAGGTAAATGTTGTTTATGTTTTAACTAACTGGCCGGAAATTACATTTCGGGATCCCGTATGATCAGCGGAACAGTGTTGGAGTACATGGAGACATTTCGTGGAAGGGATTCGGCCAATTTCACTTTAGTAGAAGTGCAGGCGAAAAAAATAAAGCGCCAGTATTTAGAATGACACACCTGCTGTTTATTCTAATTTTTGTAGAAAGCCGGTAAATATAAAGAATGGATCAGATATAGCGTCTTCGGGCGAAGCCATTGTATGTTGTAGATGTTAAGAAATGTTACAGGGCAAATATTCAGTATAGTCGCGGTTGAATTTGAACATTACGCGTATGCGGCGCTTTCGCAGGATGTTGCAATCAACAGAGCTAAACTTAACACTTGAGCTGCTGCTGTGTAGAGGTGAATTGATGAGCCACATTCTTTATTTAGCTGGAGAACGTGCTGGCTTGTGTCACTATTTCCAAACAAATTTAAGTACTGCAAAAACCACACGGTCAAAACCGTCGTTCTTTCCTTAGGTTTCATCAGACTACGTGATAAGTCGAACATACTGACATTTCACGCTGCTATGACTGAATTGCGTTTGACTCCGCTACCGTGTTATCAAGTTAATCCTTAGTGCAATTGTATATTCCTCAATTTGAAGCAATTGCGTCGGTAACCAGAGGCCATAGGTTTGTGGTAAAATAATTTCCAAAAAAACTAGAGGGTAAATTAGGATAATTGTTTTCACAAAGAGGTTTGTTAAGATCTGGAATACACCACCTGAAAGGGTGGTGGAAGCAGATTCCATAGGAACTTTCAAAAGGCTATTGGAGGTGTACTTGGACAAGTGTAATTAGCAGGGTTATAGGAAAAGACTGGAGTGCGGGATTAAATTGGACAGCTCTTTCAAAGAGCCGATACAGGCACATTGGGCGAAATAGCCTCCTTCTGTGCTGTAAGATTCTATGACTCTACGATTTATAATTCTTATTAAATGAGGAAATCGAATGTACAAGTAACATATCTATGGGTAATTGGTTGTTGAAAATTCACTTAAATTTTTCGGGCTGTGTCAAAGCGGAACGTTTGGTACTGCAAGTATGAGCCTTCTTGGAAATGGCTATAGTCATCCAACCCAGAGTTAGGAAAACTATTGGCCCGGAATTCTCGGTTGAAATGACTGCGAAACTGTTAGCGTCCGCCTTCATTATAACTGTGAAACTGACAGCAATTTCTGGCGTTCGCATATGCGCAGTTAAACGCAGACATCTAGAAGTTGTTGTCAGTCATTGCCTGCAACTCCTCAGGCTGATCTGTTGAACTCCACGCAACCAGCAATCAATTTAATTTCAATTGGTTTGTTGTCTGTGAGGAGTCTTTATTGTGATTGGATGCTTAGGCAGCTTGGTGACATCAGTGTTGCTGAACGATGGATATACCCTTGACTTGACAACAGAATGAGATTAACGTCAACACAGGTGAAATCCACGACACGGAGATCACCAGATCTGAGTGGGCAGCTTTCTTCGAAGTCAGCGGCAAGCGGCATCATTTCGCCGCTGACCACAAAATCCGGGCCTGTACTATTCACCTTAAATTCAGAGTAAAGCTATGCATTCAAACGGAACCAATGGGAATACGAGGCAATCAGCTCCGAGTTGGCTTTCAGTACAGAGGACTCATTTATTGAGTTCTTGGTACCACCAAACATACACATAAAATAGGTTCGGCAAAACTGGAGTGGTTATAATGGTTTTGACCTCATCCTCAGGGACAACAGCCAATTGGGGCAAAATGTTAGATCTAATATTTATTTCCACCCTAAACCTTGCTCAATTTGCCGTTTGAAACATAGAAGACTGAATTTACTCTGTGGTCTGCGATCGGCTGTTGCAGTCACTTTGATCTAACAGCAACCGAGGGAGTGAAATTCAACCTTAGTGGGGGAGTAGAATGGGCCCTAGTGCATCGGCCACGGATTATACACACAGCCCGATTTTGCTTATTGCAGAAACGCAAAAATCTCCCCCCATGGTGTATTGGGGTATAAATTCGTCTTCTGCGGCTGGGCAAAAGGGCGATAGTGAACCGACATTCCGTTTTGCACTCCACCCGATCATTTTCCACTAAAGTGAAGACAAAGAAAAATCGGACAGAGTGCAAAACGGGCAGCCGTTTCGCTGACGCTCGTTTTTCCGCTACCGCAGAAGTCGAAATTATATTCCGTAGCCTTGACTTCGATTTTCGGCTGCATTTACATTTTAACTGCTGCTTTCAAGTCGATGCAATTTTTAAATTCTTTCACGGAATGTGGTCGTTGTTTACTAGGTGAGCATTTATTGCCTATCCCTAGTTGTCCTTGAGAAGGGGGTGGTGAGTCGCCTTCTTGAACTGCTGCAGTCCATGTGGTGAAGGTACTCCCACAGTGCTGATAGAGGTGGAGTTCCAGGATTTTGACCCAGTGATGATGAAGGAACAGAAAAATGTTTCCTAGTCAGGATGGTGTGTAATTTCGAAGGGAACGTAGAGGTGCTGGAGTTCCCATGCGTCTGCTGCCCTTGTCCTTCTAGTTGGTGGAGGTTGTGGTTTTGGGATATGCTGTCTAAGAAACATTGGCGAGTTGCTGCAGTGCATTTTGTAGATGGTACACACTGCAGTAATGGTGCACCAGTGGTGGAGGGAGTGAAATGATGGTTCTGTGTGGGGTGTGGGCTGCTTTATCCTGCATGGATCGAGCTTCTTGAGTGTTATTGGAGCTGCACACATCTAAACAATTGGAGTGCATTCCATCACACTCCTAACTTGTGCCTTGCAGGTGGTGGAATGTGTTTGAGTAGTCAGGAGGGGAAACAGTCGTGGCGGAATACTCAGCCTCTAATCTGCTCTTTTAGCCACAGTATTTGTGTGGCTGGCGCAGTTAAGTTTCTGGTCAATGGTGACCCCCAGGATTGATGGTGGGGGATTCGGCGATGGTGATGCCATTGAAAGTCAAGGAGAGGTGGTTAGACTCTCTCTTGTTGGAGATCGTCATTGCCTGGCACATGTTTGTCGAGAATGTTACTTACAACTTATCAGCCCGAGCCTGAATTTTATCCAGGTTATGCTGCATGTGGGCATGGACCACTTCATTATCTGAGGAATTGCGAATGAAACTTAATACAGTGCAATCATCAGTGATCATCCCTACTTCTGACCTTATGATGGAGGAAAGGTCATTGATGAAGCAGCAGAAGATGGTTGGGCCTAGGACACTGGCCTGAGGAACTACTGAGTGATGATCTGGTGATGACATGATAGGACTCCAACAACGACAACCATCTTCCCTTCTGCTAGGTATGAATCCAGCCAGTGGAGATTTCCCCCCTAATTTCTATTGACTTCAATTTTACTAGGGCTCCTTGATACCACCCTCGGTGAAATGATGCCTTGATGTCAAGAGCAGTCACTCTCACCTCACCTCTGCAATTGAGCTCTTTTATCCATGTTTGGAACAAGAATGTAATGACTTGTGGAGCTAAGTGATCCTGGCGTAACCCAAACTGAGCATCAATGAGTAGGTTATTGGTAAGTAAGTGCCACTTGATAGCACTGTCGGTGAGCAGATCCATCACTTTGCTGATGATTGAGAGAAGGCTGGTGGGGCACTAATTGCCAGATTGGATGTGGCCTTCTTCGTATGGGCAAGAAATACATGGGCATATTTTCACTTTGTCGGGTACATGCCAGTGTTATAGCTGTACTGGAACTATTGACCGTGTGTTTTTTTGCAGTCCTTAAATTTGCTTACTCGAAACTATTGTGAACCAGAGGAGAAAGGAGGTTGAATGCTAACAGTTTACTAAGGACAGGAGTCAATGGCCAGTGGAATGTCTCCCACAACAAAGGCGTTTGCCACTTGCACAGTCGAACGGACGGGGATAACAGTGATGCTTGCACAGCCTCCATGCCATGGTGTCAGTGCTTTCACTCATAGTTCAGTCATTGCTGAAATATCAACCAGTCCATCAAAATAGTGAAATTACACGCTAATAATCTGGAGCGAGCTGCACTTATGCGGGAGGGTGGAGACGTCTGGTCCTTCCTTTGCAGAATCAGAACTATGTTTTGCAACCTCAAAGTGGGGAATTGTTAGGTAACCCAGTTAGCTGTAAGTTGATTGAAGCTAGACAGGGAGGAACCAATTAGGATGTGTACCATACCTCATTAACTGTTAGATGGCCTTCGATGGATATAAGTTCATCAACTGTTAGCAACTTATCAATTGCATGATTTGACAATTGACTAGAGGGAAGTCACAACT
Organism: Somniosus microcephalus; assembly: GCF_052327205.1. Taxonomy (NCBI): domain Eukaryota; kingdom Metazoa; phylum Chordata; class Chondrichthyes; order Squaliformes; family Somniosidae; genus Somniosus; species Somniosus microcephalus. The sequence continues at coordinate 188,214,626 of NC_140992.1, forward strand.
AATTACAGGCAAACAACGATACATAGTCTGTATAAGGGAATGATTGGTTAAAACTAGATAGTGTGCAGCCAATGAGTTTCAGCTGATAATAATCAAGGCAGCATTTATTTGCAACACCAGATTTCTGATTGTTCCCCTTTGGAGGACAAGACCATATTTCTGATTGCTCCTCTTGGCAGATTGTCTGAAATGTGTAATTTTATCCTGCCTGCTGTAAACAACCTTGCAATGAGTAATTTGCTCCAGTCTTGCCAGACTACAGAACGTGGAAGTATAGCTAACGTTATGAAGATCCTCTGTTAATAATATTCAGCAATTGTACTTATAGTTCTCCTTGCCTGGTAAAATATAAGACTTTATACTGTAGTAAGTGGGTATTTAATTCTTTGGTGTTTAATGGGGTGTTTTGTTTTCTTCTGGAAGTGATAAAAATTCTTTAATTCTGAATGACGGTTCCTTGTGTGGGGGGTCCGTGTGTGGAAAGTCCATGTGGGGGGGGGGTCCGTGTGAGTGGGTTCCATGTGTGTGGCGTCCAGGTATGTGGGAGATCCATGTGTGTGTGTTTGTTCCATGGGTGTGGGGTTCATATGCGTGGGGATCATGTGTGTCGTCTTCATATGTATGCATCAAAATGTTGGAAACAAATTGTTGGAACTGCAATCCTATGTAGTGTTGGAGAAATTAGACATATTGGCCTAGAAATTCAGTTGCGTTCGCCAGCCGTTAGCGCCATAAGAGGGGTAGATTTCGAGCGCTAGGCACTTAGCGCCAGGGCGCAGGCCGATCTGCGCCTACGCCCAACTTCAGTTGACATTTAGCGCCGGCGCAAAGTGTTTGCACCCGCTCAGCTGCGCGCGCAGCTTGTGACGTCATTTCATCATGCAACGCTGTTTGTGCGCCCCAAACCAGAAATTCAGTGGCGCCCGCCCAATGTGGGCGTGGCGCTGTTAAGAACTGTGAAGTGGAACGCAGCAGAGGCCCTGCGGGCCTCGGGGAGCGCTAATTAAAGGGCACTTAGACTGAACTATAAAGGCCAGCCATTTTGCTGCAATGACTTTAGTGCTTTGGATTTCTGGACAGAGACCAAGGAACAGACCTTACTGATTTGGGACAACATAGGAGAGGTGTTTTTGGCTTCTGGCCAGAGCTTGGAAATTTGACTCATTGTGATTTCACTGTTTGCAAGTTTATTATGGGGGCTGCATGGGGTTCCAACCCTCAGTTCCAGCATTATGTGCGAAGGGCTCGCAGACGCCGTGTGACAGGGCCAGCCATGACTAGACGCAGAGGGGCCATCAGGCGTCGGCAACATGGGCCTTACCCACTCAGGGAATACCGGCAGCAGGTGTCCTATCTCACCATGACTGCCACGCATTGTGTTAAGAGGCTGCGCTTCAGAAGGGAGGTGGTTGCAGAGATCTGCCAGCTGCTTCACAGAGATCTGCGTCCACAGCTGATGTGCAGGACGTCTCTGTCGGTGGAAGTGAAGGTCACGGTGGCTCTGAACTTTTATGCAAGCGGCTCCTTCCAAGCCGCTGCTGGGGACATAGCGAACATCTCCCAGTTCGCCGTGCATCACTGCATCCGGCAGGTCACCGATGCCCTTTTCGCAAGGAGACACCAATTCATCTCCTTCCCCATGACCCTAGAGAGGCAGCAGCAGCGTGCAGTCGGATTTGCCAGGATCGCCGACTTCCCCATGGTGCAGGGCGCCATTGACTGCACGCATGTGGCTATGTGGGCACCTATCGACAATGCCGAGGATTACTGCAACCGGAAGGGCTACCATTCCCTCAATGTACAGCTGGTGTGTGACCACAGGCAGCGCATCCTAGCTGTCAATGCCCGCTTTCCAGGAAGCAGCCACGATGCATTTATCCTGCGCCAGACTACAGTGGCTGACATGTTCGAGGCACAGCCTCCACCAAGGGGATGGCTTATTGGGGACAAGGGCTACCCTTTGTGTACATGGCTCATGACCCCGCTCCGCGCGCCCAGGACCCCTGCTGAGGAGGCATACAACGAAAGCCATCAAGCCACAAGGAACATCATAGAGCAAACGATTGGCGTCCTCAAGCAACGGTTCCGCTGCCTGGATCGTTCCGGCGGATCTCTACAGTATTCGCCGGAGAGAGTCTCCAAGTTCATCGTCGTTTGCTGCATGCTGCACAGCCTGGCTATCCGCAGGACTCAGGCACTGCCACCTCACGTTGGACCACCACCTCAGGAGGACGAGCAGGAGGACCATGAGGAGGAGGAGGAGGAGGAGGAGTACCAGCCCAGGAGGGAGCCACAAGGTCCAAGGGCCGTCCGCCGGCGGCTTATTGAACGACAATTCTAGGCCCCCTGTCAGGGAATGGCTTGTGGCAATGAACGCACCTGAATGCAGCCGCTCCGCAAGCCCTCAGCCGGTTAACGCAACAACCACTTGAAACATGACACCTGGACAAGCTGAATAAATAAAAAGCTTTATTTAACAAACACAGGGCCCTTCCCACATGAAACAGAAAAACAGACAAGACCCCCAAAAAACAGTCAAAAACATATCTCACTCCCACAACCTGGGGAGGAATAACAAAGCTTGTCCATCCAATTGGCCTTCATCCTCGGCCTAACCAAGACAAACCCCCCCATACAGAACACAAACACCCCCATATAAAAAAACAGTTGGCAACACACTCTACTTGGTGTGCCGAGAGGGCGAGTCCTTGTGCAGGCTTCTCCGGCCCCTGCCCGACCTGTTGCTCCACCTCAACCTGGGCCCTGTGGGTGTTGCAAGGCTGGGGGAAGGCTCCTGAGGGGCACAATGCGTGATGGCAGATGCCCTTGGGGGTCGGCCTAGACGAGGTCCGGCCCTGGAGGGGCCGGCTGCTGACTGCTGCAGCTGTGGCTGGGCTGCATCAGTCTCACCAGCAGCTCATCGCAGCTTGGCTGGGGGAGTGGCAGTGGCGGCTGCAGCAATGGGGGCAAGCTGGCTGATGCCAGGTGCTCGCTGGTCGCCAGAGACACTGGCACTCGGCCGGGCTGGCACTGCAGCAAGCGCAGCAATCTGGTGAAGGCCAGACCGCTGTGCTGCAGCAGGGCGGCGGGTGCCCTGGCGATGCGTCCGTGACACAGCGAGTGTGGCAGAAGTGAGTGCCCGAACTGCCCTGATCTGTGCCTGCATCAGACCAGCCAGTGTCTGCACGGCACCACTCAGGAACTCTCGACTCGCGTCCTGTGCTGCCGCGAGTTGGTCGACATCCCTGGCCTGTGAGTCCCCGAAATCGGCCACACTATGAGCCAGGGACTCAATGGCCTGAGGCAACTGTCCCACAACCCCCATGAACTCGGTGTGGTGCCGCTCCGAGTCCGCGGACATTTCATCAAGGAGGCGCACCTCCTGGGCGAGGACCGTCTCCGGACTGGAGGCCAGACTCTCCCTCTGGGGAGAAGGCCGCCGAGCTGCCCGACCCTTCCCGCGTGCCTGGACGCCACTGGGCCCAGCAACTGCCGTCCCCTGCAACACTTCCCCCCTCTGGGGAGAAGGCAGCTGTGCTGCCCGACCCTTCCCGCGTGCCTGGACGCCACTGGGCCCAGCAACTGCCCTCCCCTGCAACACTTACCCCCTCTGGGGAGAAGGCAGCCGTGCTGCCCGACCCTTCCTGCGTGCCTGGACGCCACTGGGCCCAGGAGCTACACCCCCCTGCAACACTTCCCCCTGGTTCTCCTCCAGGCAAGACGTGTCCCCTCCATTGCCATCCCCTGGCGCGGATGAGGGTTCCCCCGATGTGCCGCCTTCCTCTTGGTCCTCGTCATCCTCCTCTTCTGAGGGACTGGCACTCTCAGCTTCAGGGACCTCCTCCTCACCAGCTGAAAGCAGGAAGGCACAAGAGTAGCTTTAGAGTGAGGACAGGGCGTCAGCGTGGGAGGCATGAGTGTTGGCATTATGCGCATTGGTGGGACAGTGGCAAAGGATGTAGATCTGAAGCGCAAGGGGAATGAGAGAGGTCCAAACGGTCATGTCCTGACCATTGGGGCCCAGCACAGGGTTGGCATCTCCAATAGCTATGGGGCCAACCACCCGGGCATGCATGAGTCGAGCCACGCACTCCTCCAGGTCACTGAGCTCCTGGAACTGGACACGGCCTCCCCCGGTGACAGTCCGGCTCTTCAGATTCTGCGCCAGCTTGGCCTGCAAGAGAAAGGACGGCCTCTAAGCACAGTGTGGTGCCCTGTTGTTGTGTGCACTGCCTCCCATGGTCGAATAGCTTGGCCAGTGTGGTGCCCTGTTGTTGTGTGCACTGCCTCCCATGGTCGAATAGCTTGGCCAGTGTGTAAATTGCAGAAAGTGCTATTGATGATCATGCCAGTGCCATAGCTGCGGGAGGAGGGCTGGCCATTAGGCCTTTGAGGTCCCTTTGCCCATAATGTGAGGTGCACATGCAAGGATGAGGAGGACACTGGAAAGGCTACTCACCCTGACCAACCGAGTGAGGTCGTTGTACTTCTTGCGGCATTGGTCACCAGTCCTGGGGACATCGCTGTTGGCTGAGACCCTCTGGGCGATTTCCCTCCAGGCTCTCCTGTACTGCCTCCTGGGAGCCTTCTTGCCACTGTCCGGGCACAAGATCTCTCTTTTCTTTTCCAAACCCCTAAGCAGCACCCTCAAAGCATGCTCTGAGAAGCGCTGCGCTCGTTCACGGGCCTTCTGCATGGCTTCAGGCGCTATTTGGGTCCACCAGCAGTGTTCAGGCCTAGCTGCAGGGCTCCACTATCCAGGGCGTGGCAGCAGACAAAGTCGACCCTTCCCCCTTTAAGAGCTGGCCGGCGTCAGGGTGTCTGCTGTCAATCAAAACATGACCGCACCTGCGCTGCGCCCGGCCTCGGCGTTATCAGTCTGCACCGCCGGCTTAGCGCCTAAAGATAGGAGTGCAACGCCAGTTTCAGCGCTCGCCCAAACTCCTTGGCCAAAGCTACTGAATATCGGTGAAGTGGCCTCCACTTTCCGGCGGGCGCTAACTTTAGCGCCCGCCCGACTTTACCGCCCCAAAAGTGGCTACACTGAATTTCTAGGCCATTATGTATGTCTGAGACATAGCTAGATGAAAGTGACGGGGCAGAAATTCAGCTAAAGGGCTACAAGGGTTTTGCAATGTATAGAGTAGGTCAAAGGGGAGCCGGGGTTGCTATTTTTATCAGTGAGAATCTCAGCTAAAGAAAGAGTTGATATTGCCTCATCAAGTGTAGAATCATAGAATCATAGAAAGTTACAGCATGGAAGGAGGCCATTTCGGTCCATCATGTCTGCGCTGGCCAACAAAGAGCTATCCTGCCTAATCACACTTTCCAGTTCTTGGTCCGTAGCCCTGCAGGTTACAACATCCCAAATGCACATCCAAGTACTTTTTAAATGTGGTCAGGGTTCCTGCCTCTACCATCCTTTCAGCCAGTGAGTTCCAGACACCCACAACCCTCTGGGTGAACACATTCCACTTCAAATCCCCTCTAAACATTTCGCCAATTACTTTAAACCTGTGCCCCCTGGTTACTGACCCTTCTGCTAAGGGGAATTGGTCCTTTCTATCCAATTTATCTATGTACCTCATAATTTTATACACCTCAATAAGATCTCCCCTCAGCTTCCTCTGTTCCAAGAAAACAGGCCCAACCTATCCAGTCTTTCCTCATAGCTAAGATTCTCCACTCCCAGCAACATCCTTGTAAATCTCCTCTGTACCCTCCCTATCGTAGTCACACCTTTCCTGTAATGTGGTGACCAGAACTGCACACAGTACTCTAGCTGAGGCCTAATTAATGCTTTATACAGTTGAAGCATATCCCACCGGCTCTTTTATTCTATGCCACGGCTAATAAAGGCAAGCATTCCATATGACTTCTTAACCACCTTATCTACCTGACCTGCTACCTTCAGGGATCTGTGGACATGCACTCCAAGGTTCCTTTGTTCCTCTACAGTACCCAGTGTCCTACCATTTAATGTGTATTCCCTTTCCTTGTTAGCCCTCCCCAAATGCATTACCTCACACTTCTTCGGATTGAATTCCATTTGCCACTGTTCTACCCACCTGACCAATTTATTGATATCTTCCTGCAGTCTACAGCTTCCTTCTTCAGTATCAACCACGCAGCCGATTTCAATATCATCTGCAAACGTCTTAATCATACCTTCTATATTCAAGTCTAGATCATTGATATATACCACAAAAAGCAAAGGACTTAGTACTGAGCCCTGCGGAACTCCACTGGAAACAGACTTCCAGTCACAAAAACACCCTTCCAACATTACACTCTACTTCCTGTCCCCGAGCCAGTTTTGAAGCCAACTTGACAGTTTAGGCTGGATGCCATGGGCTTTTAACTTCGTGACCAGTCTTTTCTAGCACTGTTGTGGGGGGGGGGGGGTTAAACTAACTTGGCAGGGGGATGGGATACAGAGTGGAGCTATAATAGGGGGTGATGTACAGCCACATATAGAGGAAAAACAAGTCAGCTTGGAAGGCAGAGCAAATATGTAACGGCACAAGGGAGTAGGGCAAGGCTGAATGGCATTTATTTTAATGCAAGGAGTCTTGCGAATAAGGTGGATGAACTGAAGTTGTTGATGAACACATAGGAGTATGATATTGTGGCTATCACACAGACATGGTTGAGGGAGGGGCACGACTGACAGCTCAATATTCTGGGGTATAGAATCTTCAGGCGAGACGGGGGGTAAAAGAGGAGGGGGTGTCGCAATATTAATTAAGGAGTCAATTATTGCTGTAAGGACGGATGATATATTAACAGGTTCCTCTAATGAGGCCATATGGGTTGAATTTAAAAACAAAAAGGGGGCAAGCACTTTGCTGGGAGTGTACTATAGGCCCCCAAACAGTCAGGGCGAGATAGTGGAACAGATATGTAGGCAAATCTCAGAGAAGTGTGCAAATATTAGGGTAATAATAGTGGGGGATTTCAACTCCCCCAATATTAACTGGAATAGTCAGAGTGTGAAAGGCCTAGAGGGTGCAGAATTCTTAAAGAGCTTTTCGAGCCAGCATGTAGAAATTCCTACAAGAGAGGGGGCGCTACTGGACCTAATTCTAGGGAATGTGGCCGGGCAAGTGGTAGAAGTGTTAGTAGGTGAGCACTTTGGTGACAGTGACCATATTACGGTGAGAAAATAAGGTACTCATGGAAGAGGACAAGGATGGACCGGAAATAAAGGTTCTAAATTGGGGGAAGGCCGATTTTAATATGATAAGGCAGGATCTGGCCAATGTGGACTGGGATCAGCTACTTGAAGGAAAATCCACATCGGAGCAATGGGAGTCTTTCAGAAAGGAAATTGAGAGAGTACAATGGCAACATGTTCCTGTAAAGGTCAAGGGTGGGACCAACAAGCCCAGGGAACCTTGGATGTCAAGGGATATACGAGAATGGATTAGAAAAAAAAGGGGGGCTTTTGGCAGATACAAAAGACTTAAGACGGAGGAAGCCCTAGAGGAGTATAAAAAGTGCAGGGGGATAATTAAAAAAGAAATTTGGAGAGCGAGGAGGGGCCATGAAATAACACTGGCGAGCAAAATAAAGGAAAATCCTAAGGTGTTTTATAGGTATATTAAGGGCAAGAGGATAATTAGGTAAAAAGTAGGGCCCATTAGGGACCAAAGTGGCAAGCTGTGTGTAGAGCCAGAAGATGTAGGTGGGGTTTTAAATGAATTTTTTGCATCTGTGCTCACTATGGAGAAGGACGATGTGGACATAGAAATCGGGCAGGGGGACTGTGACATACTTGAACATATTAGCATCGAGAGGGAGGAGGTTTTAGCAGGCTTAAAAGTGGATAAATCCCCAGGCCCGGACGAGATGTATCCTAGGCTGCTATGTGAGGCAAAGGAAGAGATTGCAGGGGCTTTGACACAAATTTTCAGAACCTCTCTGGCCACAGGGGATCAGAGGACTGGAGAACCGCTAACGTAGTACCATTATTCAAGCAGGGTAGTAGGGATAAACCAGGGAATTACAGGCCAGTGAGCCTAACATCAGTGGTAGGGAAATTGTTGGAAAAAATTCTGAGGGACAGAATTAGTCTCCACTTGGAGAGGCAAGGATTAATTAGGGATAGCCAGCATGGATTTGTCAAGGGAAGATCATGTCTGACCAACTTGATTGAAATTTTCGAGGGGGTGACTAGGTGTGTGGATGAGGGTAGTGCAGTGGATGTGGTTTACATGGATTTCAGTAAGGCTTTTGATAAAGTCCCACATAGGAGACTGGTCAGGAAGGTAAGAGCCCATGGGATCCAGGGTGCCTTGGCACATTGGATCCAAAACTGGCTTAGTGGCAGAAGGCAGAGGGTGATGGTCGAAGGTTGTTTTTGTGACTGGACGCCTGTGTCCAGTGGGGTACCGCAGGGATCGGTGCTGGGTCCCTTGCTGTTTGTGGTCTACATTAATGATTTGGATGTGAATGTAAAAGGTATGATCAGTAAGTTCGCAGATGACACGAAAATTGGTGGGGTGGTAAATAGTGAGGAGGGAATCCTCAGGCTATAGGACGATATAGATGGGTTGGTCAGATGGACGGAACAGTGGCAAATGGAATTTAACCCTGAAAAGTGTGAGGTGATGCATTTTGGAGGGACTAACAAGGCAAGGGAATACACAATGAATGGTAAGACCCTAGGAAAGACAGAGGATCAGAGGGACCTTGGTGTGCATGTACATAGATCCCTGAAGGCAGCAGAACAGGGGGATGTGGTGGTTAAAAAGGCATATGGGATACTTGCCTTCATTAGCTGAGGCATAGAATATAAGAGCAGGGAGGTTATGATGGAGCTGTACAAAACGCTGGTAAGGCCACAGCTGGAGTACTGTGTGCAGTTCTGGTCGCCACACTATAGGAAGGATGTGATTGCTTTAGAGAGGGTACAGAGGAGATTTACCAGGATGTTACCTGGGCTGGAGTGCTTCAGCTATGAAGAAAGACTGGACAGGCTGGGGTTGTTCTCCTTGGAGCAGAGAAGGCTGAGGGGGGATCTGATTGAGGTGTACAAAATTATGAGGGGCATAGATAGGGTAGATAGAAAGGAACTTTTCCCCTTAGTAGAGTTGTCAATAATAAGGGGGCATAGATTCAAGATATGGGGCAGGAGATTTAGAGGGGATTGGAGGAAAAACTTTTTCACCCAGAGTGTGGTTGGAATCTGGAACTCACTGCCTGAAAGGGGGTAGAGGCAGGAACCTTACAACATTCAAGAAGCATTTGGATGAGCACTTGAAATGCCATAGCATACAAGGCTACGCACCAAATGCTGGAAAATGGGATTAGATTAGACAGGGCTTGATGGCCGGCGTGGACGCGATGGGCCGAAGGGCCTCTTTCTGTGTTGTATAACTCTATGACTCTATGAGTCTACCATGTGGAACGTTATCAAAAGCCTTGCTAAAGTCCATATATATCAAACACACTACCCTCATCTACCCTCCATGTTACCTCCTCAAACAATTCAATAAAGTTTGTCAGACACGACCTTACCTCAACAAATCCATGCTGACTATCCTTGATTAATTCGTGTCTTACTAAATGAAGATTTATCCTGTCTTTCAGAATTCTTTCCAATAATTTTCCCACCACCGAGGTTAGGCTCACTGGTCTGTAATTACTCGGTCTATCCTTTTCTCCCTTTTTAAATAAGGGTACCACATTAACAGTCCTCCAGTCTTCTGGCACTACACCTGAAGCCAGAGAGGATTGAAAAATGATGCTCAGGGCCTCTGTTATTTCCTCTTTTGCTTCGCTTAACAGCCTGGGATACATTTCATCCGGGCCTGGGGATTTACAGCCTTCCAGCTGAGGCTCTCTGGGTTCAAGTATACCAAGCTCACGGGCAGGGACTATTTATCAGTAATTATTATAGTCCCCCGGGTCAGACTCCTGAACGTAAGATCATAAGAACATAAGAACATAAGAAATAGGAACAGGAATAGGGCACTTGGCCGCTCGAGCCTGCTCCGCCATTCAATAAGATCATGGCTGATCTTGGGCTCAAAGTCACTTCCCCGCCCGCTCCCCATAACCCTTCACTCCCTTATCGTGCAAAGGTTTGTTTATCTACACCTTAAATGTATTTAATTACCCAGCCTGCTCAGGTCTCTGGGGAAGAGAATTCCACAGATTTACCACCCTCTGAGAGAAGAAATTCCTCCTCATCTCAGTTCTAAAAGGGCGACCCTTTATTCTAAAACTGTGCCGCTGCGTTCTAGATTTCCCCATGAGGGGAAACATCATCTCTGCATCTAACTTGTTGTGCCCCCTCAGTATCTTATATGTTTCAATAAGATCGCCGCTCATGCTTCTAAATTCCAATGAGTATAGGCCCAGCCTGCTCAACCATTCCTCATAAGTCAACTCCTCATCTCTGGAATTAACCAAGTGAATCATCTCTGAACGGACTCAAATGCAAGTATATCCTCCCTTAAATAAGGAGACCAAATCTGTATGCAGTACTCAAGGTGTGGTTTCACCAATACCCTGTACAATTTTAGCAGGACTTCCCTGATTTTATACTCCAACCCCTTTGAAATAAAGGCCAACATTCCATTTGCCTTTTTGATTACTTGCTGTACCTGCATGATAACTTTTTGTGTTTCATGCACAAGGACCCCCAGGTCCCTCTCAACTGTAGCATTTTGTAATCTCTCTCCATTTAAATAATAATTTGCGTTTTTATTTTTCCTGCCAAAGTGTATAACCACGCATTTTCCCACATTATACTCCATCTGCCAAATGTTTACCCACTCACTTAGCCTGTCTATATTCCTTTGCAGGTTTTTGAGTCCTCTGCACAACTTGCTTTCCCACCCATCTTTGTATCATCCGCAAACTTGGCTACATTACTCTCGGTCCCTTATTCCAAGTCATTAATGTAGATTGTAAATAGTTCCGGCCCCAGCACCGATCTTTACGGCACCTCACTAGTTACCGTTTGCCAACTGGAAAATGACCCATTTATCCCGACTCTCTGCTTTCTGTTAGTTAACCAATATTCTATCCATGCTGATATATTACTCCCAATTCTGTGAGCTCTTATCTAAGAAGTAACCTTTTATGTGGCAACTTATCGAATGCCTTCTGAAAATCTAAATACACCACATCCACTGGTTCACCTTTGTCCACCCTACTCGTTACATCCTCAAAGAACACCAGCAAGTTTGTTAAGCATAATTGCCCTTTCATAAAACCATGCTGACTCTGCTTGACTGCATTATGATTTTCAAAATGCCTTGGTATTGCTTAATGAGTTATTATGGAAACTGATTGAAAATGCTTTTAATATAAAATGGCACTTTTGTCTGATGAATTATTTAATTTTCCTGGCATTCATTGGCATGATGGTTTACCTGCTGATGTTGGGAAGTGCAAGTGAAAAATTTGCCGAAAATATACAAGACTGTTTCCTGACTCAAAATTTTAATGAAGTAACTAGGGATAATCACATATTGGATCATGTGTTTAGTAGTGAGCCTGACCTCGGATCGGGCCTCCATGTGGGGGAACATCTGGCCAACAGTGACCACAACAGTATACGTTTCCAATTGGCTAGTAGACCTAAAGGTACTCAGAACCTAAAAGGAACAGGTAAATTGGCTAGCCGTCCTGGGTGGTGATGAGACTGATGTAGAATATAAATGAAAAGTTTTTAAGAACAAGATAAAAAAAGATGGTAAACAAATATATACCCGAAATCAAAAGAAGTAAATGTTGTAAGAAAGGCCAAGGTGGCTGATTGGTTATGTATAAAGACAAATAAGATGTAAACAAATGTTTCTCTAAATTAAAGACACTTAATACACAACTAAACAGAGTTGATTACAAGGAACAACTAAAGAAAACGGAGGCTACTATTAGATCAGCAAAAAGGCTAGTGAAAAAAAGGATAGTAGGCAACTGTGGCAGTAATGGGAAAAGCTTTTTCAGTTATGTGAAGAGTCAGAGAGCTATCAAACACTGTATTGGGCCACTGAAGGGTGTTCTAGGACAGGTTACAAAGAACTCACTGGGTCTGGCGGAAATATTAAATGAGTATTTTGCACCGGTCTTCACCTTTGAAACTGATGCTCAACTATTAGAATTTAATAACGTTACTAACAAAACTAGTACCAGCATAGATGAATGTATTGTTTTAGAAAGAATTAAGAACTTGAAAATAGATAGAGCAGCCGGGCCAGATGATATCCACCCGAGCATCCACAGGAAGATGGGGCATAGGTGTGAGTCGCTGGCTGATATTTTTAATAGCACAATGGACTTTGGAATGGTTCCAATAGACTGGAAGGAGTCTGGTGTAGTCCCCATCTTTAAAAAAGGTGACAAAACAGACCCGGATAAGTATAGGCTTATTAGTTTAACGTCAGTAATAGGTAAGATGCATGATGAAATGGTTAGGGATGCAATATATGAATACATGGATAGAGAGGCACATATTAGGGACAACCAACATGGCTTCATAAAAAGGAGGTCATGTCTTACAAATCTAATTCTATTTTTGAGGAAGTTACAAAGTTGGTGGATGAGGGAATTCCAGTGGTATTTATCGATGCTGATTTCCAAAAAGCTTTTGATAAGGTACCGCATAAGAGGCTTCCCTATAAGATCAAAACCTCTGGTATTAGTGGTAATATATTGAGCTGGATTCAGGACTGGCTGGCAAGACGTAGAAAAAAAGTAGTTATAGATGGATTTGGATCTTTTTGGGACTGCTCACCAGTGGTGTCCCGCAGAGATCAGTGTTGGGACCATTCTCTTTACATATTTTATTCATGATATGAATATAGGAGTTGGGGGCACAATCTGAAATTTTTCAGATGATAACATGATCTGTGCGAGTGTTAGATGATGCTCACCTGCTTCAGGCAGATCTCAATGTGTTGGGAGATTGGGCTCAAGGCTGGAAAATCATGTATAACTTAGATAAGTGCAGTGTTGTACATGTGGGCAGTACAAATGCTCAACATTCATACACTCTTCAGGGAAAGGCATTAAAGATAGTGGAGATAGAAAGAGATTTGTGCATTCTAGTGCATAAATCCTTAAAGGTACAGAAGCAATGCGACATAACCATAGCTAGAGCAAATAGGTTGTTGAGGTGTCTCCATAGGACAATTGAGTGCAAGACGAGGCATACTGTGGGTGATATTGACGCTATGAAAAGGGTGCAGAGGAGGGCCACTAGACTAATTCCCAGTCTAAAGCATCTTAGTTATCACGATAGGCTAAAAGAGTTGGGACTCTATACCTAAGAGAAATGTAGACTTGGGAGGGGTATTTGGTTGAGGTTTATAAGATAACGAAGGGAATAGATTATGTTCCAGAATACAGTTTATTTCAATTAAATAGGCGAGGCAGGAAATGGGGTCAACAAAAACTAAGTTGTATAAGGCTAGATCTAAGTTAGATGTCAGGAGGTGGTTCTCATGCCGTCTCACGTAGTGGATGCAGACTCACTGAATTCCTTCAAGCGAGGGCTGGATTTGGGTCGGTTTGGGGCGGGGATCACCTCTTACATAAGCTAGGTACTGCTAGGTGTATATGTTGTGATACACAATGTTTCGCAATTGTGTGGGACAGGCTGGATGGCCAAGATGGTCTTTACCTGTCCGTCATACTCGTATGCATCCAACCTTCTGACACACCAGTGAGTTCACACTGGGGAGAGGCCATTTACATGCTCCGTGTTTGAGAAGGGATTCACTGATTCTTCCGTTTGGAAGTACATGATCCACGTCTAACAGAGGGGGAGAACGTGATTCATCTTCCCATCTGGATCATCTTTTTTCTCTCAAGTCCCCACTTTAGAACTGGATCACATTCTTCCCTATCCCTACTCTTCTCCCCATGCTCTAACCACCACCGCAACCGCTCTCCCCACCACCGGAGTTCCTGACCACACCCCGCCCAAGCTCCTGATCTCCGCCCGCCACACCACCAATGCCTCCCCCCCTCACCCCTCCAGCTCCTGACTTTCTCCGCTCAGGGTCCTGACTATCTCCTCTGCCACCCAGCTCCTGAACTGCTCCCCTCCTCCTCGCTCCAGACCATCACCCCCGAGACTCTGACCTTCTCCCCTTCCCCGTGCTCCCGACCTTCTCCCCAAATTCCTGATCTTTTCCCCACCCCAAAGCTCCTGCCCTTCGCCCCGCCCCGAGTTACTGACCTTCTGCCATTCCCCCAAGCTCCTGACCGTCTCTGCCCGAGTACCTGACCTTCTCCCGCCGAGTTCCTGACCTTCTGCCCTCCTCCCGAGCTACTGACCTTCTCCCCAGTGAGTTACTGACATTCTCCCCCGCGAATTCCTAAGATTCTCCACCACCCGTCCCCCCCACCCCCGAGTTACTGACCTTCTCCCTCGCCGTGGGCTGCTCTCTCCCATCTCCCCTCTCCGAGTTCCTCTCTGTCTCCCTCTACCTGCTCCGAGCTCCTCTCTCCCCAACCCCTCTAGAGCTCCTCTCTCTCAGAGCTACTCTCTCCACTCTCCCCTCTTCGAGCTCCTGTCTCCACTCTCCAAGCTCCACTCTCCCTTCCCCTCTCCGAGCTCTTCTCTCCCCCGCCTCCGAGCTCCTCTCTCCCCTCTCTGTGCTCCTCCTTCAACTCTCCCAGCTCCCCTCTCCCATCTCCCCTCTCCTCCCTCCCCTTTCCAAGCTCCTCTTTCTCCCCCTCTCCGAACTCCTCACTCCCCCGCCTCCGAGCTGCTATCTCATTCATCCCGCTTCGGTCCCCTCACCTCTCCAACCTTATGCAATCCCTTGAATCTCTCCATAGAGAGCCGAGGAAAGCTGCTGGTTGAGGCCGCGAGCCGCAGCCGCCGCAATATCGGGTGCGCATGTGCGACCGGATCAAGAGTGCATCCGCTGTACCAAACGGGGGCGCAAGCACAGAGGGACTCAGAACACCGAGGAAATAATCACTCTCAATATTCAAGCACCACAGAGGCATAAGAAAAGGGGTCTAAGTGCAAGAGCACTAACAGAACCAAACACAGCAGGTTTTTGAACAAGACCTTCCATGCTGCGCTGCTGACCAGAAGATTGGGAAATGCCAACCTTGAATCTGTAATTGCTGTTTAATACTGCGTGTATGATTCATACTGGTAAGTGTTAAAATAAAACCTTGTTAAATCCAATTTGTATTTCCTAGCAAAATCATTGGTAGGGTAACCTAGGGCCGAGAGTCGCTGACACAAGGGATTCTTATAACACAGACTAGGCCAGATCTGGCTGGACAATGTGAAGCGTTGCAGAGTCTCATTGTTCTCTGCCGCAACTGCCCACTGCTCTGCCATTGTACTGGAGATCAATAGTAACCCACCGTTTCTTTCCCCCTCTACCAACCACATGTTGAAACTTTATCCATTAAGTTCACAGACTTCATGAGTTTATTTGTCATCAAACAGTGACCATCCGCTCAGCTACATCTACTGCTACCTCCTTTCCCCTTGCAAACCAGGCCAAATCTCTCTTCCCCGTCATACCGTACCTCTGAATCCCTGTTTCCGTGTAGTTTTGTTCCTTCTTCCCCACACGTAATCCACATGAAACACCTCCGGATTCATAGACCCCAATCGGAATTAACCGCTGACCAGCCATCTTCCTTTTCTGACCTCCATGATAGCTAAAATTATAAATGATAAATAGAGACCGTCCCCTTTCGTTTGGAACAGCTGTGATCACCCATTCTCAATATGCTCACACTCGACCGCTCTCTCCTTGCAAACTGCCACCAAATTTCCAACTTCCCTTAAAATAGTGAACCTGTTGTCACCTCCCAGATGCGTGCCTAGGTGCCCATCAGTTCCTGTATTAACCTCTCCACTCAGTTTTCTACCTTTCACGCAACACCAAAACGGCCATTAATTACAGTAAGTGTCACAGTGACCATGGTGCGTAATCTCATCTATGTTCGTTTCAACTCTCTTTTGACATGGTCAACCAAACCACCATTCTCCAACACTTTTCCTCTGTATCCAACAAGCTTAGACTGCCGTCACTTGTCAGGAAACACTCCACGAGTGTTTGTAAATTCTGCACTTGAAAATCAAATATATTGCTTTACTCTTTGCTGTCTGTCACACATGTGATTCCAGCAGTCGATTTAAGTGCAGAAGTTAAAAAATACTACTTCACAAACGAAGCCGAATATTCTGAACCCGCAATTGCATGATATTAAACGTCATTGCGACGTATCTCATTGAAAACTAACCGCAAACCTTTCTTAACAGATGCAAACTCGCAGTTACTGCAGAGAGTCATCAGTTGAATCTGTTGCTCAGAATGTCGGCGACTTTGTTTTTCCTGTGCCTGACTCTCCGGGGGATTATTTACACAGGTACCCTCGCAGCTCCTTTAATTTATAAAATGATTCCGAGGTAGTTTTCACATTAATTTAGTGAAATGTGCTCACTCTATTTTGATTATTTCTCTCTCTTCCAACTCCATGACGTGTCTAATACAATTAACGTGCACTTGTCTATATTTTCTGACAGCAGCGGACCAGATTTCGTTCAGCGTGACTCAAGCGCCCAAACAAGCGACTGTATCCAGAGGAGGGAACATCACCTTCTACTGCATATTCCCCATCTCGCAGGACCATTCCTGGGTAAGAGTGCATTGGTGGAAACAGGGGGAGAATGAATACCTACGCACAAGCGCCGACAACAGAAAACGATTTGGTCTGACAAATAAAGCGAGCGGGTTCTTTCAGTTGCTGAGCGCGACTTTCGAAGACTCTGGAGTCTATCAGTGCGCCGTGCTCCGTCAAGGAATAATTCGAGGAAATGGATCCGGATCACATCTAATTGTGCATGGTAAGTGTGAAACACAGGAGAGCGGTACAGTCGAAAATATATCGAACATAACAAACGGGGATGTTTTGTGATTGCTTTATTGCACCGCCTTTGGCAGTATACACATGCTTATTTATACATTTCTAGGTAAGCAAAGTTGTATGTTCGTGTTCTCTGTGTAGAACTGCTAATTAGATATTCAATGTCAAAGGCAGAGTAATGCAAAATAAGTAAAGTTGTATGTTCTTGTGCTCTGTGTAGAACTGCTAATTAGTTATTCAATGTCACAGGCTGAGTTTTGCAAAATTTATCAATATTAACCAATTAGACTATAACTCAACAATTTATGCACCTGATGTTTAATAGCGGAAGTTCGGTACAAATTCCAAGCATATAACTGACTGAAAATAGTTCATAGAAACATAGAAACATAGAAGATAGGAGGAGGAGTAGGCCATTCGGCCCTTCGAGCCTGCTCCGCCATTCAATGAGATCATGGCTGATCATCCAAATTCAGTACCCTGTCCCTGCCTTCTCTCCGTATCCCTTGATCCCTTTAGCCTTAAGAAATATATCTAACTCCTTCTTGAATATATTTAATGAATTGGCCTCTACTACCTTCTGTGCTGGAGAATTCCACAGGTTCAGCACTCTCTGGGTGAAGAAATTCCTCCTCATCTCTGTCCTAAATGGCTTACCCTTATCCTTGGACTCTGACCCCTGGTTCTGAACTCCCTGGCCATCGGGAACATCCTTGCTGCATCTAGTCTGTCAAGTCCTGTTAGAATTTTATAAGTTTCAATGAGATCCCCTCTCATTCTTCTAAACTCCAGCGAGTATAAGCCCAATCGACCCAATCTCTCCACATATGTCATTCCTGCCATACCAGGTATCAGCCTGGTGAATCTTTGCTGCACTCCCTCCATGGCAAGAACATCCTTCGTCAGATAAGACGAACAAAACTGCACACAATACTCAAGATGTGGTCTCACCAAGGCCCTGTACAATTGCAGCAAGACATCCTTGTTCCTGTACTCGAACCCTCTCGCTACGAAGGCCAACATACCATTTGCCTTCTTAACCGCCTGCTGCACCTGCATGCTTACCTTCAGCGACTGGTGCACAAGGACACCCAGGTCTCGTTGCACTTCCCCTTCTCCCAATCTATTGCCATTCAGATAATAATCTGCCTTCCTGTTATTGACACCAAAGTGGATAACCTCGCATTTATCCACGTTATATTGCATCTGCCATGCTTCTGCCCAATCACCCAACCTGACCAAATCATACTGGAGTTTCTCAGCATCCTCCTCACAGCACACACGCCCACCCAGCTTTGTGCCATCTGCAAACTTGGAGATATTACATGTAGTACCCTCGTCTAGATCATTAATATATATTGCGAATAGCTGGGATCCTAGGAGTGATCCCTGCGGTACCCACCCCCCCCCACTA
Source organism: Somniosus microcephalus (assembly GCF_052327205.1). NCBI lineage: Eukaryota > Metazoa > Chordata > Chondrichthyes > Squaliformes > Somniosidae > Somniosus > Somniosus microcephalus. Next base: position 188,232,906 of record NC_140992.1, read on the forward strand.
GACACTGCCTGCCACTCGGAAAAAGAGCCGTTTATTCCAACTCTTTGCTTTCTGTCTGCCAACCAGTTCTCTATCCAAGTCAATACCTTGCCCCCAACCCCATGTGCCTTAACTTTACACGCTAATCTCTTATGCGGGACCTTATCGAAAGCCTTCTGGAAGTCCAAATATACCACATCCACTGGTTCTCCCTTATCTATTTTACCAGTTACATCCTCTAAAAATTCCAGTAGATTAGTCAAGCACGATTTACCTTTTGTAAATCCATGTTGGCTTTTTCCGATCCTGTCACTGTTTTCCAAGTGCTCTGCTATTACATCTTTTACAATGGACTCTAGCATTTTCCCCAATACCAATGTCAGGCTTACCGGTCTATAATTCCCCATTTCTCTCTACCAACTTTTTTGAATAGTGGGGTAACATTAGCTACCCTCCAATCTAGGGGTACTGTTCCAGAGTTTATTGAATGTTGAAAGATGACCAGCAATGTATCTACTATTTCTAGGGCCACTTCCTTAACACCCTACGATGCAGAGTATCAGGCCCTGGGGATTTATCAGCCTTCAATCCCGTCAATTTCCCTAACACCATTCCCTACAAATACTGATTTCTTTCAGTTCCTCCCTCTCATTAGACCATATGTTCCCTGACATCTCTGGGAGGTGATTTGTGTCCTCCTTTGTGAAGACAGAACCTAAGTATGTATGTAATTGGTCCACTATTTATTTGTTCCCCATTATAAATTCCTCTGATTCTGACTGAAAGGGACCTACGCTTGACTTCACCAATCTTTTTCTTTTCACATATCTATAAAAGCTTTTACAGTCAGTTTTTATGTTCCTAGCAAGCTTACTCTCATACTCTATTTTCCCCCTCTTAATTAATCACTTTGTCCTCCTTTCTTGAATGCTAAACTTCTCCCAATCCTCAGGTTTACTGCTTTTTCTGGTCAATTTATATGTCCTCTCCTTGGATCTTATGCTATCGCTAATTTCCCTTGTTAGCCACGGTTGAGTCATCTTTTTTGTTTTATTTTTATGCAAAACTGGAATGAACAAATTCTGTAGTTCATCCATGCGATCTTTGAATGTTTGACATTGACTATCGACCATAAACCCTTTGAGTGACATTCCCCAATCAGTCCTATCCAACTCTCGCCTCATACCATTGTACTTTCCTTTATTTAAGTTCAGGACCCTAGTCTCAGAGTCAACTACTTCACTCTCCATCTTAATGAAGAATTCTATCATATTATGATCACTCTGACCCAAGGGGCCTCGCACAACAAAATTGCTAATTAATCCTTTCTCATTACATAATACCCAGTCTAAGAAGGCCTGATCTCTAGTTGCTTCCTCGGCATATTGGTTCAGGAAACCAACCCGTATACACTCCACGAATTCCTCCTCCACAATATTGTTACTAATTTGGTTAGCCCAATCTATGCATAAACTAAAGTCATCCATGATAACTACTGTGCCCTTAATGCACGCTTCTCTAATTTCCCTTTTAATGCCATCCCCAGCCTCTGCATTACTGTTTGGAGCTCTATATACCCACTAACGTTTTCTGCCCCTTTGGTATTTCTCAGTTCTACCCATACAGATTCCACATCATCAGAGCTAATATCCTTCCTTACTATTGTGGTAATTCCCTCTTTAACCAGCAATGCTACCCCACCTCCTTTTCCTTTTTGCCTATCTTTCCTGAATTTTGAATACCCCTGGATGTTGAGTTCCCAGCCTTGGCCACCCTGGAGCCATGTTTCCGTAATCCCAATCATATCATATTTGTTTACCTCTATTTGTGCAGCTAATTCATCCACCTTATTATGAATGCTCCTCACATTAAGACACAAAGCCTTCAGGCTTGATTTTTTAATGCTCTTAGACCTTTTAGAATTATTATTTACTGTGGCCATGTTTGATTTAATCCCTTGATTTCTCTGACTGCCACCTTTGTTTTTCTCCTTCCTGTCGTTTGCTTCTATCCTTGTTTCCCTTTCCTCTGTCTCCCTGCTCAGATTCCAACCCCGTGCCATTTTACTTTAAACCCTCCCCCAGAGCACTAGCAAGCACTCCCCCTCGGACATTGGTCCCGGTCCTGCCCAGGTGCAAACCGTCCGGTTTGTACTGGTCCCACCTCCCCCAGAGACGGTTCCAATGTCCCAGGAATTTGAATCCCTCCCCCTTGCACCATACTAATGCATCTCACCCAACATATACATCTTGGCACATTTCTGAAGCTCTGTCTGCCCCCATCGCTGTCTTTGCGGTTTAACATATCTGAAATTAATTCTCACATAATGTTAGCATCAGGGATTACAAACCGAGCGTGAAACTAACTGTTGATCAACGGCTTCACATGACAAACTGCAGCTTGGAACACACAACGTTGTCACCTCACTAACCTCCAATAAATAAAACAATACAGAGGAACTGTGTTACCGAAACCAGGTGAGGTTCAACCGAGCATAATTTATTTCAGAACTGTCATGCTTCGGCTGTGAGATCTGTCCGATATCTACCTAGCCCTCGTTTTATCATCTACAAAATGTAGATTACACCTCAATGTCAATCTATTAGTAACAAACACGGAGGGTCTCGGTGCGCTAACTTACCCCCAGGGTTTAATTATTTAATACTTGGGGACTATGAAACGCAAACATAGATTAGCAGTCATTGCGATGTCTGAGTAACTGCTGAGTAACTCAAAGTCTTGGACTGGATGGCGCAAGTAAATTTGAACAGATGCCGGAGTCTACGAGAGATATGGATAGAGTGTGTGTCGATGGGATGCATAGCATTAACATGACAAGAGGCTGTGCTTTGTAATGGTGCTATGATAATATAATGCACCGAAGGCAAATCAGAATCATAACTCAACAATTTATACACCTGATGTCTAATAACGGAAGTTCGATACAAATTCCAAGCATATAACTGACTGAAAATCGTTCATACTAATGCGTCTCACCCAACATATACATCTTGGCCCATTTCTCGCAATGGCGCCCAGTAAACCGACTTTGTTCATTCTCTGCTCCGCAGCGGCCCCAACCCCACTGACGATTGTCTCCAGGACAACTGAAGGGAATTCACCTGCGTCTCTGACTCTTGTGTGTAAAACGGCTGCGTTTTATCCGGAGAATTTCACCCTCACTTGGTATAAAAATGGCGTCGAAACTGCATCAGGAATACATACCAGGAAAGTGTAGAACACGGAGGGGCTGTATGAAGTTTGCAGCTCTTTGACTGAGACGCAGTCTGTCCAAAGCAACGCCAATTATACCTGTTTGGTTTCTCATATCTCTCTCGAGACATCAGCTGTTGTCACCTATATTGTTTTTAAATCTAACCAAGGTACGAGGCCTACAGTCCAAAAACAGCTTCTGTTAAATTCGTAAAGAGATATATCGTAGAGTTTGTACATGCTAACAATCATGAAGTTAGTCCACAGAAATCCCGTGGGAGATATCAACGAAAGCATTAAATTCATGTTTTAATGTATAATATAATTACATAGGATTACATAGGATATACGGCACAAAAACAGGCCATTCGGCCCAAACAGTCCATGCCGGCGTTTATGCTCCACTCGAGCCTCCTCCCGTCTTTCCTCAACTTTCTTCAACTAACACCGTCAGCATTACCCTCTATTCCCTACTCCCTCATATGTTTATCTAGTCTCCCCTTAAATGCTTCTATACTATTTGCCTTAACTCGTCCCTGTGGTAGCGAGTTCCACGTTCCACCACATGGAAACATTCTCTCTCTATCTACTGTATCAAAACCTTTCATAATTTTAAAGACCTCAATTAGTTCACCCCTCAGCCTTACGTTTTCAGGTGAAAAGAGACCCAGCCGCTTCATCCTTTCCTGATAGCTATACCCTCGCATTTCTGGTATCATCCTTGTAAATCTTCTCTGCTCCCTTTCCAGTCTCTCTATAGCCTTTGGTGACCAGAATTGTACACAGTACTCCAAGTGTGGTCTAACCAAGGTTGGATACTGGTTTAGCATAACTTCCATACTTTTCAATTCAAGACCTCTAGAAATAAATCCTAGTGCCTGCTTTATTTGTTATGGCCTTGTTAACCTGTGTCGCTACTTTAAGTGATTTGTGTATTTGTACTCCGAGATCCCTTTGTTCCTGTACCCCACCCAGACTCGCACGCTCTAAGTGATAAGTGACCTCCCTATTCTTCCTACCAAAATGTAACCCCTCACATTTCTCTGTGCTGAATTTCATTTGCCAATTATATGTCCATTCTGCAAGATTATTAAGGTCTTACTGTAATTTGTTGCAGTCCTCCTAAGTATTAACTATCAACCCAATGTGTGTCATCCGCAAATTTAGAAATTGTGTTTTTGATTCCAAAGTCTAAATCGTTAATATAAATTGTGAACAACAGTGGTCCCAATACTGATCCTTGTGGAACACCACTACCCACCTTCTGCCACGGTGAATAGCTACCCTTTACCCCTACTCTCTGCTTTTTTCTCTTGAAGCCAGTTCGCTGTCCATTCTGCTACTTGTCCCCTGACCACGCATTCTCTGACCTTATTCATTAGTCTATTATGTGGTACCTTATAGAAGGCCTTTTGAAAATCTAGATAAATTAATTCTATTGCATTTCCCTTGTCCATTCTCCCTGTTAACTCTTCAAAAAAATTCAATGAGGTAGTTCAAACAAGACTTTCCCTTTTGAAATCCGTGCTGACTATTCATTATTATATTTTTGGCTTCTAGATTTTCTTCTATTTTCTCCGTTAGTAGCGATTCCTTTATTTTTCCTACCAGCGAAGTTGAGCTGACTGGACCATAGTTTCTGGACATGTTCTATCTCCCTTCATAAATATAGGTATTCTGTTAGCTATCTGCCAGTCCTCTGGCACTACACCTTTTTCTAATGGATTATTAAATATGTGCAGTAATGCTTTTACATAGAAACATAGAGGATAGGGGCAGGAGTAGGCCATTTGGCCCATCGAGCCTGCTACACCATTTAATGCGGTCATGGCTGATCATCCAACTTCAGTACCCTGTCCCTGATTTCTCCCAATATCCCTTGATCCCCGTAGCCTTGAGAAATATGCCTAACTCCTTCTTGAATATATTTAATGAATTGGCCTCAACTGTCTTCTGTGCTAGAGAATTCCACAGGCTCACCACTCTCTGGGTGAAGAAATTGCTCCTCATCTCAGTCTTAAATGGCTTACCACCTATCCGTAGACTGTGACCCCTGGTTCTGGATTACCCCGCCATCGGGAACAGCCTTCCTGCATCTAGTCTGGCTAGTCCTGTTAGAATTTTATAAGTTTCAATGAGATCCCCTCTCGTTCTTCTAAACTCTAGCGAATATAAGCCTAATCGACCCAATCTCTCTTCATTCGTCATTCCTGCCATCCCAGGTATCAGTCTGGTGAATCTTCACTGCACTCCCTCCATGGCAAGAACATCCTTCCTCAGATAAGGTGAACAAAACTGCACAAAATACTCAAGGTGGGGTCGCAGGAAGGCCCTGTACAACTGCAGCAAGACATCCTTGCACCTGTACTCCAATCCTCTCGCTATGAATGCCAGCATACCATTTGCCTTCTTAACCACCTGCTGCACCTGCATGCTTACCTTCAGCGACTGGTGCACAAGGACACCCAGGTCTCGTTGCACTTCCCCTTTTCCCAATCTATTGCCGTTCAGATAATAATCTGCCTTCCTGTTTTTGCCACCAAAGTGGATAACCTCGCATTTACACACATTAAACTGCATCTGCCATGCATCTGCCCAATCACCCAACCTGTCCATATCGTACTGGAGTTCCTCTGCATCCTCCTCACTGCACACACGCCAACCCAGCTTTGTGTCATCTGCAAACTTGGAGATATTACATCTAGTTCCCTCGTCTAGATCATTAATATATATTGTGAATAACTGGGATCCTAGCACCGATCCCCGTGGTACCCCACCAGTCACTGCCTTCCACTCGGAAAAGGACCCGTTTATTCCAACTCTTTGCTTCCTGTCTGCCAACCAGTGTTCTACCAAGTCAGTACCTCACCCCCAATCCATGTGCTTTAACTTTGCACACTAGTCTCTTATGCGGGACCTTATCAAAAGCCTTCTGAAAGTCCAACTATACCATGTCATAAATCTCATCCTCATAAAGAAACTACTCCTGAAATAACGCTGGACGGCCAGCTGGTGGCGTGGTGCAAGGAGAATAAATGCTCGGGTGTCGGCCCAGCTTACCAGGGACATTTTGTAAGACAGGAACTAGTAAAGTACAACTAGACCTCCATGTTCTGAAACAAGTTGCTTAAATTGACGTAATAAAACTCACTACGCACTTGGTTTGAGTATAATGCAAGGCTTTAATCAACTTGCTTCAGAACATGGAGGTCTAGTTGTGCTTCACTACTTCCTGTCTTACAAAATGTCCCTATATTCCTTGGACCGCGCCACCAGCTGGCTGTCCAGCGTTATTTCATGAGTAGTTTCTTTATGAGCATGAGATTTATGACACACCACATCCACTGGTTCTCCCTTATCTATTCTACCAGTTACATCCTCAAAAAATTCCAGTAGATTGGTCAGAAATGATTTATCTTTTTAAAATCCAGGTTGACTTTGTCTGAGCCTGTCACTGTTTTCCAAGTGCTCTGCTATTACATCTTTTAAAACGGACTCTAGCATTTTTCCCACTACCGATGTGAGGCTTACTGGTCTATAATTCCCTGTTTTTTCTCTACCACCTTTTTTATATAGTGGGGTTACATTAGGTACCCTCCAATCCATGGGAACTGTTCCATAGGCTATAGAATGTTGGTATCTCTTCCCTGGATTCTTTTAAAATGCACAGATGTAATCCATCTGGAACAGGGTTTTTTTCCTCTTTGAGTTTGGTCAGTTTATTTAATATATCTCCTCTTGTTATTTTTAATGCAGCAATTTAATTACTAATCTCATGATCCAATGTCACAGATGCTGGGAGAATGTTTCCCTTGGCTGGGGAGTCTAGAACCAGGGGCCACAGCCTCAAGATAAAGGGTAGGCCATTCAGGACTGAGATGAAAAGAAATGCCTTCACACAGACAGTGGTGAATCTTTGGACTTCTCTACCCCAGAGGGCTGTGGAGGCTCAGTCATTGAGTATATTCAAAATAGAAGTCGATAGATTTCTGACTAGTAATGGCATCAAGGGATATGGCGATAGGGCCGGTGAATGGAATTGAGGCAGAAGATCAGCCATGATCTCGTTGAATGGTGGAGCAGTCTCGAAGGGTGAATGGCCTACTCCTGCTCCTATTTCTTATGTTCTTTTATTCTTATGTCGACCAGTTCTATCTCCCTGTTAAATACAGCGGCACATTAATTATTTAATATTTCTGCCGTCTCTCTATCACTGCCTGTGGTATTATCCTTTCCATCCCTTCGTGGCCCTATTCACATCCCGACCTCCTCTTTATTGATGTGCCTGTGAAATATTTTATTATTTTGTTTTATGTTCCTTGAAAATTTAATTTCATAGTTCCTCTATGCCTATCTTTTTTTGACTTATCTCTTAACCTCTTTGTATTTTCCCTTATCATGCTCTCCTCTGCTGTCCATGTACTTACTGTATGCCTCTTTCCTTACGCTCAATTTTCCATTATATCTTTATTCATCCATGGTGTCTCATTACTGTATAGTTTGTTCTTGTTTTTTAGCAGAATATATTTTTCCTGGACTCTGTTGAACACAGTTTTAAATGATTCCCATTGCTGTTTCATTTCATTGTTTGCCAATATCATTGCCCATTTTATTTTCCCAATTTCTATTCTCAGCCCCTCAACATCAGCTATTCTCTTAGGTAAGGAGGCCAAAACGGTAAAAGGTACCCCAGGTGCTGTCTCACCAAAGCCCTATATAATTGCAGCAAGTCTTTCTTACCCTTATACTCCAACCTCTTGGAAAGGAAACATAAGCAGCACTGTATATTTTGTCCGATCACATTTCCTCACCTACTTATTATTAATAATAATTTCCAGTTTCGTCTGTTTCTATGTTAATATTGTTTTATTCTTTACCATTGTCTGACCTCCTTGCAAGACTGTTACCAAGAGTCATGTTGTTTGCGCTGAGATTACTCCCAATGCAGTTCCTGATCCTGACCCCACTTTCGGATACTTCAGCTAAATACCACCAAGATCTTTATCTTTGTTGCTCCATTATATTTCACATTCTGCCCGTTAGTAATATTTTTTTGTTTCTTTCCATGTTAAAATGGTTTTATTCGTTTAAATTATCTGGTTTCCTGCATCAAGTCTGTTATCAGGAGTTGTATTGAAGCTGCCTGCGCCCGGGCTTCTCCCAATGCAGTTCCAGATCATGATCTCCCTTCCGTCGAACCCTCGTAAAGAGTTCTGAAGTTAACCCACTGGCCAACACGTACCCCTTACCCCTCCATGGCATTGCAGGTTGGACCTGTTTCATATATTTCATTTAAACTGTGCTAACAGCCTGGCTGCAGTACAGCCGCTTACATGGTTTTAATAACAACTGTTTGCCTCACCAGACAATGCTTAATAAACCACCGCGCATTGATCTCGTTTACTATTCAGTGACATTCTTACTTCAATACATGCAGTGTGATTTAGGAGTTTAACCGATTTCTGCAATTCGGCATTTATGCTGGCAACGGCGAAACAATTTTCACCGTCAAAGGGAAACTTGTCCCTCTCGTATTCTACCTCCTGTGCCACAGTGTTCGAAAGCCTTAAATTCGGGACCCGCTTCGCATATTATTGCAGAAGCGTCTCATCCATTCGATGATGAAGTTCGCTATAATATTTTATGTAAACAATTATTAATTTAAACTTCATTTTCCGTTCTATACTGTGGAGTTACTGAAAACACCATTAGTTTAACCAATGAACTCTGCTTAGGCTTCTGTTTACAAAACACCCACCATAATATACAACTTAATATATATGCTGCTATTAATCTTGCAGATAATGTCGGTATGCCCCCTTACTACTCATGTTTTAGATATACGGTGGCTGGATTGGCGCTTCTAGTTCTCCTGATCATCATTGGGACGCACTGCCAATTTCAGATTAATAAAGGTAAGATCTGCTGTAAGCCTTTGATTTTAGTACAACACTCCAGAGAGCTGACGGGAGAGGGGGACTGAGAGTCTACGAGTAACAGAGTAAGGTGACTTATTTTAAGACTTAAACTTGAAGTCAGTGTTTTCTGTTTTCAGGGTCCACTGATTGTCCAAGACAGTAATACATTCTACACCTCAAAGCGCAGAAATACTCCAACAATCAAATTAAAAATGGATCTGATTATTTGTATATATGCAACAGAAATTTCCACTTTAATGCAAGTGGTAAATGAAATTTGCTGTGACAAACAATCACTTTCCAAACCAGTCCGTTGGGATTCCGGAATTAGTTAGAGTGAAGCGGTGAGCCTCCGGCCAGAAATGTCTGAAGACGACTGCTTCTCGCTACAGGGGCTGGGATTTGAAACACTGTCGGCAAAATCTGAAATTGAGAATCATGTTCGGCGTTGCACCTTCTCTAGAAATGTCTTTGAAAACGCTGATATTGAAACTGAGTAAATACTTCAATCATTCATTATGATTAAACGTCATTAATTCACAGGTGAAAAAGGTGTAAAGGGACCGCTACGCAGTGAAGAGCCGAAACGTTCATTCATGCACCTCCGCAAAGGGTTGAAATATGAAGAAGGAATGCTGTAATGGAGAGATTTTATCATAATCATGTCAGAACAGTTTGTCTATTTTCTAAAACTATTTGTCCCGCGTAAAGGGTCATTCAAATCGTTTTTAAAAAAAATATTTAACACCGGGATCTCGGGGATGAAGTTGGTCTTCCGAAAACAAAGTCGGGCGCGGTGTAAAACGGGTTGCCGATTCGCTAGCGCCCGTTTCGCGCTACCGCCGAAGACCAATTTCTCCCCCGCTCCCGATGCGTATTGTTATAAATGGCTAAAAAGCACAAAATAAAACTGTCAGTTTCGTTGAAACTGTACCTCGGTAATAATTGTTTATAGAATCAATATTATTTGGTTTTTTGGGGGGGAGAAATGCTTAATGAATTCGTGTTCTAGAACTGCTGCACATTTAAAGATGTCTGTAACTGTGTTGTAGAGAGAACATCGACATGTTTAAATATTAGTTACAGTAATTATCGGCCTATATATTCGTACTTATTTAAAGATATTCATTATGGTTTTTCTGCTTTATCTCTAGCCCAGGTCATTCTGTTCAATGTTTCCCCAGCAGTACGTGAACTGGTGAAAGCAGTGAAACAGACACATAACAACATATTTTGTTTCTGGGCCATATAGGAAGCAAAGGCTCAAATCGCTAACATGCTGCAATAGATTTGAACAGCACTTTGTAAACTCCAAGACTTGAGCTTCAACAGGAGAGGGCCGCGTACCCTCAGGCGGGGCTGAGAAGCGGATGAAACAGACAGAGATCACCACAGTAGCACCAACATTCATGCGATAATGGAGAATATAAGGTTGGCTGACTCTAGTCGTGTATTGTAGCTCAGGCAGTTTGTGTGTTATTCCGATGACTACTTTGAGCAGCAGCCAAGGAACTGGCAAACCGGCCCATAAACAGTCTTTCCAAACACGGATGTACCGAACAAAGGACTTACGCGACGCTAGAATTGTCAGGCTCCAAAAAAATCGAGGATATCCAAAAATAACAAATGAACACAGCGTAACGTATTCCAGTATTATATCATAGAATGTAGGTGTAATTGTTTGTTATTGCTTAAATATTTGAGGAATTTTCATTTAATACTTGTGGTAAAATGAACATTGCTTATACATTTTTGATGAATCTGTTATATGTAATAGATGACAAATATCTGCAATGATACGCTAATTGTTTTCCTATATCGAGTTATCGTCATACATCAATTCAATAAAAATAAAGATTATTAGCTCTCTCTTTTCTTATCAATCAACGATTCGTGATTTTCTTTGGGTGTTTTGATTTTTGTGTTGCGTTACTCCGTCCTGACTTCAAGTGCAGGGGATTCGCTTGATTTGGACCCATCCATAAACCCTCTGAACACAGCGTGCAGGTGATGGAGCATGAGGTGCCTTTCTTTAAATTCTGTACGACTGTCCATTCCTATTTGAAGCGATGCGCCCAGACAATTTCAAGGTGCTACCAAAGGAATAGCCTCGATTATTCTTATTAGATTTTGTCTTCAAAAGGGTAGTGCTTCTATAGATTTCTCAGACGAGCAACAATTATGAATCCGGGATATAGTACTGAAGTTTTGAGAAAATCCCTACAGAGCTGAATGCATTTTTATTGGGGGAGGGTCCGAATTAACGGTGATGCAGGGTTTAAAAAGTTCAGAGACGTGGATAATGTCGAGATTAGCAGGTTGTGAGGTTTGGCACGCAACTAGAGGTTCAGAATTCACAAGCCTTAAGAAAGAGAACAGAACTACAACCACTTCTCTATTGTAGCGTGGCTGCCTCGTCAGCTGAAAGTTAACTAGCCGTTTCCACGATTAAACTGTGAGTATTGAGGAAGTAGATCACTTGAATTATAGGGATAGAATATTTACGGCTAGTTACTGGAAGAAAGGCAGCCCAACCGTTTCAGTGACTTAGCCTTTAGCTCCAAATTTAAAGATAATCATTATGGTTTTTTTACTTTGCCTCTAGCCCAGGTCATTGCCTCTTGCTCGGCCTAACTGTTCTGTTTGATGTCTGTGGGCATTAACAAGCATTTTAGAATCGTAGAATGTTACAGCACAGATTCAGATCACGCAGCTCTAAAAATCTGTACTTTTTGTGCTCCCCATATGAAATAGTTAGTTCCATTTTCCTTTTAGATTTCTAATATATTTAATATTCATCTTTTTCAAGCATCTAATTCACTCCAAAAGAATTCCTGGGCAGTGATTCAACAATATTTTGTGGCAGAGAATGTCCACAGCTCATATTCTAACCAGCCTCTGTGCAAAGAGTATTTTACCTCTTCATTTCTGCGATTATGTTCAAAATATGCTCACGCGTCACCGTCTACTGGCCATTGGAAATATTCTATCACTGTTTGCTTATCATAACGTCTCATAGTCTTGAAAACCTTTATCGGGTCACTCATCAACTTTTTCAGCTCCAGTGAAAAAAGTCCGTGCTTCCCTAGTAATAACTCTCCATTCTAAGTTATTTAGACCGCCCCTTGTAATTTGCCTTTGTATTCTTTCATAGTTTCGAGTCTGAGCGAGCGGACCTGCGGGAGGAACGGAGTCGGAGACCGGGGATTAAAGGTAATGCGGAGCAGAGACCTGGGAGTCTGTGCGAGCGGACCTGCAGGAGGAACGGAGTCGGAGACCGGGAATAAAGGCAGCGAGGAATAGAGAGGTGGAGTCTGAGCGAGCAGACTACCTGCGAGGGAAACAGTCGGGAAGTGACACAACGAAGGAGTGTCGTCAGAATGCAAAGGTGTCCCTGGCACAAGGGAGCTGAGAGATGAGTATAGGGTAATTATTTGTTTTTTTCTTGTTCTGTTTTCAGTATACTTCTGCTAAATAGTTCATAGCATATCTAATAGCGGAGGTGCTGATTGGTGGGTAGCTGTTGAATGTTTCTTGTTAAGTTTATTTCTGCTAAATTACCTCCAAAATCTGGTAAATAGAGGCATGGCAGGGCAGCTCAGTCCCGTGATTTGCACATTCTGTGCCATGTGGGATATCATGGACGCTTCTTGTGGCCTGGACGACCACATGTGCAGGAAGTGTCGCCAACTGCAGCAACTGGAGCTCTGGGTTTTGGAGCTTGAGTGGCAGCTGGAGTCACGACAGTGCATCCGCGAGGCTGGGAAATACTTGGAAAGCAGGTTTCTAGAAGTGGTCACCCCGCAGCCTCAGAATGTGCAGGCAGCGATGGAATGGTGACAACCAGACAGAGAAGGAGGTCCAGGCAGCTAGGGCAGGAAACCTAGAGTGCATTTCGCTCGCTAACCGGTTCACAGTTCTGGAAACTGGCGGGGGTGATGGCTGCTCTGGGGAGAGTAGCCAGAGCCAAGGCCATGGCACCATGGGTGGCTCAGCTGCACATTGGGGGCGGGGGGAGGAAGAAGAGTCGAAGTGCAATAGTGCTAGGGGATTCATTGTTTAGGGGAACAGATAGGCGTTTCTGTGGATGCATTAGTGACTCCAGAGTGTTATGTTGCTTCTCTGGTGCCAGGGTCAAGGATGTCACTGAGCAGCTGCAGGACACTCTGAGGGAGGAGGTTGGGCAGCCAGGGGTCGTTGTCCATATTGGTACCAACGATATAGGCAGAGAGAGAGATGAAGTCCTGCAGGCAGTGTATAGGGAGCTAGGAAAGAGATTAAAAAGCAGGACCTCAAAGTTAGTAATCTCTGGATTACTCCTGGTGCCACATGCTAATGAGTACAGGAATAGGAGGATAGAACAGATGAATGCGTGGCTGGAGAGATGGTGCAGGAGGGAGGGTTTTAGATTCCCAAAGCATTGGAATCATTTCAGGAGAAGGTGGGACCTGTAAAAGCGAGACGAATTACAGCTCAACAGAGCCAGGTCCAATATTCTCATGGGAAGATTTGCTGGTGCTGTTGGGGAGGGTTTAAACGAGCTTGGCAGGGGGATGGACGCCACCGTGTAGGAGTGGAGGGGAGGAATGGGTTGCATGGAAGAGTGAGTGTGTTGGATGGTACTGGAGGGGAAGGTAGTGCTGGAGGCGGAAATAGTACCATATTAGAAAGGAGCAGACTAAGAAAGACTACGAAAAATTCAAAAATGGGTTTAGAATGCATGTACATAAACGTACAAAATGTGGTGAATAAGGTTGGTGAGCTACAAGCACAATTAGCCGTGTGACAATATGATGTTGTGGCAATAACGGAAACGTGGCTTAAAAACGGTGAGGACTGGGCACTTAATATTCAAGGGTACATGGTGTTCAGAAAAGATAGGGAATGAATAAAGGGAGGTGGGGTGGCAGTGCTGATTAAGGAAGACATTGTAGTGTTAGAAAGGAAGGATGTTTTTGAGGGGACAAGGACAGAATCCATTTGGTTAGAGTTAAGGAGCAAAAAGGGTATGATCACGCTATTGGGGTTATTCTACAGGCCTCCAAATCGTGAGAGGGAGGTAGAGGAGGTAATCTGCAGGGAAACCGCAGAGACATGCAAGAGCTATAGAGTGGTGATATTGGGGAACTTTAATTACCCAAATATCGATTGGGATAATGCTAGGGTATTTGGAAAGAAGGAGGAGGAATTTCTGAAATGTTTTCAGGAGAATTTCTTGATCAGTTTGCTCTTGGCCCAACTAGGAAGGAGGCATTGCTGCATCTGCTGCTGGGGAATGAGGTGGTCCAGGTCGACCAAGTGTCTGTGGGAGAACACTTGGGTACGAGTGATCATCATATCATAAGATTTAGATTAGCAATGGACAGGAGCAAGGAACAATCTAGAGTGAAACTTCTAAACTGGAATAGGGCTAACTTCAATAGGATGCAAAAGGAACTAGCCAGGGTAAAATGGAACCAAAGACTGACAGGAAAAACTGTAATGGAACAATCGGTGATCTTCAAGGAGGAGATGTTCCAAGTAGAGTCTACGTACATTCAAACAAGAGGGATGGGTAAGGGAATTAAAGCAAGGGCTCCTTGGATGACGAGGGAGATTGAGAAGATAATGAACCAAAAAAAGAGGATGTATGATGAATGTCAGGTGAATTCTTCAAAGGAGAAGCAGACCAAATACAACAAGTTGAGAGGGGAAGTGAAGATGATAACAGGATTGGCAAAGAGAGAATATGCGAGTAGAATGGTGATAACATAAAAGGGAACCCAAAGATCTTCTACCAGCATGTAAACAGTAAGCGGATAGTAAGAGGCGGGGTGGGACGTATTAGGGATAAAGAAGGTGATATATTCTTACAGGTGCAGGGCAAGGCTAGAATAATCAATGAGTACTTTGTATCGGTGTTTACTAAGGAGGTGGATGCTGACAAAATATCGGTAGAACTGGAACCGGTAGAAGCAATTGAAGGGGTGAAAGTTGCTAGACAGGGTGTATTAGAAAGATTGGGTATGCGTAGAGTGGAAAAGTCGCCTGGTCCAGAAGGCTTGCATCCCAGATTTCTAAGGGAGTTGAGGGAGGAGATAGCGGAAGGGCTTGCCATAATTTTCCAATTTTGCCTAGATGCGGGGCCGTGCCTGTGGATTGGAAAGTGGCAAATGTGACACCATTGTTCAAGAAAGGGTGTAAGGACAATCCTAGTAACTGCAGGCCAGTCAATTTAACATCAGTGGTGGGTAAAGTTTTATAAACAATAATCAAGGAGAAAATTAACGGGCACTTGTAGAGGTTTAAGCTAATTAAGGAGACCCAACAGGGATTTGTAAAAGGCAGATCGTGTTTGACTAATCTAATTGAATTTTTTGATGAAGTAACAGGGAGGATTGATGAAGGGGATGCAATGGATGTTGTCTACATGGATTTTAGGAAGGTGTTTGACAAAATACCACATAGAAGGCTGGGAAACAAAATTGAGGCTCATGGAATAGGTGGGTCAGTGGCAGCTTGGAAAAGGAATTGGTGAAAGGACAGAAAACAGCGAGTTGTGGTAAATTGCTCTTTTTCAGACTGGAGGATGGTACACAGTGGTGTTCCCCAAGGGTCAGTGCTGGGGTCACTGCTTTTTTGATATATATAAATGACCTGGATATTGGAATACTGACTAAAATTTCTAAATTTGCCAATGACACCAAACTTGGGGGGTGGCAAACAGTGAGGATGATACCAAACGACTACAACAGGACACAGAAAGACTAGCAGAATGGGCAGACAAGTAGCAGATGGAATTTACTACAGAGAAGTGTGCAGTGATGCATTTTGGCAGAAGGAACAGGGAAAGGCAATATACACTTAATGTCACCATCTTAAAGAGTCTTAAACAGTGGGACCTGCGAGTTAATGTGCATAGGTCCCTGAAGGTGGCGGGATATATTGATAGAGTGGTTAGCAAAGCATATGGGACCTTGGGCTTAATAAATAGAGGTATTGAGTACAAAAGTAGAAAAGTTATGCTGGACCTTTATAAAGCGCTGGTTAGGCCACAACTGGATCATTACGTCCAGTTCTGGTTACCACACTTTAGGAAGGATGTGAATGCACTTGAGAGGGTGCAGCGGAGATTTACCAGAATGGTTCCAGAGATGGGGGATCTTAGCTACAAGGATAAGTTGGAGAAGCTGGATTTGTTTTCATTAGAGCAAAGGAGGTTGATGCGTAATTTGATAGAGGTGTGCAAGATTATAACATATTTGGTAGGCTAGACGGGAAATGCTGTTCTCGCTAGTTGATGGTACAGGGACGAGGGGACACAGAGCTAAAGTGTTGGGCAAGAGATACAGCGGGGATGTGAGGAAACACTTTTTTGCGCAGTGAGTGGTGAGGACCTGGAACTCGTTGCCGACGGAAGTGGTGGAAGGTGAAACACTCAATGTTTTCAAGGGGAGAATGGATAGGCACTTGAGGGAAATAAACTTGCAGGGATGACGGGGATAGAGCGGGGGAATGGGACTGGCTGAATTGCTCTACAGAGAGCCGGCACGGACTGGATGGGTAGAATGGCCTCCTTCTGTGCCGTAATGACTCTATGACTCTATGATTCTATGAGTTCTACACAGACTCTTTCATCAGTTGGGCATTATTTCTTGCTGCTGTATTCTATACAATCCAACACTAAACCAAGACATTCCTTTTGCACTTTTATTGCATAATAAACTTATGTTGCCATCATTCATTGAGGTCTCTCTGCTCCTCTGCATCTTTAAAAATCGCACCATTCAAATGCATTTCCTGTTCCTACTTTTACCTCCAAATTGTATTAGTGTTTGCATTTCTCTGCATTCTACATCAAACATCCACCTGCCCTTCGAGTTAATTATCGATGTCGCCTGCACCATTTCAGGATCTGCATCATAATTGCCTTCCCGACTTCCCTTTAATTATCATCTGCAAATGCTATTGTTGCTCCCTCAATTCCCCAACAAGATCATTGATGTTCAAAGCCTAACACAGTGTCCGTGGGACACCACTCGGCACATCTAGCCACTAATATAAACGTCCTTTTGTCCTTAAACTTTTTTGCTTTATCTCTTCCAACCATCTCCCTATCCATCTGGCCATGGAGCACTTATTTCCGTGTGCTTTTATCGTAGGTGGTACCGTATTAAATGCGTTTTGAAAATCCACTTGACTTCCATCTGATGCATTTCATTTACCTATTCCCTCTGTTATTTCTTCAGTGAATTCTGTAATTAAAGCACGAGCTGCCTTTTAGAAATTCGTGCTGACTGAGCTTGATTAGTTCAGCATTCTGCAAGAGATTAGCAGTTTTATGACAATGGGCCTGCGGGATGCAAGTAAATGTGCAACTGTTTACCTCGCATTATGTTGTAATATATGTAACGTGCTATTTTCTCATCTAATACCAATTTGTTTGCTTCGAGATGGAGATTAAATCAATTATTTTGATAGTTACGTAAACGAAAGTAACACATTCACGTACAGCAGTAAAAACATGAACATATGGGCATCCTATCAGTCCTGGATTCTAATAGAATGTAACATATCAAAGGAAGCATTGACCAATCTTTTTTTAGCTGCACGAGATGTTTTGCTAACTATTGAGACGAGCGTATTGTTTTCTGAAGCTAAGTAAACAACATGGCTCAGTAGCTCAGCTCGAAGCACCAACTGTTCAAAGTTTAAATTTAGCTCTGTTAATTGCAACATCATGAAAACGAATTGAGTGTCGAATAATGGTGGTTATTAATGTAATTGTAACAACATATGCTATTCAGATCTAACAGCGATTCCGTTTCATATTTGCCTTTGTAACATATCAACCTCACAAATGAAACAGTCTGCAATATTTATTCGATCCGCTTTAAGGCGTCTATGCGTGTTCCATTGTTTCCATTTTCATATCATATATTAAGTGCAAGGCAAGCCGCAGAAATTATTCTTGAATGCATTTTCTGGCGTTTTATTTATTCGTCCACACAGAAGTTCTGGTCACTCAAATTGGTTAAATCGCTGCCATTCGGTGCAATTTCTTTATGCATTGCAATAGTATAATATTGATCACATTGGCTCCCAAATTGCAGCTGTGTATATTTTCCAAAATATAAATAGAGAAATATAAAATGGTGCGCATCTTATTTAATCGCTCCATAATTGTAATCATTTTTAGAGGAATGTTACTTGCAAAGAATTTCTAATGCGGCATCTGTGAGACTAACTTCTCCAGGTCAGGTTATGACTTAGATTCATGCTGCACGTTTTATTTATTCACCAAAATACAGTTTCAATATGGTAACATTGTTTAAATCCCTGACACTCGATGTAATTTCTTCATGTACTACAATACTGCAACATTGATTACAGCGGCTCAGAAAACTGTAGGTTCTGGACAAATGTCTAAAATCCAAAAGAGCTCGAACAGTGAAGCAGAAATGTCTCCATAATTTGTGCTTTGCTGCCCGAACTCTGTTGCATTTTAGACATTTGTTCAGAACCTACAATTTTGTGAGGAATGTCACTATTTCAAGATGTTCCTATCACAGCATTTTACATTTCAGAACTAAAAGTTGGAGGCGATGAAGGAGCATGTTTTACAAAGCATTTCTAATGCGGTATCAAGCCGTTCAGCTTCAACCACATCAGGACAGTTGGCAGAGGCAAGACACCATCATTCGGGATGTCATAGAACCGGCATTTCCAGACGGAAATCATGTTCCCAGACTGCCTGTAACCAGCAGTTCAGCATCATAACAAGAGTGACTGGCAGACGGTAATAAGTGGACAGGTGTTCCCCGTTGTAACTTTAAAGGAATAACGATACGGAAATTGCTGGAAAAAACTCAGCAGGCCAGGCAGCATCTATGGAGAGAAAACCAGAGTTAACGTTTCAGGCCGATGACCATTCATCAATTCTGTTTCTCTCTCTTCAGATTCTGCCTGCCCTGTTGAGGGTTTTACAGCATTTTCTGTTGTTATTTCAGATTTCCAGCATCCGCAAAGTTTTGCTTTTGTTGAATGAATACAGGACAGGTCAGAAGATTGCACTTCCTCTTACTGAATACACTGTTTGCGATTATATACAAGAGGGTTGAACTGTTAACATGCACGACCCAAATTTATAGTGGCTGTGGGAGGACCGCTTGGCTTTCTCCGTCCTGGTAGATTTGCAGATAATTTTTTTTTGCTGCTGGTGCAATGTTTAATAATCATTGCTGCAATTAAAGAGTTTTGCTTTATATTACAATGAGCACATAAAAAAATTAAGGACGAAGTCTGGTGATATGTTGATAGGGTTAAAAGAATTAGGGTGGGAGGAGGTTCGTGCGGAGCATAAGCACCGGCATAGAGCAGGTGGGTCGAATGGACTGTTTCTGTGCTGTAAATTCTGAGTATTTCTATGCATTAATGCGTGTACAAGAATGGATAATACACTTAACGGACTCAAACAGATTGAAATTCTTTGCATGGTCGCTACAGTGACTCCGTGCCAACACGTTTTACTTCCTCACCACCCTCCACCCCACTCAGAAAGGCATTTAATTCGCCGATTTCCTATTATTCGCTTGTTGCAGATTATCGTTATAATTCTGAGTCGGGAAAAATTGAGCAATCATTATATCCAGCAAATGGTTTCCACAGTTTACAATCGGGACCTCTGACCCACACAAGCCATTGGCTTCCTTGTTGTAGTTGATTTCGCCGCAGTAACCAAACGACAGGAAAACCGAGTTTGTAACGAGCTCCGTAGGATGTATCATTCTATATTCCTAACACACTATTTAAACACTGCTCAGTTTTAAAACAATAGGGGCATGGTTACAATAGCTGTGGACATGCATGTGCTGAATTTATTTATGCAAATGTGAAACTAAAGATACCTAGACAAGATTCCAAGAAACACCATTATCCGTACCTTCCTAGTTCAAAAACTGCCAATTAACCCCTATTCTTTGCTTTCTATGACCAAGCCATCTCTCTATCCATTCCCTTTGATACAGAAGGATCTAATTTTCAGAGTTCATGCATCCAATTTTCGAGCTTTAACGAAAGACTGGGAAAATCAGAAACTTTAACATGTGCAGTCCATGCTTTTTATCCATTAACATGATTTGGGCAGTAATTGGCAGCATCCCGTCCCAAATTCCCAATAGTTGCACCGAGCAGATAAGGTTCTGGTTTCAGCTCAGTAACTAATCCTGCTTTACTGCCCCTAACCGAAACTTGCACTACACCCTTCCGTTTTGGACTCGCAAAGGAAATAATATAGGGTGGATTCTAAGAAATTCTACATATTTTGAACGGAAACGATTCTTTTCACCCTGGCTACCTCCGAATAGTTCACGTCCACCATTATGTACTTTTACCCTCTCCACATTACCTATCATGCCATTTTCCTGAAGTTTCTGTCGATCGGTAAGTGAAGGTGGTCAACCGGATAAACCCCTAGCAGTACTTCGGCGGCAAAATATTGATGAATCAAAAACACATCACCAGGAACAAACATAAGGGATTTCATTAAAGTTCCAATTTGAACCACAATCAAAGTCTGCACCCCAGTATTTATCCACTAGTTCCAGTTATGCTCCAAATGTATGCGTTTTAAGGCGTTCGCATCATTGCTCCATGAATTCTGCCACATTAACAACAACTTGCATTTATATAGAGCGTTTTATGTAGTAAAACGCCGCAAATGGCTTCGCAGATGAGCTATCAAGCAAAACTTGACACACAACCATATAAGGAGATATTACGACACATGACCAAAAGCTTTGTCAAAGTGATAGGTCCTATATCTTAAAGGGGGAGAGAGGGGTAGAGAGGCAGAGAGGCTTAGGGATTGAATTCCAGAGTTTAGAGCATAGGCAGCTTAATCCAGTGGTGCACAAGGGGCCGGAATTGGAGGAACGATGAGTTCTCAGAGGGTTGTAGGGCTGGAAGAGGTGACAGAGATTGTGATATGCTGCCGATGTTGGTTCTGGAGATCCCCCGCAGAAATTCTACCAAGCATTACCGATATTCCACGGCACTAGCAGCAGTGCTGTATGTCACACTGGTCGGAGACGCTGGAATCCCCAGAGAATAGAGTCCCTGGGGCTGCAATCTTTCTCTCGCCAGCGGCTGGTGGGAGCACCGCGGAATTACAGGGCAAAAAATCTGAATTCGGAGATACGAAGTTAATGGATTGGCACCAGGGCGTGATGACTAACTCATTGACAACCAATCAAGAGCAAGTTTGGGACAATGACGTCAATATTTGAGTTAGAAGAAACAGAATCAGTAGCGTTGATACTCGGTCTAACATAGTAATGCGCAATTTCAAAAAGTACGTGTCAGTGAGGGGTTATCAAAATAAATGATTGGACAATGACTATGTTGTACCAATATTAATTATTTCCCATTTACATCCAGTTTCATCACACGTTCACAGCTGGAAGGTACTGTACAGAACTAATCATTTTAAGTGTTTTATTATGAATTATAAAATCATCCTATAATCGGTGTATCTAGTATCATTGTGAATACTCAAGATGTTAAGAGGACATGATCAGTAGTGTACATTTAAGGAGTTATTTTACAACTTCCAAAAAAAGTTTATTCCACTGAGAAGAAAAGGGTGTAAAAGAAAAGACAGCCATCCGTGGCTAAGTAAAGAAACTAAGGATAGTATTCGACTAAAAACAAGGGCATATAAGGTAGCCAAATCTAGTGGGAGGATAGAGGATTGGGAAAACTTTAAAAGACAGCAAAAAATAACAAAAAGATTGATTAGGAAAGGGAAGATAGATTATGAAAGTAAATTAGCAAAAAATATAAAATCAGATAGTAAGAGTTTTTATAGTTATATAAAAAGAAAAAGGGTGGCTAAGGTAAATGTTGGTCCCTTAGAGGATGAGACCGGGAAATTAATGGTGGGAAATATGGAGATGGCAAAAACACTGAATGAATATTTTGTATCAGTCTTTACAGTAGAGGACACCAAGAATATCCCAACACTGGACAAGCAGGGGGCTATAGGGGGGGAGGAGATAAACATGATCAAAATCACTAAGGAAGTGGTACTCGGTAAAATAATGGGACTCAAGGCGGATAAATCACCTGGACCTGATGGCTTACATCCAAGGGTCTTGAGGGAAGTGGCGGTAGGGATTGTGGATGCATTGGTAATAATCTTCCAAAACTCCCTGGACTCAGCAAAGGTCCCAGCAGACTGGAAAACTGCTAATGTAACACCCTTATTTAAAAAGGGCAGTAGACAGAAGGCTGGAAACTATAGACCGGTTAGCCTAACATCTGTGGTAGGTAAAATTTTGGAATCCATTATTAAGGAGACAGTAACAGGACATTTGGATAATCATAGTTTAATAAGACAAAGTCAGCATGGTTTTATGAAGGGGAAGTCATGTTTGACAAATTTGCTGGAGTTCTTTGAGGAAGTAACATACAGGGTGGATAAAGGTGAACCAGTGGACGTAGTGTATTTAGACTTCCAAAAGGCATTTGACAAGGTGCCACACAAAAGATTATTGCTTAAGATAAAAAATCACGGGATTGGGGGTAATATTCTGGCATGGATAGAGGATTGGCTATCTAACAGAAGGCAGAGAGTTGGGATAAATGGTTCATTCTCAGACTGGCAATCAGTAACCAGTGGTGTTCCGCAGGGGTCGGTGCTGGGTCCCCAACTCTTTACAACCTATATTAACGATTTGGAGGAGGGGACCGAGTGTAACATATCAAAGTTTGCAGATGATACTAAGATGGGAGGGAAAGTAGTGAGAGAGGAGGACATAAAAAACCTGCAAGGGGACATAGACAGGCTAAGTAAGTGGGCAGAGACTTGGCAGATGGAATACAATACTGGAAAGTGTGAGGCTATGCACTTTGGCAGGAAAAATCGTAGAGCAAGTTATTATCTTAATGGCAAGAAATTGGAAAGTACTGAAGTACAAAGGGGTCTGGGGGTCCTGGTGTACGAAACGCAAAAGGTTAGTATGCAGGTGCAGCAAGTGATTAAGAAGGCCAATGGAATGTTGGCTTTCATTGCTAGGGGGATAGAATATAAAAATAGGGAGGTATTGCTTCAGTTGTACATGGTATTGGTGAGACCGCACCTGGAATACTGCATACAGTTTTGGTGTCCATACTTAAGAAAAGACATACTTGCTCTCGAGTCAGTACAAAGAAGGCTCACTCAGTTTATCCCGGGGATGAGGGGATGGACATATGAGGAGAGGTTGAGTAGATTGGGACTCTACTCATTGGAGTTCAGAAGAATGAGAGGCGATCTTATTGAAACATATAAGATTGTGAAGGGGTTGGATCGGGTGGATGCGGGGAGGATGTTCCAGATGATGGGAGAAACTAGAACTAGGGGGCATAGTCTTAGAATAAGGGGCTGCTCTTTCAAAACTGAGATGAGGAGGAACTACTTCACTCAGAGGGTGGTAGGTCCATGGAATATGCTGCCCCAAAAAGCTGTCGAAGCTACATCATTACATAAATTTAAAACAGAAATAGACAGTTTCCTAGAAGGAAAGGGAATTAAGGGTTACGGGGAGCGGGCAGGAATTTGGACATGAGTTTAGGTGCGGATCGGTCATGGCCCTGTGGGTAGCGGAGCGGGCCCAGGGGCCGTGTAGCCTGATCCTGCTCCTGTTTCGTGTGTCTAATTCTGTTAGATTCAGGAGATAGTCCTGTCATAGTGGATTGGCGGTTAGGATCAGATCAGCCATGATCTTATTGAATGGCGGAGCAGGCTCGAGGGGCCAATTGGCCTTCTCCTGCTCCTATTTCTTTTGTTCTTATGTAAGGCGTGAGTTATAGTAACAGCCTGTATTCATTGTAATTTCATCTCTGTATCCAGAACCAGCGTTGCAGAATGTAGACAGTTACCTATTAATGTTACAAATACACTTTAGTATCCTGATTTCTAATTTACCTCGTCTGTTCCATCATTCTATTCAAACTTGAAGGTGGATCTTAGTTTCTCATACGTGACAACATTGGTTCACCCACATACTCAATACCTGGACCAAATGCACTCAGAACTGACAGAAACACGAGAGAGTTGGTAAATTCCAGAATTTAACGAATTCTCAGGCTGTCGGTTTTAATGACTTTGGGAAGTTAAAACCTCACCATTCTGGTAGGAGAATACCATCACACGCTATCTCGAAGATTGCATCGCTGTATAACACTTACATCTGACGTGTTTAAATTAGGTTTTCATTTCTAAAAAGCAACACATAGTGCAAATTAAATAAAGTGGAAACAATCAAATTACTCAATTATTTGAAAATCCTTTGTTTTTCGTTTCACCATTAAGCTGAGGTTTACAGCTGGAAACAAGGCTTGTAACATCCGAATTCCAAAATTTACAGGAAAATATTTTACCCAATTGTTACAATAGAACTTTCTGTGTTTTCATCAGATTTTGGAGAACATTTTACGACGGAATTTTGCACCTCTCTAGAAAGCCCGCGCTTACAGTGTAAGGGCTTTCCAGCGATATCACTCTGTCAGCGGAAAACAAGCCCAAAAAGGCAGGAGCCGACAGCTCCCAACATGCGCCACTGTGACTGCCCGTAATAGTCTGTGTAGAGAATAGCGAGCATGCACTTTCTGCTGCACGTTTCTGAGTTCAGTGAACTGAACCTTTCTCAGAAGACGCCAGACCTGGTGTTTTATAAAAAAAAATCCTCCCTCTCCCCACCCCCGCCACCAAATCTGTACAACAAAGAAAGAGACATTGCTGCGCAATCATGACAACAGAAAGGTAAATAAGCCTTTATTTGCCTCATTGAATACGTTAACTATGGTTGCATTTTTTTTGCATGGAACATAATGGCAATGCAAAGAATGAAGTTTTGAACACGTCCTTAAGGAACAAGTTTCAACCGGCTAGTGATTTATGTAACTACAGATATTTCATACACTTATTTAATGATTTATGTTACTGTGCTATGTGATTGAAACAACGTGATTTATTTATATCCACGCAATTGGTGAGAAAAACGCCATTTGATTGATTGATTAATTTGTTAGTTCAATTAATCATGTTCCGAAACCAATTAAAACAATTGCTTCAAAAGCTCTCACGAAATTTATTTCAATTCCGTTCAGTAGCAACATGCACTTCTGTGATATTGAAATTTCGTGGCAGAGGTTATTTTCACCCTGTCAGTAAACGTCCGAAACAGTTTTGGCCTGTCCCTGTTGGGCATGGGTCACAGAACAAAATCGCCGATTTTGGAAGTAATTGTCACTCTCACTGAGAAAAACCACAGGGTAATTAGTATGGGAATGAAAAACATCTTACTGGTCTACATGCAAGATTTCTACTCAGGTTGGGGTTGAGCCATGTGGTGAACTCATGCCTGCCTTGCTTCAGGGTCATGCTGACATCATGAAATTGCCTCTATTAATGGAACAAATTGAAAACCGATTCGTTATAAACGGGGTCGGAATTTTGTTATACATCGCACGCAGTGGACAACTACATAAGGAAAGCAGGAAATCATCCGGCTCCTCAGCCCTCACACCATTCACAGCGATTAACACAAAATTCACGCAACCGATTATGAAAAGGGGGAAATGGCGTTTGAAGTTAAGTTATATTAAATTCAGAAATATTGAAAATCAGGTTATATTTCGGATTTCACTTAATGTGTTGAGTATAAGTAGACACAGAAACAACTGCTGATATAATTTAGGAAGTCACACAACACCAGATTATAGTCCAACAGCTTTATTTGAAATCACAAGCTTTCGGAGCGCTGCTCCTTCGTCAGGTGAATTGGAGAGATACATATAGGCACAGCATATATAGTCAGAGAATATTGCAAGATGATTACAGGTAATCTTTCTAACTGCCCTTTATCACACCTCAAAGGTGTGAATGGTGTCGAAACATGTCAGTCAGGAAAAAATGACATCAAAGAACAATGAGGTGGGGTCACAAGGGGTCAAATGTTGCAGATGTTGGGGTCTGTATGAAAAACAAAAAACAAACAAAAAACTATTTTTTGCTGGAAATCACAGCAGGTCCGGCCGCATCTGTGTAGAGAGAACAAACCAACGACGACTCGAGTCTGGATGACTCTCCATCAGGTGGGGTTACATGTAGCGTGACATGAACCCAAGATCCCGGTTGAGGCCGCCCTCATGAGTGCGGAACTTGGCTATCAGTTTCTGCTCGATGATTTTGCATTGTCGTGTGTCTCGAAGGCCGCCTTGGAGAATGCTTACCCGAAGATCGGAGGCTCAATGTCTTTGACTGCTGAAGTGTTCCCCGACTGGGAGGGAACATTCCTGCCTGGTGATTGTTGTGCGGTGTCTGTTCATCCATTATCGCAGTGTCTGCATGGTTTTGTTGATGTACCATGCTCTGGGGCAACCTTTCCTGCAACATATGAGGTAGACAACCTTGGTCGATACACATGAGTATGTACCATGTACCTGGTGGGTGGTGTCCACACGTGTAATGATGGTACCTGTGTTGATGATCTGGCATGTCTTGCAGAGGTTGCCGTGGCAGGGTTGTGTGGTGTCGTGGTCACTGTTCTCCTGAAAGCTGGGTAATTTGCTGCGAACGATGGTCTGTTTGAGGTTAGGTGGCTGTTTGAAGGCAAGTAGTGAAGGTGTGGGGATGGCCTTAGCGAGGTGTTCATTGTCATCGATGACATGTTGAAGGCTGCAATGAACATGTCGTAGTTTCTCTGCTCTGGGAAGTACTGGATGATGAAGTGTACTCTGTTGGTTGTGTCCCAAGTTTGTCTTCTGAGGAGGTCTATGCGATTTTTCACTATGGCCCGTCGGAATTGTTGATCGACGAGTCGAGCGTCATATCCCGTTCTTACGAAGGCGTCTTTCAGCATCTGTAGGTGTCCATCACGTTCCTCCTCGTCTGAGCAGATCCTGTGTATTCGCAGGGCTTGTCCATAGGGGATGGCTTCTTTAACATGGTTAGGGTGGAAGCTGGAGAAGTGGAGCATCGTGAGGTTGTCTGTGGGCTTGTGGTAGAGTGAAGTGCTGAGGTGTCTGTCTTTGATGGAGATTCGTGTGTCAAAGAATGAAACCGATTCTGAGGAGTAGTCCATGGTGAGTTTGATCGTGGGATGGAACTTGTTGATGTTATCATGTAGTCTTTTCAGTGATTCTTCGCCGTGGGTCCATAGGAAGGAAATGTCATCGATATACCTGGTGTATAGCTTTGGTTGGAGGTCCTGTGCAGCGAAGAAGTCTTGCTCGAACTTGTGCATGAAGATGTTGGCGTATTGGGGTGCGAATTTGGTCCCCATTGCTGTTCTGTGTGTTTGGGTAAAGAACTGGTTGTCGAAGGTGAAGGCATTGTGGTCAAGGATGATGAAGGAGCAGCACTCCGAAAGCTTGTGACTTCAACTAAAGCTGTTCGACTATAACCTGGTGTTGTGTGACTTCTTACATTTGTCCACCCCAGTCCAACACCGGCATCTCCACATCATGGCTACTATTGACACCACAAACTGCCGGCTCAAAGTGGAGAGGATCTCCAAGAAGATCGTGCACATCGACACAGACATCAAGCTTCTACAGAGATGCAGGAAAGCAGACAAAATCCCGAAAGGACTACAGATCACAAACCCACTCAAGTCGACTTACAACACAGACTAGGCTGAGAGACTCTGCCATCGTACTTCTCGCACACTCCTCAACCATCTCGTACACCTGCTCTACAGCAGACGCCACAACCTCAAAACCAAGATAGAGTCCATGTTCTCAGCCTGTGCTCAGGACACAGCAGGCCAGCTACGAGACACTGCCAAACAGACAAGGCAATGGAACTACGCTGCCTACATGCACACCAAGAACAGGAAGCTTGAGAAACTCGGCATCAGCACCAGCAGCCACCAAGCCTCCCCCGGTACCATTTGAAACCACAGGGAAGTCCATTGTCAACTTGTCCGACCACACCCTTCAACCAGACGAAATCGAAGTTCTCAGCCAAGGGCTCAATTTCTGCCCCACCACCAAAATGGACCCCATCGGTCTCGCGGCAGACACAGTGGAATTCATCAGGAGAATGAGGCTCCGGGAATTCTTCCACAAATCCCAAGATGTCAGCAGTGAACTCAATGAGGCAATCAATGATCTGGAACAGCAGACAGAGGGATCCGCAGTGCAGCAACCGAAAAAGAAAGAGTCAAATTGGACCCCTCCGTAGGGTCGCTGCCCTAAGCTGGACAAGTATGCTCAAGCTGTCAGGAGATGCATCAATGCCAGATTCATAAGCCGCACTCACAAGACAGTCCAGAATGTCACCCGAGCACAATGCAACGCCATCCACGCTCTCAAAACCAACCGCAACATCATCATCAAACCAGCAGACAAAGGAGGAGCCATCGTTATACAGAACAGAATGGACTATTGCAAAGAAGCATACTGACAACTGGACAACCAGGAACACTACAGACGGTTACCCGCAGAATCGACCAAAGAACACACCCGCCAACTCAACAGACTGATCAAGACCTTCGATCCAGACCTTCAAAGTATCCTACATGCTCTCATCCCACGTACTCCCCACGTGGGAGACTTCTACTGCCTCCCAAAGATACACAAAGCCAAAACACCCAGGCGTCCTATCGTATCATGCAATGGAACCCTGTGTGAGAACCTCTCTGGATACGTTGAGGGCATCCTGAAACCCATCGTACAGGGAACCCACAGCTTCTGTCGCGACACTACAGACTTCTTACAGAAACTCAGCACCCACAGACCAGTTGAAACAGGAACACTCCTCACCACAATGGACGTCTCGGCACTCTACATCAGTATCCCTCACGATAACGGCATCACTGTGACAGCCTCAGTACTCAACACCAACAACAGCCAATCTCCAGACGCCATCCTACAACTCATCCGCTTCATCCTTGACAACAATTGCCCAGTAATTCGGGTCCCAACACATGAGTAAGCACCATGTACTCACGCGTGGGCCCGATGGAATTGCCGGTTTTCAGCATGCACAGCGCATGCGTGGAAAACTGGCATTTCCTTTCCTCTGAACCAAGAGGTTCAGAGGTCGAACGCGTGCACGCAGGAGTCTGTGCGTGTGCGCTGAAATTCCTTTTTTTGTACAGGGTTGCCCATGCGATAAGGCCTCCAGTTTTTATGCGAGAAAAAAGCAGATGTAAGTACTTAGTTTCAAAAGGTAAGTGGTCTATTAATTAAAGTTAGAACATTTTTTCCACAGGTTTATTATTTTTAAAGACTTTACAGTAAGGTAAGTGTATTTTTAGACCCGATTTGTTAAAAAATTAGTTTTTTTAAAATTTTGAATAATTGTTTAAATTAGTTTTTTACACTTATTAATAGTTCATTTAATTAGTGGGATTTTTTAAAAATTTTATTTGAAGTTTACGTACTGTTTTGGGCGATAGGAGTTTTCATGAGTTTGACAGTTCTTACTATCAAACTCATGAATGAACTTTTGGTTGCCCAGTGCTCACGTGATCCCAGCTGCCTCATCGAACTAACTACGGCGCTGGATCACGCAAGCACAGCGTGCCGGGAGCTGAGCCGGGCCACTGACAGGAAATCCACGCAGGGCCATGCTTCAACTGTCGGCACGCTATGTAAGTGTAGGTCGGGGGCTTGCACCCACGGGAAGCCCCCAACACCAATTTCTGGGCCATTGTCTTCACTTCCGACAACCAGTTCTTTACCCAAACTCATGGAACAGCCATGGGGACCAAATTCACACCCCAATGGCCAACATTTCATGCACAAGTTCGAGTAAGACTTCTTCACTGCACAGGACCTCCAACCAACGCTATACGCTAGATACATCAACGACATTTTCTTCCTATGGGCCCACGGCAAAGAATCACTGAAAAGGCTACACGATAACATCAACAAGTTCCATCCCACCATCAAGCTCACCATGGACTACTTCTCAGAATCGGTTTCATTCTTGGACACACGAATCTCCATCAAAGACGAACACCTCAGCACTTCACTCTACCGCAAGCCCACGGACAATCTCACAATGCACCACTTCTCCAGCTTCCACCCTAACCACGTTAAAGAAGCCATCCCCTATGGACAAGCCCTGCAAATACACAGGATCTGCTTAGATGAGGAGGAACGTGATGGACACCCACAGACGCTGAAAGACGCCCTCATAAGAGCGGGATATGATGTTCGACTCGGTGATTGACAGTTCCGACGGGCCACAGTGAAAAATCGCATAGACCTCCTCAGAAGACAAACATGGGACTCAACCAACAGAGCACCCTTCGTTGTCCAGTACTTCCCCGGAGCGGAGAAACTACGCCATGTTCTTCACAGCCTTCAACATGTCATCGATGATGACGAACACCTTGCTAAGGCCATCCCCACACCTTCACTACTTGCCTTCAAACAGCCGCCTAACCTCAAACAGACCATCGTTCGCAGCAAATTACCCAGCTTTCAGGAGAACAGTGACCACGACACCACACAACCCTGCCACGGCAACCTCTGCAAGACATGACAGATCATCAACACAAGTACCATCATCACACGTGTGGACACCACCCACCAGGTACATGGTACATACTCATGTGTATCGACCAACGTTGTCTACCTCATATGTTGCAGGAAAGGATGCCCCGGAGCATGGTA
This sequence comes from Somniosus microcephalus, assembly GCF_052327205.1. Taxonomy (NCBI): domain Eukaryota; kingdom Metazoa; phylum Chordata; class Chondrichthyes; order Squaliformes; family Somniosidae; genus Somniosus; species Somniosus microcephalus. The sequence goes on from NC_140992.1 coordinate 188,263,670, forward strand.
CATTGGCGAAACCATGCAGATACTGTGACAACGGATGAACGGACACCACACAACAATTGCCAGGCAGGAATGTTCCCTCCCAATCGGGGAACACTTCAGCAGTCAAGGACATTCAGCCTCTGATCTTCGGGTAAGCATTCTCCAAGGCGGCCTTTGAGACACACGACAATGCAAAATCATCGAGCAGAAACTAATCGCCAAGTTCCGCACTCATGAGGACAGCCTCAACTGGGATCTTGGGTTCATGTCACGCTACATGTAACCCCACCTGATGTAGATTCATCCAGACTTGGTTTGTTCTCTCTACACAGATGTGGCCAGACCTGCTGTGATTTCCAGCAAAAAAAGTTTTTTGTCTGTTTTTTGTTTTTCATACAGACCCCAGCATCTGCAACATTTGACCCCTTGGGACACCACCTCATTGTTCTTTGATGTAATGTTTTCCTGACTGACCTGTTTGGACACCATTCACACCTTTGATTGCAGTGATTATCTCTCTGCCGAGGTGTGATAAAGGGCAGTTAGAAAGATTACCTGTAATCATCTGGCAGTATTCATCTCTCCACTTCACCTGATGAAGGAGCAGCGCTCGGAAAGCTTGTGATTTCAAATAAAGCTGTTGGACTATAACTTGGTGTTGTGTGACTTCTTACATTTGTCCACCCCAGTCCAACACCGGCATCTCCACATCATGGATATAATTTAGCGATGTGCAGGTATTAACTGTGGCGTCATATATTCAATAACACTGAATGAACGGTGCGCAAACACCAAATAAGTTGAATGACCTGTTAATTTTGTATGGTTTGCTAATGAGGAAACTGGGGGAACTGTGCGTTCTTCTTCAAAAATGCCATGGGATATTTTACTTCTACCTATACAGGCTGATGGGTCCTTAGTTAATCTTAAAGACAGCACTTAAAACCGTGCAAAATTCCCTCACTACAATATATTACATCCGTGCATACTACCTGTCAACTTTACCATTATCAATTTATTTACCCGCATTTAATATGGCAATTGCTTCTGTAAGTTTGTCAAGCTGTTATTACACCCTCTCCGCATTGGGCACATTGCAGCGCCATCACTGGCAGGCGGGCGTAACTGCACCCTAACGGGTTTAAGACGGGAAATGTTCATTATAAAATAAATTCACAGGACACAATCTATATGACTTTAAATGGGTATCGAGATAGGTATGGATGGACTAGTCCAAATACCACCCAGCCTCTAACCCTGCTACACCTGATGACCACAGCCCAGTTAGTCTCGCCTTGTGCAGCACTATGGGAGATTGACTATATTTTTTAACATTTACCTTAACTTTTAAAAAATGGTTGATGAAGACATACATAACATAAGCAGAGCCAGTGACCTCTGATACGATGCGCTACAACAAAAACTATTTCAACTTATATAGCACCTTTAACGTAGTAAAACGTCCCAAGGCGCTTCATAGGAGTTATATAGGACAAAACATTTGACACCGAGCAACATAAGGTGAAATTAGGGCAGGTGACCAAAAGCTTGGTCAAAGAGGTAGGTTTTAAGGAGATTCTTACAGGAGGAAAGAGAGGTAGCTAGGCAGAGGGGTTTTGGTAGGGAGTTCCAGAGCTTAGGGCCTAGGCAACAGAAGGCACGACCAACAATGGATGAGCGATTAAAATCAGGGATGTTCAAGAGGTTCGAATTATGAGCAGCGCAGATATCTCGGGGGTTTGTGGGGCTGGAGGAGATTACAGAGATAGGGGGAGCGTGGCCATGGAGGGATTTGGAAACAGGATGAGAATTTTGAAATTTGGGTGCTGCTTAACTGGGAGCCAATGTTTGTCAACGAGCACAGAGGTGATGGGTGAATGGGACTGGTGCGAGTTAGGACATGGGCAGCCGAGTTTTTGATGGCCTCAAGTTTACATAGGGTAGAATGTGGGAGGCCAGCCAGGGCAGCGTTGGAATAGTAAAATCTAGAGGTACCAAAGACATGGATGAGATTTTCAGCAGCAGATGAGCTGAGGTAAGGGCGGAGATAGCCATGTTATGGAGGTGGAAATAGGCGGTCTCAGTTACGCAATGGATATGTGGTCGGAAGCTCAATTCCTGGTCAAATATGACACCAAGGTTGCGAACAGTGTGGTTCAGCCTCAGGCATAAGTTAGGGAGAGGAATGGAGTCAGTGGCTCAGGAACGGAGTTTGTGGGGGGACCGAAAACAATGGCTTCAGTCTTCCAAATATTTAACTGGAGAAAATTTCTGCTCATCCAGAACTGGATATTGGAAAAGCAGTCTGACAATTTCGAGAACGTGGAGGTGTCGAGGGAAGTGGCAGTGAGGTAGTGCTGGGTGTCATCAGCGTACATGTGGACACTGATGCTGTGTTTTCCGATGATGTCGCCAAGTGGCAGAATGTAGATGAAAAATCAAAGGATACTAAGGATAGATCCTTGGGAACATCAGGGGTAACTATGCAGGACTGGGAAAAAAGCTTTTGCAGGTGATTATTTGGCGATGATAACATAGATAAGATTGGAACCAGGGGAGTGCAGTCTCACCCAGCTGGAGGATGGTGGGGAAGGATGGAGTTGTGAATCGTGTCAAAGGCTGCAGACAAGCCAAAAAGAACGAGGAGGGAGAGTTTACCTTTGTCACAGTCAGAGTCACAAAGGATGTAATTTTTTACTTTGATGACAGCCGTTTCGGTACCGTGGCAGGGGCGATAACCTGATTGGAGGGATTCAAACAAGGGGTTGCGGGAAAAATGATCACGGATTTGGGAGAAACATTCAAGGGCTTTGGAGAGGAAAGGGAGGTTGGTGATGGGGTGGTGGTTTGCAAGGATGGAGGGTTCAAGAGTTGTTTTTTCGAGGAGAGGGATGATTTGAGGGGAAGGGGGGACAGTACCTGAGTAGAGAGTACCATTAACAATGTCAGCTAACTTGGGAGCCGGAAACTGAATTTGGGTGGTCAACAGTTTGTTGGGAATAGGTTCGAGGCAGCAGAAGTGGGTCTCATGAACAAGATGATCACGGAGAGGGCATGAGGGGAGATCGGAGAGAAACTGGAGAAAGATGTGAGTTCAGGCCTGCTTTATACTAGGTAAGTTGTAAATTAATTAAAATTAAAACATTTTTCCACAGGTTTATTATTTTTAAATACTTTAAAGCAAGGTAAGTTTATTTTTAGCCCCTTTAGAAAATAAAATTATTTTATTCAAAAATTTAAATTATTGTTTAAAATAGTTACTTCATGTAATTTATAGTTTATTGTAAAAATTTGTTGTTTTTTAAAAATTTATTTGAAGATTTAGTGCTATTTTGGGGCCGTAGTATTTATAAGTCTTGACAGCACTTCCTGTCAGACTTATGAATGGAGCATTCCCTGCTCTGATTGGCTCCCCATGGCCCACGTGATCCCAGGGGACGCATCGAACTAACTGTGCCCCTGGGATGTGCAAGCACTGCGCGCCGGCAGCTGGACCAGGCCCTGGATCGGAATCCCACAAGGGCCCACAGCTCAACGGTCGGCGTGCAAGGTAAATGCAGGTCGGGGGCTTGCACCGGCGGGAAGCCCTCGACCCAAATTTCTGGGCCAATATACCCGCTATCAAAACAATTTGCACAGTTTAATCATGGCTTCCACTATTTGGCTCCAACTGGGAGAAATTCATTGCCTTAGCTCCTCCGGGGGGCACTAATGTGGTGCAAATGGGGGAGGCAGTAGTACCGACGCCCACCAAGTTGAGGTGGAGGTTTGCGGCGGTGGTAGCCAATAGCGCCACGATATCCTGCGTTCTGAGATCGCAACGTCATCCAGGCATGCAGCATCTCGGTAGCGCCCCAGCTCTGAAATTCACTCTCGGCCCCTGCCTGAGCAACTGCCGTTAGCAAGGACAGGTAGAGGAGGTGATATGCAGTCAGATGAGCGCTGCACGAGCCTATATAAAGGTGTCAACATCAGGTTTTTCTTTAGTCGGCAACGAATGCTGCCTTGTCAGTTTGACATAGGGAAACAGGCATTTTGAGCGATTTCAGCGTTTTCCACTTGAAGGAGTCTTCTGCCTCAGGAAACGTTATCACTTCCATTTCGTTGAGATTTATAAGTGCAACATTTCCATAATGTAATGGAGGCTGTTCTGGCACTGGCCCTCGCCCTCCAGCGTTAATGTTGGAGGCAGCGGAGGCAGAGAGAAAGATTGCAAAATGTGACCAGAGGGAGGAGCCAACAGGGCACTAAACAGGAGGACTTACCCTCCCATGGTATTCCGGCAGCATTTCTCATACATCAATCTCACTGAGGAGCAGTGTCTTAGAAGGCTTCACTTCACCAAGGACCTGGTCATGGATCTCTGTCACCTCCTGCAGCCAGACCTCGAGCCTCACTTCAGGATCACCACGGCTCTCTCAGTGGCAGTCAAGGTGACTGTGGCCCTCAATTTCTACACCAGCAGATCATTCCAGTGTATAACAGGAGACATATCTAACATGGCACAGTTTGCCATTCATTGCTGCATCCGTGAGGTCACAGATGCTCTCTACAGAAGGAGAAGTGATTACATTTCCTTTCCCATGACCAGAGAGAAGCAGCATGAGCATTCATCTGGCTTTGCCAAGGTAGCAGGCTTCCCGATGGTGTGGGGCACCATGGACTGCACCCACGTGGCTTTGCGGACACCTCATAACAATCCTGAGGTATTCCGTAGCCGTAAAGGCTACCACTCACTTAATGTGCAGTTGGTGTGTGACCACACACAGCACATACTCACCATCAATGCCGACTATCCTGGCAGCAGCCACGATGCCTTCATCCTGTGCCTGCTCTGTTCCAGCCACCACATCAAGTTTGTGGATGGCTGCTGGGAGACAAGTACTATCCACTCACCACCTGGCTCATCACTCCCCACCACAATCCCAACACTTGTGCCCATTACTCATACAGTGAGCCATGCTGCCACCAGGAACATAAATGAGCAGACCACCGGAGAGCTCAAGCAATGGTTCCGCTGCCTTGCCCATTCGGGAGCAGCCCTCCAATACTCAGCTGAATGGGTGTCCCTTATCGTCATCGTCTGCTGCATGCTGCACAAATTGGCCATCATGAGGGCGCAGTCATTACCACCAGGCATAGCCGCACCACCCCAGGAAGAGGAAGAGGGAGATGAGGAGGAGGTGGATGAGGAGGAGGACGAGGAGGAACAGGAACACGAACAGCAGCGATGGAGGAGACAGCCAATGCATCAACCTTATGCAAGGGTGATCCGTGACTTCAGTTCCAATGAATTCGAGGTCACTTCACAGTTTCTCATCCAGTCCCCATCATTCCATCAATTTCTCATTCCATACCACACCCCAAAGCTGAAATGAGACACAGCACCATCTCTGCGAGATTTCAATAAAAAATGTATCCAATTCAATAACCACATATATACAACAATATTAATTAAAGACCCTTGTGCAAACCGTTATTTACCCTCTTCGCAGTACCTTTCGCTAATCTGCTGCTCCTACCTCGTGTCTCCCCAGTGGCTGCAGCAGAGCAGGTGGAAGGCTACTGCGTGTCGGTGCCAGAGACTACAGGTGGCCTTGCAAGACGTCCTCGACCAGCACTTGGCCTGGAAGGCCCAACTGTACACTGCATCACCTCAGGATTGGCTGGATGACAGGCAGCAGCAAGTGCAATAGAAAATATAGAAACATAGAAGGTAGGAGCAGGAGTAGGCCATTCGGCCCCTCGAGACTGCTCCGCCATTCAATGAGATGATGGCTGATCATCCAAATTCAGTACACTGTCCCTGCCTTCTCCCCATATCCCTTGATCCCTTTAGCCTTAAGAAACATATCTAACTCCTTCTTGAATATATTTAATGAATTGGCCTCCACTGCCTTCTGTGGTAGAGCATTCCACAGGTTCACCACTCTCTGGGTGAAGAAATTCCACCTCATCTCTGTCCTAAATGGCTTACCCCTTATCCTTAGAATGTGACCCCTGGTTCTGGACTCCCCGGCCATCGGGAACATCCTTCCTGCATCCAGTCTGTCCAGTCCTGTTAGAATTTTATAAGTTTCAATGACATCCCCGTCAGTCTTCTAAACTCCAGCGAGTATAAGCCCAATTGACCTAATCTCTCCTCATACGTCATTCCTGCCATCCCAGGTATCAGTCTGGTGAATCTTCGCTGCACTCCCTCCATGGCAAGAACATCCTTCCTCAGATAAGGCGACCAAAACTGCACACAATACTCAAGGTGTGGTCTAACCAAGGCCCTGTACAACTGCAGCAAGACATCCTTGTTCTTGTACTCGAACCCTCTCGCTACGAAGGACAACATACCATTTGCCTGCTTAACCGCCTGCTGCACCTGCATGCTTACCTTCAGTGACTGGTGCCAAGAACACCCAGGTCTCGTTTCACTTCCCCTTCTCCCAATCTATTGCCGTTCAGATAATAATCTGCCTTCCTGTTTTTGCCACCAAAGTGGATAACCTGGCATTTATCCACATTGTACTGCATCTGCCATGCTACTGCCCAATCTCCCAACCTGCCCAAATCATACTGGAATTGCTCCGCATCCTCCTCAGAGCACACATGCACACCCAGCTTTGTGTCATCTGCAAATTTGGAGATATTACATCTAGTTCCCTTGTCTAGATCATTTATATATATTGTGAATAGCTGGGGTCCTAGGACCGATCCTTGCGGTACCACACCAGTCACTGCCTGCCACTCGGAGAAAGAGCCATTTATTCCAACTCTTTGCTTCCTGTCTGCCAACCAGTTCTTTATCCAAGTCAGTACCTTGCCCGCAATCTCATGTGCCTTAACTTTACATGAGAATCTCTTATGCGGGACCTTATCGAAAGCCTTCTGAAAATCCAAATACACCGCATCCACTGGTTCTCCCTTATCTAGTCTACCAGTTACATCCTCAAAAAATTCCAATAGATTAGTCAAGCACGATTTACCTTTTGTAAATCCATGTTGACTTTGTCCGATCCTGTCACTGTTTTCCAAGTGCTCTCCATCTTTTATAATGGACTCTAGCATTTCCCCCACTACCGATGTTGGAATTGCAGTGATGGGCGGAATAAGGCTGCCATCCTGAGAGAGGGCAGCAGGTTCATGTTCCACTGACACACCCTCAGTGCAGCACCTCAGCATCCCTACAAATCTGCTGCAACACAACTTACTGGGCAGCTGCGACACCGTGAAACCCCCCAACGGACTGAGGTGGACCCAGCGATGTTAGCAGCAGTCAAGCTGCATGAGAGCAGTCTGAGAATCGATGGCATCAACCATTGACTGCATTACAGCAATACGATGCTGTGTGGCTTCCGCCTGTGCTGCAATGGATGATGCCATATCGCCCATGACATGCGGCATGACATCTGGGTCTCCATGATCTCTCAGGGAGTCCACCATCCTTGGCAGACTGCCAAGCATGGGCTCCATGGTGTGCGCAGAGCTCTGTGCAATGTTGGAGGTGGACTCCTCCATGCTCTTTACACTGCCGACAACCTCTCATCACTCTTGCCACTGCACCTATCATCTCAGTGTGCATGCCCATCGCCCTTCTTGTGAATGCCTCCACACCAATGTCCTCATCTGAGTCCTGCACAGCAGAACTCATGCACAAACTCGCCCTACGGGAGGATGGCTCCCTAGCTATCCTTTTCCCCTAGCCTTGCTGAAGCCCGCTCATCCCCGGTGCATCACCCAGTGCAGACCCCTCTACTAAACTTGCCTCTAAAGATTGCATAGTGCCAGTATCTGAGTTGCTGCCTGCGGCTGAGAGATGCAGTGATGTGCTGCTTTACTCCTCCTCCTCCTCTCCGTCCTCACTTTTAGAGGGAGGCTCAGGGATAGGCTGGTCATCTGCTTGCTGATTCTCTGAAAGCATAAAGGCACAAGACTCGCTTTAAGGTGACGGCAGGGGGGCAGGAAGGGAACGAGGAATGCAGACAGTATCAGGAGCTGGAAAGTGGGAAAGGCTTGTGCTGTAAGTGAGAAGTGGGATGAGACAAGGAGCGGGGATGAACATACGGTTGTTGCCCCCAAGGGGTTTGATGTTGCCGAGGGCCATGGAGCACACCACCTGCTGCCGACTGAGTAGCAGCGCGCTCCTCCAGGTCTGAAAGCTGCTGTAGCTGCGCAGCACCCATGTCTGTTCTCTGGTGTGCCCTCCTATTGTGGACCATCTTGGCCTGAAAGATAAACGAATGTATGTGCGGCCGAGTCCAGCTACGTGTTTGGTAGATATGACTGTCGTAGTTGAATAGCTGTGATTGTAGGCAAGGCATGAGATGTGGATGTGAGTTTAAGTAGGCGCAGATGCTTGGTGGGTGAGTGGTGAAACTGTGGTGGCTTGTGCTATGCAGTATGTACAGACTGATGTTGTGATGCTAGCATGCAGGACCTTTTGAAGCATCTACTCACCTTGACCACCCGAGTTAGGTCATTGAATTTGTTCCGGCACTGTGTCAGGCTGGGGGTAACCACACTACTGGCCGAGACCACTTCCCTCCACATTGCCCTGAAGACCTGGGACAATAGCTTCCTTCCAGTGTTCAGGAACAGCACTGCCCTCCTTTGCTCCACTCCCACAACAAATGCTTCCAATGCCTCGTCCGCAATGTGATGAGCTCTCTCCCTGGAAGTTGGATGAGCCAACAGGAGCAGGGGATTGATTTTCTTGAAGTTCGTTCTCACAGCCAGCACTGCTGATAATGAGGATCTGCACAATGATGCAACCGTCCCTTTCAGAGCTGGAAGGAGCCAGCGTGAACTATTATCCCCGATTGTACTGCACCTGAAATTCATGATCGATCTGCTGGTAGCGCCACTGTAGCGCTCTACTGAGGCCATTAGCGCTTGAGTTCGCGCTCCAGCTCTTTCCTGGAGAGCTAAAAGCCAATTTAGGGGAATCTCAAAATCATTAGCACCTGGAGCTAATTTTCCACGCTTTCAAAATTAGCGCCCCAAACGGGACTGTAACGATTTTCTCACCCCAATTATTTTAGTCAGGACCCGCTCGAAGCGGGAAATTGTATTTGCAAAGATTCCCTGGCCCGAAGCACATATCACTACCTCTTAATGGGATCATCAAATCCCTATTCCCTAAATGTTCAACATGAACTTTTCTGATGAAAGGTCCCAGACCTGAAACGTTAACACTGTTTCTCTCTCCACGGATGCTGCCTGGCCTGCTGAGTATTTCCAGCATTTTCATTTCTTACCTTTAGCCTTCCTCATAAAATATTGCTACTGTTATTTAAGAACGAATTATAAACAATCTATAAATGTTCCCAGTTTGTTCAGATTTTACATTTCTAATATATTGTGTGACGCTAACAGTAGCGAACAACCGAAGGGAACTGCAAGAATATTTGCCTCAGGAGATTCACCACAAGGAATGTGCACATTCCACATTTTAATCTAAGAGAAACCAATACTGGCTCAGCGATTGATGGTAAATTCTCCATTTGAAATGAGGGCAATATATTATTCTAATTCTTTGTTGGCCGTGATGGCTGCCGAAGAGCAGAACTGGCATCTAATGTCACTTCACAAACGAAAGCTATTTTGTGAAACAACAGTCACAGGATGTCAAACGTCACTGTGGCGCATTTCAGATTAAACAATCAGCAATCACTTCTTTCAGTGGTAAACACACGGTCGGTGCAGCCACTGATCAGTTGAATCTTTTGCTCGCAATGTTGTCGAGTGTGATGTTTCCTTTCCTGTTCCTGTCTCTCCCGGGGATCATTTACAGAGGTACCTGTTTATTATCTATCCCAACCGTCGCAATAAAAAATCTAAAGTAGATACCACACAAAATGAATGAAATACAGTTAGTCCGTCTGTATTCTTCTTTCTCTTTTTCATTTCCATATAGAAATGGATTTTAAAGTATCTGGTTCCGCATAGAATACAATTAACCAAACTTTGAATATATTTTCAAACAGCTGCTACGATCAGCGTGTCTCAAACTCCCGAACAAGTAATTAAATAAAGGGAGACAAACATCACCTTCCACTGCCTAATCCCCCTTTCTCAAGACAATTCAGGAGTAGAAATGCGTTGGTGGAAACAGGGTGAAAACGAATATCTGCAAACAGGAGCCGATAACAGAAAACGATTTGTTCTGAAAAATAAAGGAGGCGGTTTCTGAACGTAACTTTCCAGGGCTCTGGAATGTATCGCTGCGCAGTGGTCCGTCGGGGAAGAATTATTGGAAATGGAACAGGATCACATCTAACTGTATGCGTTAAGTGGCCGGAGTGAGCGGGAGCGTCCAAATGTATCAAATGTAACAAGGATGATGCTTTATCATTGCTTTATTGCACCGTCTTTGATGTTGTAAAACAATTATATTAAGACATTTACACTGAAACTCTGCAGACAATTGCTAATTATACGACACAATATGACGTTTCATTTGCTGAGTTGTTTAAAATACCATCAATATTAACCAGAGTAATTAACATGTTGCTGAGTCAATATACTGCTGATGTTGGAAATCTGAAATATAAACAGGGGTCACAGCCTAAGGATAAGGGGTAAGCCATTTAGGACAGAGATGAGGAGGAATTTCTTCACCAAAGAGTGGTGAACCTGTGGAATTCACTACCACAGAAGGCAGTAGAGGCCAATTCATTAAATATATTCAAGAAGGAGTTAGATATATTTCTTAAGGCTAAAGGGATCAAGGGATATGGAGAGAAGGCAGGGACAGGATACTGAACTTGGATGATCAGCCATGATCTCATTGAATTGCGGAGCAGGCTCGAGGGGCCGAATGGTCTACTCCTGCTCCTATCTTCTATGTTTCTATGTTTCTATGTAAAATGTTGGAAATCCTCAGCTGTTCAGGCAGCAGCTGTGGAGAGAGGAGCAGAGTCAACGTTTCAGGTCGATGACTTGTCGCCAGTAACATGTTACTCGATTCATCTCAAAATGTATTTTTACATCAGACTTCTGATGATGGAAGTTGCGGAACAAATTCCAAATATATTGATAACTAATTGAAAATCTTTTATGTTAATGCTCCGCTCCCGGTATATACACGGTTCTTGATCCATTTCAGCTACTCTGTTTGTCCCTGTCGCTGTAAGTGAGGTTTAACATTCTCTCTTATGAAATTAATGCTCACATACTGACAGGCTGATTCGGGTGACGGACTTCAGATCAGTTTAAATGATCTGTTAGTCAGTGGATTCACTCAACAAACTGGAGCACGAGCCGTAATGTTGCGCCTCATTCGCCTCCAATAAATAAAACATTTCCCAGAGACTGTTTTGTTGCAGCCTTTTGGCGTTGAAGGGAAAGTAAATTCGCTCAGCCGTTCTCCTGCTCCAGCTGTGTGAGGTGTCCGATATTCACTTCGGCTCTGCTTTATTATCGGTAATAGACTGATTATTTATTTCTCTCTTGGAGTTACAGACAGACAGACCTAGAATTATTAACTAACAGAGAGCGACTGAGGATACCATTCTTATCCCATATTTTATGTTCATTATCTCCCCAGTACCCTGACTTTCCCCATGCTCTGTTCCGCAGCTACCCCAACTCAATTGAAGATTCTCTCCAGGACACCCGAGAGCAATCCAGCTGCGTCTTTGATTCTTGTGTGTGAAACGGCTGAGTTTTATCCGGGCGAATTAACCCTCGTTTGATATAAAAATGGCATTCAAACCGCAACTGGGATAAATTCCACTAAACGGCAGAACACTGAAGGACTGTATGACGTTTCCAGCTCTTTGGAAGAGACGCAACCTGTGCCGAACGGGACTGTTTTACGTCTGTTTGGTATCTCATACCTCCCTCGGACACCCGCCATTGCCATCCACACAGTTGCCAATTTCGACCCAGGTACGAGGCCAACAGGCCAAGAAGTAAGATGAGCTACTGTTATATTATGAAAGGGTATTTCATAGAGTTTGTTCATATTGAGAACCATAAAGATAGTTGGAACAAAGCTCCCGGGAAATATCAAAACAAAGAGAAAATCAATGTTTCAAAGTAAAATACTATTAACCCGAAGCTATTGTAAAACTGGAAGTAATATTATCGCCGGCCACCCAGAAACTGCGTGTTGAAACTCGGCAGCTGCCAAATTGTAAAAAAAAATGAGCAGATGGTGTAGCACTTCCATCCAATTATTTTACATCTCTTGCTTATTATTAAACATTCAAATTTGTGCTCTTGTTTAATTGATTTTATTCTTTCCCATTATCTGGTTTCCTTCCATGAGTTGCAGGACTAGAAACGGCAGTTCTTTTGTCTGGCCTCGCGAGTCTCCCAGTGCGGCTCCTGATTCCGGCCTCTGTTGGGCGATTCACTCTGAATTGGTCAGAAATTAGCCTTGTGGACTGGCCGTAACGCAACCGATCCGTGATACAGAGGTTTGGAGCGGGAACCCGTTTCATACATTTCATTCAGACTGTGACCCAGATCTGTTTGCACTACAATTACTTGCAAGACGTCGGTTTATTAACAATTATTTTTCTGTAATTAACAAATAACCGTGTGCGGGTTTCCTTTCCTATTCAGTGACAATTTTATTTCAGTAAATACACTGCAGAAAATTGAATTTGCATTTAATACCCCATTTGATACAATCCGCCTTTTCCTTCGGCAATAACGAGTCACCAATCACTGAATTGCCGCGATTTCATCAAACAATAGTTTAAGAGCAAAAGAAAAGTCAAGTATAAGAACAAGCTTTGCTGTCCATCGAAAAACATTCATCTGGAATTTTAACTCTCCCAAGCTCTAACTCTCAGAACATCCTAAACGAATACCCTCCCGCGCAGATTATTCCGGCCGTGTATCACCCTTTAGTGAGAAGTTCCTTTTGATATCAAATCTAAAAAGATAAAGTAAGGTTATTTTCAAAACGACCATCATCTCGTGCTATACTGGGTAGTTGCTGTAAATGTGAGCAGCAGTTTAGCCAACACGTTATCCCGATGTCTCTTTTCAGGTAACGACAGTCACAAATTAGAAATCAATATCTATCCTTTTAATCTTGCAGAATCTGATGGTAAATGTTGTTACATCTGGGGTTTTGGATGTGCCCTGGGTGGATTGGCGTTTCTGGTGCTAATGATCATCATTGGGAGGAGATACAGTTTGAAGAATAAAGGTAACCAGAAATTCCAGGCCAGAAGCGTGAGTACGGTCGGCTTACTCACGCTTCTGGACGTTGGAAATGCCGGCGTTCAGCAGGAACAGCGCATGCGGGGAACGCCGGCATTTCCAGACCTCGAGCGCGTGCGACTGCACAGGCAGCGCTTGCGCAGTAAACTTCGTGGATTTCATTCATGAAATCCGTGAGGTTAAGTCCTTAGAAGTTACACTGAAAAAAAGCAAGTGTAAAGTGGTTCATTGGCTGCGGAGGAAGATATATTTTATCGTGGAGCTTTTGAAATGCAATATTTTTGTTTGGGAAAGGGAGGGAAGTTATTTTAAGAAATTTTAAGTAAGTTTTAAAGTAAAAATTTTTTTTTTTTTAAAGGGTTTTCAGAACGGTAGGTAGAAGGAGCAATTGTGGCTGTGTGAATGGAATGTGAGAATGAGTTATGTATGTATGTCCACATATATTCCTTTACGTATATGTATGTATGTTTTATATTCCTTTACTATGAATGTATGTTTTTAATTATGATTTTCCAATAAGTTACTTTCTCTGAAAGTCATAATTAAATAATACATTCATACACATAAGTAAAGGAATATATACATAACACGCAAAGGAATATATACAGACATACAGAAGCTCCACGATAAGAAATATCTTCCTCCGCAGCCTCTGTAGCAACTGTACCCATGCTTTTTTCATGTGTAAGTTGTAATGACCGGACCTCACTGAAAGCATTAATGAAAGCGGCGAATTATACTGCGCACGCGCTGCATGTGCAGTCGCACGCGTTCTGCCTCTGAACCGCTTCGTTCAGAGGACAGGAAATGCCGGTTTTCCCCACATGCACTGTGCATGCTGAAAACCGGCATTTCATCCGGCCAGATGCGTAAGTACCCCGACCGTACTAGCGCATTTGGAAGGGAATTATTGGGCCAACATTTTACATGTCAATAAAATAAAAAATTTAACACTTGCACGACTTGCCCCCTCGCATCTGCGACTGAGGGTCCAAGGAGGTGCATTGCGCAAGAGGTCATCATCGTACGTATCCTCACACTGTTCCCTTTGGGGAACTGTATGAAGTGGTGGAAGGATTTATGGCCGTGATTAACGCTCATTCCGTGACCGTAACCATCTTTGAACCAGCCATTAGGGTGGTTAGTCCTATGGCGGGAGGGTTTTACGGGCTCCCACAACCCATCTGAGGGGGGGGGGCCACCAACACCCACGGATGCAAGTATCCCGCTGGATGTCCACCCAGAATTTAAAGTTGGAACTCCGACTCCACTTGCCGGGACTGTCTGGAGTGGGGTTCAAAACCCTACTCCTTCTGGCCCAGCGGCAGGGATGCTTACTGCTACGCAAAAGGCCCACTCCGCACAAAAGGTGACACCCATACGTTTCCTGCGCCTTTTCCCTCCCCGTGACTGGAGCCCTATGCTGCCATTTCACGTTGCTAATCGGATTGGGCCTTTGTCATAGCGGTAGGATCCCCGCCGCTGGGCCAGATCAGGGTAGGGTTTCGAACCCCGCTCCAGACAGTCCCGGCAAGTGGAGTCGGAGCTCCGGCCCTAAATTCTGGGTTGACATCCAGTGGGATATTTGCGTCCGTGGGTGTGGGTGGCCCCCCTCCTTGTATAGCTTGTGGGAGCCCGTAAAACCCTCCCGCCATAGGACTAACCGCCCTAATGGCTGGTTCAAAGATGGTTACGGTCACGGAATGAGCGTTAATCATGGACATAAATCCTTCCACCACTTCATACAGTTCCCCAAAGGGAACAGTGTGAAGACCCGTATGACGACGACATTGCTAAATAAATAAATGGAATTAAAAAAATTCTTTTAGGGCTTTTAAAAGTCTTCAAATTGCTTTAATTCTCTTTAAAACTACTTCAGATTACTCAAAATAATGTAAACATTTTAAAAAGTTTATAAAAGTTACCAAAATCTTCAAAAAACTTCCAAAAACCTATTTAAACTGCTGCTTTGCATGTAAAAAAGCAAAGCAGCTTGACAGAAACATTGGGGGCGTGTCCAGTGAAACTGAGACCTCAAGGGGCGTGTCTCACTTACACTGCACGCTCCTGGGTCCGCGCTGGCTGCACTCCTGGGCGGCGTGACGTCATACGCTGCCCGGGAATGTGCTTTCTATTTCTCCAAGTTCAGGCGTCCCAGAAGCTGATCGGCAGGAGCGCGGGGCAAGTGCAAATACGGGGCTTGCACGCGCTGCAAGCCCCGTTCTGGAATTTCTGGCCCATTAACCTGGGATGTTATGATTAAGGTTATCCACCAGGTGGTGCTGTAGCTAGTGCTGCTGCTAGCTAAGGTCAGGGGATTGCTTCCTGCCAAGGTCAGCAAAGGTGGAATGCCAGGATGCAGGCCTATATGTTTGCTACGCAGTTGTTAATAAAGTACACAGACTAATTCTAATATCTTGCCGCTTTGAGTTCTTGTTTCACTACATGGATTTATCACATTTGGCGACAAGGTAAAAGAACACTGCATGAAAAAGTGAAGTCTGCCGGGACTTTTAAAGGACAAACTCATGAGCTAAAGTTAGCTGCAAATTGGACGGAAGCATGGCTGCCACGGTAGGAACAGTCTCCGCTTTTGATATTCGAGCACAAACCTGGGAGGAATACTGTGAAGTGTGGGTTATTTCTTTGAAGCAAATGAAATAAATGATGCCGGAAAAAGGAAAGCCATTCTGCTTAGTTCGGTGGGAAGCCAAACCTAGAGTTTGATGAAGAATCTGCTCAGTCCTGAAAAGCCTGGAGACAAATCAACGTTTAATTAGTGGCCTTGCTCAAAGAACATTTCAACCCCAAGCCTAGTGAGATTGTACAGCAGTTCAAGTTTAATTCAAGGAACAGAAAAGAGGAAGAGAGTGTAATGGACTATGTAGTGGTGTTGCGTAAATTGGCACAAGATTGCAAGTATGGGAACGATCTGAAGGAAATGCTGAGAGATAGGCTAGTTTGCGGAATAATGGACGACCGAATGCAGCATAGATTATTATCCAAGATTGGGCTTACTTATGAAAAAGCTTTGGAACTTGCTCAAGCCATAGAGACAGCGAACTGAGATGTAAAAGAAATACAGGGTTCAGACAGGGCTAATGCTAAGCA
The DNA here is from genome assembly GCF_052327205.1 of Somniosus microcephalus. Lineage (NCBI taxonomy): Eukaryota > Metazoa > Chordata > Chondrichthyes > Squaliformes > Somniosidae > Somniosus > Somniosus microcephalus. Next base: position 188,279,933 of record NC_140992.1, read on the forward strand.
AGTTGCAGGTCAGGTTATTGTGCCCATGTTAAACGTGCATCAGAAACCACAACGTGAGCATGTGAAGGCATGTTATAGATGCAAGGGCGATCACCTTGCGAGTGAATGCCGGTTTCTGGAGGAAAAGTGCCACAAGTGTGGGAAACAAGGACACTTTAAATGAGCATGCAGGGCAAAATCACCTGTGGAGGAATCCAAACCAAAAGGGGGAGGAAAGCAAAACCAAGGAAGAGAAGTGAAAAAACATGGAGCACACCACATCAGCGGGGGAGCTGAGGAAGAAGAGGACATGTTCATAATGTATAGCATGTTAGAGAATAATCCAAAAGTGGCTCCTATCACATTGCAACTGACAGTAAATGACTCTAAGATGAACTTTGATGTTGATACAGGGTGCGGTGTAACCATAATGAACAAGGCAGATTACTCAAAATTGTGGAACCGTGCAAAAATTCCAGAGTGAAAGTCTTGCTCTCTGCATCTTAAAACATATACAGGTGAGCGAGTAGCGACATTAGGTGCAGCTAATATGACTGTGCAGCACAGGGATACAGGGGAACAGCTACCTGCAGTTATAGTATTGGGTACCGGACGAAACCTGTTAGGTTGGGGCTGGATAAAAGAACTTAAATTAGACTGAGGAGCAGTAAATCAAATAGATGAGGGCAAACAGTTGACTTTGCAAGAAGTGTTGAGTGAACATGAGAATGTGTTCAAGGAGGAACTTGACACATTTAATGGCCCCCCAGCTAAGATTTATGTAGACAAGGAGGCACCGCCAAGGTTTTTTAAACAACGACCTGTGCCTTATGCCATGAAAGCAAAGATGGAGGGTCAGCTTGACCGTCTATTGAGAGAGAACATACTGGAGCCAGTGAAATGTTCAGAATGGGCAGCTCCCATAGTACCTGTTCTAAAACTGGACAATTCGGTAAGACTCTGTGGGGATTATAAATTGACGGTCAATCGGGTGTCCAAATTATAGCAGTATCCTATTCCCAAAGCAGAGGATCTCTTGGCAAACCTGGCTGGAGGAAAGAAATTCACAAAGTTGGATATGAGTCATGCATACTTGCAGATTACACTGGATGACGAATCAAAGAAGTATGTCACCATAAATGCAAACAAGGGCGTGTCTACATATAACCACTTACCGTTTCGTGTCTCATCTAGTCCAGCTATCTTCCAGAGGACAATCGAAGGTGTACTGCAAGGGATTCCGCGTGTTTCCATCTATCTGGATGAAATTCTGGTGACGGGAAGAACCTACCAGGAGCATCTGAGCACTCTGAGAGAGGTACTACAGAGATTGGAAAGGGCAGGGTTACAGCTCAAGAGGAGTAAGTGCACTTTCCTGGGGAATGAAGCAGTGTTCCTGGGACACAGAGTGTATGCCACTGGGCTCCATCCAATCAAGGAGAAGGCACAAGCACTGCAGAACGCCCCTGCTCCTACCAATGTGGCTGAGTTAAAAGCTTACCTGGGACTGCTGAACTATTATAACAGGTTTTTACCAAACTTGTCAACTGTGTTAGCACCTCTTCACAAACTACTGCGCAAGGAGACACAGTGGCAGTGGGGAGAGGAGCAGGGGGTTTCATTTGAACAGTCCAAGAAACTGATGCTATCATGGGATGTGCTGGTTCACTACAATGCAGAGAAAGACATCACTCTCTCTTGTGATGCTTCACCTTACGGGATGGGGGCAGTTCTTTCACACTGCATGGAAGATGGAACTGAAAGACCAATAGGGTTTATGGCCCGAACTCTAACACCAGCCGAAAAGAACTATTTCCAGTAAGACAAAGAGGGGATAGCAGTAATGTTTGGGTTACAGAGGTTCCACAAGTACATATATGGCAGGAAGTTCACCATATGCACCGATCATAAACCTCTTAACTCTGTGTTCAATTAAATGAAAGCAGTTCCACAGATGGTGTCACCCCGGATCCAGAGGTGGCCAGTGACGTTGATGGCATATGAGTAGGTCATCGTCTACAAGGTGGGCAAGTACCATGGGAATGCAGATGCTTTGAGCCATCTTCCACTGCCAGGCACACCCATCCTTGCAGCTCCAGAGGACAGAGTTTTGATGTTAGAGGACACTGACATGGCACTTGTGACTGCAGAGCAAGTAAGAACTTGGACAGGTAAAGATCCAGTACAGTCTAGAGTTCGAGAATATATGGTGAGGGGATGGCCACAACATCTGGAACGGACTGACTTCACACCCTACAGTGTCAAGAAAACAGAGCTGAGTGTGCAGGATGGTTGCATGTTGTGGGGAGCACGAGTGATTACTTAACAGCCAGCACAACAGTCTATCCTAGAGCAACTACATCAGTGTCATCCTGGGGTCTCGCGTATGAAAGCCTTGGCTAGGACTTACTTATGGTGGCCAAAGCTAGATGAGGAGATAGAAAACCTAGTCAAGACATGCAGCCCTTGTCAGGTACACAGGAAGGCACCAGCAGCGGCTCCTCTCCACCCCTGGGAGTGGCCGGATAAACCATGGAGAAGATTGCACTTTGATTATGCAGGTCCATTCATGAGGAAGTTGTTCCTCATAATCATTGATGCACATTCCAAATGGATGGATGTTTATCCTGTTAATTCTGCTTCCTCCACTACTACTATAGACTGCCTGCGTCAGAGCTTCAGTAATCAAGGGCTAACAGAGATCGTGTTAAGTGACAATGCCACTTGTTTTGTGAGTACAGAGACAAAAGAGTTCATGAGAAAAAATGGCATAGTGCAGGTGACCTCGGCTCCATATCATCCGTCCTCAAATGGACTTGCGGAGAGAGCCGTACAAACATTTAAAGAGATGATGAAAAAAAGTGCAGAAGGGAGTTCGGTTGCCAAAGTGTCACGGGTTCTGTTCAGCTACAGAATAACACCTCAATCCACCACAGGACTCTCTCCTGCTGAGATGTTATTAGGTCATAGACTATGCTCCACTCTTGACCTTGTGCACCCAGACCTAAAAAGGAAAATGGAAAACAGACAAAACAAACAAAAAGAGACCATGACAAAAGGACAAGGAGCCGAAGTTTTGGAAAAGGAGATGCAGTCCTTACCAGGAATTTCAGTTATGGACCAAAGTGGATTCCTGGCTTCATAGACTCAATGACAGGTCCGGTATCATACAAGGTCATGTTGGGAGATGGTAGGGTAATACGCAGACATGTAGATCAGATACTTACCAGACAAGGGGAAATTGAAATTGAGGTTCCAGATGCAATGGCTGAGGACAGAGTTGCCCCCAGTTATCCAAGTGCATCTGTGGTGCCACCACCATGGACAGAGACAATTCCACAGGAACCTATTCGTCAAGAGGGAACAATCGTTGCAGAGTCAGATATTCTGAGCACTGCTCAGGAGCAGCTGGTGGCTTCACCACAAACAAGCAGGGACTTTACTGTTAGACGTTCACAAAGGCATCACAAACCGCCAGAGAGATTGGTACTGACCTGTTAGATTCGTCAAGAATGGAGACTTCTTATGTGACCCTTAGGAATAGTGGTTGTTAAGAAATTCATACTGAAATCTTAAGGGCGGAGGAATATAGTAATCTGGGATGTTATGATTAAGGTTATCCACCAGGTGGTGCTGTAGCTAGTGCTGCTGCTAGCTAAGGTCAGGGGGCTGCTTCCTGCCAAGGTCAGCAAAGGTGGAATGCCAGGATGCAGGCCTGTATGTTTGCTACGCAGTTGTTAATAAAGTACACAGACTAATTCTAATACCTCGCCTCTTCGAGTTCTTGTTTCACTACATGGATTTATCACAGGTAAGTATTAAGTTAATCGTTTGATTTATTACAAATATTTAGAGTGATAGAGAGAGCGTCATGGGTGGCACAGCAAGAGAACAGCGTGATTATTACTTAAAGGTTCAGGTTATGATATCTGATGCCACGGGAACAGAAATCGCTTGTTGCAAATTGCACTGATTTCAGCATCTTATAATGAAAGAATTATCACAGAATGAGATTATAAAGGATCTGATCGCCTAACAACGGAAAATTCCATTTTGTGGCAGATGATAATTGCAATTTGATTGATTGTTTCATCACTTTCTGGGCCTGTGACTAGTTTGGGTAAAGCGGTGTCAATGCCCAGTTGCGAGTCAATGTACACGACTGTAGATGGCTACATTGATTTGTATTTCCGACACAGCTCGGAAAATGTAATATCATAAAATATCTGCTGATGAGGAAGGTCATTTGGTCCATCCCAACAGATGGACTGTTTCCCCAGTGTAGAATCCAACTGTTTGTTAAGGGTTCTCAGGTCGTTTGCCTCATTTTCTGTATGTGGAACTTTGTTCCTCATGTTGATCTCTCTGTAAAGAAGAATTTCCTGACATCATGCCTAAAATTCTCATTTGCTAGTTTTTTTTACCAGTGTCCCCGATTTCAGGCCTCGCAATTAAATATCTGACACTATACGGGTATGGTAGTGTAGTGCTTATGTCACTGAACTGGTATTCCAAAGGTCTGGATTTGTAATCGCGAGAAGGTGGGTAAACCCATCCAAGGCATTTTGAGAATTTGGATTCAGTTTTTAAAATTTGGAAATAAAAAGCTGGTATCAGTAAAAGGCAAGTGACTATAAGGCTGTTGGTTTGTCATAAAATGCGAAGCAATTCATTAATGTCCTTTAGAAACAGAAACTTGCCGTTTTTACCCGGTCTGGCCTATACGTCACATCAGTTCCACACCAATATGGTTAACACTTAACTGCCCTCTGAAGTGGTCTAGTAAACCATTCGGTTGTCTGTAATTAAGGGCAACTAAAGATGGGCAATAAAAGCTGCCCTTGACAGTGACACCCACGTCCAGAGAATCAATGCAATAAAACTGTGGATTAACTTTTTCTATATGCTTAGCTTTCTTATATGTTTCCATAAGATCATAGCTGAGACGCCTCCTTTCCAGTCTAAAAGATCACGTTTATTCAGAGTTTCCTCATAGCTCAGTCCCCTGACCGTGGGAAAGCAGCCTGGTGGCTCTTCTCTGCACTAGCGCTAGCGCTTGACCATTAGTGACCAAAATCGTCCACATTATTCAATTGTCTGCGTGACTAGAGCACTATACAGTTTGATCGTTCCCCCCTCTGGCTTTCATTCTACTGTTTTGCCTATGTTGTTCATCAGCCTATTGGCTTTGTCCATTGCTCCTATGCATTGGATGGGCATGTTTAGCGTCCAGTCTACAAACCCCTAGGTCTCTTTCAGTTCCACCTTTAGCTATTTTAATACAATCCATGAAGTACACGTGTAGTTTAATTTTTCTTCCTCACTGTAGCGCTCTCTTCTCTGAATTGAATTTCATCTTCCATTGCTGTCAACATATATATCTAAAGTCATATTAAGCCTAACATTGACTGTAAAATACTTTTGAAGGTGCAAACATAGAAAATGAATAAATATTTTAATCATTGAATGTAATGAAACTCCATTAATTTCCAGGTAAACAGGAAAGTGTAACAATACTAGGCCTTCATGAAGAGCTGGTAGGTTCATATAATTTATCCAGGAATAGGGTTCCAATGTAAATACATATTCTTATGATGCAGATATTTTATCAGAACCTATATCACAAAAGTATTTGTCCCTCTTTGATGGATCTTTGAAATCATGTTTTCACACTTGTTGCGCTGCAGGTGTAAGTGATTAAAGAAAGAGAAAAAATGAAATCGGTAGCTTCATTCAACATATAACTAGCTAATGATTATGTGTACATCCATCTAACCGTTGCTTCTGGAATGAGATATGATGCTGAAACTACCTCTTGTTTAAACATATCTGTAACACTTTACTGTAATAAAGATCGACTGGTTGAAATGTAAGTTAAAATGGATACTCTATTTACCGGCCTTAATATTTGCACACTTTAAATACATTAGCTGTGGTTTCTGCATTTTGTTTGTAGCCCAGGTCATTATGTTTATTGTTTGTTCAGCAGTCTGTAATTTGGTGAAGGCAATATAAGAAAAAGCCACGTAACAAAACATTTTCGTTCTTGCCCATGCAGGGAGCCAAGGACGAGATCATGACTTATGCTGCAGTAGATTACAGCAAAGCCAAGAAAACTCCAAGATGTAAACGTGAAGAGGAGAGCTCAGCGTATGCTCAGGTGAGGCTGAGAAGCAGATAAGAGAAACATAGATCACCCGTGGAGCACCAAAATTACTGTAATAGCGAAGTATTTGGGGTTGTTCTGACTTTGACCGTGTGTTGCATCTAAAGTTTTTTGTTTGTTATTCTGACAGCTGCCTTGAGCAGCAAACCACAAACTGGTAAAACGACCAATCCACGATGTTTCTAAACATTGACTTTTCAGATAAAGCAAGGGACAAGGTGACGTACGCGACATTAGAATTGTCTGGCCCCGAGAAAGCGGGAAAATCTAAAAATAATAAAATAAGCGCAGATTATGCCGAGATACAGACGAAAACACCAAGATACAATCTTAGACACATTATTCAGTTTATTGTTGTATATTGATTAAACCCGCAGCCATATCAACTCACTGATTTCAATGGAAAATAAAATCTGGCGGTTTCTATAAAGGGCCGAATATCCGATGGGGAAGTTTACCACCCAAGCAGTGAAAGTGTTAATTATCTCCATGTGCAGGTATATCCCTGTTCTCCAATCCCCAAGATGTAATACATTCTATAATCATAGTATATAATACAGCTATGTTAATTGTTTCATTATTTGGAGATAATTTGTCAGAAATATAGATGCTTGTAATAAAAATAATTTTCAAGTTAAATCTGTATTATTTAATATATGACGATCCTATACTATTTTTATTAGAATGATAGGCTAACTGACATGATGTAACTATTTATCAACATGCATACAAATGGATGTCTAACATCTCCCAGTTAAAATTCAACAATAACATATATGATCATTATTTCTGGGAACAAAACGGCCAAAAAATAATTGTTGACTTCAGGGGTTGTGTCACTGTATTCAGCTTCTATTCCAGGCGATGCTCTTGGAGTGGAGGACAGGAAGTTTCAATCCATGGCCTCGTCCATAAACTCTCTGAACTCAACTTACGATTGATTGTACAAGAGACACACTTGCCTGAATTCTGTGATGGCTACCAATTTCTTTCGTTGTAGAAAAGATTGAATGAACCATGATCTAGGTATTTAACATGTTCCGAGGCCTCGTCAAAGGAGATATAAGCAGGCTGTTTGATTTAGACCCTTAACATGCAATAAAGGTTCGACTTTAACAAGCCTAAATGAAGAAGGGAATTGAACGACAAACACTCACCCCTTTTAGAGTGGTTCCCGCATCAAGAAATGGATCATTCGTGGTTTAAAATGTTAAACTGAGATCTATTTGGGAAGTAGATCAACTAAATTACAGGATTAGAGCATTGTGCAACTGATACTAGCAGAACGGTAGCCCAGCAGTTCCAGTGACAAAGTTTTTGACTCCGAATCTAAAGACCATACAAGAAGAAGTGAATTAGTTGCCTCTTGCTTCGTGCAAGTACCATGGTTGGTTGACTGTATGCATTATCAAGCAGGAGCATAGAAACAGTACCAAGTATTTTAGAATCCTAGAGCGTTCGAGAATAGAAACCGGTTGTTCGGCTCATAGAGTCTGCAACATTATTTTTCTCCACTTGAACAGTATAGTTAATTCGAAACTCCTCTTCGCTCTTCACAATCTTAAAGTTTCCACTTTTTCATGCAACTTCTTCCCAATGAAAACGATGATCTGCTTCAACAACGGAATGCGGCAGACAACTCCAAATCCGCACACTCTACTAGGGTCTATGTAAAGAGAATTATGCATCTCCATTTTGCGATTATATGAACTTGGTGCCCACTTGTTACCGTCCACCGGTCAGTGGTAATAATTTAACAATCCTTCACAAACTGGAAAACCACTACATGCGCACAGCTTAATCTTCTGAGTTAAGTTGATGAAATCCTTAGCTTCTCCAGTCTCTCCATAACTTTAACCCCACATTCCTGGTAAGAAGATAATTCCTGGTAAGTAGATAATCTATACTGCACGCCTTCCATGTTTTTTCTATCCTTCTTGTAATGGGGTGATCTTACCAAAACACATCAATTACAGTCTAACTAAAGTCAAGAATATCATTTCCTCTATGTTTTTGTATTTTATGACGATAGACAGAAACTCAAAAGACTCTGTTCGGCCATTTATTGTATTGTAGGAATTAACTAATTCCTACGAATAACGGAGATCGACACAAGAGAACAATTAAACAGGTCTTTACTCAACGGAGATGCCACAGGGACTGCCAGGGCAGCCCCATGGTTTGTGACATGACGTCATCGCGTTTGCCCGTGTTTTCCCATGCTCCCAAAGGGGCCACGCCCCGTACATGCAAACTCTATATACAAAACACAGTAATGCCATACACAATGGTACAGGGTTAGGCTGGTGTTAGAACATCGTTAAAGAGAATTATATACAGTTAGCCAGAGTCATTCAGTGGTTCTGCCACATGCGCCCCCCCCCAGAATTCGCTTTAACGGACAAAGTCAAACAGTGAGGGGGTCTGACGAGCCTGTCAGAATGACTTCTGTACTCTCGAGGCAGAGGCTGCTGGGCGGCTGGCGGTCTGGCGGGCGGTCACACTTGGTCTGCCGTAATGATGATGGGTGGCCGAACCAGTCTCAGTGGTTGTGCTGTCTCGATGGGGAGGTCGAGGTCTAAATGTGCCGGCTTTAAGAAGTTGACTGAAATGTGGTCCGGTTCACCACCGACATCTACCATGAAGGTTTTGTCCCCTGCTTCCAACACGCAGAAGGGACCGGTATATGGGGCCTTGAGCGGATCCCTAGGCGCGTCATGGTGAATAAAAACATTTTTAGCCTTGTGAAGCTCTGTGGGAACATGTGACCTCTGCGGCCCATGGTGCGAAGTGGGCACCGGTGCGAAACATCTGGCCGCCTCTTTGTGACTAGCAAGCTGGGCAGACATGGACCATGGCTCCGTCGATGTTGGTAGGAAGTCCCCTGTGACTTGCAGTAGCTGACCATACACAAGCTCTGCTGATGAAGAGTGAAGGTCTTCTTTGGGGGCCGTGCGAAGGCCCAACAGGACACACGGTAGCTTGTCTGCCCATCCAGCATCCTGGAGGCTGGCCCTCAGGGTGGCTTTCATTGACCAGTGGAAGCATCCACAGAGGCCATTCGCCTGTGGGTGGTAGGCTGTGGTGCGGTGTAATTTGACACTGAGTCCTTGGGCCACTGCATTCCAGAGTTCAGAGAAAAACTGCGGTCCCCTGTCTGATGAAATATCTGCGGGCACTCCGAAACGGGCGACCCAAGAGGAAATGAACGCCCTGGCCACATCCGCTGAAGTAGTGGATGAGAGAGGGTCCGCCTCCAGCCATCTAGTGGTGCGGTCAACCGTGGTCAGGATGTGTGAAAAACCATGGGAGGGTGGGAGTGGTCCTACCAGGTCCACGTTGACATGGTCAAAACGTCACTCCAGAACTGTGAGGGCGGCCAACGGAGCTTTGATGTGGCGCTGTACCTTTTCAGGCAGTTGGCTGAGGAAAATCTCGTGGATTAGGAGACATTCCCGTTCTGAGCCCAGGAGTGTGAGGATTTGGCTCATCAACTCTGAAGGCTTGGAGTCCCCGAGCCCGGGCATAGCGAGTAATCGACGGGAGCGCTCTGAATTTGTGAGCCCGAAAACCTGCAGTAACCGCGCTTTAAGGGTTTCATACTTGTGTTCTGTTGGGGTTTTCGAGGAGGCTGATGATCCGAGAGGCGGTAGAGCTGTTGAGTGCGGAGACCACATAAAGGTACTTGGTCTGATCCGCATCAATGTTCCTTAGGTCGAACTGGGCCTCGACCTGAATAAACCACGAGGGTGTTTGCTGCTCCCCGAACTGCGGTAGCTTTAGCAAAACGGCATTTGCTTCCATGCTGTGCTCTTCTTTTGTGAAAACGTTCATAAAAAACAGGGTCACCAATGTAGGAATTAACTAATTCCTACGAATAACGGAGATTGACACAAGAGAACAATTAAACAGGTCGTTACTCAACAGAGATGCCACATGGACTGCCAGGGCAGCCCCGTGGTTTGTGACATGACGTCATCATGTTTGCCCGCGTTTTCCCATGCTCCCCAAGGGGCCACGCCCCGTACATGCAAACTCTATATACAAAACACAGTAATGCCTAATACAATGGTACAGGGTTAGGCTGGTGTTAGGACATCGTTAAAGAGAATTATATACAGTTAGCCAGAGTGATTCAGTGGTTCTGCCACAGTATCACGATTAACGACTTGTGTATCTGCACGCCAAGTTTACTGCTCCTCTGCACCATTTCGAATCCAACTATTCAAGGACTGTTTTGTTTCTCCGCTTTTTTCTCCAAAATGCATTACTATAACTTTCTCTGCCTTCTACATGTGTTGTTTAATTGCCCACCCAGCGATGACTATCAGTGTTCCCCTGCAGGATTTCACAAGCTCGATCCTAATTCCCCATCCTTCTCTTCCCATTAGGCGTCATCTTCAAATTTGGAAATGAATCCCTCAATTCCCACGGACAGATAATTTATGTGCGTAGTAAAGAAAAACAGCGCCAAACTCAGGCACCTGAGAAAAAGCATTCGTTAAGGTGCCACACAAGAGCTTGTTACATAAAATTAGGGCTGATGGTATTGGGGGTAATAAATTAACATGGATTAAGGATTGGTTAACGGACAGAAAACAAAGAGTGGGAATAAATGTGTCATTTTCGGGTTGGCAGGTTGTAACTAGTGGGGTACCTTGAGGCTTGGGCCTCAACTATTTACAACCTATATCAACGACTTAGATGAAGGGACCGTGTGTAATGCATCCAAGTTTGCTGATGACGCAAAGCTAGATGGGAAAGTATACTGTGAGTAGGATGCAAAGAGGCTGCAAAAGGATATAGAAAGGTTAATTGGGTGGGCAATAACATGGCCGATGGACTATAATGTGGAGACGTGTGAAGTTATCTATTTTGGAAGAAAAAATCGAAAAGCAGAATAGTTTTTAGATGGTGAGAGACTAGGAAATGTTGGTATTCAGAGAGACCTGGGTGTTCTTGTACACAAATCACAGAAAGTTAACATGCAGGTATAACGTGCAATTACGGTGGCCAATGGTACGCTAGCCTTTATTACAAAGGGATTGCAGTATAAGGGTAAATAAGTCTTACTACATTTATATAGGGCCTTAATGAGACCACACCACTGTGTACCGTTGTGGTCTCCGTAACTATGGTAGGATGCACTTACCTTAGATTGAGCACAACGAAGGTTCACTCTTTGATTCCTGGGATGAGGGGACTTTCCTATGATGACAGATTAAGCAGACTAGGCCTCTATTCCCTAGAGTTTAGAAGTATCAGAGGTGATCTCATTGAAACATATACAATTATTAAAGGGCTTGACAGGGTAGCTGCTCGGAAGATATTTTCCCTGGTTGGGGAGTCTATAACTAGGGGTCACAGTCTCAGACTAATTCATCGGCCATTTAGGACTGACAGATTGAAACATTTTTTCAGTCAAAGAGTTGTAAATCTTTGGAATTCTCTACCCCAGGAAGCTGTGGAAGCTCAGTCGTTGAGCACATTCAAGACAGAGATCGGTAGATTTTTGCATACTAATGGAACCAAGGGATATGGAGATAGTGTGGGAAAGTGGAATTCAGATATAAGATCAGCCATGATCTTATTGAATGACAGAGCAGGCAAGAATGACCGAATGGCCTACTTCTGATCGAGAAAACTATTCTGAATCTAGGGAGTTCTGGAAGATCAAAACCAAAGTATCCACTATCTCTGTAGCCAACTCTTATATATCCCTAGGATTTTTGCTATACTAACAGGTGTTGCTAAATATTGCCAACGTCGCATGCGTTTCTAAAGCTAATTAGAGAACAGGGGACATTAGCTCAACTCCACTGCAGCAGTTCAAGTTGTAAATTTACCTGTTAATAAGCCACACTCTGAAAACCTACCGAGTGTTGCATAGCAACAGTTATTACGCCTCATAGTTCGTTTTAATTGCAGGAACAGACAACGCTCACATTAAACGGAGATTATGTTTGATATTTCCCTTGTAATCTTTCTAACCCCACGATCAACTGGAATCCGTAATCGTGTCACTTAAGGTGGTGGAATCATTTCTTTTCTCCTTTATTATCTATTTTACTTTATTATGCTAAGAGTAGACGTGCATTCCTCAATAGATTTTCAAGCGTTTCCTTTATTCATCTGCACACAAGTTTCAGTACAGTAATATTGTCTATACCCCTGACATTTAACTTAATTTAATGTACTGCAACACTGTAATATTGATCACATGGGCTTCCAATATGTAAGATGTGGACCACTGTCTAAAATGTCAGAAGCATTTGGTTAAAGTGATACATATTTTATTCAATCGCCTTTTAATTGTGACAATTTTAAGAGGAGTGCTGCTAATTAAATTTTCCCTTGCAAGGGTGCAATACACCTTAGGACTGCAGTTTGTACGTGCCCATGGACGCATTTCGTAAATAATTTATTGTGGGATATCTTGCCACTCAACTCCATCTGCACCATGAGCAGAACACAGGCTACTGGGTAGTTATGATGTCACAGAAGGAGAACTTTCATGTAAAATTTGTGCTCCTAGGCTGCCTTCAAGCAGCAATTTAACTGTGTACATTGTCTGAAGACAGCAGTCAGTGTATAGGTAATCCCTTTATTACACTGAAGGCATAATGGATAGGTTAGACGAATGCACTTTCCCTTTAAGAACACGCTGACATTGATTATATTCAAGACGATTGAAATGTTAAAGAATACAAATAGAAACAAGTACACAGACCAACACGCAGGTGTGCGTATGTAAGTGCTCACATGTGCACACACACAGGCTAAATTAAAGTATCTGTGCATTCCCAGTGAAAAAGTATCCAACCCAAATTATTAACATTGTTATATAATAAAAATGAAAGTGAATATATCAATGAGAAAGGCAATCGTCTTGACAGACTCAATAGGGGTAAAAAAAAATTTTTTTGCTGTCTCTATCTTAAATAAGAATATAAGAAGTAGGAGCAGGAGGAGGCCATTTGGCCATTCGAGCCTGCTCCACCATTCAATAAGATCATGGCTGATCGCATACAACGTCTCCACTTCCTGCACTATCCCCATATCCCTTGATTCCCTTAATATTCAAAAATCTATCGATCTCTGTCTTGAATATACTCAAAGACTGAGCCTCCACAGCCCTATGGGGTAGTGAATTCCAAAGATACACCAGCCTCTGAGTGAAGAACTTTCTCCTCATCTCAGTCCTAAATGTCGGACCCCTTATTCTGAGACACAGAACACTGATTCTAGACTCCCCAGTCAGGGGAAACATCCTCCCTGCATCTATCCTGTTAAGCCCTGAAATAATTTTACGTGTTTCAATTAGATCACCTCTCATTCTTCTAAACTCTAGAGAATATAAGCCAAGTCTACTCAATCTCTCCTCATAGGACAATCCCCCCATCCCATGAACCAGTCTGGTGAACCTTCGTTGCACTCACTCTAATGCAAATATATCCTTCCTTAGGTAAAGAGAAAAAAAAACTGTACACAATACTCCAGGTGTGGTCTCACCAGGGCCCTATATAATTGCAGTAAGATGTCTTTACTCTTATACTCAAATCCTCTTGTAATAAAGGCCAACATACCATTTGCTTTCCTAATTACTTGCTGTATCTGCATGTTAACTTTCAGTGATTGGTGTACAAGGGCATCCAGGTCCCTCTCAACATCAACATTTCCCAATCTCTCACCATTTAAAAAATACTCTGCTTTTCTATTTTTCCTACCAAAGTGGATAACGTCACATTTCTCCACATTATATTCCATTTGCCATGCCCTTGCCTACTCACTTTGCCTATTTATATACGCTTGAAGCCTCCTAGCATCCTCCACACAACTTATACTCCCACCCAGCTTTTTCTCATCAGCAAACTTGGTTATATTACATTTGGTCCCCTCATCCAAATAAATTATGAAGATTGTGAATAGCTGAGGCCCAAGCACTGATCCATGCGGTACCGCACTAGTTAAAGCCTGCCAACCCGAAAAAGAAGTTTATTCCTACTCTGTTTTCTGTCACTTAACCAATTCGCAATCCATGCTAGTATATTACCCCCAATCCCATGAGCCCTAATTTTGTCCAATAGCCTCTTATGTGGCACCTTATCGAATGCCTTCTGAAAATCCAAATTCACCACATCCATTGGTTCCCCCTTATCTATTCTGCTAGTTACAACCTCAAAAAACTGTAACAGATTTGTCAAACACGATTTCCATTTCATAAATCTGTGTTGCCTCTGCCCAATCGTATTATTAATCGTATCTTCACCCACTACCAACTGGTTGTAATCCCAATCAGTAATGTACTTATTTCACAATTCTGTATCATGGTGCTTGGTGCATTTTACACCGTCATTATAAGTCTGATTGAGAACAAGTTGGGCTTTCAGTTATATCCAGTACATGATTTTTAGACCTGAGAATCAGGACTCTGGTTCCACACAAACTACCGGCTATCCCTCTGATAGCGTTATCCGAACTGATAGACGTGAACTAAATTGTACCGACTGCATTGGATGTTTTAGTGTATATGGACAACACATAATTTACTCACTGTGCATTTTTAAAGCAATGGGCGCACGGTGGAACTGAAACTGCATCTTATCGAGTCGTATGAAGATTGCACATGCAGCCGAAATCCTTTTGCTTTCAAAGAGAAACACAAGTGCTGATACACAAATTGAGCCAGTACAAAGCACAGAAATCATGAGCACCACGAAGGATCCCTTGGGAAATTTATTTTTAACGTACTTTCACCTCACAGTTTAGTCACAATCAGTGCGGTGTCGAACACAAGCCCTGTGAGACTAATTCCTTAAGGTCGGGCAATAATTTGAAAATGCCAGGAGAATCTAATACATCTTTTCCAAGATTCAGTGATTGCTGCTGATCACTACCTTATAAAATTTGCCAATATTTTAATAAGGAATTCCACTATAAGACGGAGGGATCGCTCTTTTTGGGGGAGGAGCTGTTAGGATTTTTTTTCATTAATAACGTATTTTTGGTAGGAATGCATCCCCTTCGTTATACAATGGTACTGTGGTTGACACGCTCAATGGCCTAGTGTAGTAATAATTAATTCGGGCCGCACTGCTCCTTCTAGTTGATGTTAGTAAGAAATAATGTGCTTCATAGGGTCAACGCTTCCTGAATACAAACAACTGGACGCTTATTGTACTATCTGGTTAAATAAAAGTCAAAGGCTTGTTGATCAACCTGTCTCCCTATTGGACAAGGCAATACAGAGATGCTTATCGTAGCAGGAACTTCTGCCCGCCTGTCAACTAATGCAGCAAAGTGAAGCTGCATGTGTATTTAGCTTGCAACCACAGACAGTTAGATACGTGCAGATTTACATGTTCATTCATCTACAGTCAAGCAAACTTGCAGCAGCTACAACTTTTGCAAAGAGAAATCAAATGAAACCTTCTTCCACAAACATCTAGGAACACGCACTTTTGGTACAAATACACCCTTACAATAATCTGAGGAAGTTCTTTCTCTATGACCTTTAGACTATTTTACCTTTGAAGTTTTACCGGCAAGTATGAAGACTTGTACCTGTTGATACTGTGACCAGCTGCTTCAGATTCTGGGGTTTTTCAGCTTCAGAGAAGCACAGGTCTTTCAAACAATATTTGCAACTCGCTGGTGCTCAGTGGGCAAATGACCCCCGAAGTGCAGTACTGAGTCATGCAGGAAGGTCATTTTTTAAAAGCCCTGTCATCTGTTGAAATAGAGTTTAGGTTGTGGGGTTCTGCAGCCAATCTCAGCTGCCGTGACCTCTGCTTCAAGTTCGTGCATAGAGAAGATCAGATGGGGATGTGATAGTTCCTACAATCTGATTATCTACTAATGGACTGGAGAGAGAAAATGTAATCTGTGCAGCTAAAACTCCTGCCTTAATATTAGTGTTATACCTAAGAATAAATAAACACTGGGGAGTTCATCTGTCTACACTGAAATCAATGGTGTTGATAAAAAGCGATTCCAGAAGGGAGGGAGAGTGAAAACAGGGACTACAGGCCCGTTAGACTGACATCAGTTGTCGGGAAAATGGTAGAATCCATAAGGAAGAGTTAACAGGACACTTAGAAAATCATAATACGATTAGCAGAATTAACATGGTGTTGTGAAAGGCAAATCGTGTTTTACAAACTTATTAGAGTTTTTTGAGGATATAACCAACAGAGTGGAAAAAGGGAACCAGTGGATGTAGTATATTTGGATTTCCAAAAGGCAGTCAATAAGGTGCCACATAAAAGTGTTTTACGCAAGACAAGGCCTAATGGGGTTACAGGTAATATATTAGCATGTCTAGAGGTTTGGTTAATGGACAGAAAACAAAGAGTCAGGAAAAATTGATCATTTTCAGGTTGGCTAGCTGCAACTGGCGGGGTGCCGCAAAGATCAGTGCTTGGGCCTCGGCTATTTATCATTTATATTAATGACTTAGATGAAGGGATCGAGTGTAATGTAACCAAGTTTGCTGACGATACAAAGGTAGATGAGAATGTAAGCTGTGAGGAGGACACAAAGAGCCTCCAAATGGATTTTCAAAAATCGTACATGGGAAGTGGGCATCGCTGGCAAAGCCAGCATTTCTTGCCCATCCCTAATTGCCCTTGAGAAGGTGGTCGTGAGCCACCTTCTTGAAATGCTGCAGTGCGTGTTGTGAAGGTACTCCCACAATGCTGTTAGAGAGGGAGTTCCAGGATTGTGACCCAGCAACGAAGAAGGAATGGTGGTATTCTTCTAAGTCAGGATGGTGTATAACTTGGAGGGGAACTTGCAGGTGGTGGTGTTCCCATGCGCCTGCTGCACTTGTCCTTCTAAGTAGTAGAGGTCATGAGTTTGGGAGGTGCTGCCGAAGAAGCCTTGATATGTTGCTGCAGTGCATCTTGTCGATGATGCACTCTGCAGCTACGGCGTGCTGGTGGTGGAGGGAGTGAATGTTTAAGGTGGTAGAAGGGGTGCCAATCAAGCCGGCTGCATTTTCCTGGATGGTGTCGAGCTTCTTGAGTGTTGTTGGAGCTGCACTCATCTAGCCAAGTGGAGAGTATTCCATCACACTCCTGACTTGTGCCTTGTAGTTGGTGGATATAGATAGGTTAAGTGAATGGTTAATAAGGCGGCAGATGGAGTATAATGTGGGGGAATGTGAGGTTATTAACTTTGGTAGGAAAAATACAAAAACAGAATATTTTTTTAATGGTGAGAAACTATTACATGTTGGTGTTCAAATAGATTTAGGTGGCCTCGTACAGGAAACAAAGCAAGTTAGCATGCAGATATAGCAAGCAATTAGGAAGGCAAATGCCAAGTTGGTATTTATGACAAGGGGGCTGAAAAATAAGAGTAAGAAACATAAGAACATAAGAACATAATACATAGGAGGAGGTGTAGGCCATTTGGCCCCTCGAGCCTGCTGCACCATTCCATAAGATCATGGCTGATCTGATCTTGCCCTCAACACTTTCCCGCCAGCTCCCTTTAACCCTTGCCTCCCCTGTAGCTCAAATATATGCCTATCTCCGCCTTGAATATATTCAATGACTGAGCCTCCACAGCTCTCTGGGGAAGAGAATTCCAAAGATTTATGCCCCACTGAGAGAAGAAATACCTCCTCATCTCCGTTTTAAATGGGCGACCCCTTGTTCTGAAACTATGGCTCCTAGTTCTAGATCCCCCGACGAGGGGAAATATCCTCCCTGCATCTACCCTGTCAAGCCCCCTCACAATCTTATATGTTTCAATAAGATCACGTCTCATTCTTCTAAAGTCTAATGGGTATAGGCTCAACCTGCTCAACATTTCTTCATAAGACAACCCCTTCATCTCAGGAATCAAACTAGTGAACCTTCTATGAACTGCCTCCAATGTAAGTATAGCCCTCCTTAAATAAGGAGAACAAAACTGCACACAGTACTCCAGATGTCGTCTCACCAGCGCTCTGCACAGTTGTAGCAAGACCTCCCAATTTTAATACTCCATTCCCCTTGCAATAATGGCCAACATTCCATTTGCCTTCCTAATTATTGCTGCACCTGCATGCTAACTTTTTGTGTTTCATGTACGAGGACTCCCGGATCCAAATGTACCACAGTATTTTGTAGTCCCTCTCCATTTAAATAAAAATTTGCTTTTTTATTCTTCCTACCAAAGTGGATAACCTCACATTTTCCCACATTATACTCCATCTGCCAATTTTTTGCCCACTCATTTAACCTATCTATATCTCCTTGCAGATTCTTTGTGTCCTCCTCACAACTTGATATCCCACCTATCTTTGCATCATCAGCAAATTTGGCTCCAGTACACTCGGTCCCTTCATCCAAGTCATTAATATAGATTGTAAATAGTTGAGGCCCCAGCACTGATCCCTGAGGCACCCAACCAGTCACAGTTTGCCAACCAAAAAATTACCCATTTATCCCGACTCTCTGTTTTCTGTTAGTTAGCCAATCCACTATCCATGTTAATATATTGCCCCCAACCCCGTGTTCTCTTATCTTGTGCAGTAACCTTTTATGTGGCACCTAATCGAATGCCTCCTGGAAATCTGAATACACTACATCTACTGGTTCCCCTTGATCCACCCTGCTCGTTACATCCTCAAAGCAAGTTTTGCTACAATTATACAGGGCTTTGGTGAAACCACACCAGGAGTACTGTCCACAAGTTTGGCCTCCTCATCTGAGGAAGAATATACTTGCCTTAGAAGCAGTGCAACAAAAGTTCACTAGATTGATTCCTGTGATGAGTGTGTTGTCCTATGAGGAGAGATTGAGTAGATTGGGCCTCTACTTTCTGGAGTTTAGAAGAATCAGAGGTTATCTCATTGAAAATTATACGATTCTGAGGGAGATTGTTAGGGTAGATACTGAGAGGTTGTTTTCCTCTGGCTGGAGATTCTAGAACTAGGGGTCATAATCGCGGGATAAGGGGTCGGCCATTTAAGCCTGAGATGAGGAGGAATTTCTTCTCTCAGAGGGTTTGGAAAATCGTTGGAATTCTCTAACTTCATTTGGCTGTGGATTCTGAATCGTTGAGTATATTCAAGGCTGAGATAGATAGATTTTTGGACTCTGGGGGAATCAAGGGATATGGAGGTCGGGCGGGAAAGTGGAGTTGAGGTCGAAGATCAGCCATGATCTTATTGAATGGTGGAGTGGGCTCGTGGGGCTGAATGCCCTACCCCTGTTCCTAATTCTTAAGTTCTTATATGTTGTGTTCTTATGGGGTATTTTACGTTATATGTTATTTTTCTCTTTTTACTCTCTCTTTCTCTCTCTCTCTCTCTCTCACACACACTCTAGCTGCAGTCCGTGAAGTGCAGTTGGGGATCCAACCACGCTGAGCTTCTATTTTTGGATCTACAGATGGGTTCACTCTGACATCGCTATTGTTTGTGAACCACCTTTAGGTTTCTAGTAAAAAAATTTAAAGTGCATTTCTGTGATAGTAACGATGGGATTTGAATGCACCCTCACATTTCTTGGATTTGACTCTTAGTTGGAAGCAAATTCAGGGCAGAATCAATCCTGATGTACAAAATATGCATGTTTAAAGGGGAAGAGCTTCTCCATGTCAAGCTTCTTGAACGCCCGAATATTTTAATAGTTGCAGGAGCGCTATGCCCAACACAGTATCTCCGCCGCACCCAGCTCTCTCCTGGACCTGACTGTTACCAGTCGAGTGCCAAGCAATATAAACTTCGGTCTGCCTGGCAGACCAGAAGTAGAGCTATTACTCTAAGGTCGGTTGCTGCGTTGTAAATGCACTCTAACAAACAGTTCAATTAAATAAAATATATATCATCTTTAATTCTTACTTATGGCTTCAGTTGTGCAGCAAGGGTGAAGTTAGGGTGCAGATAAATCTAAACCTATTGAACATTTAGCTCCATCTGAAAGACCACTTGGTCCATCCTAGCTCAGCCATCTAGAAACCTACATTTCCCCATAAACAGCATTTAATTGTCTCTTAAATGACTTCAGATGGTGGCCCTCACATGAGTACCCAAGACCACTTCCATTATCGATCAGTCTCTGTGTGAAGAAAAGCTTTTCCATTTCTGTTCTCGGAATGGGGGTGACATCTGCAAGGCTGTATTTATTACCCATTCCTAGTTGCCCTAAAGAAAGTGGTGGTGGGCCTTTTCTGGAACTGCTGCAGTCCTTACGCATAGTTTGGTAGAGTCTTCCAGGATATGGACCCAAAGATGATGAAGGAACGGCGACGTATATCCAGGTCAGGATGGTATGTGACTTGGAGAATAACGTGGAGTTGATTATGTTCCCATGACGTTGCTGCTCTCAACCTGCTCGTTGCAGAAGGTCAAAGAGCTGGGATGCGTTGCCCAATAAGAACTTCCTTATATCAGTCCTAAATTGGCTTGCATCCCGGTAGTCGGACAATAGATTCAGTTTACAAAGCGTTTGGAACACGGCCGTTAACAGCGTGACTTTTAGACAGCCCGCCTGAAATTTCACTTACCACTATATTTTCGTTTATTTGAAGTAAACATCTGGAGCTGAGAACTGTAAGATATATGAGTCCTGCATGGGTATAATTGTTTTAATAAATGCATAACGTAATGAAGTCTACAGCAGGGCGCGTCTTGCAACCGGGATATCGCTATCTCAAGACACAATTCAAGACTAGGGCTTCCTAGAGTTGTACAGACATGAATGTTATTAACCAACAGCTGATTATTCCGTGTGCACATTCTGACAATACTTTTTTATAGAATGATTTCAGGAAAGGAAGTTGGTGGCAAGGTTTTTCGTACGTGATAATTAACAGTGTTCATGATCTCCAAGCTCACATTCGTGCCAAGCAGCTATTTTCTCCTCAACAGCTCCGGACCGTCTGTAAATTCAATGTCGCCAAAAATTCAACATGCCCCTATATCGAGAGAGATTCTGATATCTCTGACACTCGTGGACAGAACAACAGAAAAGCCTTCTCATCTAACAATTCTTCTCATTTTCATCGCCAGCCTCTCAGTCCCTCCCACCATTGCTATCGTATTACTGTCAGCGCTGTTCCAAATGTTCCCATCTTTTTCTCCTGAACTGCAAACATGTCTTCCAGCAGGCCCTTCCTCATTTCTGCTCTCTGAAACAATTGAATTCAAGAATTCTTCCTTCTGAAGACCTCCATACCTTCCACAGTCTTTGCTTCCTTCGATTATCGTCAGGATTTCAAAAGCTCTGAGTGCCATTACTAATCACTGCCTCCTGATTTAACTTGTTTTACATCTTACAATTTTCAACCTCAAGGGTGACCATGCCCGTACAACTTGGTTTCTAAATTTAAATGAAGCTGAAATGCTGCATGTATGTGGCATTGTGTTTGGAACATTACGGCCCTTTCTATCACCACTGCAGAGGCTCATAAAACACATCAAATTACATTGGCCAGCTCAATTGCTCTGATGAATTATTTTCTCAAGTAGAACTTATTATAAAACTTAAAGATATTTTTCAAAAGATACACGGGTCTGAGGTTGACTTGAAATAACTTTGGGTGGTGTGATGGAGCTCTAATCTACATGAAGCACAAACCTTCATTTCACTGCTGTTGGCACCACGGTGACAGGCGTGTAGTCTCACACGTCACTGTCTCATAATTCACATCAGGTTATGCACAGAGTTATTTCCCCAAACTATTAGAGCTTCGTGTTTGTTGTCTTCGAACGGCCAGCATCAATCACTGAAATGTCTATGAGAGCTGTACTTCGGAGCATACAGTTCATGGGGATTATTTTCAGAGGTATTTTCTTTAGTTCGCTCTTTGTCTTTATGTTTCTCTCTCTCCCTCTCTCTCGCTGAATCTCTCTCCGTGTTTTTTATAACTGAAATAAATGTTCATTTTTTAATAGTTGCTGCCGATACTCTGTTTAAAGTAACCCAAGCCCCTGAAAATACCAACTCGATCGCTGGTATAAACATTGTCTTCAATTGCACATTTCCTATTTTGCAAGTCGATTCAGTTGTGAATATTTATTGGTGGAAACTTGGCGAAAATGAATTGATAAAACCAGGCCCAGACACCAGCAAACGATTTCTTACTAAGAAAGGAAGAGCCTCCTTCCAGCTCCGGAATATCAGTTTCCAGGACTCTGGAGTTTATCACTGCGGAGTGATACATTAGGGAAACAGGAAAGCAAATGCAAGCGGATCAAAGCTTGTCGTCAGTGGTAAGAACATTATAAAGAGCGGATCGGCGGTATAGTCCCACAGTTATTCAAAATAAATAATGAAGTATGGCATTTCCCACTATCTCTCGTGTTGCTTTAAAATTTACATTAGAAATCAAATGCTTCAATTATAGAGATTCTAGTTATAAAATACAACACGCGTAGATTTGTGTGTTGTTTTTTAAACCATCGTGATCGTTTTATTAATAATTAGTTCTGTTATTTCATGCTTGTTAGCTTGCGCAGGAAGCGTTGTCATGCCATAAAGGTGCGAATACAAATTGTGATAACTTGAAAGGTTTTCAGTATAAATAACGTTTTGAGTAGCCTTATGTGAATATATCCTGAACAGTTTAAAACTGCAGTTAGATGACCATCTAATATATCACACTAAGCGTGTTGTTATCGAGTATAAATTCTAATTTCAATTATAACATGTACACGGAAGTTAATCCGTGATTATTTTTGAATGTTGTGTCCCCGCTCTTGCTGCGATAAACAAGAAAAAACTTGTACTTATGTAGCGCATTTGGTGTCCCAAAGCGTTTTACAATATAGCTGAAATGCTTTTGAAATGGAGTCACTGTTTTAATGTAGGAAAAGGTGGCAGCCAATGTGCACACAGAAATGTCCGACAAAGGGATAATGACTAGATAATTAATTATGGTACTTGAGGGATAAATATTGGCCAGGACACCGGAACAATTTCCATGCATATCTTCGAATAGTGCCGTGGGATATTTTATGTTCACCTGAGAAGGCAGAGGGGCCGAAGTTTAATATCTTATCCAAAAATCCCTTCGACACTGCAGCACTCCCATCATAATGCACTGAAGGGTCAGCCTTGATTATGTACTGAACTCTCTGGAGTAGAGCTTAGAACTCAGGAAGTTCTTACTAGGAGGCAAAAGTGCTACCACTGAGCCACGGCTGACATTGTGTTCTCTAGGACTGAGAGATCAGAGTCTCGGAAGGCTGGCTGTATTTCCTAATCTTCAGTCAAAAGCTTCTCTCAGCCTCTGGTCGACGAACCAAAGAATTTTTATCTCCTCAAATCCCTTCAAAAATGAATATGTCATCGATAAAGAATGTTTTAAATGTGTCCCAGTGTTGTGCAAACTCCATTCACCACAGTTCTTACTTTCCAGGTATAAATGTATCTCTCACGCCGAAGTAACCCGAACAGTGGAAGGTTCGCCTTCAGTTAATATCTCCGATTGTGATGCTGTACGTTTATTGTAAACCATACAAGTAATACGAATAAAAAACCTCGTGGCTGGAAATAGGATTCATTTCGTGGTCGGAGTTAATTGTGAAAATATCCGTCTAAGATGCTATGCCGCCACTGTTTATTTCGCGGGTTACCTCAATAACAAGACGGGCGATGGGTGTGTGGCTGCGCTTCCTCTGCTCACTGTAGGTAGTGACAATGAGTGAGTGCATTCTGAAGGTTTCATTGGGTCGGGAATAGTAGGCATAGAAGGCCTTCACAAACGCATCTTCTATTCGCTACAGAGACCAGGGAACTGCTTCACCAACGCGTTGAAATTGTTCTCAATAACGAGGTAACACTGGAAAGTTAGGATAAGAGGTTTTATAGAGGGAGCTGTATAAATTGTGAACATAATGGGCAAACGAACCAGAAGCAACATGAGGGGAAAATACGAAGCGAGTTGTTATGATCTGGAATGCACTGCCTGAAAGGGTGGACGAAACAAATTCAATAGCAACCTTCAAAAGGGTATTGGTTAAATACTTGAAGGGGAACATTTGCAGGGTTATGCGGACAGAGCAGGGGAGTGGTATTAATTGGACAGCACTTCCAAAGAGACGGCTCAAGCACGATGGGCTGAGTAGTCTCCTTCTATGATTCTATAATCTACAGTAATTAAAATTTAATGTTTTCGCTAGACCATAAACAAAGGATTTATAGTTCTCTGACACTGTTGTAGCCGATCTGAAGTCGTAGCTATTCGATTTCAGAAATTCCAGAATAGACCAGATATTTAACTTTCTTCTTCGACCTGTCACCAGCTCCTCCAACTCCCCTGAGGATGTTTTCCAACCCATCTGAAATTAATGTATTCGGTTCTTTGGCTCGCGTGTGTGAAATGGCTTCATTTTACCCAGAGGGACTGGCTGTCACTTGGTACAAAAATAATCGACGCATTGAAACCGGAATACATACTACTAAACAGCTCAGCAGAGGCTGGATATATGAAGCTTCCAGCTATTTTGAAGAGGCAGAGCCTGTCCAGGGAGGGACTGTTTACATCTGTCTGGTTTCTCACGTGACCCTCCAGTTTCCAGCCATGGCAATTTACTCGGTTCCAAATTCTAACTCAGGTAAGATGTCACTTTGCTTACAAAACAAACGTCTGAGAGTAATCTGTGAGTGGTTTATTGCCACACAGGGGAAGATTTCCTTATTTGATTGTTGAAAGGGAAACGTGTAAGAAATTTAGTTACAAATAGCGAACAGTGGAAATTATCCACCACATGATATTTTTGTAAAATCCCATCAATATTAAAAATATTACAATGTAATGTTGATTTCCAGAGCACTTAGTTTTCCAGTTTTTGAACTACAACATTCTCCGGAATGGTTGCAATGGGGCGGAAGTGTCAACTTCGGTGGGGCGTAAAACTGGCGGGAAAGGATCGTCCACGTTATACACACCTCCAAATTTTCCTTTCCATTTGTTTTTATACGCCTGCTGAAGTTGAAAGTTCTCCCAATGCACGTGCACCCCTTCAATTCAGTAAATATTGCAACCCGGAAAACAGTTCCCACATAGTGACGAGGGCAATTGGTAATTGAATTAATTAACTACTTAAAACTAAAAATTAAGTTTTATTCTTATCAATGGAAAATATTCTTGTCCCGCAGAGTGAAAAACAGATACAGAAACTAAAGTTCGATCAGCCTTCCAGAGCCATAAAATAAATAGGGGATGAAATTGTTCAGCGATAGCGCAAAATGGCCGATCGTGAATCAGCAGCCGGTTTTGCAATCCTCGCGCGATTTTCTGTTCTATTAACCCGTTTCCCGCCGGGCGATAATGTCTCCCACCCGTTTCGTTTAGTTTTAAATAGCGATAAAACAACTTCCATCAGTTAACAATTTGATTACCCATGCTCAACTGCTGTAAACAATTGTTCAAATATCAGATTCCATTTAGGGCTCTGACTGCCGGCGGCATCCTCAACAATGCACAGCTCCATATGTGAATGTTATTTTAATCTCGCAGGTAGTGACAGTGCTTCGCCCTCGCCTTATTTACGGATCTTTGGATGTGCTGGCTTTGCATTGACGTTTCTGGTGCTGTTGGTTATCATTGGAATGTCGTTCAGATTCAGTAACTGCAACGGTAAGTTATCACCAGATTGTTTAATTTAAATACAAATTACAACGAACAGAAAGGGCTAGTCAGCATGGAGAGAGGATTGTTCCACGTTATAATTTACTGGTCAGAAGTTTTGTTGGCGCGGGAATAAAGCTCAGTTTGGTTGTTGAATTTTGAAATCGGTCTGTGGTCCTGAATTGCAGCATTTATCTTAGAATGGTATGAACATGAAGATGGATTATAGTCCCGCTGCGCTACCACCCCACCCCGATCCGAAAATCGTCACTCTGATCTCCACATGTTTAAATATACTAGGGGATGAACATATCTGAAATTCTTCTCCCTATTTAGGCAGAAGTGTCAGACTGTTTGGGCTAGATTTTCAGTCGCTTGCGCCAGCAGTTAGCGCCTTAAGAGAAGTGATTTCCGGGCGCTATGCGTGTAGCGCCCGGGCGCAGCGCAGTTTGTGCCCCGCCCCAAATTAAGTTGCCCGTTAGCGCCGGCGCAAAGTTTAGCGCCCGCCCGGATGTGCGCGCAGAAAATGACGTCACATCCTCGTGCAATGCCCTTTGGCCGCCCCGATTCCAAACTTCAGTCGGACCGCCCCATTGTGCGGCGGGCGGCCGGAGCGTTTGGAAAAAGGAACGCAACACAACCAGCGCGGGCCCCGGGGGGCGCTAATTAAAGGGAACGTCCTCTCCAGTATAAAGGCCAGCCTTTTTTCAGAAAACAGTCTTGTGCAATGCATTTCTGGAGACACAACAAGGAGGATAGCTAACTGGTTTCAAGCAGCAAGAGCCAGGTATTTTTGGACTCAGGCCATAGCGCTGCAAGTGGCCATTTGGAAATTAGACTGTTTGCCAGGATTTGATGGGGCCTGCATGGGGTGCCAACGCGGAGCTGCAGCGCCATGTCCGTAGGGCTCGCAGACGCATTGTGAGAGGGGCAGCCCTGGCTAGAGGCAGAGGGGGCTACAGGCGTCGGCCACGTAGGCCTTACCCAGTCAGGCTATACCGCCAGCAGCGCTCCTACCTAAACATGAGTGCCGCGCGATGTGTTAAAAGGCTCCGATTCCGAAAGGAGGTGATTGCAAAGATCTGCCACCTGCTTCGCCGAGATCTGCAGCCAAAGCTCAGGTGCAGGACGTCTCTGTCGGTGGAAGTGAAGGTGACGGTGGCATTGAACTTCTATGCCACCGGCTCCTTCCAATACGCTGCTGGGGACATAGCAAACATCTCCCAGTATGGCGCGCATCACTGCATCCGCCAGGTGACCGAAGCACTGTTCAGAAGGAGAAGCCAATTCATCTCCTTCCCCATGGCCCTTGAGAGCCAGCATCAGCGCGCATTGGGATTTGCCAGACTCGGGGAATTCCCCTTGGTGCAGGGCGCCATTGACTGTACGCATGTGGCTTTGCGGGCCCCTCTGGAGCATGGCGAGCAGTATCACAGCAGGAAGGGCTACCATTCTCTGAATGTGCAGCTGGTATGTGACCACAAGCAGCGCATCATGGCAGTCAATGCCAGCTTCCCAGGCAGCAGCCACGATGCCTTTATCCTGCGGCAGAGTACTGTGCATGACATGTTCCAGGCACAGCCTCCCCCAAGAGGATGGCTCATCGGGGACAAAGGCTATCCTTTGTGCACCTGGCTCATGACCCCGCTCCGCGTGCCCAGGACCGCTGCTGAAGAGGCCTACAACGAGAGCCATCAAACCACCTGCAACATCATCGAGCTAACTATTGGGGTCCTCAAGCAGCGGTTCCGCTGCCTTGATCGCTCCGGAGGAGCTCTCCAGTATTCGCCGGACCGGGTCTCCCAATTTGTGGTGGTTTGCTGCATGCTACACAACCTGGCTATCCGCAGGACTCAGGCACTGCCACCTGACGTTGGACCTGCACCTCAGGAGGTGGAGCAGGAGTAGCATGAGGAGGAGGAGGAGCAGGAGTACGTTCCCAGGAGGGAGCGACCAGGGCCAAGGGCTGCACGACGCCACCTTATTACACGGTACTTCTAAGCCCCCTGTCAGGGAATGGCCAGGGGCCATGAGGGAAGATGAATGCAGCCGCTCCGCAAGCCCTCAGCCGGCGAAGCCAACAAACACTAAGAAGAACAACCATGGAGACTGCATGAATAAAGATAATTTTTTATTGCACAAAAATGAAAAGCCCTTCCCACATGAATCCCCAAAAACAATAAACGGGCCCCACAAAAAGCCCAACAAACGACTCACTCCCACAAACTGGGGAGGAGTCACTCCACCTTTCTTCAAACCGGGCCTCAACGTCGGCCTAACGCAAAAAATAAGCCCTCCAACAACACAACCATGGGCAAAATAAAGATGGCCACCGCCATATTAAAGGAAAGCTGCCCACACCCTCTACTGAGTGGCCCGCGAGGGCGAGACCTTGGCCAGCCTTTTGCCTCCCCTGCCCGGCCTGCTGCTCCTTCGCAAGCTCTGCCCAGTGGCTGCTGCGAGGCTGGGGGAAGGTGCCTGAGGCTCAGATGCCCTTCCGCCAGATGCCGCTGGGGGGCGGCCTACACGGCGTTTGGGCCTCGAGGGGCCGTCTGCTGAGTGGCGCACCTGAGCCTGGCCACCATCAGCTGCAGCCGCTTGCCCTTGACGCCCCAGTGGGGGAATGGCGGCGACGGATGGCGCAATGTGGGCCAGCTGGCATCTGGGATGCGCTGGCTGGTGCTGTGGCACGGTGGCACTCGGCCGGGCCCGCACTGCAGGATCCGCAGCAATCAGCTGAGGGGCGGCTTGCTGGGATGGTCCAGCGTGGCGGCTGCCCTGGCGATGCCTGCCTGAGACAGCGCGTGTGGCAGCAGTGAGTGCCCCTGTGGTCCTGGTGTGTGCACGCATCACAGCCGCCAGGGTCTTGACGGCATCAGTCAGCATGCGGCCACTTGCGGCAGTTGCTGCCCCGAACTCGCGCACACTGGTCGCCAGTGACTCGATGGCCTCAGGCATGCGCCCCACCATGCTCATGAGCTCCGTGTGGCGCCGGTCCGAGTCCTCGGCCATCTTATCCAGCTTCCGCACCTCCTCCGAAGTGAAGGTGTCCGGACTGGAGTCGCGACTCTCCCGCTGGGGAGGAGGGGGCCGAACTAGGGGACCCTTGCCGCGTTGGTGGCGGCGAGTGTGCCGAGCAGCAGCACTCCCCTCTGATCCTTCCCCCCTTTGGGGGGAAGGCCGTGGGCCACGCGCACGGCTGCTGGGTGGCTGGACGCCACTGGTCCCAGAAGCTGCATTGCCCTGCGACAGTTCCTCCAGGCACTCGTCCAGTGAGGAGGTGTCAAGCATTTCCTCCTCTCCTGCAGGATGTGACTGTTCCCCCGATGGT
Source organism: Somniosus microcephalus (assembly GCF_052327205.1). Taxonomy (NCBI): domain Eukaryota; kingdom Metazoa; phylum Chordata; class Chondrichthyes; order Squaliformes; family Somniosidae; genus Somniosus; species Somniosus microcephalus. The sequence goes on from NC_140992.1 coordinate 188,308,981, forward strand.
CCGGCTTGCTCCTCCTCCTCCTCCTGGTCGGAGGTGCTGTCACTGGCAGCTTCAGGGTCCTGGTCGTCACCAGCTGAAAGCAGGAATGCACAAGAGTAGCTTCAGAGTGAGGAGACGGCGTCAGCGAGGAAGTTAGGACTGGTGGCATTCAGCGCATTGGTGGGACAGTGGCAAAGGAGGTAGCTCGGATGGGCCAGTGCGACGTGAGAGGGCCAAAAGGCGAGATCCTTACCATTGCCGGGCAGTGGAGGGTCGGATACACCGCACGCTGTGGGGACAATCACACGGGCTCCCATGAGCACACACACGCGCTCCTCCAGCCGAGTGAGCTTCTGCAGCTTGGCGCGGCCACCCCTGGCACGGGCCTGGCGATGAAACGCTACTTTAGCCTGCAAGAGAAAGGACGGGCTGTAAGTGCGCAGTGAAGCCCTGATGTAGTGTGCACTGCCTCCCATGGTGGAATAGCTTGGACAGAGTGAAGCCCTGATGTAGAGTGCACTGCCTCCCATGGTGGAATAGCTTGGACAGAGTGAAGCCCTGATGTAGAGTGCACTGCCTCCCATGGTGGAATAGCTTGGACAGAGTGAAGCCCTGATGTAGAGTGCACTGCCTCCCATGGTGGAATAGCTTGGACAGAGTGAAGCCCTGATGTAGAGTGCACTTCCTCCTGTGGTGGAATAGCTTGGACAGAGTGAAGCCCTGATGTAGTGTGCACTGCCTCCCATGGTGGAATAGCTTGGACAGACTGAAGCCCTGATGTAGTGTGCACTGCCTCCCATGGTGGAATAGCTTGGCCAAAGTGTAGAGTGCCGAATGGCCATTTGATGCTCATGACTGTCCCAATGCTGCTGGCTGAGGGCTGGCCAATAGGACTTTCAGCTCCCTTTGCCCATCATGTCAGGTGTACATGCAAGAATGAGGAGGAGACTGGAAAGGCTACTCACCTTCACAATCCTGGTCAGATCATTGTATTTTTTACGACATTGTTTGTGGGTCCTGGGGGCATCGCCGGTGAACGTCACCCTCTGGGCGATCTGCTTCCAGGCTTTGGTGTAGTCATGATGGGTTGGATTCCTCCCACTCTCTGGAAACAAGATCTTGCACCTCACCTCCAGAGCTGTGACCATTATGTCCAGATCACCCTCTGAGAAGCGCAGGGCACGCTGACGGGCCTTCTCTGGCGTTGCCATGACTCCCTGGGGCTGAGCAGCAGTGTTGAGGCCTCTTTGCAAGGCTGCAGTGTGCAGGGCGTGGCAGCAGACCAATTCGTCCCTTCCCCCTTTAACAGCTGGTCGGCACCACAGGGTCTGCTGTCAGTGCAAAAATGACCGCACCCGCGCTGCGCCCCGCCTGGGCGCTATCCCTCTGGACCGCCGGCTTAGCGCCTAAAGGTAGGAGTGGAACGCCTCTTTTAGCGCTCCACCACTCTCTTAGGGTGAAGCCACTGAATTTCCGGCAACGGGGCGCTACTTCGGGCGGGCGCTAAGGTTAGCACCCCAAAACTGTCTATACTGAAAATCTAGCCCTTTATTTTTTGTTGAAAGCAATTTCGCATCCGTATTGGTCAACTAGCATCCCACGGCGAAAATCCAGGTTGCGGGATGTTATGATTTTTTTCGACTTTGCCCTCACTGTAAATTGCCATTCGCCATACTCGCTGAATCATATCGTGCATCGTTCACAATGAATTTTTGAATTTTGTATTTTACTAGGCAGAGTGACAAATGATGAAGCAATCAATTGTGACAAGGCTGTAAGTTTGTAACATTCATCCGATTGATATTTTAAGTGTAATGTGATAATTGTGTGTTGAGCTGAGAACATTTCAAATCTATTTCAGACTAGGGTAACTCGTTTCTCCACTTTTCCAGTTGATTTAAATCAGACTGGGACATCGAAACCTGTCAGCATGTAATACCCCCAAGTGAAAGTTGGCGCAGAGTTCGTACCGAAATCCATTCTCTAGGCACTAAGTGCAATCAGTCTGTTCAGGTCCAGCAGTAGCGTTCTTTTTTGTTAGGTACAATACCATGGTCAGGGGACACTCCCAGTGTATGCCAACTGCGTGGCAGGGTCTAGTGACCGGTTATCAAGGGAGGAAATTTGAGTGAGGCCCCGGGCCGTAGGGTTCTGAAAGCAGCAGGCAGCAGGCTCCCAAGCTCGGAGAATGGTTTAGTAACTTCGAAAAAGTTTACAACTTCACTTTTAGCGTTATGTTTGTTTTGATGCTACGTCTTTTCCGGCCATCTAGTCGGAGGAGAGCCGGCAGACATGGCACAAATCTAACACCATTTTCATGCGGCATCCCTGCATCTAGATATTGAAAATTCTTCATTTTGGAAATGTGAGGGAGACCTGGAGCTCCCTCTCCCTCATAATTCCATCAACAGGTCGGGCTGCTGCTACTGCTGTCACTAGATCCCGGCGCAAAGTAATGGGGATGAGGCCCTGTGTAATTGGTAATGTCCCTATTTTCCTGACAGATGCGCCCAAAGACTGGTCATTTCACCACGGCAAAAATCTGGAAAATGAAGCATAACCAAAATTCCCATCTTTGGGTGTTTTACTTTCAAACACTGACAGCCTTTCTTCTGAGATTGTTGATGTAATGTTTCAATTAGCCACAGTTCCAGACCAGCAACCAATTTCTGCCCACCCCTCCAGGACAAGTTTCCCACTGCAGTTGGAGACCCAGCTTGGAGCCCTGCAAGGAAATTTTAAGAGGTTGGCCACAAAGATTTCCTGGAGCCAATGGCACAACAGTGAACGGCCACAAACAACCCTGCACCAAATTAACATGTTTGTGTTGTTATTATGCATCATGTAAATGAGAGTTTTAAATTTATGCCCCAGGCTTTGGGTACTCAAAGTCGGTTGAGGCTGCGTCTTTGAGGCGGATGTACCACTTCAGAGATTAAAGGGGGAAATTCAGTACATTAGCGCCTTCCGTTAACGGCAGCAGATGGCGCTAATGGGATGCTAGAGCACTTTTACTGGCACGTGGCAAATTCCAGTGCCACACGCAAAACCACCCCCCTCCCCTGCAGCACTGCTGCTAAAAGTTTGCCGGAAACCTCAATGCTAGGTGGATTGTGACGTCAGTGAGTGTTCAATGCTCACTGACTTTCCAATCTGCAAAATTGATTGTTGCCACCTACCTTAGCACCTGGAGGATGCAGCGCTGGGGAGAGCTGGTGTGAAGCACCAGGAAGCTGGCTCCAGGGATGTTATTTAAAGCAACCATCAGTAATGAGTCCCAGCTGTAGGTTAGTGGAGTTTCAGTGTTTTCTTGTCAGTTTCACACAGTGCAACAGCATTATTCTGTGATTTCAAGGTTATTTAGTATAAGGAGTGTTGTGGCAAATAAAAAGTAGGTACATTGAATGTTAAAAAAATAAAACTGCTCCAATTGGTTACATTAATGCGGCTGTAATCGCAGTCGAACTCACCCACCAGGATCTATGGTGGAGGGAGCAGAGGCAGCGAGAAAGTCTGCAACATGTGGCCAGAGGGAAAAGGAGGGCCATCAAACCTCAAAACAGAATGCCTATCTGTCTGAGGGTATTCCGAGAGCACTTCCCCTAGCTCCAATTAAGTGAATCCTCAATAGAGTCATAGAGTGATAGAGTTATACAGCAAAAAAAAGAGGCCCGTCGGCCCACTGTGTCCATGACGGCCATCAAGCCTTGTCTATTCTAAGCCCATTTTCCAGCTCTTGGTCCATCGCCTTGTATGCTATGGCATTTCAAGTGCTCATCTAAATGCTTCTTGAATGTTGTGAGGGCTACTGCCTCTACCACCATTTCAGGCAGTGAGTTCCAGATTCCAACCACCCTTTGGGTGAAAACGTTTTTCCTCAAATCCCCGCTAAACCTCCTGCCCCTTACCTTGAAACTATGCCCCCTGGTTATTGACCACTCTACTAAGGGGAAAAGTTCCTTTCTATCGATCCTATCTATGCCCCTCATAATTTTGTACACCTCAATCAGGTCCCCCCTCAGCCTTCGCTGCTCTAGGGAAAACAACCCCAGCCTGTCCAGTCTCTCTTCATAGCTGAAGCGCTCCAGCCCAGGTAACATCCTGGTGAATCTCCTCTGCACCCTCTCCAATGCAATCACATCCTTTCTATAGTTTGGCGACCAGAACTGCACACAGTATTCCGGCTGTGGCCTAACTAGCGTTTTGTACAGCTCCATCAAAGCTTCCCTGCTCTTATATTCGAAGCCTCAGCTAATGAAGGCAAGTATCCCATATGGCTTTTTAACCACCTTATCTACCTGTCCTGCTGCCTTCAGGGGTCTACGTACATGCACATCAAAGTCCCTCTGATCCTCTGTCCTTCCTAGGGTCCTACCATTCATTGTGTATTCCCTTGCCTGGTTTGTCCTCCCAAAATGCATTACCTCACACTTTTCAGGGTTAAATTCCATTTGCTATTGTTCTGCCCATCTGAGCAAACCATGTATATCGTCCTGTAGCCTGAGGCTACTCTCCTCGCTATTTATCACTCCACCAATTTCCGTGTCATCTGCGAACTTACTGATCATACCTCCTATATTCATATCTAAATCATCAATGTACACTACAAACAGCAAGGGACCCAGCAGCGATCCCTGTGGACACAGGCTTCCAGTCACAAAAACAACCTTCGACCATAACCCTCTGCCTCCTGCCAGTAAGTCAATTTTGGATCCAATGTGCCAAATTGCCCTGGATTAATTGGGCTCTTACCTTCTTGACCAGTCTCCCTTGCGGGACTTTGTCAAAAGCCTTACTGAAGTCCATGTAGACTGCATCAACTGCACTACCCTCATCTACACACCTAGTCACCCCCTCGAAAAAGTCTATCAAATTGTTTAGACATGATCTCCCCCTCACAAAGCCATGCTGACTATCCTTGATTAATCCTTGCCTCTTCAAGTGGAGACTAATTCTGTCCCTCAGAATTTTCGCCAATAATTTCCCTACCACTGATGTTAGGTTCACTGGCCTCTAATTCCCTGGTTTATCCCTATTACCTTTCTTGAATAATGATACTACATTAGCTGTCCTCTAGGCCTCTGGCACCTGCCCTGTGGCCAGAGATATTCTGAAAATTTGTGTCAGAGCCCCTGCAATCTCCTCCCTTGCCTCACAGTGCAGCCTGGGATACATCTCATCTGGGCCTTGGGATTCATCCACTTTTAAGCCCACTAAAACCGCGAGTAACTCCTCCCTCGCAATACTAATTTGTTCAAGTATATCACAAACCTCCTGCCTGATTTCTATGCTTACATAGTCCTTCTCCATAGTGAACACAGATGCAAAGTATTCATTTAAATCCTCACCTACATCTTCCACATCTACACACAGATTGCCACTTTGGTTCCTAATGGGTCCTACTCTTTCCCTGGTTATCCTCTTGCCCTTAATATATTTATAAAAGATCTTGGGATTTTCCTTTATTTTGCCCACCAGTGTCTTTTCATGCCCCCTCTTCGCTCTCCTAATTTCTTTTTTAAATATCCCCCTGCAATTTCTATACTCCTCAAGGCCTTCCACTGTTTTTAGTACTTTGTATCTGCCAAAAGCCTCCCTTTTTTTCCTAATCCGTTCTTCTATATCCCTTGACATCCAGGGTTCCCTGGACTTGTTGGTCCCATCCTTGACCTTTACGGGAACATGTTGGCACTGTACTCTCTCTATTTCCTTTCTGATTGACTCCCACTACTCTGATGTGAATTGTCCTACAAGTAGCTGATCCCAGTCCACTTTGGCCAGATCCTGCATTATCATATTAAAATCGGCCATCCACAATTTAGAATCTTTATTTCCGGGCCATCTTTGCCCTTTTACATGATTACCTTAAATCTCACCGAATTATGGTCACTGTCAACAAAATGCTCTCCTACTGACACTTCTACCACTTGCCCGGCTACATCCCCTAGAATTAGGTCCAGTACCGCCCCCTCTCTTACATAGAAACATAGAAGATAGGAGCAGGAGTAGGCCATTCGGCCCCATTCAATGAGATCATGGCTGATCAGCCAAATTCAGTACCCTGTCCCTGCCTTCTCCCCATATCCCTTGATCCCTTTAGCCTTAAGAAATATATCTAACTCCTTGAATATATTTAATGAATTGGCCTCAACTGCATTCTGTGGTAGAGAATTCCACAGGTTCACCACTCTGTCAATGCCTGTTATGTTGGCAGCAGCCACAATGACTTCATGCTGCACCAGCATTGTTACTGCCACCACATCAAGCTCATGGCTGGCTGGTTGGAGACAAGGGCTAACCGCTCTCCACTGGGCTCATAATCCCTCTCTACAACCCCAACACTCCTACTCAGCACTCACATAATAAGACCTATGCTGCCACCAGGAACATAATCGAGCAGACCATCGGAGGGCTCAAGCAACAATTCCACAGTCATGACCACTCGGCAGGAATCCTACAGTAAACTCGGCTGAGCGGGTGTTCCATCACGAGGGCCCAGCCTTTGCCACCAGGGATTGCGAGACCACCTCAGGAGGAGGAAGAGGAAGAGGAGGAGGAAGATCAGGATGAGGAGGAAGAGGAAGCCCAGGAGAAGGAGTAACAGGAGAGAGGGAGGAGGCAACCAATCAATCAGCCTTCTGGATGGGTGGTTCATGACCACCATATCAGACTGTGAATTAATTTAACAACAAATCCCCATTGTTCAGCACATCCCTAGCATTCCATCTCTGTTGCAGGCCATATCACAGCGCAAACCTGAAATGAGAGACAACACAAAAGAATCGAAACTGATTGAATACATTTATCAATAATCAGTAAACACGTATTTACAACAAAATATTGAATTTCCGATTGGAGGCTTCCTGCGGGCGGATGCTCCAATCGGAATAAAATCTACGAATCTACCCGCTGGTTCCATAGATCCCAAGGCTTTCGATCCTGGGCCACTCATGTTGGAAATGCGCAGAGGCCCACGTATCCCAGGGGCACATGTGGTTTGCAAGATCATGTTGGCCAGGTGAACCAATCAAATAAGGGAAACCCCCTTCATAGTTTTGACCAGTCTGTAGGGATAGAATTGTCAAAAGTATGAATGGGTATCACATTTAAAAACACACTAAAGCATTAAATAAATTTAAAAATAACATTACATATTTAAAATTAATTAAAATTCCATTTAATTTAAAAAAAAAATTGAAAAAAAAGTAATGTTTTTACGGGTCTAATAAAAATAAACTTACAATTGTGAAGAGTATTTTTAATTTTTAAATGAGTTATCAAATTTAATTTTCTTTTTTTCAAACACTCAAGCTGGTAAAACCAGGCCTTATGCCTGCTTTTACGAGGCGTAAGAATTCTGTGGCCATTCAGTTGGCAGAAGTTGTGCAAAAAGCGCAACACTCCACCCGCAGAGGCACTTTTCCTGGGCAGGCAGATCATCTGTCAAGAGAATTCTTGACAGATCGCAAGTGTCAGGTTTCAGCACATGCATGGGTGGCAGCAGTCTCGGCTGGCTGGATGACAGGCAGCGACAAGAGCAATGGTGACTGGCAGTGGTGGGAACAGGAATGCTGTCATCCTGAGAGAGGACAGTAGGTTCCTGCTCCACTGAACTACTGCTACTCCTCCTGGGCAACACCTCAGCAATCTTCTGGAGCAGATTGCTGGCCTGCTGAAACACCGTGGAAGCTCCGGTCGATGGTGGTAGACCCAGCCACGTTGGCAGCAGTCAGAGCTGGCGTGGCATCAAGCTGAGATCGAATGATAGCAGTCTGAGAAAGAAACAAAGGTTTGCATTTCTATCGCGACTTTCATGACCACCAGACATCTCAAAGTGTTTTACAGCCAATTTAGTACTTTTTGAAGAGTAGCCACTGTTGTAATGTAAGAAATGTGGCAGCCAATTTGTGCACAGCAAGGTTCCACAAACAGCAACGTGATAATGACCAGATAATCTCTTTTTAGTGATGTTGATTGAGGGATAAATATTGGCCAGGACTCCAGGGATAATTGGCCTGCTCCTCTACAAAAGAGTGCAGTGCAAACTTTCACACCCACCTGAGAGAGCAGAGGGGGGGGGCAAGGTTAAATGTCTCATCTGAAAGACAACACCTCTGACAGTGCAGCACTACCTCAGTACTCTACTGAAGTGTCAGCCGAGATTTTTACGCTCAAGTCCCACCCATAACCTTCTGACTCACAGTCAAGAGTGCCAACCACTGAGTGACAGGTAGCAATTTCATTGGATGCCACCAAGCATAGACTGCATTACAGCACGAACACGTAGCGTCACCTCTGGCTGTGCTGCAGTGGAAGCTGCCAGATCATGCAGCACAGATGGCATCAGGCCTGGGTCACCACGGTCACTCTGGGAATCCACCATCCTTTGCAGACTGGAAATGATGGGCTCCATGGTGTGCGCAGATCATTGTGCAAGCTGAAATCCTCTGCATTTTTTATCATTGCCAAGAGGCTCTCAGGCACCCTTGCCATTGCACCTATCATCTCCATGTGCCTCCCCATCGAGGTCCTCATCTGAGTCCTGTGCAGCAGAATTCGTCCTCTGGGGAGTTGAACTACGAGACACCCTTTCGCTCTGGCCTTGCTGCAGCCTGCTCATCCATGGTGCCTCACCCTGTAGAGATCCTGCTACTATGCTAGCCTCTAAAGAATGTGGAGTGCCAGTATCTGAGATGGTGCCCATGGATGAGACATGCAGTGACACGGTGTGTGCTTCCTCATAAGAACATAAAAATATAGGAGCAGGAATAGGCCACTTGGCCCCTCGAGCGTGCTCCACCATTCAATAACATTATTGTTGATCTTAGGCTCAAAGCCATTTCCCTGCCAGCTCCCCATAACCTTTCACTCCCTTATCTTGCAAAAATCTGTCTATCTCCATCTTAAATGTAATTAATGACCCAGCCTCCACAGCTCGCTGGGGCAGAGAATTCCACAGATTTACCACCATCTGAGAGAAGAAATTTCTCCTCATCTCAGTTTTAATAGGGCAACCTTTTATTCTAAAGCTGTGCCAACGCGTTCTAGATTTCCCCACGAGGGGAAACATCCTCTCTGCATCTATCTTGTCATGCCCCCTCGGTACCTTATATGTTTCAATATGATCACCTCTCATTCTTCTAAATGCCAATGAGTATAGGCCCAGCCAGCTCAACCTTTCCTCATAAGGCAAACCTCTCTTCTCTGGAATTAACCTAGTGAATCGTCTCTGAACTGCCTCCAAAGCAAATATATCCTTCCTTAAGTAAGGAGACCAAAACTGTATGCAGCTGTAGCAGGACTTCCCTGCTTTTATACTCCAAACTCTTTGAAGTAAAGGCCAACAACCATTTGCATTTTTGATTACTTGCTGTACCTGCATGCTAACTTTTTGTGTTTCATGCACAAGGAACCCCAGGTCCCACTCAACAGTAGCATTTTGTAATCTCTCTCCATTTAAATAATAATTTGCTTTTTTAATTTTCCTGCCAACGTGTATAACCTCGCACTTTCCCACATTATACTCCATCTGCCAAATGTTTGCCCACTCATGTAGCCTGTCTATATCCCTTTGCAGGTTCTTTGAGTCCTCTGCACAACTTGCTTTTCCACCCACCTCTATCATCTGCAAACTTGGCTACATTACACTTGCTCCCTTCATCCAAGTCATTAATGTAGATTGTAAATAGTTGAGGCCCCAGCACTGATCCCTGTGGCACCCCATTAGTTACCGTTTGCCAACCGGAAAATGACACCATTATTCTGACTCCCTGCTTTCTGTTAGTTAGCCGATTCTCTATCCGTGCTAATATATTATCCCCAATTCTGTGAGCTCTTATCTTATGCATTAACCTTTTATGTGACACCTTATTGAATGCCTTCTGGAAATCTAAATACACCACATCCACTGGTTTACCTTTCTCCACCCTATTCATTACCTCCTGAAGGAACACTAGCAAGTTTGTTAACATGATTTCCCTTTCACAAAACCATGCAGACTCTGCTTGACTGCATTATGATGTTCCAAATGCCCTGCTACTGCTTCCTTAATGAAGGACTCCAGCATTTTCCCAATGACAGCTGTTAGGCTAACTGGTCTATAGTTTCCTGCTTTCTGTCTCCCTCCTTTCTGAAATAGGGGTGTTACATTTGCAGTTTACCAATCCACTGGGACCTCTCCAGAGTCCAGGGAATTTTAGAATATTGCAACCAATGCATCCACTATCTCTGCAGCCTCACCCTGGGATGCAGACCATCTGGTCCAGGGGACTTGTCATATTTCAGTCCCATTATTTTACAAAGTACTATGTCCTTAGTGATAGTGATTGTCTTAGTTTCGCCTCCCCGTGGCCCCCTGATTATCCATTATTGAGATGTTGTTAGTGTCTTCTACCGTGAAGACAGATACACAATATTTGTTCAGACTCGCTGCCATTTCCTCATTCCCCATTATTAATTCCCCAGTCTCATCCTCTAAGGGACCAACATTTACATTAGCTACCCTTTACCTTTTTATATACCTGTAGAAGCTCTTACTATCTGTTTTAATGTTTCTTGTCACTTTACTCTCATAATTCATCTTCACTCTCATTATTTTTTTAGTCATCCTCTGCTGGCTTTTAAACATTTCCCAATGCTCTGGTCTCCCAGCAATCTTGGCAACCTTGTCTGCCTTCGTTTTCAATTTGATACCATCCTTTACTTCCTTAGTTAACCACAGATGATGCTCCCTTCTCTCAAAATCGTTCCTTCTCACTGGAATATATTTTTGTTGAGAGTTATGAAATATCTCCTTAAATGTCCGCCACTGCATTTCAAATGTCTTACCATTTAATTTATTTTTCCAGTCCTCTTTAGCCTGTTCTGCCCTCATGCCACTGTAATTGCCTTTGTTTATGATCAGGACACTGGTTTGAGATACAACTTTCTCAACCTCCAACTGAATTTGAAATTCAACCATGCTATGATCACTCTTTCCTAGAGGATCCTTTACTATGAGATCATTTATTAATTCTGTCTCATTACATAGTACCAGGTCCAAGATTGCCTGCCCCCTGATTGGTTCCATTACATACTGTTCTAGGAAACCATCCCAGATGCACGCTGTGAACTCCTCCTCAAGGCAACCATGGCCAATTTAATTTGTCCAATCAATATGGAAATTACGATCACCCATGTTTATTACCATACCTTTTTTACAGGCTTCCATTATTTGTTGATTTATACTCTGTCCAACAATATTGCTACTGTTTGGGAGCTTGTAGACTACGCCCACCAGAGACTTTTTCCCTTTATTATTATTTATCTCCACCCAAACCGATTCTACATCTTGATCTTCTGAGCCAATATCACTTCTCACCATTGCACTGATCCCATGCTTTACCAACAAAGTCACCCGACCTCCCTTTCCTTTCTGTCTATCATTCTGAATTGTCAAATACTGGAATATTCAGTCCCCAGCCCTGATCACCTTGCAACTACGTCTCATTAATTGCAGTCAGATCTATTTGTGCCATCAACACTTCTATCTTGTTACGAATGCTGCACGCATTCAGATATGGAACATTTAACTTTGTCTTTTTACCATCCCTCCTTGTTTTGGCCCCATTTTCTGTTGCACTCTTATTTTTAAACATTCTTTCCCTTCCTGTCACACCCTGGTTATTATTTCCCCCATCTCTATCCTGCTCTATTGCTTTCTCATTTCTCATTGACTTTTTAAGTTCCCACTCACTTTGATCCTCCCCCCCCCCACTATTTAGTTTAAAGCCCTCTCTACAGCCCTAGTTATTCGATTCGCCAGGACTCTAGCACCAACATGGTTCAAGTGAAGCCCGTCCAAGCAGAACAGCTCTCTCTTATCCCAGTACCAGTGCCCCACAAATCGAAGCCCATTTCTTCCACACCAGTTTTTGAGCCAGTCGTTCATTACTCTGATCTTATTTACCCTATTCAAATTCGCTCGTGGCTCAGGTAGTAATCCAGAGATTATCTTTGTGGTTCTGCTTTTTAATTTAGCACCTAACTGCTCATACGCTCTCAGCAGAACTTCATTCTTTGTCCTACCTATGTCATTGGTGCCTACGTGGACCATGACAACTGGAACTCCCCTTCCCACTCCAAGTTTCTCTCCAGCCCAGAGGAGATTTCCTTAACCCTGGCAGGCAACACAGCCTTCATCTCCCGCCTCGCTCTCTATGATGCACTGAGGAAAAGGCTGCTCAGTTGCTTGCTCATTGTCTGAAGGCATAAAGACACAAAAGTCATGTTAAGGTGAGGAGGGGGGTAAGGGAGAAATTAATGCATACAGCATGATTAGCAGGAAAGTGCAAAAGGCTTGTGAGGTGAGGTGGAAGTGAGATGTGAGAAGTAAGAGTAGGGATGAACATACTGTTGTTGTCCCCAAGGGGGTCAACATCGCCAGTGGCCATGGCACCCACCACCTGGTGCCCGATGAATTGAGCAAACTTTCCTCCAGCTCAGAAAGTGGTTGGGCATCAGGTTGTCCCCCACCTGTGCACTCCTGCCCCCTCCTGTTGTGAGCCACCTTGGCCTGCAGGAGAAAGGAAAGTGTGTGAGTGAGTGTGGAGCAATGTGTTTGGGTGATGTACCTGCCATAGTTGAATAGCTGTCATTGTGTGAAAGGTGTGAGATGTGGATGTGAGTGTTGGTAGGTAGAAATTGTTGATGGGTGAGGGCTCGGGTGTGGTGCTTTGGCCAGTGTGCGCCGACTGTGGCTCAGAGGGCTTTAAACTAAATAGTGCGGGGGAGGATCAAGATGAGCGGGATTTTAAAATGTCAAGGAGAAGTGAGAAAGCAATAGAGCAGGATAGAGATGGGGGAAATAATAACCAGAGTGTGACAGGAAGGCAAAGAATGTTTAAAAATCAGAGTGCAACAGAAAATGGGGCCAAAACAAGGAGGAATGGTAAAAAGACAAAGTTAAATGTTCTGTATCTGAATGCATGCAGCATTCAGAACAAGATTGAGGCATTGACTCACACTGACAACCTGCATGAGGTAATTAAATTTCTTTTGGCACTGGGTATGGGTCCTGGGGACCACAGTGCTGCCTGACACCTGATGCGCATCCTCCCCCCACATGACATGGAAGACTTGCGGCGAGGGCTTCCTGCCACTTGCCGGGTAGCGCAACACCCTTCGTCTCTCCAATGCTTGTTCCAAAAATCTGCGGGCTCTCTCCCTGGGGCGTGGATCTGCCATGAGTACAGCTGATTGAGTCGTGTGGCTCCTATGACTTGGCCTGCTCCTGCTTGCTCACACAGGTTCACAGGCAACAATGCTGAGAATGAAGTTCTGCAGCATGAATGACCATCCCATTTAAGAACTAGAATGAGCCTGTTGCAATGATGACTTGCAATTAGACTGCACCTGATATTGGTTACAGTTTTGAGTGTAACGCCACTGAGCTAGGCCGTCAGCATTTGCTTTAGTGCTCACATCCTTTCTTTAAGCGATGGCACTGAATTTTGAGTGCAGCAGGATTCCTTAGCACCTGGCGCTAAATCTCAAACTTTTCCAAAGTTAGTGCCCATTCCTGGGCTAAAATGACTTTCTTCCCCTATTATTCTAACACTGTATCAAACATGTGGCCTGTGAAACTGTGGATGCAATGGGCAGTAAATGCTGCATACTGTGGAAAGTGGCTTGATGATTATTAAGCTACATTAACAAGATTATGGAGCTGGGATTTTCTATAGCTTTACTTGTAAATAACTTATTATAGGGGAATGAATGTTATGTAAATGAAATTGCTTGAGGTAAGTGATATACCTATCAATTCGTCCAATAAAAAGCGACGGGTTAGGAACGTAACTAAAGGTTTTTATTGACTAAATAACAGAGCCCACCCTCGTGGGTGATCGGGTCCAACAAGGAGGAATACCAGCCAGTCGACTACCTTTATACCTGGGCAGGTAGGTGGAGCCATGGGCGGAGTCGGAGGTGGTCAGCCCAGGTATAACAGCGCGACAAGAGGCGACCTCGTATCGTGATACAACAGTGATAACGGTGATAACAATACAACAGTGATAACTATAGTGTAACGATAAAAGTGGTTTACCACATTCACCCCTTGTTTAGATTTGAGTCCGGCGGGGTGAAGTGTACTACCAGTTCTGGTATGTCAGTCTGTCCGGAGGCCTCGTAAGCCTCTCCGATCGTCGCAGCGGCGGTGCTGCATTATCCGGTGTTAGTGCTGGTGTCTGCGTGGTCGGCGAAGGCTCGTGGGGTTCCGGCATGCCGTCTACCTGGGCTGGAATTGGGGGGGTGGTGGGGGGGGTAAAGGTGGTGTCTCCGGAGTGCCCGAGGGTGCGAGGTCTTGTAAGGAGACAGTGTCCTCCCGCCCGTCTGGGTAAGCCACGTAGGCGTACTGGGGGTTGGCGTGCAGGAGGTTCACCCTTTCGACCAGGGGGTCTGTTTTATGGGCCCTCACGTGCTTTCGCAGCAAGACGGGCCCCGGAGAGGTCAGCCAGGTTGGTAGAGTGGTTCCCGTAGTCGACTTCCTGGGGAAAACAAACATTCGTTCATGGGGGGTGGCGTTAACGGCAGTGCAAAGTAGTGACCGGATGGAGTGCAGCGCTGTCGGGAGGACTTCCTGCCAGCGGGAGGTTGGGAGGCCCTTAGACTTTAAGGCTAAGAGGACGGCCTTCCATACCGTCGCGTTCTCTCTTTCCACCTGGCCGTTCCCTTGGGGGTTGTAGCTGGTGGTCCTACTTGCTGCAATACCTCTCGCTAGTAGGAACTGACGGAGTTCCTCGCTCATGAAAGAGGAGCCCCGGTCACTATGTATATAGTTTGGGAACCCGAACAAGGCGAAGAGGTCGTTCAGGCATTTAATGACCGTGGTACTGGTCATGTCTGGGCAGGGGAAGGCAAAGGGGAAACGGGAGTACTCATCAACAATGTTGAGGAAGTACACATTACGGTCAGAGGACGGGAGGGGCCCCTTAAAGTCGATGCTCAGGCGCTCGAAGGGGCGGGTGGCCTTGATCAGGCTTGCTCTGTCCGGCCTAAAGAAGTGCGGTTTGCACTCGGCGCAGGTCTGGCAGTTCCTGGTTATGGTCCTGACCTCCTCGATGGAGTAGGGCAGGTTGCGGGCCTTAATGAAGTGGTAAAGTCTGGTGACCCCGGGGTGGCAGAGGTCGTTGTGGAGGGTCTGAAGTCTATCACTTTGCGCGCTGGCGCATGTAATTCGTGACAGAGCATCGGGGGGTTCGTTCAGCTTACCTGGCCGGTACAAGATATCATAATCGTAGGTGGAGAGCTCGATTCTCCACCTCAAGATCTTGTCATTCTTGATTTTGCCCCTCATCTTGTTATTAAACATAAAAGCGACCGAACGTTGGTCGGTAAGGAGGGTAAATCGTTTGCCTGCCAGGTAGTGCCTCCAGCGTCGTACCGCCTCCACAATCGCCTGGGCCTCCTTCTCGACCGACGAGTGTCGGATCTCAGGGCCCTGTAGGGTCCTTGAGAAGAAGGCCACCGGTCTCCCCTCCTGGTTAAGGGTGGCGGCTAGGGCGAAGTCGGATGCATCGCTCTCGACTTGGAAGGGGATGGACTCATCCACTGCGTGCATAGTGGCCTTGGCAATGTCTCCCTTAATGAGGGAGAAGGCTGCGCACGCTTCCTCCGTAAGGGGGAAGAATGTGGACTTCATGAGGGGTCTGGCTTTGTCCGCATAATTGGGCACCCATTGGGCATAGTAGGCGAAGAGCCCCAGGGTTCTCTTAAGTGCCTTAGGGCAGTGGGGGAGGGGTAGCTCCATGAGGGGGCGCATTCTTTCGGGGTCGGGGCCGATGAGTCCGTTCTCTACTACACAGCCAAGGATGGCAAGGCGCGAGGTGTTAAACACACATTTCTCCTTATTGTAGGTGAGGTTCAGCCGTTGGGCTGTACGGAGGAATTTCTCCAGATTCACGTCGTGGTCCTGCCGGTCGCGGCCGCAGATGGTGACGTTATCTAGGTAGGGGAATGTGGCCTGCAGTCCGTTCTGGTCAACCATCCGGTCCATCTCCCTTTGGAAGACCGAGACCCCGTTGGTGACACCGAAGGGGACCCTAAGGAAGTGGTATAGGCGCCCATTCGCCTCGAAGGCGGTGTACTGGCGGTCCTCGGGGTGGATAGGGAGTTGGTGGTAGGCCGACTTAAGGTCGATGGTCGAGAATACGCGGTATTGTGCAATCTGATTGACCATGTCAGATATGCGGGGAAGGGGGTATGCGTCCAGCTGGGTGTATCTGTTTATGGTCTGGCTGTAGTCGATGACCAGGCGATTTTTATCGCCGGTCTTAACGACCACGACCTGGGCACGCCAGGGGCTGTTGCTCCCCTCGATGATGCCCTCCTTCAGGAGACGCTGCACCTCAGAGCTAATGAAAGCTCTGTCCCCAGCGCTGTACCGCCTGCTCTTGGTAGCGACGGGTTTGCAGTCGGGGGTGAGGTTAGCGAACAGGGAAGGTGGCGGCACCTTGAGGGTGGATAGGCTGCAGGTGTTACGCGGTGGGCGGTTTAACCTTCGCTGGTTGTCGACTGTGAGTGGGGGGAGGGGTCCACCGTATGCTAGGGTTACACTTTGGAGGTGGGATTGGAAGTCCAGCCCTAGTAGGACGGCAGCGCAGAGCTGGGGGAGGACGAGGAGTTTAAAGTTTTTATACTCTGTACCCTTAACCGACAAGGTCACAGCACAGTAGCCGCTAATGTCCGTGACGTGGGACCTCGATGCCATCGAGATTCGGTTGTGCGTTGGCAGGACAGGGAGGGAGTAGTGGCTCACCGTGTCTGGGTGGATGAAGCTCTCCGTGCTTCCGCTGTCGAACAGGCAGGTCGTGGCGTGGCCGTTTACTTTGATGTCCATCATCGACTTGGACAGGTGGTGTGGGCGGGCTTGATCCAGAGTGACGGAGGCTAGCGTGTAGGTAAGCGAGTCGTTGTCGTCTGCGGGCGAGGCGGTCGTCGGGTCCGGGGGCCCGGTGGCAGTCGGGCGTGGTGGGTAAAATGGCATCTCCCACGAGGTAGGACAAAATGGCGGAGAAGCTGGCTGCCCCCATAACTCACATGAGGCACTATTGGGGTCGGTTGCCTTGATCAAAGATGGCCGCCCCCATGACTCACGTGTGGGGATACTGGCCTCAGTTGCCGTGAAAGAAGATGGCCGCCCCCACAGTTCGCATGAGGCACTGCTGGCCTCTGAAGATCCGCTCCTGCAGGCCTTAGAGACGTGGCCTTTCTTCCTGCAGGTCGTGCAGGTAGAGTTCCTGGCTGGGCAGCGCGACCTCGGGTGCTTCTCCTGGCCGCAAAAGAAGCAGCCGGCGGCCCGATCGCGGGTGCCCGATGTCGGAGCCGGTACCGGGGGTGGCGGGCCCGGTCGGGTCCGGGACGCCGACGCTGAGATAGGTCCCGGGGGCGGCGCTGCAAAGGGTATTGCGGTAGGGGTCGGGCCCGAGTCCCAGGGTCGTGAGCAGTACCTGGAAAACGCCTCCTGGTCCTGATGGGCCACCTCCAGGGAGAGAGCGAGGGCTTCAGCTTTGTCCAGGTCGAGGTCTTTAGCTTCAAGCAGTCTTTGCCGTGAGTAGTCGGACCGTAGGCCTTTCACAAAGGCATCGCGGATATTATCCTCCGTATTTTCAACAGCCGTCACCGCTTTAAAGTCACAGTTCCTGCCGAGTGCTCTTAGCGCCCGTAAAAATTCAGCTACAGACTCTCCTGGCTGTTGCGGGCGGGATCTTAGGAGGTGCCTGGTGTACATGTAATTTAGCGGGCTGCGGTACTGCTGTTTCAGTAGGTTGATAGCGGCCTCGTACGTAGTCGTGTCCTGTATGAGTGCGTATACTCTCGGGCTCGCTTGGGCGTTCAGAAGTCTTAGTTTGGATCTCTGCGGGGCGCCGGATTCTTCCAGGTAGGATTCGAAGCAGTCCAGCCAGTGTTTGAAGTTGAGGGCTGCGTTTGCTGCCTGTGGGTTTAGATCCAGGTACGGTGGTTTGAGGGCTTGCAGCCAAGCCGGCTGGTGTGGCTGTGCTTCTGGGAGGGCTTCTGGCTGGCCAGTAGTAGACATCTTTAAAATTTAGTCAATAAAATTGATATACCTATCAATTCGTCCAATAAAAAGCGACGAGTTAGGAACGTAACTAAAGGTTTTTATTGACTAAATAACAGAGCCCACCCTCGTGGGTGATCGGGTCCAACAAGGAGGAATACCAGCCAGTCGACTACCTTTATACCTGGGCAGGTAGGTGGAGCCATGGGCGGAGTCGGAGGTGGTCAGCCCAGGTATAACAGCGCGACAAGAGGCGACCTCGTATCGTGATACAACAGTGATAACGGTGATAACAATACAACAGTGATAACTATAGTGTAACGATAAAAGTGGTTTACCACATTCACCCCTTGTTTAGATTTGAGTCCGGCGGGGTGAAGTGTACTACCAGTTCTGGTATGTCAGTCTGTCCGGAGGCCTCGTAAGCCTCTCCGATCGTCGCAGCGGCGGTGCTGCATTATCCGGTGTTAGTGCTGGTGTCTGCGTGGTCGGCGAAGGCTCGTGGGGTTCCGGCATGCCGTCTACCTGGGCTGGAATTGGGGGGGTGGTGGGGGGGGGTAAAGGTGGTGTCTCCGGAGTGCCCGAGGGTGCGAGGTCTCGTAAGGAGACAGTGTCCTCACGCCCGTCTGGGTAAGCCACGTAGGCGTACTGGGGGTTGGCGTGCAGGAGGTTCACCCTTTCGACCAGGGGGTCTGTTTTATGGGCCCTCACGTGCTTTCGCAGCAAGACGGGCCCCGGAGAGGTCAGCCAGGTTGGTAGAGTGGTTCCCGTAGTCGACTTCCTGGGGAAAACAAACATTCGTTCATGGGGGGTGGCGTTAACGGCAGTGCAAAGTAGTGACCGGATGGAGTGCAGCGCTGTCGGGAGGACTTCCTGCCAGCGGGAGGTTGGGAGGCCCTTAGACTTTAAGGCTAAGAGGACGGCCTTCCATACCGTCGCGTTCTCTCTTTCCACCTGGCCGTTCCCTTGGGGGTTGTAGCTGGTGGTCCTACTTGCTGCAATACCTCTCGCTAGTAGGAACTGACGGAGTTCCTCGCTCATGAAAGAGGAGCCCCGGTCACTATGTATATAGTTTGGGAACCCGAACAAGGCGAAGAGGTCGTTTAGGCATTTAATGACCGTGGTACTGGTCATGTCTGGGCAGGGGAAGGCAAAGGGGAAACGGGAGTACTCATCAACAATGTTGAGGAAGTACACATTACGGTCAGAGGACGGGAGGGGCCCCTTAAAGTCGATGCTCAGGCGCTCGAAGGGGCGGGTGGCCTTGATCAGGCTTGCTCTGTCCGGCCTAAAGAAGTGCGGTTTGCACTCGGCGCAGGTCTGGCAGTTCCTGGTTATGGTCCTGACCTCCTCGATGGAGTAGGGCAGGTTGCGGGCCTTAATGAAGTGGTAAAGTCTGGTGACCCCGGGGTGGCAGAGGTCGTTGTGGAGGGTCTGAAGTCTATCACTTTGCGCGCTGGCGCATGTAATTCGTGACAGAGCATCGGGGGGTTCGTTCAGCTTACCTGGCCGGTACAAGATATCATAATCGTAGGTGGAGAGCTCGATTCTCCACCTCAAGATCTTGTCATTCTTGATTTTGCCCCTCAGCTTGTTATTAAACATAAAAGCGACCGAACGTTGGTCGGTAAGGAGGGTAAATCGTTTGCCTGCCAGGTAGTGCCTCCAGCGTCGTACCGCCTCCACAATCGCCTGGGCCTCCTTCTCGACCGACGAGTGTCGGATCTCAGGGCCCTGTAGGGTCCTTGAGAAGAAGGCCACCGGTCTCCCCTCCTGGTTAAGGGTGGCGGCTAGGGCGAAGTCGGATGCATCGCTCTCGACTTGGAAGGGGATGGACTCATCCACTGCGTGCATAGTGGCCTTGGCAATGTCTCCCTTAATGAGGGAGAAGGCTGCGCACGCTTCCTCCGTAAGGGGGAAGGATGTGGACTTCATGAGGGGTCTGGCTTTGTCCGCATAATTGGGCACCCATTGGGCATAGTAGGCGAAGAGCCCCAGGGTTCTCTTAAGTGCCTTAGGGCAGTGGGGGAGGGGTAGCTCCATGAGGGGGCGCATTCTTTCGGGGTCGGGGCCGATGAGTCCGTTCTCTACTACACAGCCAAGGATGGCAAGGCGCGAGGTGTTAAACACACATTTCTCCTTATTGTAGGTGAGGTTCAGCCGTTGGGCTGTACGGAGGAATTTCTCCAGATTCACGTCGTGGTCCTGCCGGTCGCGGCCGCAGATGGTGACGTTATCTAGGTAGGGGAATGTGGCCTGCAGTCCGTTCTGGTCAACCATCCGGTCCATCTCCCTTTGGAAGACCGAGACCCCGTTGGTGACACCGAAGGGGACCCTAAGGAAGTGGTATAGGCGCCCATTCGCCTCGAAGGCGGTGTACTGGCGGTCCTCGGGGTGGATAGGGAGTTGGTGGTAGGCCGACTTAAGGTCGATGGTCGAGAATACGCGGTATTGTGCAATCTGATTGACCATGTCAGATATGCGGGGAAGGGGGTATGCGTCCAGCTGGGTGTATCTGTTTATGGTCTGGCTGTAGTCGATGACCAGGCGATTTTTATCGCCGGTCTTAACGACCACGACCTGGGCACGCCAGGGGCTGTTGCTCCCCTCGATGATGCCCTCCTTCAGGAGACGCTGCACCTCAGAGCTAATGAAAGCTCTGTCCCCAGCGCTGTACCGCCTGCTCTTGGTAGCGACGGGTTTGCAGTCGGGGGTGAGGTTAGCGAACAGGGAAGGTGGCGGCACCTTGAGGGTGGATAGGCTGCAGGTGTTACGCGGTGGGCGGTTTAACCTTCGCTGGTTGTCGACTGTGAGTGGGGGGAGGGGTCCACCGTATGCTAGGGTTACACTTTGGAGGTGGGATTGGAAGTCCAGCCCTAGTAGGACGGCAGCGCAGAGCTGGGGGAGGACGAGGAGTTTAAAGTTTTTATACTCTGTACCCTTAACCGACAAGGTCACAGCACAGTAGCCGCTAATGTCCGTGGCGTGGGACCTCGATGCCATCGAGATTCGGTTGCGCGTTGGCAGGACAGGGAGGGAGTAGTGGCTCACCGTGTCTGGGTGGATGAAGCTCTCCGTGCTTCCGCTGTCGAACAGGCAGGTCGTGGCGTGGCCGTTTACTTTGATGTCCATCATCGACTTGGACAGGTGGTGTGGGCGGGCTTGATCCAGAGTGACGGAGGCTAGCGTGTAGGTAAGCGAGTCGTTGTCGTCTGCGGGCGAGGCGGTCGTCGGGTCCGGGGGCCCGGTGGCAGTCGGGCGTGGTGGGTAAAATGGCGTCTCCCACGAGGTAGGACAAAATGGCGGAGAGGCTGGCTGCCCCCATAACTCACATGAGGCACTATTGGGGTCGGTTGCCTTGATCAAAGATGGCCGCCCCCATGACTCACGTGTGGGGATACTGGCCTCAGTTGCCGTGAAAGAAGATGGCCGCCCCCACAGTTCGCATGAGGCACTGCTGGCCTCTGAAGATCCGCTCCTGCAGGCCTTAGAGACGTGGCCTTTCTTCCTGCAGGTCGTGCAGGTAGAGTTCCTGGCTGGGCAGCGCGACCTCGGGTGCTTCTCCTGGCCACAAAAGAAGCAGCCGGCGGCCCGATCGCGGGTGCCCGATGTCGGAGCTGGTACCGGGGGTGGCGGGCCCGGTCGGGTCCGGGACGCCGACGCTGAGGTAGGTCCCGGGGGCGGCGCTGCGAAGGGTATTGCGGTAGGGGTCGGGCCCGAGTCCCAGGGTCGCGAGCAGTACCTGGAAAACGCCTCCTGGTCCTGATGGGCCACCTCCAGGGAGAGAGCGAGGGCTTCAGCTTTGTCCAGGTCGAGGTCTTTAGCTTCAAGCAGTCTTTGCCGTGAGTAGTCGGACCGTAGGCCTTTCACAAAGGCATCGCGGATATTATCCTCCGTATTTTCAACAGCCGTCACCGCTTTAAAGTCACAGTTCCTGCCGAGTGCTCTTAGCGCCCGTAAAAATTCAGCTACAGACTCTCCTGGCTGTTGCGGGCGGGATCTTAGGAGGTGCCTGGTGTACATGTAATTTAGCGGGCTGCGGTACTGCTGTTTCAGTAGGTTGATAGCGGCCTCGTACGTAGTCGTGTCCTGTATGAGTGCGTATACTCTCGGGCTCGCTTGGGCGTTCAGAAGTCTTAGTTTGGATCTCTGCGGGGCGCCGGATTCTTCCAGGTAGGATTCGAAGCAGTCCAGCCAGTGTTTGAAGTTGAGGGCTGCGTTTGCTGCCTGTGGGTTTAGATCCAGGTACGGTGGTTTGAGGGCTTGCAGCCAAGCCGGCTGGTGTGGCTGTGCTTCTGGGAGGGCTTCTGGCTGGCCAGTAGTAGACATCTTTAAAATTTAGTCAATAAAATTGATATACCTATCAATTCGTCCAATAAAAAGCGACGAGTTAGGAACGTAACTAAAGGTTTTTATTGACTAAATAACAGAGCCCACCCTCGTGGGTGATCGGGTCCAACAAGGAGGAATACCAGCCAGTCGACTACCTTTATACCTGGGCAGGTAGGTGGAGCCATGGGCGGAGTCGGAGGTGGTCAGCCCAGGTATAACAGCGCGACAAGAGGCGACCTCGTATCGTGATACAACAGTGATAACGGTGATAACAATACAACAGTGATAACTATAGTGTAACGATAAAAGTGGTTTACCACATTCACCCCTTGTTTAGATTTGAGTCCGGCGGGGTGAAGTGTACTACCAGTTCTGGTATGTCAGTCTGTCCGGAGGCCTCGTAAGCCTCTCCGATCGTCGCAGCGGCGGTGCTGCATTATCCGGTGTTAGTGCTGGTGTCTGCGTGGTCGGCGAAGGCTCGTGGGGTTCCGGCATGCCGTCTACCTGGGCTGGAATTGGGGGGGTGGTGGGGGGGGGTAAAGGTGGTGTCTCCGGAGTGCCCGAGGGTGCGAGGTCTCGTAAGGAGACAGTGTCCTCCCGCCCGTCTGGGTAAGCCACGTAGGCGTACTGGGGGTTGGCGTGCAGGAGGTTCACCCTTTCGACCAGGGGGTCTGTTTTATGGGCCCTCACGTGCTTTCGCAGCAAGACGGGCCCCGGAG
Organism: Somniosus microcephalus; assembly: GCF_052327205.1. Taxonomy (NCBI): domain Eukaryota; kingdom Metazoa; phylum Chordata; class Chondrichthyes; order Squaliformes; family Somniosidae; genus Somniosus; species Somniosus microcephalus. The sequence continues at coordinate 188,332,066 of NC_140992.1, forward strand.
AGGTCAGCCAGGTTGGTAGAGTGGTTCCCGTAGTCGACTTCCTGGGGAAAACAAACATTCGTTCATGGGGGGTGGCGTTAACGGCAGTGCAAAGTAGTGACCGGATGGAGTGCAGCGCTGTCGGGAGGACTTCCTGCCAGCGGGAGGTTGGGAGGCCCTTAGACTTTAAGGCTAAGAGGACGGCCTTCCATACCGTCGCGTTCTCTCTTTCCACCTGGCCGTTCCCTTGGGGGTTGTAGCTGGTGGTCCTACTTGCTGCAATACCTCTCGCTAGTAGGAACTGACGGAGTTCCTCGCTCATGAAAGAGGAGCCCCGGTCACTATGTATATAGTTTGGGAACCCGAACAAGGCGAAGAGGTCGTTTAGGCATTTAATGACCGTGGTACTGGTCATGTCTGGGCAGGGGAAGGCAAAGGGGAAACGGGAGTACTCATCAACAATGTTGAGGAAGTACACATTACGGTCAGAGGACGGGAGGGGCCCCTTAAAGTCGATGCTCAGGCGCTCGAAGGGGCGGGTGGCCTTGATCAGGCTTGCTCTGTCCGGCCTAAAGAAGTGCGGTTTGCACTCGGCGCAGGTCTGGCAGTTCCTGGTTATGGTCCTGACCTCCTCGATGGAGTAGGGCAGGTTGCGGGCCTTAATGAAGTGGTAAAGTCTGGTGACCCCGGGGTGGCAGAGGTCGTTGTGGAGGGTCTGAAGTCTATCACTTTGCGCGCTGGCGCATGTAATTCGTGACAGAGCATCGGGGGGTTCGTTCAGCTTACCTGGCCGGTACAAGATATCATAATCGTAGGTGGAGAGCTCGATTCTCCACCTCAAGATCTTGTCATTCTTGATTTTGCCCCTCAGCTTGTTATTAAACATAAAAGCGACCGAACGTTGGTCGGTAAGGAGGGTAAATCGTTTGCCTGCCAGGTAGTGCCTCCAGCGTCGTACCGCCTCCACAATCGCCTGGGCCTCCTTCTCGACCGACGAGTGTCGGATCTCAGGGCCCTGTAGGGTCCTTGAGAAGAAGGCCACCGGTCTCCCCTCCTGGTTAAGGGTGGCGGCTAGGGCGAAGTCGGATGCATCGCTCTCGACTTGGAAGGGGATGGACTCATCCACTGCGTGCATAGTGGCCTTGGCAATGTCTCCCTTAATGAGGGAGAAGGCTGCGCACGCTTCCTCCGTAAGGGGGAAGGATGTGGACTTCATGAGGGGTCTGGCTTTGTCCGCATAATTGGGCACCCATTGGGCATAGTAGGCGAAGAGCCCCAGGGTTCTCTTAAGTGCCTTAGGGCAGTGGGGGAGGGGTAGCTCCATGAGGGGGCGCATTCTTTCGGGGTCGGGGCCGATGAGTCCGTTCTCTACTACACAGCCAAGGATGGCAAGGCGCGAGGTGTTAAACACACATTTCTCCTTATTGTAGGTGAGGTTCAGCCGTTGGGCTGTACGGAGGAATTTCTCCAGATTCACGTCGTGGTCCTGCCGGTCGCGGCCGCAGATGGTGACGTTATCTAGGTAGGGGAATGTGGCCTGCAATCCGTTCTGGTCAACCATCCGGTCCATCTCCCTTTGGAAGACCGAGACCCCGTTGGTGACACCGAAGGGGACCCTAAGGAAGTGGTATAGGCGCCCATTCGCCTCGAAGGCGGTGTACTGGCGGTCCTCGGGGTGGATAGGGAGTTGGTGGTAGGCCGACTTAAGGTCGATGGTCGAGAATATGCGGTATTGTGCAATCTGATTGACCATGTCAGATATGCGGGGAAGGGGGTATGCGTCCAGCTGGGTGTATCTGTTTATGGTCTGGCTGTAGTCGATGACCAGGCGATTTTTATCGCCGGTCTTAACGACCACGACCTGGGCACGCCAGGGGCTGTTGCTCCCCTCGATGATGCCCTCCTTCAGGAGACGCTGCACCTCAGAGCTAATGAAAGCTCTGTCCCCAGCGCTGTACCGCCTGCTCTTGGTAGCGACGGGTTTGCAGTCGGGGGTGAGGTTAGCGAACAGGGAAGGTGGCGGCACCTTGAGGGTGGATAGGCTGCAGGTGTTACGCGGTGGGCGGTTTAACCTTCGCTGGTTGTCGACTGTGAGTGGGGGGAGGGGTCCACCGTATGCTAGGGTTACACTTTGGAGGTGGGATTGGAAGTCCAGCCCTAGTAGGACGGCAGCGCAGAGCTGGGGGAGGACGAGGTGTTTAAAGTTTTTATACTCTGTACCCTTAACCGACAAGGTCACAGCACGGTAGCCGCTAATGTCCGTGGCGTGGGACCTCGATGCCATCGAGATTCGGTTGCGCGTTGGCAGGACAGGGAGGGAGTAGTGGCTCACCGTGTCTGGGTGGATGAAGCTCTCCGTGCTTCCGCTGTCGAACAGGCAGGTCGTGGCGTGGCCATTTACTTTGATGTCCATCATCGACTTGGACAGGTGGTGTGGGCGGGCTTGATCCAGAGTGACGGAGGCTAGCGTGTAGGTAAGCGAGTCGTTGTCGTCTGCGGGCGAGGCGGTCGTCGGGTCCGGGGGCCCGGTGGCAGTCGGGCGTGGTGGGTAAAATGGCGTCTCCCACGAGGTAGGACAAAATGGCGGAGAAGCTGGCTGCCCCCATAACTCACATGAGGCACTATTGGGGTCGGTTGCCTTGATCAAAGATGGCCGCCCCCATGACTCACGTGTGGGGATACTGGCCTCAGTTGCCGTGAAAGAAGATGGCCGCCGCCACAGTTCGCATGAGGCACTGCTGGCCTCTGAAGATCCGCTCCTGCAGGCCTTAGAGACGTGGCCTTTCTTCCTGCAGGTCGTGCAGGTAGAGTTCCTGGCTGGGCAGCGCGACCTCGGGTGCTTCTCCTGGCCGCAAAAGAAGCAGCCGGCGGCCCGATCGCGGGTGCCCGATGTCGGAGCCGGTACCGGGGGTGGCGGGCCCGGTCGGGTCCGGGACGCCGACGCTGAGGTAGGTCCCGGGGGCGGCGCTGCGAAGGGTATTGCGGTAGGGGTCGGGCCCGAGTCCCAGGGTCGCGAGCAGTACCTGGAAAACGCCTCCTGGTCCTGATGGGCCACCTCCAGGGAGAGAGCGAGGGCTTCAGCTTTGTCCAGGTCGAGGTCTTTAGCTTCAAGCAGTCTTTGCCGTGAGTAGTCGGACCGTAGGCCTTTCACAAAGGCATCGCGGATATTATCCTCCATATTTTCAACAGCCGTCACCGCTTTAAAGTCACAGTTCCTGCCGAGTGCTCTTAGCGCCCGTAAAAATTCAGCTACAGACTCTCCTGGCTGTTGCGGGCGGGATCTTAGGAGGTGCCTGGTGTACATGTAATTTAGCGGGCTGCGGTACTGCAGTTTCAGTAGGTTGATAGCGGCCTCGTACGTAGTCGTGTCCTGTATGAGTGCGTATACTCTCGGGCTCGCTTGGGCGTTCAGAAGTCTTAGTTTGGATCTCTGCGGGGCGCCGGATTCTTCCAGGTAGGATTCGAAGCAGTCCAGCCAGTGTTTGAAGTTGAGGGCTGCGTTTGCTGCCTGTGGGTTTAGATCCAGGTACGGTGGTTTGAGGGCTTGCAGCCAAGCCGGCTGGTGTGGCTGTGCTTCTGGGAGGGCTTCTGGCTGGCCAGTAGTAGACATCTTTAAAATTTAGTCAATAAAATTGATATACCTATCAATTCGTCCAATAAAAAGCGACGAGTTAGGAACGTAACTAAAGGTTTTTATTGACTAAATAACAGAGCCCACCCTCGTGGGTGATCGGGTCCAACAAGGAGGAATACCAGCCAGTCGACTACCTTTATACCTGGGCAGGTAGGTGGAGCCATGGGCGGAGTCGGAGGTGGTCAGCCCAGGTATAACAGCGCGACAAGAGGCGACCTCGTATCGTGATACAACAGTGATAACGGTGATAACAATACAACAGTGATAACTATAGTGTAACGATAAAAGTGGTTTACCACATTCACCCCTTGTTTAGATTTGAGTCCGGCGGGGTGAAGTGTACTACCAGTTCTGGTATGTCAGTCTGTCCGGAGGCCTCGTAAGCCTCTCCGATCGTCGCAGCGGCGGTGCTGCATTATCCGGTGTTAGTGCTGGTGTCTGCGTGGTCGGCGAAGGCTCGTGGGGTTCCGGCATGCCGTCTACCTGGGCTGGAATTGGGGGGTTGGTGGGGGGGGGTAAAGGTGGTGTCTCCGGAGTGCCCGAGGGTGCGAGGTCTCGTAAGGAGACAGTGTCCTCCCGCCCGTCTGGGTAAGCCACGTAGGCGTACTGGGGGTTGGCGTGCAGGAGGTTCACCCTTTCGACCAGGGGGTCTGTTTTATGGGCCCTCACGTGCTTTCGCAGCAAGACGGGCCCCGGAGAGGTCAGCCAGGTTGGTAGAGTGGTTCCCGTAGTCGACTTCCTGGGGAAAACAAACATTCGTTCATGGGGGGTGGCGTTAACGGCAGTGCAAAGTAGTGACCGGATGGAGTGCAGCGCTGTCGGGAGGACTTCCTGCCAGCGGGAGGTTGGGAGGCCCTTAGACTTTAAGGCTAAGAGGACGGCCTTCCATACCGTCGCGTTCTCTCTTTCCACCTGGCCGTTCCCTTGGGGGTTGTAGCTGGTGGTCCTACTTGCTGCAATACCTCTCGCTAGTAGGAACTGACGGAGTTCCTCGCTCATGAAAGAGGAGCCCCGGTCACTATGTATATAGTTTGGGAACACGAACAAGGCGAAGAGGTCGTTCAGGCATTTAATGACCGTGGTACTGGTCATGTCTGGGCAGGGGAAGGCAAAGGGGAAACGGGAGTACTCATCAACAATGTTGAGGAAGTACACATTACGGTCAGAGGACGGGAGGGGCCCCTTAAAGTCGATGCTCAGGCGCTCGAAGGGGCGGGTGGCCTTGATCAGGCTTGCTCTGTCCAGCCTAAAGAAGTGCGGTTTGCACTCGGCGCAGGTCTGGCAGTTCCTGGTTATGGTCCTGACCTCCTCGATGGAGTAGGGCAGGTTGCGGGCCTTAATGAAGTGGTAAAGTCTGGTGACCCCGGGGTGGCAGAGGTCGTTGTGGAGGGTCTGAAGTCTATCACTTTGCGCGCTGGCGCATGTAATTCGTGACAGAGCATCGGGGGGTTCGTTCAGCTTACCTGGCCGGTACAAGATATCATAATCGTAGGTGGAGAGCTCGATTCTCCACCTCAAGATCTTGTCATTCTTGATTTTGCCCCTCAGCTTGTTATTAAACATAAAAGCGACCGAACGTTGGTCGGTAAGGAGGGTAAATCGTTTGCCTGCCAGGTAGTGCCTCCAGCGTCGTACCGCCTCCACAATCGCCTGGGCCTCCTTCTCGACCGACGAGTGTCGGATCTCAGGGCCCTGTAGGGTCCTTGAGAAGAAGGCCACCGGTCTCCCCTCCTGGTTAAGGGTGGCGGCTAGGGCGAAGTCGGATGCATCGCTCTCGACTTGGAAGGGGATGGACTCATCCACTGCGTGCATAGTGGCCTTGGCAATGTCTCCCTTAATGAGGGAGAAGGCTGCGCACGCTTCCTCCGTAAGGGGGAAGGATGTGGACTTCATGAGGGGTCTGGCTTTGTCCGCATAATTGGGCACCCATTGGGCATAGTAGGCGAAGAGCCCCAGGGTTCTCTTAAGTGCCTTAGGGCAGTGGGGGAGGGGTAGCTCCATGAGGGGGCGCATTCTTTCGGGGTCGGGGCCGATGAGTCCGTTCACTACTACACAGCCAAGGATGGCAAGGCGCGAGGTGTTAAACACACATTTCTCCTTATTGTAGGTGAGGTTCAGCCGTTGGGCTGTACGGAGGAATTTCTCCAGATTCACGTCGTGGTCCTGCCGGTCGCGGCCGCAGATGGTGACGTTATCTAGGTAGGGGAATGTGGCCTGCAGTCCGTTCTGGTCAACCATCCGGTCCATCTCCCTTTGGAAGACCGAGACCCCGTTGGTGACACCGAAGGGGACCCTAAGGAAGTGGTATAGGCGCCCATTCGCCTCGAAGGCGGTGTACTGGCGGTCCTCGGGGTGGATAGGGAGTTGGTGGTAGGCCGACTTAAGGTCGATGGTCGAGAATACGCGGTATTGTGCAATCTGATTGACCATGTCAGATATGCGGGGAAGGGGGTATGCGTCCAGCTGGGTGTATCTGTTTATGGTCTGGCTGTAGTCGATGACCAGGCGATTTTTAACGCCGGTCTTAACGACCACGACCTGGGCACGCCAGGGGCTGTTGCTCCCCTCGATGATGCCCTCCTTCAGGAGACGCTGCACCTCAGAGCTAATGAAAGCTCTGTCCCCAGCGCTGTACCGCCTGCTCTTGGTAGCGACGGGTTTGCAGTCGGGGGTGAGGTTAGCGAACAGGGAAGGTGGCGGCACCTTGAGGGTGGATAGGCTGCAGGTGTTACGCGGTGGGCGGTTTAACCTTCGCTGGTTGTCGACTGTGAGTGGGGGGAGGGGTCCACCGTATGCTAGGGTTACACTTTGGAGGTGGGATTGGAAGTCCAGCCCTAGTAGGACGGCAGCGCAGAGCTGGGGGAGGACGAGGAGTTTAAAGTTTTTATACTCTGTACCCTTAACCGACAAGGTCACAGCACAGTAGCCGCTAATGTCCGTGGCGTGGGACCTCGATGCCATCGAGATTCGGTTGCGCGTTGGCAGGACAGGGAGGGAGTAGTGGCTCACCGTGTCTGGGTGGATGAAGCTCTCCGTGCTTCCGCTGTCGAACAGGCAGGTCGTGGCGTGGCCGTTTACTTTGATGTCCATCATCGACTTGGACAGGTGGTGTGGGCGGGCTTGATCCAGAGTGACGGAGGCTAGCGTGTAGGTAAGCGAGTCGTTGTCGTCTGCGGGCGAGGCGGTCGTCGGGTCCGGGGGCCCGGTGGCAGTCGGGCGTGGTGGGTAAAATGGCGTCTCCCACGAGGTAGGACAAAATGGCGGAGAAGCTGGCTGCCCCCATAACTCACATGAGGCACTATTGGGGTCGGTTGCCTTGATCAAAGATGGCCGCCCCCATGACTCACGTGTGGGGATACTGGCCTCAGTTGCCGTGAAAGAAGATGGCCACCCCCACAGTTCGCATGAGGCACTGCTGGCCTCTGAAGATCCGCTCCTGCAGGCCTTAGAGACGTGGCCTTTCTTCCTGCAGGTCGTGCAGGTAGAGTTCCTGGCTGGGCAGCGCGACCTCGGGTGCTTCTCCTGGCCGCAAAAGAAGCAGCCGGCGGCCCGATCGCGGGTGCCCGATGTCGGAGCCGGTACCGGGGGTGGCGGGCCCGGTCGGGTCCGGGACGCCGACGCTGAGGTAGGTCCCGGGGGCGGCGCTGCGAAGGGTATTGCGGTAGGGGTCGGGCCCGAGTCCCAGGGTCGCGAGCAGTACCTGGAAAACGCCTCCTGGTCCTGATGGGCCACCTCCAGGGAGAGAGCGAGGGCTTCAGCTTTGTCCAGGTCGAGGTCTTTAGCTTCAAGCAGTCTTTGCCGTGAGTAGTCGGACCGTAGGCCTTTCACAAAGGCATCGCGGATATTATCCTCCATATTTTCAACAGCCGTCACCGCTTTAAAGTCACAGTTCCTGCCGAGTGCTCTTAGCGCCCGTAAAAATTCAGCTACAGACTCTCCTGGCTGTTGCGGGCGGGATCTTAGGAGGTGCCTGGTGTACATGTAATTTAACGGGCTGCGGTACTGCTGTTTCAGTAGGTTGATAGCGGCCTCGTACGTAGTCGTGTCCTGTATGAGTGCGTATACTCTCGGGCTCGCTTGGGCGTTCAGAAGTCTTAGTTTGGATCTCTGCGGGGCGCCGGATTCTTCCAGGTAGGATTCGAAGCAGTCCAGCCAGTGTTTGAAGTTGAGGGCTGCGTTTGCTGCCTGTGGGTTTAGATCCAGGTACGGTGGTTTGAGGGCTTGCAGCCAAGCCGGCTGGTGTGGCTGTGCTTCTGGGAGGGCTTCTGGCTGGCCAGTAGTAGACATCTTTAAAATTTAGTCAATAAAATTGATATACCTATCAATTCGTCCAATAAAAAGCGACGAGTTAGGAACGTAACTAAAGGTTTTTATTGACTAAATAACAGAGCCCACCCTCGTGGGTGATCGGGTCCAACAAGGAGGAATACCAGCCAGTCGACTACCTTTATACCTGGGCAGGTAGGTGGAGCCATGGGCGGAGTCGGAGGTGGTCAGCCCAGGTATAACAGCGTGACAAGAGGCGACCTCGTATCGTGATACAACAGTGATAACGGTGATAACAATACAACAGTGATAACTATAGTGTAACGATAAAAGTGGTTTACCACATTCACCCCTTGTTTAGATTTGAGTCCGGCGGGGTGAAGTGTACTACCAGTTCTGGTATGTCAGTCTGTCCGGAGGCCTCGTAAGCCTCTCCGATCGTCGCAGCGGCGGTGCTGCATTATCCGGTGTTAGTGCTGGTGTCTGCGTGGTCGGCGAAGGCTCGTGGGGTTCCGGCATGCCGTCTACCTGGGCTGGAATTGGGGGGGTGGTGGGGGGGGGTAAAGGTGGTGTCTCCGGAGTGCCCGAGGGTGCGAGGTCTCGTAAGGAGACAGTGTCCTCCCGCCCGTCTGGGTAAGCCACGTAGGCGTACTGGGGGTTGGCGTGCAGGAGGTTCACCCTTTCGACCAGGGGGTCTGTTTTATGGGCCCTCACATGCTTTCGCAGCAAGACGGGCCCCGGAGAGGTCAGCCAGGTTGGTAGAGTGGTTCCCGTAGTCGACTTCCTGGGGAAAACAAACATTCGTTCATGGGGGGTGGCGTTAACGGCAGTGCAAAGTAGTGACCGGATGGAGTGCAGCGCTGTCGGGAGGACTTCCTGCCAGCGGGAGGTTGGGAGGCCCTTAGACTTTAAGGCTAAGAGGACGGCCTTCCATACCGTCGCGTTCTCTCTTTCCACCTGGCCGTTCCCTTGGGGGTTGTAGCTGGTGGTCCTACTTGCTGCAATACCTCTCGCTAGTAGGAACTGACGGAGTTCCTCGCTCATGAAAGAGGAGCCCCGGTCACTATGTATATAGTTTGGGAACCCGAACAAGGCGAAGAGGTCGTTCAGGCATTTAATGACCGTGGTACTGGTCATGTCTGGGCAGGGGAAGGCAAAGGGGAAACGGGAGTACTCATCAACAATGTTGAGGAAGTACACATTACGGTCAGAGGACGGGAGGGGCCCCTTAAAGTCGATGCTCAGGCGCTCGAAGGGGCGGGTGGCCTTGATCAGGCTTGCTCTGTCCGGCCTAAAGAAGTGCGGTTTGCACTCGGCGCAGGTCTGGCAGTTCCTGGTTATGGTCCTGACCTCCTCGATGGAGTAGGGCAGGTTGCGGGCCTTAATGAAGTGGTAAAGTCTGGTGACCCCGGGGTGGCAGAGGTCGTTGTGGAGGGTCTGAAGTCTATCACTTTGCGCGCTGGCGCATGTAATTCGTGACAGAGCATCGGGGGGTTCGTTCAGCTTACCTGGCCGGTACAAGATATCATAATCGTAGGTGGAGAGCTCGATTCTCCACCTCAAGATCTTGTCATTCTTGATTTTGCCCCTCAGCTTGTTATTAAACATAAAAGCGACCGAACGTTGGTCGGTAAGGAGGGTAAATCGTTTGCCTGCCAGGTAGTGCCTCCAGCGTCGTACCGCCTCCACAATCGCCTGGGCCTCCTTCTCGACCGACGAGTGTCGGATCTCAGGGCCCTGTAGGGTCCTTGAGAAGAAGGCCACCGGTCTCCCCTCCTGGTTAAGGGTGGCGGCTAGGGCGAAGTCGGATGCATCGCTCTCGACTTGGAAGGGGATGGACTCATCCACTGCGTGCATAGTGGCCTTGGCAATGTCTCCCTTAATGAGGGAGAAGGCTGCGCACGCTTCCTCCGTAAGGGGGAAGGATGTGGACTTCATGAGGGGTCTGGCTTTGTCCGCATAATTGGGCACCCATTGGGCATAGTAGGCGAAGAGCCCCAGGGTTCTCTTAAGTGCCTTAGGGCAGTGGGGGAGGGGTAGTTCCATGAGGGGGCGCATTCTTTCGGGGTCGGGGCCGATGAGTCCGTTCTCTACTACACAGCCAAGGATGGCAAGGCGCGAGGTGTTAAACACACATTTCTCCTTATTGTAGGTGAGGTTCAGCCGTTGGGCTGTACGGAGGAATTTCTCCAGATTCACGTCGTGGTCCTGCCGGTCGTGGCCGCAGATGGTGACGTTATCTAGGTAGGGGAATGTGGCCTGCAGTCCGTTCTGGTCAACCATCCGGTCCATCTCCCTTTGGAAGACCGAGACCCCGTTGGTGACACCGAAGGGGACCCTAAGGAAGTGGTATAGGCGCCCATTCGCCTCGAAGGCGGTGTACTGGCAGTCCTCGGGGTGGATAGGGAGTTGGTGGTAGGCCGACTTAAGGTCGATGGTCGAGAATACGCGGTATTGTGCAATCTGATTGACCATGTCAGATATGCGGGGAAGGGGGTATGCGTCCAGCTGGGTGTATCTGTTTATGGTCTGGCTGTAGTCGATGACCAGGTGATTTTTATCGCCGGTCTTAACGACCACGACCTGGGCACGCCAGGGGCTGTTGCTCCCCTCGATGATGCCCTCCTTCAGGAGACGCTGCACCTCAGAGCTAATGAAAGCTCTGTCCCCAGCGCTGTACCGCCTGCTCTTGGTAGCGACGGGTTTGCAGTCGGGGGTGAGGTTAGCGAACAGGGAAGGTGGCGGCACCTTGAGGGTGGATAGGCTGCAGGTGTTACGCGGTGGGCGGTTTAACCTTCGCTGGTTGTCGACTGTGAGTGGGGGGAGGGGTCCACCGTATGCTAGGGTTACACTTTGGAGGTGGGATTGGAAGTCCAGCCCTAGTAGGACGGCAGCGCAGAGCTGGGGGAGGACGAGGAGTTTAAAGTTTTTATACTCTGTACCCTTAACCGACAAGGTCACAGCACAGTAGCCGCTAATGTCCGTGGCGTGGGACCTCGATGCCATCGAGATTCGGTTGCGCGTTGGCAGGACAGGGAGGGAGTAGTGGCTCACCGTGTCTGGGTGGATGAAGCTCTCCGTGCTTCCGCTGTCGAACAGGCAGGTCGTGGCGTGGCCGTTTACTTTGATGTCCATCATCGACTTGGACAGGTGGTGTGGGCGGGCTTGATCCAGAGTGACGGAGGCTAGCGTGTAGGTAAGCGAGTCGTTGTCGTCTGCGGGCGAGGCGGTCGTCGGGTCCGGGGGCCCGGTGGCAGTCGGGCGTGGTGGGTAAAATGGCGTCTCCCACGAGGTAGGACAAAATGGCGGAGAAGCTGGCTGCCCCCATAACTCACATGAGGCACTATTGGGGTCGGTTGCCTTGATCAAAGATGGCCACCCCCATGACTCACGTGTGGGGATACTGGCCTCAGTTGCCGTGAAAGAAGATGGCCGCCCCCACAGTTCGCATGAGGCACTGCTGGCCTCTGAAGATCCGCTCCTGCAGGCCTTAGAGACGTGGCCTTTCTTCCTGCAGGTCGTGCAGGTAGAGTTCCTGGCTGGGCAGCGCGACCTCGGGTGCTTCTCCTGGCCGCAAAAGAAGCAGCCGGCGGCCCGATCGCGGGTGCCCGATGTCGGAGCCGGTACCGGGGGTGGCGGGCCCGGTCGGGTCCGGGACGCCGACGCTGAGGTAGGTCCCGGGGGCGGCGCTGCGAAGGGTATTGCGGTAGGGGTCGGGCCCGAGTCCCAGGGTCGCGAGCAGTACCTGGAAAACGCCTCCTGGTCCTGATGGGCCACCTCCAGGGAGAGAGCGAGGGCTTCAGCTTTGTCCAGGTCGAGGTCTTTAGCTTCAAGCAGTCTTTGCCGTGAGTAGTCGGACCGTAGGCCTTTCACAAAGGCATCGCGGATATTATCCTCCATATTTTCAACAGCCGTCACCGCTTTAAAGTCACAGTTCCTGCCGAGTGCTCTTAGCGCCCGTAAAAATTCAGCTACAGACTCTCCTGGCTGTTGCGGGCGGGATCTTAGGAGGTGCCTGGTGTACATGTAATTTAACGGGCTGCGGTACTGCTGTTTCAGTAGGTTGATAGCGGCCTCGTACGTAGTCGTGTCCTGTATGAGTGCGTATACTCTCGGGCTCGCTTGGGCGTTCAGAAGTCTTAGTTTGGATCTCTGCGGGGCGCCGGATTCTTCCAGGTAGGATTCGAAGCAGTCCAGCCAGTGTTTGAAGTTGAGGGCTGCGTTTGCTGCCTGTGGGTTTAGATCCAGGTACGGTGGTTTGAGGGCTTGCAGCCAAGCCGGCTGGTGTGGCTGTGCTTCTGGGAGGGCTTCTGGCTGGCCAGTAGTAGACATCTTTAAAATTTAGTCAATAAAATTGATATACCTATCAATTCGTCCAATAAAAAGCGACGAGTTAGGAACGTAACTAAAGGTTTTTATTGACTAAATAACAGAGCCCACCCTCGTGGGTGATCGGGTCCAACAAGGAGGAATACCAGCCAGTCGACTACCTTTATACCTGGGCAGGTAGGTGGAGCCATGGGCGGAGTCGGAGGTGGTCAGCCCAGGTATAACAGCGCGACAAGAGGCGACCTCGTATCGTGATACAACAGTGATAACGGTGATAACAATACAACAGTGATAACTATAGTGTAACGATAAAAGTGGTTTACCACATTCACCCCTTGTTTAGATTTGAGTCCGGCGGGGTGAAGTGTACTACCAGTTCTGGTATGTCAGTCTGTCCGGAGGCCTCGTAAGCCTCTCCGATCGTCGCAGCGGCGGTGCTGCATTATCCGGTGTTAGTGCTGGTGTCTGCGTGGTCGGCGAAGGCTCGTGGGGTTCCGGCATGCCGTCTACCTGGGCTGGAATTGGGGGGGTGGTGGGGGGGGGTAAAGGTGGTGTCGCCGGAGTGCCCGAGGGTGCGAGGTCTCGTAAGGAGACAGTGTCCTCCCGCCCGTCTGGGTAAGCCACGTAGGCGTACTGGGGGTTGGCGTGCAGGAGGTTCACCCTTTCGACCAGGGGGTCTGTTTTATGGGCCCTCACGTGCTTTCGCAGCAAGACGGGCCCCGGAGAGGTCAGCCAGGTTGGTAGAGTGGTTCCCGTAGTCGACTTCCTGGGGAAAACAAACATTCGTTCATGGGGGGTGGCGTTAACGGCAGTGCAAAGTAGTGACCGGATGGAGTGCAGCGCTGTCGGGAGGACTTCCTGCCAGCGGGAGGTTGGGAGGCCCTTAGACTTTAAGGCTAAGAGGACGGCCTTCCATACCGTCGCGTTCTCTCTTTCCACCTGGCCGTTCCCTTGGGGGTTGTAGCTGGTGGTCCTACTTGCTGCAATACCTCTCGCTAGTAGGAACTGACGGAGTTCCTCGCTCATGAAAGAGGAGCCCCGGTCACTATGTATATAGTTTGGGAACCCGAATAAGGCGAAGAGGTCGTTCAGGCATTTAATGACCGTGGTACTGGTCATGTCTGGGCAGGGGAAGGCAAAGGGGAAACGGGAGTACTCATCAACAATGTTGAGGAAGTACACATTACGGTCAGAGGACGGGAGGGGCCCCTTAAAGTCGATGCTCAGGCGCTCGAAGGGGCGGGTGGCCTTGATCAGGCTTGCTCTGTCCGGCCTAAAGAAGTGCAGTTTGCACTCGGCGCAGGTCTGGCAGTTCCTGGTTATGGTCCTGACCTCCTCGATGGAGTAGGGCAGGTTGCGGGCCTTAATGAAGTGGTAAAGTCTGGTGACCCCGGGGTGGCAGAGGTCGTTGTGGAGGGTCTGAAGTCTATCACTTTGCGCGCTGGCGCATGTAATTCGTGACAGAGCATCGGGGGGTTCGTTCAGCTTACCTGGCCGGTACAAGATATCATAATCGTAGGTGGAGAGCTCGATTCTCCACCTCAAGATCTTGTCATTCTTGATTTTGCCCCTCAGCTTGTTATTAAACATAAAAGCGACCGAACGTTGGTCGGTAAGGAGGGTAAATCGTTTGCCTGCCAGGTAGTGCCTCCAGCGTCGTACCGCCTCCACAATCGCCTGGGCCTCCTTCTCGACCGACGAGTGTCGGATCTCAGGGCCCTGTAGGGTCCTTGAGAAGAAGGCCACCGGTCTCCCCTCCTGGTTAAGGGTGGCGGCTAGGGCGAAGTCGGATGCATCGCTCTCGACTTGGAAGGGGATGGACTCATCCACTGCGTGCATAGTGGCCTTGGCAATGTCTCCCTTAATGAGGGAGAAGGCTGCGCACGCTTCCTCCGTAAGGGGGAAGGATGTGGACTTCATGAGGGGTCTGGCTTTGTCCGCATAATTGGGCACCCATTGGGCATAGTAGGCGAAGAGCCCCAGGGTTCTCTTAAGTGCCTTAGGGCAGTGGGGGAGGGGTAGTTCCATGAGGGGGCGCATTCTTTCGGGGTCGGGGCCGATGAGTCCGTTCTCTACTACACAGCCAAGGATGGCAAGGCGCGAGGTGTTAAACACACATTTCTCCTTATTGTAGGTGAGGTTCAGCCGTTGGGCTGTACGGAGGAATTTCTCCAGATTCACGTCGTGGTCCTGCCGGTCGTGGCCGCAGATGGTGACGTTATCTAGGTAGGGGAATGTGGCCTGCAGTCCGTTCTGGTCAACCATCCGGTCCATCTCCCTTTGGAAGACCGAGACCCCGTTGGTGACACCGAAGGGGACCCTAAGGAAGTGGTATAGGCGCCCATTCGCCTCGAAGGCGGTGTACTGGCGGTCCTCGGGGTGGATAGGGAGTTGGTGGTAGGCCGACTTAAGGTCGATGGTCGAGAATACGCGGTATTGTGCAATCTGATTGACCATGTCAGATATGCGGGGAAGGGGGTATGCGTCCAGCTGGGTGTATCTGTTTATGGTCTGGCTGTAGTCGATGACCAGGTGATTTTTATCGCCGGTCTTAACGACCACGACCTGGGCACGCCAGGGGCTGTTGCTCCCCTCGATGATGCCCTCCTTCAGGAGACGCTGCACCTCAGAGCTAATGAAAGCTCTGTCCCCAGCGCTGTACCGCCTGCTCTTGGTAGCGACGGGTTTGCAGTCGGGGGTGAGGTTAGCGAACAGGGAAGGTGGCGGCACCTTGAGGGTGGATAGGCTGCAGGTGTTACGCGGTGGGCGGTTTAACCTTCGCTGGTTGTCGACTGTGAGTGGGGGGAGGGGTCCACCGTATGCTAGGGTTACACTTTGGAGGTGGGATTGGAAGTCCAGCCCTAGTAGGACGGCAGCGCAGAGCTGGGGGAGGACGAGGAGTTTAAAGTTTTTATACTCTGTACCCTTAACCGACAAGGTCACAGCACAGTAGCCGCTAATGTCCGTGGCGTGGGACCTCGATGCCATCGAGATTCGGTTGCGCGTTGGCAGGACAGGGAGGGAGTAGTGGCTCACCGTGTCTGGGTGGATGAAGCTCTCCGTGCTTCCGCTGTCGAACAGGCAGGTCGTGGCGTGGCCATTTACTTTGATGTCCATCATCGACTTGGACAGGTGGTGTGGGCGGGCTTGATCCAGAGTGACGGAGGCTAGCGTGTAGGTAAGCGAGTCGTTGTCGCCTGCGGGCGAGGCGGTCGTCGGGTCCGGGGGCCCGGTGGCAGTCGGGCGTGGTGGGTAAAATGGCGTCTCCCACGAGGTAGGACAAAATGGCGGAGAAGCTGGCTGCCCCCATAACTCACATGAGGCACTATTGGGGTCGGTTGCCTTGATCAAAGATGGCCACCCCCATGACTCACGTGTGGGGATACTGGCCTCAGTTGCCGTGAAAGAAGATGGCCGCCCCCACAGTTCGCATGAGGCACTGCTGGCCTCTGAAGATCCGCTCCTGCAGGCCTTAGAGACGTGGCCTTTCTTCCTGCAGGTCGTGCAGGTAGAGTTCCTGGCTGGGCAGCGCGACCTCGGGTGCTTCTCCTGGCCGCAAAAGAAGCAGCCGGCGGCCCGATCGCGGGTGCCCGATGTCGGAGCCGGTACCGGGGGTGGCGGGCCCGGTCGGGTCCGGGACGCCGACGCTGAGGTAGGTCCCGGGGGCGGCGCTGCGAAGGGTATTGCGGTAGGGGTCGGGCCCGAGTCCCAGGGTCGCGAGCAGTACCTGGAAAACGCCTCCTGGTCCTGATGGGCCACCTCCAGGGAGAGAGCGAGGGCTTCAGCTTTGTCCAGGTCGAGGTCTTTAGCTTCAAGCAGTCTTTGCCGTGAGTAGTCGGACCGTAGGCCTTTCACAAAGGCATCGCGGATATTATCCTCCGTATTTTCAACAGCCGTCACCGCTTTAAAGTCACAGTTCCTGCCGAGTGCTCTTAGCGCCCGTAAAAATTCAGCTACAGACTCTCCTGGCTGTTGCGGGCGGGATCTTAGGAGGTGCCTGGTGTACATGTAATTTAGTGGGCTGCGGTACTGCTGTTTCAGTAGGTTGATAGCGGCCTCGTACGTAGTCGTGTCCTGTATGAGTGCGTATACTCTCGGGCTCGCTTGGGCGTTCAGAAGTCTTAGTTTGGATCTCTGCGGGGCGCCGGATTCTTCCAGGTAGGATTCGAAGCAGTCCAGCCAGTGTTTGAAGTTGAGGGCTGCGTTTGCTGCCTGTGGGTTTAGATCCAGGTACGGTGGTTTGAGGGCTTGCAGCCAAGCCGGCTGGTGTGGCTGTGCTTCTGGGAGGGCTTCTGGCTGGCCAGTAGTAGACATCTTTAAAATTTAGTCAATAAAATTGATATACCTATCAATTCGTCCAATAAAAAGCGACGAGTTAGGAACGTAACTAAAGGTTTTTATTGACTAAATAACAGAGCCCACCCTCGTGGGTGATCGGGTCCAACAAGGAGGAATACCAGCCAGTCGACTACCTTTATACCTGGGCAGGTAGGTGGAGCCATGGGCGGAGTCGGAGGTGGTCAGCCCAGGTATAACAGCGCGACAAGAGGCGACCTCGTATCGTGATACAACAGTGATAACGGTGATAACAATACAACAGTGATAACTATAGTGTAACGATAAAAGTGGTTTACCACATTCACCCCTTGTTTAGATTTGAGTCCGGCGGGGTGAAGTGTACTACCAGTTCTGGTATGTCAGTCTGTCCGGAGGCCTCGTAAGCCTCTCCGATCGTCGCAGCGGCGGTGCTGCATTATCCGGTGTTAGTGCTGGTGTCTGCGTGGTCGGCGAAGGCTCGTGGGGTTCCGGCATGCCATCTACCTGGGCTGGAATTGGGGGGTTGGTGGGGGGGGGTAAAGGTGGTGTCTCCGGAGTGCCCGAGGGTGCGAGGTCTCGTAAGGAGACAGTGTCCTCCCGCCCGTCTGGGTAAGCCACGTAGGCGTACTGGGGGTTGGTGTGCAGGAGGTTCACCCTTTCGACCAGGGGGTCTGTTTTATGGGCCCTCACGTGCTTTCGCAGCAAGACGGGCCCCGGAGAGGTCAGCCAGGTTGGTAGAGTGGTTCCCGTAGTCGACTTCCTGGGGAAAACAAACATTCGTTCATGGGGGGTGGCGTTAACGGCAGTGCAAAGTAGTGACCGGATGGAGTGCAGCGCTGTCGGGAGGACTTCCTGCCAGCGGGAGGTTGGGAGGCCCTTAGACTTTAAGGCTAAGAGGACGGCCTTCCATACCGTCGCGTTCTCTCTTTCCACCTGGCCGTTCCCTTGGGGGTTGTAGCTGGTGGTCCTACTTGCTGCAATACCTCTCGCTAGTAGGAACTGACGGAGTTCCTCGCTCATGAAAGAGGAGCCCCGGTCACTATGTATATAGTTTGGGAACCCGAACAAGGCGAAGAGGTCGTTCAGGCATTTAATGACCGTGGTACTGGTCATGTCTGGGCAGGGGAAGGCAAAGGGGAAACGGGAGTACTCATCAACAATGTTGAGGAAGTACACATTACGGTCAGAGGACGGGAGGGGCCCCTTAAAGTCGATGCTCAGGCGCTCGAAGGGGCGGGTGGCCTTGATCAGGCTTGCTCTGTCCGGCCTAAAGAAGTGCGGTTTGCACTCGGCGCAGGTCTGGCAGTTCCTGGTTATGTCCTGACCTCCTCGATGGAGTAGGGCAGGTTGCGGGCCTTAATGAAGTGGTAAAGTCTGGTGACCCCGGGGTGGCAGAGGTCGTTGTGGAGGGTCTGAAGTCTATCACTTTGCGCGCTGGCGCATGTAATTCGTGACAGAGCATCGGGGGGTTCGTTCAGCTTACCTGGCCGGTACAAGATATCATAATCGTAGGTGGAGAGCTCGATTCTCCACCTCAAGATCTTGTCATTCTTGATTTTGCCCCTCAGCTTGTTATTAAACATAAAAGCGACCGAACGTTGGTCGGTAAGGAGGGTAAATCGTTTGCCTGCCAGGTAGTGCCTCCAGCGTCGTACCGCCTCCACAATCGCCTGGGCCTCCTTCTCGACCGACGAGTGTCGGATCTCAGGGCCCTGTAGGGTCCTTGAGAAGAAGGCCACCGGTCTCCCCTCCTGGTTAAGGGTGGCGGCTAGGGCGAAGTCGGATGCATCGCTCTCGACTTGGAAGGGGATGGACTCATCCACTGCGTGCATAGTGGCCTTGGCAATGTCTCCCTTAATGAGGGAGAAGGCTGCGCACGCTTCCTCCGTAAGGGGGAAGGATGTGGACTTCATGAGGGGTCTGGCTTTGTCCGCATAATTGGGCACCCATTGGGCATAGTAGGCGAAGAGCCCCAGGGTTCTCTTAAGTGCCTTAGGGCAGTGGGGGAGGGGTAGCTCCATGAGGGGGCGCATTCTTTCGGGGTCGGGGCCGATGAGTCCGTTCTCTACTACACAGCCAAGGATGGCAAGGCGCGAGGTGTTAAACACACATTTCTCCTTATTGTAGGTGAGGTTCAGCCGTTGGGCTGTACGGAGGAATTTCTCCAGATTCACGTCGTGGTCCTGCCGGTCGCGGCCGCAGATGGTGACGTTATCTAGGTAGGGGAATGTGGCCTGCAGTCCGTTCTGGTCAACCATCCGGTCCATCTCCCTTTGGAAGACCGAGACCCCGTTGGTGACACCGAAGGGGACCCTAAGGAAGTGGTATAGGCGCCCATTCGCCTCGAAGGCGGTGTACTGGCGGTCCTCGGGGTGGATAGGGAGTTGGTGGTAGGCCGACTTAAGGTCGATGGTCGAGAATACGCGGTATTGTGCAATCTGATTGACCATGTCAGATATGCGGGGAAGGGGGTATGCGTCCAGCTGGGTGTATCTGTTTATGGTCTGGCTGTAGTCGATGACCAGGCGATTTTTATCGCCGGTCTTAACGACCACGACCTGGGCACGCCAGGGGCTGTTGCTTCCCTCGATGATGCCCTCCTTCAGGAGACGCTGCACCTCAGAGCTAATGAAAGCTCTGTCCCCAGCGCTGTACCACCTGCTCTTGGTAGCGACGGGTTTGCAGTCGGGGGTGAGGTTAGCGAACAGGGAAGGTGGCGGCACCTTGAGGGTGGATAGGCTGCAGGTGTTACGCGGTGGGCGGTTTAACCTTCGCTGGTTGTCGACTGTGAGTGGGGGGAGGGGTCCACCGTATGCTAGGGTTACACTTTGGAGGTGGGATTGGAAGTCCAGCCCTAGTAGGACGGCAGCGCAGAGCTGGGGGAGGACGAGGAGTTTAAAGTTTTTATACTCTGTACCCTTAACCGACAAGGTCACAGCACAGTAGCCGCTAATGTCCGTGGCGTGGGACCTCGATGCCATCGAGATTCGGTTGCGCGTTGGCAGGACAGGGAGGGAGTAGTGGCTCACCGTGTCTGGGTGGATGAAGCTCTCCGTGCTTCCGCTGTCGAACAGGCAGGTCGTGGCGTGGCCGTTTACTTTGATGTCCATCATCGACTTGGACAGGTGGTGTGGGCGGGCTTGATCCAGAGTGACGGAGGCTAGCGTGTAGGTAAGCGAGTCGTTGTCGTCTGCGGGCGAGGCGGTCGTCGGGTCCGGGGGCCCGGTGGCAGTCGGGCGTGGTGGGTAAAATGGCGTCTCCCACGAGGTAGGACAAAATGGCGGAGAAGCTGGCTGCCCCCATAACTCACATGAGGCACTGTTGGGGTCGGTTGCCTTGATCAAAGATGGCCGCCCCCATGACTCACGTGTGGGGATACTGGCCTCAGTTGCCGTGAAAGAAGATGGCCGCCCCCACAGTTCGCATGAGGCACTGCTGGCCTCTGAAGATCCGCTCCTGCAGGCCTTAGAGACGTGGCCTTTCTTCCTGCAGGTCGTGCAGGTAGAGTTCCTGGCTGGGCAGCGCGACCTCGGGTGCTTCTCCTGGCCGCAAAAGAAGCAGCCGGCGGCCCGATCGCGGGTGCCCGATGTCGGAGCCGGTACCGGGGGTGGCGGGCCCGGTCGGGTCCGGGACGCCGACGCTGAGGTAGGTCCTGGGGGCGGCGCTGCGAAGGGTATTGCGGTAGGGGTCGGGCCCGAGTCCCAGGGTCGCGAGCAGTACCTGGAAAATGCCTCCTGGTCCTGATGGGCCACCTCCAGGGAGAGAGCGAGGGCTTCAGCTTTGTCCAGGTCGAGGTCTTTAGCTTCAAGCAGTCTTTGCCGTGAGTAGTCGGACCGTAGGCCTTTCACAAAGGCATCGCGGATATTATCCTCCGTATTTTCAACAGCCGTCACCGCTTTAAAGTCACAGTTCCTGCCGAGTGCTCTTAGCGCCCGTAAAAATTCAGCTACAGACTCTCCTGGCTGTTGCGGGCGGGATCTTAGGAGGTGCCTGGTGTACATGTAATTTAGCGGGCTGCGGTACTGCTGTTTCAGTAGGTTGATAGCGGCCTCGTACGTAGTCGTGTCCTGTATGAGTGCGTATACTCTCGGGCTCGCTTGGGCGTTCAGAAGTCTTAGTTTGGATCTCTGCGGGGCGCCGGATTCTTCCAGGTAGGATTCGAAGCAGTCCAGCCAGTGTTTGAAGTTGAGGGCTGCGTTTGCTGCCTGTGGGTTTAGATCCAGGTACGGTGGTTTGAGGGCTTGCAGCCAAGCCGGCTGGTGTGGCTGTGCTTCTGGGAGGGCTTCTGGCTGGCCAGTAGTAGACATCTTTAAAATTTAGTCAATAAAATTGATATACCTATCAATTCGTCCAATAAAAAGCGACGAGTTAGGAACGTAACTAAAGGTTTTTATTGACTAAATAACAGAGCCCACCCTCGTGGGTGATCGGGTCCAACAAGGAGGAATACCAGCCAGTCGACTACCTTTATACCTGGGCAGGTAGGTGGAGCCATGGGCGGAGTCGGAGGTGGTCAGCCCAGGTATAACAGCGCGACAAGAGGCGACCTCGTATCGTGATACAACAGTGATAACGGTGATAACAATACAACAGTGATAACTATAGTGTAACGATAAAAGTGATTTACCACAGTAAGTAGCTAGCCAAATAATAATATAAATGTACTAATCTAAGGAATATTCAAATATCATCATGACCTTACTCTGTTTTATGAGGCATTCTGAAGGTTAATGAAGGTAACTTTACAACACATTGTTTTTATAGACCCTGTAAGAAGCAGTTGATAACCCGCTGACGTAAGAAACCATCGTTCTGATTAATGGAAAATCTAGAAGGAAGATAAAGAGCACAGAATACGCAGAAATAAGGACCATACACCAAAAGAGATAAGTGCCGATCAACGACACTGAACCAAGATTCTAATTATACCAATTCTAGATGCAGAGTAATTCCGACACAGTATTACATCTAAAGCTTCAACGGAATAGTATTTATTAAAAGGGAATATGATTTGGTAATTTAAATGAGAGTTCATTGGATTAATTAGATCTTGTGGTCGATTAATACATTATGCTTTCATGACTGTCCATCCAACGGTAAAAACTGTTCTAACATTGCTTAAAAGTAGCCAGAAGAAACGGGTAACCTAATTTTTTCAGAGATTCTATTCAAAGTCAATATATATTTCTTCCCAGGGACAATTCATTTCAAGACTGGTATAAAAATTAAATACTCTGCAGCCTGCCTTAAATACAGAGTACAGAAGGAAGATAAAATGTATTTGGGACGCCTCAAAGTGAAAGACTACTATACGTAACATATGGGGCATCTAATTCAGGCATTACTGACTACCAGGTAACATAGCCGGATGCAGCAGACAACTCGTTTGACGCTGTCCCTGAGTGGATAGTATTTCTTCGCACAAACACCAGATGAGCACTTCCAACTACATAGAATTGCATAGGCCCGGAATTTGCGGTCGGAGACGTACATCTGGTGTACGCCGCCGACCAGCTAAAAATATCTGCACTTACCTTCAGGGTCCCAGGCTGCTAAGACTTTGGGTCCTGGGCCAAAATGCGTACACCTGTGGAAAGGACGACCGATCCCAGGGACACAGGCAGTTCGGGAGTGTGCTTGTGGGCACGTGGGACAGGTCGGCAAATCAGAAAGGAGAATTCCTAATATGCTTAAAGTGATTCCATTTCCGCATGGAATCCTCAGAAACATATAAGGAATCCCCAAATAATTAAATAATTTGTACAACTAGAATTAAAATGAAGTGTCTCATTTTCAAAATAAATTAAAAGTCACTTCAATAAAGCAAATAAAATAAAAATCGGCATAATCTAATTTTATATGCTTGTGCATAATCTTTAATTTTTTAATTTAAATTTAAGATTTATATTAACCCTTAAGCAGGCCCTATGTCTGTTTTTACCAGGCATAAGGCTTTTGTTGGCATTTGCTGGACAGCAGTTGGGCTAATAGCCAAATTCTGCATAAGCGAAAGTGATTTTCTATTCGTTTCGGTAGATCTGTCAAGATGAACCTAGGCAGATTGCAAGTTCCATGTTTTTGCGCACACGCAGTGCATGTGGAAACCCAGAACTTGCAGGGCCTTTCTGAAGGATAAAATGCCATCAGCGGAACATCAGAATCAGGGCCATAGAGCCTACAACTCAGAAACAGGTCATTCAGCCTAACTGGCCTATGCTAGCGTTTATGCTCCACATGAGCCTCCTCCCATAGAAACATAGAAGGTAGGAGCAGGAGTAGGCCATTCGGCCCCTCGAGCCAGTTCAGCATTTAATGAGATCATGGCTGATCATCCAAATTCAGTACCCTATCCCTGCTTTTTCCCCATATGCCTTGATCCCTTTAGCCTTAAGAAATATATCTAACTCCTTCTTGACTATATTTAATGAATTGGCCTCAACTGCCTTCTGTGGTAGAGAATTCCACAGGTTCACCACTCTCTGGGTGAAGAAATTCCTCCTCATCTCTGTCCTAAATGGCTTACCCCTTATCTTTAGACTGTGATCCCTGGCTCTGGACACCCCGGCCATCGGGGACAACCTTCCCGCACCTAGTCTGTCTGTTAGAATTTTATAAGTGTCAATGAGATCCCCTCTCATTCTTCTAAACTCCAGTGAATATAAGCCCAATTGACCCAATCTCTTCTCATACTTCATTCCTGCCATCCCAGGTATCAGTCTGGCAAATCTTCGCTGCACTCCCTCCATGGCAAGAACATCCTTCCTCAGATAAGGGGACCAAAACTGCACACAATACTCAAGGTGTCGTCTCACCAAGACTCTGTACAACTGCAGCAAGATATCTTTGCTCCTGTACTCGAATCCTTTCGCTATGAAGGCCAACATACCATTTGCCTTCTTAACCGCCTGCTGCACCTGCATGCTTACCTTCAGCGACTGGAGCACAAGGACACCCGGGTCTCATTGCACTTCCCCTTCTCCCAATCTATTGCCATTCAGAAAATATTCTGCCTTCCTGTTTTTGCCACCAAAGTGGATAACATCGCATCTATCCACATTATGTTGCATCTGCCATGCATCTGCCGAATCACCCAACCTTTTCAAATCATACTGGAGGTCCTCAGCATCATCCTCACAGCACACACGCCCACCCAGCTTTGTGTCGTCTGCAAACTTGGAGATATTACATCTAGTTCCCTCGTCTTGATCATTAATATATATTGTGAATAGCTGGGGTCCGAGCACCGATCACTGTGGTACCCCACTAGTCACTGCCTGCAACTCGGAAGAAGAGCCGTTTATTCTAACTCTTTGCTTCCTGTCTGCCAACCAGTTCTCTATCCAAGTCAGTGCCTTACCCCCAATCCCAGGCGGTTTAACTTTACACGCTAATCTCTTATGCTGGACCTTATCGAAAGCCTTCTGAAAGTCCAAATACACCACATCCACTGGTTCTCCCTTATCTATTCTGCCCGTTACATCCTCAAAAAATTCCAGTAGATCAGTCAAGCACAATTTACCTTTTGTAAATCCATGCTGACTTTGTCCGATCCTGTCACTGTTTTCCAAGTGCTCTGCTATTACATATTTTATAATGGACTCTAGCACTTTCCCCACTACTGATGTCAGTCGTACCAGTCTATAATTCCCTGTTTTCTCTCTACCACCTTTTTTGAAAAGAAGGGTTACATTAGCTACCCTCCAATCCATGGGAACTGTTCCAGAATCTATATAATTTAAATGGAAGATGACTAGCAATGCATCTACTATTTCTAGGGACTCTTCCTTAAATACCCTAGGATGTAGATTATCAGACCCTCGGGATTTATCGGCCTTGAATCCCTCAATTTCCTTAACAGCATTTCCCTACAAATACTGATTTCATTCAGTTCCTCCCTCTCATTAGACCCTATGTTCCCCGACATCTCTGGGAGGATATTTGTGTCCTCCTTTGTGAAGACAGAACCAAAGTATGTATTTAATTGGTCGACCATTTCTTTGTTTCCCATTATAAATTCCCCTGATTCTGACTGCAAGGGACCTACGTTTGACTTCACCAATGTTTTTCTCTTCACATAGCTATAGAAGCTTTTATGTTCACTGCAAGCTTACTCTCATAATCTATTTTCCCCCTCTTAATTAATCACTTTGTCCTCCTTTGTTGAACCCTAAGCTGCTCCCAATCCTCAGGTTTGCTGCTTTTTCTGGCCAATTTATATGTCCTCTCCTTGGACCCTATGCTATCCCTAATTTCCCTTGTTAGCCACGGTTGAGTCACTTTTTGTGTTTTATTTTTTATGCCAAACAGTGATGAACAAATTCGATAGTTCATCCATGTGATCTTTAAATGTTTGCCATTGCCTATCCACCGTCAACCCTGTAAGTAACGTTCCAGAATCCATCCTAGCTAACTAACGCTTCATACCATCGTAGTTTCCTTTATTTCAATTCAGGACCCTAGTCTCTGAGTCAAATACTTCACACTCTATTTTAATGAAGAATTCTATCATATTATGATCACTCCGCCCCAAGGGGCCTTGCACAACAAGATTGCTAATTAACCCTTTCTCATTACATAATACCCAGTCTAAGATGGCCTGATCTCTAGTTGGTTCCTCGACATATTGGTCCAGGAAACCATCCTGTATACTCTCCAAGAATTCCTCCTCCACAATATTGTTACTAATTTGGTTAGCCCAATCTATACGTAGATTAAAGTCACCCATGATAACTGCTGTGCCCTTATTGCACCTGTCTCTAATTTCCCATTTAATGCCATCCCCAACATCAGCATTACTGTTTGGGGGTCTGTGTGCAACTCCCACTAACGTTTTCTGCCCCATGGTATTCCTCAGCTCTACCCATACAGATTCCACATCATCAGAGCTAATATCCTTCCTTACTATTGTGTTAATCTCCTCTTTAAATAGCAATGCTACCCCAGCTCTTTTTCCTTTTTGCCTGTCTTTGCTGAATATTTTGTAGCCCTGGAAGTTGAATTTCCTGCCTTGGTCACCCTGGAGCCATGTCTCAGTATTCCCAATTATATCAAATCCATTTACATCTCTTTGCGCAGCTAATTCATCCACCTTATTACAGATACTCCCCGCATTGAGACACAAAGCCTTCAGGCATGTTTATTTAACACTCTTAGAACTTTTAGAATTATTATTTGCTGTTACCATGTGTCATAAATCTCATCATCGAGAAACTACCTATGAAATAACACTGGACAGCCAGCTGGTTGCGCCATCCAAGGAGTATAAACACCCGGGCATTGGCCCCAGCTTTCCAGGGACATTTTTTAAGACAAGGAGCTAGTGGATACAACTAGACTTCTATGTTCTGAAACAAGTTGATTAACCCTTGCTTTGTGCTCAAACCAAGTGCGTCGTGAGTTTTATTACATCACCATGTTTGATTTAAACACTTGGGCCTAGAAATTCACTATGGCCCCGCCAGCTGGCTAGCGCCCAAAAGTTAGCGCTGGGCAGGAAGCCTATAGCAATCGTCAGATATTCATTGTTAGCACCCCAATTCGGAAGCGGGCGCTATACCAGGGTGTGCCCGCCTCCGCTTGGTGCGCTGACACTGAATATCAGTGCTCTTGGCGCCGCTGCGCCAGGCGCTGCGCAGTGGCAGGCTGTGGTACTGCAGGCCTCCTCCTTCTCTTAAGGGGGCGCTGCCTGCAACGGGGAGATCGCCGCTGGATACTGCCGGCAAATGAGCCCGGCTCCACGGAGAAGTGCCGGGCTCACGGAAAGCAGCCGGCAATGCCGTGGGGGGGGGGGGGGGGAGGTGGAGGAGGCCAGGGAAGGAGGTGCGGGCAGGCGGCCGCCGCAAAAGCGGCCGGCCGCACCTTCCGCTTTAAAGCGCCCCACTAAGGCAGCAGGATGGCCCCGTTTTCTGGTCGCTGTTTGCGGCCGCTTCGGAGGAGGCGGCCGCAACTAAATATGGGGATCGGCGTGGTTTCGGGGCGCAACCGGGGCACTGCGCACACCGATGACGTCATCGGTGCCGGCGCAGCGCTAACGGCTACCGCCGCCAATACCGCTGCGCTGAATATCTGCGCAAACTCATTTTTGGCGCAAAATCACCCTTTAGGCGTTAACTGGGCGCAAAGCTGGCAGCGCCTTAATGAATTTCTAGGCCTTGATTTCTCTGACTGCCACTTTTGCTTTTCCCCTTCTTGTCTTTTGCTTCTATCCTTGCTTCCTTTTCCTCTGTCTCCCTGCACAGGTTCGCAACCCCCTGCCATTTTAGTTTAAACCCTCCCCAACAGCACTAGCAAACACTCCCCCTAGGACATCGGTCCTGATCGGGCCCATATGCAAACCGTCCCGTTTGTATTGGTCCCACCTCCCCCAGAACCAGTTCCAATGTCCCAGGAATTTGAATCCCACCCCCTTGGACCATCCCTCTAGCCATGTATTCATCTGAAATATCCTTCTATTTCTACTCTGACTAGCACGTGGCACTGGTAGCATTCCTGAGATTACTACCTTTGAGGTCGTATTGTTTAATGTACCTCCCACCCAGAGATGTGAGTGCAAAAATTTAGGCTGAAACTCGAATGCAGTACTGAGGGAGTGTTGCATTTCTTTCAGATGAGACGTTAAAATGAGGCCCCGTCTGCACTCTCAGTTGGAAGTTAACAATCCCGTGGCATGATTTAGAAGAAGAACATTGGATAAATTCCCGATGTCCTGGTCAACATCTATCCCTCAATCAACAATACAACAGAAACAGATTATCTGGTCATTATAACAGTGCTGTTTGCAGGAGCTCACCGGGCATAAATTGGCTGCCACATTTCCTACATTACAACAGTGACTACACGACAAAACTATTTCATTGACTGTAAAGTGCTTTGGGGTTTCCTGAGGTCGTGAAAGGCGCTATATAAATGCAAGCCTTTCTTTTATTTTTTTCTTCATCTAAGCATCATTAGCACATCCTTCTATTATTTTCTTCCTCATGTGCATAACTAGCTGCCCTGTAAATGCATCTATGCTATTTGCTTAACCTGCTCCTTGTGATATCACTCTCCACATTCTTACCACTCTTTTGGTAAGTAAGGTACTTCTGAATCAACTACTGGATTTACTAGAGGCACTCCTTTATTTATGACTTCTAGTTTTGGACTCCCCTTCAAGTGGAAACATGTTGTCTACGTCTACCCCATCAAATCCTTTCATTATCGTAAAGACCTCTATCAGATCACCCCTCAGCCTCGTCTTTTCTGAAGAAAAGAGCCCTGACCTGTTCAGCCTTTTCTGATAAGTATATCCTCTCAGTTCTACTATCAGCATTGCGAATCTTTTTTGCTCTGGTACAGATATCCCTGATACAGCTATTTCCATCTCCCTCATATATGTCCGCCCCTGCGGGGCCACTGAGTAGAAAATTAGTCTCTAATTACGAATTATTTTTTTTCTGTTGTGGGCTCTTGTCCTTTAGAAATTGGTCTGCAACCGTCCTAAACGAGTTTGATGTAGGAAGCTCTGGGAGGAATGCAATATGATTGGGGACTTCAATTGCTTCAGACTGGCATGCTTCCCTTAGAGGTGGAATTATTGAAAATATAGGCCTAGAAATTCAGTAGGCTTTGCGCCCACTTTTCGCCCAAAGAGGGTTTCTGCGCCAGTGTAAGAGGGTGCGCTGATATTCAGCGCTGCGGTAATGGCGGCGGTAGCCGGTAGCACTGCGCCGACACCGATGACGTCATCGGTGTGCGCAGTGCCCCGGTTCCACCCCGCTTCCGGCCCAAACCCCATATTTAGTTGCGGCCGCCTCTTCTGCAGCGGCCGCAAACAGCGCTGGAAAAACGGGGCCGTACTGCTGCGCTACTGGGGCGCTTTAAGGTGGAGGTGTGGCCGGCCGCTTTTTCGGCAGCTGCATGCCTGCACCTCCCACCCGGGCCTCCTACACCACCCCCCCCCGTGGCATTGGTGGCTGATTCCCACAAGCCCGGCACTTCTCCGTGGTGCCGGCCTCATTTGCCGGCAGAATCCAGCGGCGATCTCACGGCTGCAGGCAGCTCCTCCTTAAGAGAAGGAGGAGGCCTGCAGTACCCCAGCCTGCCGCACCGCATCGGGTGGCGCAGTGGCAGCTGGAGCACTGAAATTCACTTTCAGCACCCCAAGCGGAGGCGGGCACACCCTGGAACAGCGCCCGGTTCCGACTTGGGGCGCTAAAAGTGAATTTCTGGTGGGCGCAACTGGCTCCGCGCGCAGCGCTAACTTTTGGGTGTTAGCCTGCTGGCGGGCCTTAACTGAATTTCTAGGCCATAATATATTAATCCACCAGTACAGCTAGTTGTTCACTCTTTATATTTTTCACTGTATGTTGTTCCGTGACTGATCTCACTGAAGACAGAGGTTATACTGTTCGGCAACCACCAGATTCTCAATGCTTTACCCTTCAATAATATCCCTTTTCAGGATTCC
This sequence comes from Somniosus microcephalus, assembly GCF_052327205.1. Lineage (NCBI taxonomy): Eukaryota > Metazoa > Chordata > Chondrichthyes > Squaliformes > Somniosidae > Somniosus > Somniosus microcephalus. The sequence goes on from NC_140992.1 coordinate 188,361,039, forward strand.
CGCTCAGTGCACAATCTAGCAAGTGAATACCTGACTTGAGCTTCGAGTCCTACATCCAGCCAGTGACCAAGACTGCCTACTAATAGCACCTCTCCCAATCCCTATCTCATCTTCACTGCCACGAAAACTCTCATCCGCAACTTTGCCACTTGCAGACTGGACTTTCCCAAAACCCTCACGGCCAGCTTTCTCCAAAAACTGATTGAGACCTCCAGTGTGACATCTTAACTTGCAAATTGCCATTCATCAACATCCCCTCTGAATAATTGTTTCCATATGGAACTTGGTTAAATCAGCTTCCAACAGGTATTTAGTTCATTCAATATAGGGAACAATGTGGTTGGCATCATTAGATAGAGAAAGAGAGAGAGAGATACGGATTTCACTTAGCAACAGCCAGTGTATGCAAACAATTGGCCTTGTATATGTCTTTAATAGAATGTTTAGATTAGAATTGTTATGGTAAGAATGTCGAGAAACTTGAAGTGTTGTGCTTACCACAGCAAGGCCACGGTGTTTTTAAGTTACTCTAACATTGTTGAAGAAAATGCAGATTTTTTTCTCTGGACTCTCCAGTAGCAAGATACTTCCATATTAGGCAATGCCAGTTCAAGTTTGATAAGAAAACAATGTATAAATATAAGTTTGTTCCTTTGTTCAAGCATCATGAGAAAGACCTATGTCTAAGTTTGCGCTCTCTATCTGTGGCTATAATCCACTTGTAAATTGCTTGTTATGCTGAAGATACAGAATAAAAAAATTATAACAAAAAGACTGAATTCATTACTACTCAAGTGAAGAACAGAACACTATTTACGACAACAATAATGAACCCCTGTGCCTCTAGGCATAGACTTCAAATTCCTCATCCTTATCGACAAATGCCTCCATAATATCACTGTGCTCCATACATCCTCCACCCTTGTTCTCATCCTAGGCTTTCCAAATTTACTCGACCAAACATCCCATCCTCCCCACACCCTACCATCGGTGGCAGAGTCCTCAGTCATCTGGAATTCGGCAGTATTTACTCCTTTTCCAAAACATTCTGCCCGACTGCAACTTGTCCACTATCAAACTTAACTCTGGGATGGAACCAGCGTCCAGCTCCTCTAATGTCCTTCTAGGAAATAGGAGCAGGAGTAGGCCTTACAGCCCCTCGAAGATGCAATAAGATCATAGCTGAAATTCTACATCAACTCCAATTTCCCACCGATCCCCATAACCCTTGATTCCCTTAATGGCCACAAATCTATCGATCTCAGTCTTGATATACACATCGACTTAGAATCAACCGCCCTCTTGGGTAGAGATTTCCACAGATTCACAGCCCTCTGAGTGAGGAAATTTCTCCTCATCGTAGTCCTAAATGGCCGACCGATTATCCAGAAAATATGACCCCTAGTTCTAGACTTTCCAACCAGGCAAACAGCCTCTCAGCCCTCTAAGAATATTATAAGTTTCAAAAAATCTCCAGAGAATATAGACCAATTCTGCTCAACCTCTCCTCATACGACAGCACTCGCATCTCAGGAATCAATTTAGTGAACCTTCATTGCACCCTCTAAGGCAAATATATCCTTCCTTAGGTAAGGAGACCAAAACTGTACACAGTACTCCAGATGCGGTCTCACCAATGCCCTATATAATTGAAGCAAGACTTCCTTCCTCATATAATCCAGCCCACTTGCAAGAAAGGCTAACATACTATTTGCCAAAAATGACCTGTTTAATCCTATTCTGTTTTCTGGCCGTTATCCAATCCTCAATCCATGGTAATATATTGCCCCCAAATCCCATGAGCCCTGATCTTGTGTAACAACCTCTTGTGTGGCAACTTATCGAATGCTTTCAGAAAATCCTAATATACTGCACACACTGGTTTCCCCTTATCTGCCCTGCCAGTTACACACCTGAAAAAACTCTAATAGATTTGTCAAACACAGTTTTCCGTTCAGAAAACCGTATTGACTCTGCCTAAGCATATTGTGATTTTCCAATTCCACAATAATAGATTCTAGCATTTCTCCTACTACTGTTTTCATGTTGAATGGCCTATAGTCCGTGGTTTCTCTCTCCCTCCTTTCTTGAACAGTGGGGGTTCATTTGCTACCTTTCAATCCACGGGGCCACTTCTAAAATCTAGCGAATTTTGGAAGATCAAAACCAATGCATCCACTATCTCTGCAACCACCTCTTTTAAATCTCCACAATGTAGTCATGGGGATTTGTCGGATTTTACTCCAATTAATTGCTCCAGTACTTTATCTTTACTAATAATAATTAATTTAGGTTCCTCACTGTCATAAGACTCTAGTTTCCCCACAATTCCCGGTATGTTCTTTGCATCCTCTACTGTGAAGCTCGATAAAAGATATTTCTTTAACGTCTCTGCCATGCCTTTATTTCCTATTATAATTTCTACTGTCTCTGCTTTTAAGGAACCCACATTTGCTTTCGCTAATCTCTTCCATCTTACATACTTGTGAAAACTATTACAACCATTTTTATATTTCTTGTGATTTCTGCTTCAGCTTGGATCTGACGCCCAACTGTGAAATGCTTTAGAACATTTGCTACAATAAATGCACTATATGAATGCAACTTGTTCTTTGTAAATAGAAACGAGACATAATTTAAAAAGCTACAGAAGAATATGATAGACATTTACATACCAAGAAAGCAGCTTTCCATATTGTAACTTCATAGACATGACATTGCCATGAGATAATATTATTTATAAAATGGAAGTCTAAGCAACTGTGGTGTAGATTTTAAAAAAGGAGTGAATCCAGCCAATTCCTACACTTGGCCTGCACAGATGAAATAGTTAAATTATAAACATTTAAAATGTTCACGTGTTGCATGCATACTCCTTCACACAATGGGTAATGGAAATCTAGAACTCTCTCTCTCAAAAGGCTGTGGCTGCTGGGTGAATTGAAATGTTCAGTATTAGCCCGATAAATATTTGTTGGGTAAAGTGTTTCAATAGATATGGGGCAATAGCGGGTAAATTAAATTCAGGTACAGTTCAGCCACTATCTAATTAAACCATGGAACAGGATCGAAGGGTTGAATGACCTACTCCTATTCCAATGCTTTAGTAAATGTATAAAAGGCAGCTGTATGTCCCTTCCAAATAGCCGAGGAATGCACTTTGCAATGTGATGCTATACCAAACATCAACAATTTGCATTTATATAGCTTCTTGAAAGCACGAAAACGTCCCAAGGCTCTTCACAGCGATGTAATCGAACAAACGTATATAGGTCAGGAAGGCCTCAGTTTGAATATCTCGTCTGTGCTGACGTAGCTAATTTCAATCAGTCAATAATAGAGCACTATAACTGGTCTCCTCTGGACCAAAAAGATGAAGAATACATGGAGTTTCCATTCGTGATCGTTCGCCAGTGCCTTCTACCTGTAAGTCTGAGCTGAGCATTACATTGGTTCAGTTCAATGAGCTGCCCAACAACAAACACACACACAAACACACACACACACACACACACACACACACACACACAAATACATACACACACACACACACGCATGTATGCACACTCACGTGCACATGAGCTAGTTGGCATTGATGTTCCAGTCTCACACTCGAAGAAACCAATTAGGTGAGAAGCTGATGCCGCGGAAATCGTAGAATGTTCTCCATCAGGAATCACCACTTTGAGGAGCTGGAAGAATTGGATGGAGAATGGGTGGCATTAGCTACTTTTCCTGATGTTACTTACAGTTATGATATTTTGTTTAGAATATACTTTAACATGAACATTTATCACAAGCTAATTCAATGGCTGTGGTTTCCGCGTGAGAAACAGGTGGTTTGATGACTCGACGATATCTGTTTGCGACATGATGACATTACCACTTTCCCTGGTTGCTTCCTGGTTAAATTAGCACCAAGCCTTTCACTGTTTGGTTTGGGCCTCCTAATAGTAACCTTCATTTGCATTAACAATTATCTGAAATATTCAATATTCAGTTTTAATTAATATTTAAAACTTCTCGGGCAGTTACGGAATTGTACAAATGCAGAAAACTGAGTTGATTTTGCAACGTTAATGGATGCCCATCCATACGCTCACTACTGCAAAGCAAAATACAGAATTTTCATTGATATGGCATCTACACACCTACTCGCGGCATCCCAAAGCACTTCAGTCAATTAATTATTTTTGAAGCACTGTCATTGCTCCCATTCTCGGGGTGTCAGCTTCGTTGGAAAGGCAGGAATTCATTGTCCATCAGTATTTGCCCTTGAGACGGTGGTGATGGACCTTCTTGTTGAACCACGCAGTCTGTCTGGTGAAGTTACTCCTAGGGAGGGAGGGAGTTCCAATATTCGGACTATGCAATGAAGCAGGAAGCACTATATTTGTTTACGTAGGGTTGGTGTGTGACTTGGAGAGAATTTTGGAGTTGATGATGTTCCCATAAGAGCATAAGAACATAACACCAGGAGCAGGAGTAGGCCATTCGGCCCTTTGAGCCTGCTCCATCATTCAATAAGATCATGTCTGATCTTCTACCTGAACTCCACCTTCCCACATTATCCCCATTTCCCATGATTCCATTAGTATCCAAAAACCTATCAATCTTTATCTTGAATATATTCAATGGCTGAGCATCCACAGCCCTCTGGGTAGAGAATTCCAATGACTCACAACCTGTTGAATGAAGAAATTTTTCCTCGTCTCAGGCCTAAATAGCCGACCACTTATTTTGAGCCTGTGAAACCTAGTTCTAGACTCTTCAGCCAGGGAAACATCCTCCCAGTAGCTACCCTGTCATGTCCTTTAAGAATGTTATCTGTTGCAAAGATATCACCACTAATCGCTCATTCTTCTAAATATTAGGGGGGAGAATTTTAGTTGGTTAGCGTCTCCCATTAGCGCCTGCCAGGTGCGTTAACTGGCACTAATGAAGTAGTGCCAGGGTGAGATGAATCCAGCGCCGCACGCCAAATCCAGTCGCCCCTTAGCGCCGCTGCTGAGCACCTGATCTGCCAAATTGATTATTGCCCCATGCCTTAGCGCCTCCCTCCAACAATAAAAGGAAGAGGAGGCATGAAGCAGGCAGATGGCGTCTCCGGGATCATTATTTAAAGGGTGTGAGTTGCAGCTGTCAGGTTAGTGCTGTTTCACTGCTTCCTTGTCAGTTTGCAATTGTGAAAGAGTTTAATTCAGTCATTTATAGGTGCTTTAGTATCAGGAGAATTGTGGCAAATAAAAATTTGTTACATTTATTGTGACAACATTTCAAAGTGCTGCACATGGTTACATTAATGGGGGCTGTACTGGTAGCCAACCTTTTCCTCCAGGATCTACTGAGGAGGGAGCAGGGACAGCGAGAAAGATTGCAAAATGTGGCCAGAGGGAGGAGGAGGGGGGCCAACAGGGCTTTCAACCGGAGGCCTTAACCTCTGAGTGTATTCTGAGAGCACTTCTCCTACCTCCAATTAAGCGAGGAGCCACGCATTAGAAGGCTCTACATCAGGATGAGCTCACCGAACTCTGCCACCAACTGCAACCAGACCTCGAGCCTCAGATCAGGGCGACCACGGCTCTCTCAGCGTCAGTCAAGGTCACCGTCACCCTCAATTACTTCACCAGCGGTTCCTTCCAGTCTGCAACATGAGGTATAGCGAAAATCTCGCAGTTCACCATCCATCGCTGCATTCGGGAGGTCACAGAGGCTCTCTACATTAGGAGAAGGGGCTACATTTCCTTCCCCATCACCAGAGAGAAGCAGGACGGACGTGCATGTGATTTTGCCGTGATAGCGGGCTTATCCATGGTGCACGCACCATTGAATGTATCCACGTGGCTTTGTGGGCACTGCACAACAAGCCTGAGCTCTTCCATTACCGCAAAGGATAACATTCATTTAACATGTAGTTGGTGTGCGAACACAGAGAGCAACCCCTCAATGTGAATGCCCACTATCCTGGCAGCAGCCACAATGCCTTTATTGTGCGCCAAACTGGTGTGCCTGCACTATTCCATCCATCACATCAAGCTCACGGTTGGCTGGTCAGAGACAGGACTAATTGCTCTCCACCTGGCTCATGACTCCCCTCTGCAACCCCAACCCTTCTGACCAGCACTCATACAATGAGAGCCATGATGCCACCAGGAACATCAATGAGCAGGCCATCGCGTTGCTCAAGCAATGGTTCCGCTGACTTGACCACTTGGGAGGAGCCCTCCATTACTCGGCTGAGTGGATGTCCCATTTCCGTTTGGTCTGCTGCATGGTCCACAACCTGGCCATCAAAAGGGCTCAGCCCTTGCCACAAGGAACTGCAGGACCAACTCAGGAGGAAGAAGAGGGCGAGGAGGAGGAGGAGGAAGAGGAAGAGGAAGAGGAGGATGAGGAGGAGGAGGAGGAGGAACAAGAGTGAGGGAGGAGGCAACTGCTCAATCGGCCTTTTGGAACGGGGTCCATGACTGCCTCATCAGACAATGGTTCCAATAAATTAAACCCCAGATCCCCATTGCTCACCGCATCCCCATCATTCTATTCCAGTCACGGGTCATATCACAGTGCAAAACTGAAATAAGAGACACCACAAAATCATCCAAAGCCAATTAATACATTTATCAGTAATCAATAAACACATATTTAGACAAGAAAATTAGCTATTCACCCTTATGCAATCCCTTAGTGTCCCTCGTTACAGCACCCTTGCCTACTCTAGTGCTCCTATGAAGTGTTGGCCCAGTGGCTGCAGCATGGCAGATGGAAGGCTGCTGAGTATCGATGCGGGAGACTTCAGCTGGCCTTGTACGACGCCCTCGACCAGCTCTGGACCTGGAAGACCCGGCTGTATACTGAATCACCTCAGCAAAGATGGCAACAGTCTAGGATGGCTGGATAACAGGCAATGACAAGGGCAATGGCAAAGTGGCAGTGGTGGGAGCAGGAATGCTGTAATCCTGAGATTCCTGCTCCACTGGCCCCCTGCCACTCCCCTGGGCAGCACCTCAGCATCACAACCAATCGGATGGAGCACAGATTGCTGGCCTGCTGCGACACCGTGAAAGCCCCAGTGGACAGTGGTCAACCCAGCCACAATCGCTGCAGTCAGAGCTTGTGTGGCATCAAGGTGAGACTGCATGAGATCGGTCTGAGAATCGATGGCACCAAGCATAGACTGCATTGCTGCACTAAGACTTTGCATGTCTTCTGCCTGTGCAGCAATGCAAGCTGCGAGCTCACCCATCACAGGCGGCATGAGGTCTGGGTCACCACTATTTCTCTGGGAGTCCACCATGCTTTGCAGACTGCAAATGATGAGCTCCAAGGTGTGTGCAGAGCTCTGTGCAATGTTGGAGTCAGACTCCTCCATGCTCCTCACCATTGCCGAGAGGCTCTCAGGCACCCTTGCCATTGCACCTATCATCTCCGTGTGCATGCTCATCACCCTTCTTCGAAAGGCTCCCCATCAAGGTCCTCATCTAGGTATTGTGCAGCAGAACTCATGCGCAAACTTGCCTTCTGGGGTGCTGACTCCCAAGCTACCCTTTCCCCCTGGCCTTGCTGCAACCTGCTCCTCCCCTGTGCCTCACCCTGTGCAGATCCCGCTACTATACTAACCTCTAAAGGATACATAGTGCCAGTATCTGAGCTGCTGCCTGTGGGTGAGACATGCAGTGATGCAGTGTGTCCTTCATCCTCCTCTTCTTCCGCCTCGCTCTCAAAGGTACACTCAGTGACAGACTGCTCAGCTGCTTGCTGATTATCTGAAAGCATACAGGCACAAAAGTCGGTTAAAAGTGACGGGAGGGGTCAGGATTGGAGAAAGGCATGCATACAGCATGATTAGTTGGCAAATGGGAAAGGCTTGTGGGGTGAAGGGGATGTGGGATGTGAGAAGTAGCAGTAGGGATGAACATACCGTTGTTGTCCCCAAGGCAGTGAAAATCACCGTTGGCCATGGCACCCAGCAACTGGCACCCGATGATTTGAGCACTCTTTCCTCCAGCTCAGTAGTGGTTGGCTGTCAGGTTGTGCCCCGCCTGTGGACTCGTGCTCCCTCCTGTTGTGAGCCACCTTGGCCTGCAAGAGAAAGGAAAGCTTGTGAGTGAGTGTGGAGCAATGTGCTTGGGAGATGTGCCTGCCATAGTTGATTAGTTGTCATTGTGTGCAAGGTGTGAGATGCCGGTGTGAGTGTTGGTATGTGGAGATTGTTGGTGGCTGAGTGCTGGGTGTGTGGTGCTTTGGGCAGTGTATGCAGAATGAGGTTCAGATGGTGGTATGTAGCATTTGTTGAAGCATTGACTCACACTGACCATGAGAGTGAGGTCGTTAAATTTCTTCCTGCACTGTGTTTGGGTCCTGGGGACACAGTGCTGGCCGAGACCTGCTGGGCTAGCTCCCTGCACATGGCACTGAAGACTTGCAGCGAGGGCCTCCTGCCATTTGCCGGGTACAGTACCACCCTCCATTTCTCCACAGCGAAGGCCAAGGCCTCCAATGCTTGGTCTCACAATGTACGAGCTCTCTCTCTCTGGACCGTTGATCTTCCATAATGACACCTCCTTCAGTGGTCCAGTTCCTTCTCCTTGGTCTTCTGCTGCTTGTTAAGACTGCTGCAGAACCAGCAATGTTGAGAATGAAGTTTTGCTGCATGACTGAACTGGAAAGAGCCTGTGGCAATGATGACTAGAGATTACACTGCACCTGAAATTGCTTAGCAAATTGAGTCTAATGCCACTGCGCTTGGTCAATGATGCTTGAGTTAGCTTTCCAGTCCTTTCTTTGAGTGCTAACACTTAATTTATCATGCAGCGAGATTCATTAGTTCCTGTTGCTCAATCTCAAACTTTTCAGAAGTTAGTGCCTATTCCTGGGCTATAATGAAATTCAGCTGGGCCGCTAAAACTTTAATAGTTGAAGAATTAGCATCAGGCGCTAATCATTGTCGACTCCCGTGAAATTCATAAATTCATTGTTGGCGCTCCAAGACGGAAGTGGAGCTCTAAATCAAGTGCTGCACACCTAACTATAGGTTCTAACCTCTGAGAGCGGGGCGCTACCGGCAGAGCGATAAAGGAGGTCATGTGCTGTCCAACCGGCAACCTTTAATCACACAGGCCGCTTCCATCTCTTAAAGGGAATGGTTAATCACTCTATATAACCTCATAGTCATCAGTGGTGTTTTGCAAAGCGACCTGGGCGACTGCCATTGCAGCCCCCATCACTTTCAGAAAGTGCAGCATTTGGCGATGTTTGAGGAGAAGGTGTAAAACCTTTGTGCATGCAGCAGTTTGGTGCAAGTACTAAACAGTGCGATCACTGAAAGCACCTTTTTCGCAATGTTCAAGTGACACAGAAGCATTCCCTTTAATTATTGCTCCTGCAGCACACTTCTGAGTGCACAATGCTTCCTCTTACTGGCATTGTTGGTGCGAGGTGCTAAAGCAGGGGCCAAAACGTAATTTTGCATCGGGGCCAGTAACGGGGCTTTGCACATGCATTGAAGTCACCACATAAGTGGCACTAGAGGCCGAGGTGCTAAAAGTTAGCACCAGCACTAATTCACCACTGACGGTCATGTGCGGCATTGGATTTGCCACAGCTGTGTGCTAAAGTCTTAGGCCTAGAAATTCAATTGTTTGCACCAGCCGCTAGCGCCTTAGGAGGAGGAGATGTGGGGTGCTAAGCGGCTAGCGCCCGGGCGCAGCGTGATCTGTGCATCTCTCCAACTTCAGTTAAGATTTAGCGGTGGCGCAAAACCTTTGCGCGCGCTCAGCTGCGCACGCAGATCCTGACGTCATTTCATCGTGCAACGCCCTTTGTGCACCCCAAACCGGAAATTCAGTGGTGCTGGCCTATTGTGCGCCTGGCACCCCTAGCGACTGGTAGAAGGGAACGGTTCCCAGTCGCTGCAGGGCGTGGGGGGTGCAAATTAAAGGGCACTCCTCCTGCAGTAGAAATGGCAGCCATTTTGCAACACTCCTTCTTTGAGAGAGACGGATCTTTGGAGAGAGACAAAGGTAGAGAGCTTTCTGGTTTGGCTCAACACTCGCACAGGTACTTGTGGCTTCAGGTCACAGCTTTGCACTTGTCTTTAACTTCAGAGCCATAGCATTGATTGGAAACATATAATGGGGGCTGCAATGGGTGGAAACCTTGGGCTTCTCCATTGCATTCAAAGGGCTCAGAGATGCCATGAGAGAGTGCCAGTCATGGCCAGATGGAGAAGGCGCAACAGGCGTCGGCAAAGGAGGCCTTGCCCACCCAGGGTATACCGCCAGCAGTTCTCATATCTGAACATGTCTGACGAGCAGTGTGTTTGGAGGCTGCGATTCTGAAGGGCGGTGGTCACTGAGATCTGCCACCTGCTTCGCGGAGGTCTGCAGCCACAGCTGAGGAGCAGGATGTCTCTATCGGTGGCAGTGAAGGTGATGGTGTCTCTCAACTTCTATGCCACCGGCTCCTTCCAATCCACTACTGGGGACATTTCCAACATCTCCCAGTTTGCGGTACATTGCTGCATCCGCCAGGTGACCAATGCCCTTTTCAGAAGGAGACGTCAGTTCATCTCCTTCTCCATGGCCGTTGACAAGCAGCAACAGCGTGCAATGGGCTTTGCAGCATTAGCGGGCTTCCCCATGGTGCAGGGCGCCATTGACTGCACGCATGTGGCTTTGCGGGCACCTCTAGAGAATGCCGAGGATTACCGCAACTGGAAGGGCTACCATTCGCTCAACGTGCAGTTTGTGTGTGACCACAGGCAGCTCATCCTAGCTGTCAATGCCCGCTTTCCAGGCAGCAGCCACTATGCCTTCATCCTGCGCCAGACTTCTGTAGCAGACATATTCCAGGCCCAGCCTCACCCATGAGGATGGCTTCTCGGGGACAAAGGCTATCCTTTGTGCACCTGGCTGATGACCCCGCTCCGTGCGCCCAGCACCCCTGCTGAAGAGGGATACAATGACAGCCATCAAGCAACCAGGCGCATCATTGAGCAAACAATAGGCATCCTGAAGCAACGGTTCCGCTGTCTGGATTGTTCTGGAGGAGCCCTACAGTACTCGCCTGAGCGAGTCTCCCATTTCGTTGTTGTGTGCTGCATGCTGCACAACCTGGCTATCCGCAGGACTCAGCCACTGCCACCAGACATTGGAGGACCACCAGAGGAGGAGGAGGAGGAGGAGGACCAGCACAGGAGGGAGGCAGAAAGTGCAACGGCCACCCGTCGGCGGCTTATTGCACGTCGGTCCTAGGCCCCCTCTCAGGGAATGGCTTGAGCCAATGGAACAAGATGAATGTAGCCGCTCCACAATCCCTCAGCCGAGCAGGGCAACCAGGACTTCCAAAAGAAAGCATAGACAGTGCGATTTAAGAACATTTATTACTTTGATACCTCTGTGCCCTTCCCACATAACAAACTAATTGAGAGAAGCCCCCCCAAAAACAAAAATAGACCCGTCTTGGCCTTTACAGAAACACAAATAGACCAGTCTCGGCCTTTACAGAAACACAAATAGACCAGTGTCGGCCTTTACAGAAACACAAATACACCAGTATCGGCCTTTCCAAAAAAACAAATACACCAGAATCGGCCTTTACAAGTGAAACAAAACATTTGGCCACACCTTCTACTTTTTCCCCTGCGAGGGTGATGCGTTTCGCATCCGTGACTGGCCCCTGCCCGCCCTGCAGCTCCTCCTCAATGGGACCCCAGTGGCTGCAGCAAAGCTGGGGGAAGGCTGCTGAGGGTCAGATGGTGAGATGGCAGATGCCCTTGGGGGTTGGCCTGGACCAGCTCTGGGCCTGGAGGGGCCGGCTGCTGACTGCTCCAACTCTGCTTGGGTGGCAGCAGTCTGTCCAGCGGCTGGTGGCAGCTGCAATGGAGGAGTGGCAGTTTTGGCTGCAGGAATGCTGCCAACCTGACAGATCACAGGTACTCCCTGGTCGCCTGAGACATTGGCACTCGCACGGGCCAACACTGCAGCATGCGCAGCAATCTGCTGAAGCACAGACTGCTGGGCTGCTGCGGTGCGGTGAGTGCCCTGGCGATGCCTGGCCGATCCAGCGAGGGTGGCAGCAGTTAGTGCCCGTGTGGCCCTGGTCTGTGTCCGCATGACACCAGCCAGTGAATGCACGGCACGAAGGAGCACTTGGCTAGAATCCGCCTGTGCTGCCGCTAAGTCCTGCAGACTCCTGTCCTGTGCTGCACTGAATTGTTGCAGACTCCTGGCCTGTGCTGCCCCGAATTCCTGCACACTCCTTGCCAGTGACTCTATGAAGTCAGGCATCCTTGCCACTGCATCCATGAGCTCAGTGTGCCTGCGCTCAGCCTGGGCGGCCATTTCTGCTAGGAGCCGCACCTCCTCTGCGCTCACTGTAGCAGGACTGGAGGCCACACTCACCCTCCGGGGAGAAGGCCGCCGAGCTTCCCCACCCCTCCCGCATTGCTGCAGCCCACTGGGCACCGGAGCTTCACTCTCCTCCGATCCATCCCCCCTGCTCCCCTCCAGGGAAGACGTGTCCCCATCATTGCCATGGGCTGCCTCGGCTGAGGGTGGCACTGATGGTCCGGCTTCCTCTTCCTCTTCCTCCTCCTTGTCCTCCGATTCACTCACAGTGCCAGCTTGAGTGCCCGCCTCCTCACCTGGCGATTCACCATCTGAAAGCAGGGAGGCACAAGAGTTGCTTTAGAGTGAGGACAGGGTGGCAGCGAGGGAGGCATTAGTGCTCCTATGCACTGCATTGGTCCGACAGTGGCAAAGGAAGCTGTTCTGAGGTGCAAGTGGAAAGAGAGAGGTCAAAAAGGTGATGCCCTTACCATTGGGGCCCACAACAGGGTCGGCATCTCCACTGGCGACGGGGCCAATCAGCCGACCTGACATAATGCGCTCGACACGCTGCTCCAGGTCGGAGAGCTGTTTGAGGTCAGGATGGCCTCCCCCGGTCTCACACTGCTGCCTTCGGTTGTGCGCCACCTTGCCCTGCAAGAGAAAGGACGGCCTCTAATTACAGTGTGAAGCCCTGATCTTGTCTGCACTGCCTCCCATGGTGGAATAGCCCTGACAGTGTGAAGCCCTGATCTTGTCTGCACTGCCTCCCATGGTGAAATAGCCCTGACAGTGTGAAGCCCTGATCTTGTCTGCACTGCCTCCCATGGTGGAATAGCCCTGACAGTGTGTAAAGTCCTGATCTTGTCTGCACTGCCTCCCATGGTGGAATAGCCCTGACAGTGTGTAAAGTCCTGAATGCGCAAGTGATTTTCATGACAGTCCCATAGCTGCTGAATGAGGGCTGGGCATTAGGGCTTTCAGGTCCCTTTGCCCATAAACTGAGGTGCACATGCAGGGATGAGGAGGACACTGGAAAGTGTACTCACCCTGACAACCCGATTGAGGTCGTTGAACTTTTTCCGGCATTGCATAGGAGTCCTGGCAACCACGCTGTTGGAGTTCACCCTGTTTGACACCTCCCTCCAGGCTTTCCGATAGGCGCTGGGCAGCGGCCTCCTGCCACCTTCAGGGAACAGAACATGGCACCTGCGTTCCAATGCGCCAACCAGCCCCCTCAGGTCACCGTCGCTGAAGCGCTGTGCTCTCTCCCTGGCCTTCTCCATTGTCCTGGGCGTTGTACAGATCAAGCAGCTGTGGTCAGGCCTTGCTTCAGGGCTGCAGTGTGCAGGGCGTGGCAGCCAAACAAATCCACCCTCCCCCTTTAAGAGCTCACCGGTGCCAGAGTGTCTGCCTTCAATCAGCCACTCGCCGCACCTGCGCTGCGCCCGCCTTCGGGGGTATCGCCCCGGGCCGCCGGCTTAGCGCCTAATGATAGTCGTGCATCGCCTGTTTTAGCGCAGCAGCAACCTCTTGGGGTGATGCAACTGAATATCGGCGAAGGTGGCGCTAAGTTGCGCCGGGCGCAAACTTTAGCGGCCGCCCGGCTGTAGCGCCCCAAACGTGGCTATACTGAATTTCTAGGCCTTAGAGCCCCATTTGCGCCCCCGCCATGCACTAATGGGAGGTGCTAAACTACCAAATTTTGCTGACTAGAATGTAGGTCATCAGGTCCAGGGGATTTGATGGCTTTTAGTCCCAATAATTTCACTAGTACTATTTCTTTACTAATACTAACTTCAGTAGTTTCTCATTCTTACTAGACCCTTGGTCCCCCACTATTTCCAGAATGGGTTTTGTGTCTTCTTCATTAAAGACAGATACATAAGTATTTGTTTAATGTCTCTGACATTTCCTTATTCCCCATTTTAATTTCTCCTGTCTCTGCCTGTAAGGGACCCACGTTAACTTTTGATAATCTCTTCATATTTACATACCTATAGAAGTTTATAAATCTACCTTAATATCTCTTGCTAGTTTACTCTCATATTCCATTCTGTTTATCAATTTCTTGATCCTCCTTTGCTGAATTCTATAAATATTCCCAATCCACAGGCTTGCTAATCTTTTATGCAATATTATATGCCTCTACCTTTAATCTAATACTACCTTTAAATTCTTTTGTTAGCCACGATTGGACCATTTTCCCATGGAGTTTTTATTCCTTAAGGAAATATAGATTTGTTATGAATTATGAATTAGTTGTTTAATTGTTTGCCATTGCTTATGTACCATCATATATTTAAGTTGGTTTTCCAACCTACCTTAGCCAACTCACCACTCATACCTACATAGTTTGCTTTTTTCAGATTTAAGACCCTAGTTTCAAACTTAACTAAATCACTCTCAAACTCAGGATAAAATTTAATCACTGCTCCCCAGAGGCCCCTTTGGTACAAGATTATTAATTGACCCCGACACATTGCACAATACTAGTTCTAAAATAGCCTGTGTCCTAGTTCCTTCCTCGACATACTAATATAGAAAGCTATCTTGAATGCATTCCATGAACTCGTCCTCTGCACTATTAATACACGTTCGGTTTGCCAAATCTGTATGAAAATTAAAGTCCCCCATGATTACTGTATCATCCTTGTTATATGCACGTCTATTTTCCTGATTTATACTGTGCTGACACTAAAGCTACTGTTGGGGGCATATAAACTAATCCCACTACAGTTTCCTGCCCCTTGTTGTTCCTTAGCTCCACCCAAAGTAATTCTGCATCTTCATTTTCCAAGCTAAGATCCTTTCTCTTTACTGTTGTTTTCCCATCCTTTATTATCAGTGCAGATCCCGCCCCCCAACACTTTTTCCATTCTGCCTATCTCATCTAAAAGTGAAGTATCCTAGAAAATTTAGGCCTAGAAACTCAGTTTGGGCCCGCCAGCTGGTTTGCGCCCAAAAGTTAGCGCGGAGCCAGTTGCGCCCGTCAAATATTCGGTTTTTGCACCCCAAGTTGGAACCGGGCGCTATTCCAGGGTGTGCCCGCCCCCGCTTGGGGCGCTGAAACTGAATTTCAGCGCTGTAGGCGCCGCTGCGCCACCCGATGTGGTGCGGCAGGCTGCGGTACTGCAGGCCTGCTCCTTCTCTTAAGGTGGAGGTGCCTGCAATGGGGAGATCGCCGCTGGATTGTGATGGCAAATGAGCCCGGCACCACAGAGAAGTGCCGGGCTCGCGGAAAGCAGCCGGCAATGCCGCGGGGGGGGTGGTGGAGGAGGCCGGGGAAGGAGTTGCGGGCAGGCGGCCGCCGAAAAAGCGGCCGGCCGCACCTCCACCTTTATGCGCCCCACTAAGGCTGCAGTAAGGCTCTGGTCTCCGGATGTAAGTAGCGGCCGCCACGGAGGAGGCGGCGGCAACTGAATATGGGATTCGGGCCGGCATCGGGGCAGAACCGGGGCACTGCGCACACCGATGACGTCATCGGTGCTGGCGCAGCGCTACCAGCTACCGCCGCCATTACCGCAGCGCTGAATATCAGCGCGAACTCCTCTATTGGCGCAAAAGCCCTCTTTGGGCGAAAACTGGGCGCAAAGCCAACCGAATTTCTAGGCCTTAGTTCCCAACCTTGCTCCCCCTGCAACCACGTCTCTATAATGGCTATTGGATTAAACCCATTTATTTCTATCTTTGAAATTAGTTCATCCTTTTTTGTGAATGCTTTGCATATTCACATATAGTGTCTTTAGCTTTAACATTTTTTCTATTTTTACCTGATGCCACCTTAGTCAATGATGCCCTAATACCTGTGTTAAGCTCTCCCCCTCTCTTCCTGCAGGAAGAATGTTTCCCCTGGCTGGGGAGTCTAGCACTAGGGGTCACCATCTTAGAATAAGGTGTCGGCCATTTAGGAGTGAGATGAGCAGAAATTTCTTCACCCAGAGGGTGGTGAATCTTTGGAATTCTCTAACCCAGAAGACTGCGGAGGATCAGTCGTTGAGCATATTCAAGACAGACATCAAAAGATATTTGAATATTAAGGGCATCAAGGGATATGGGGATAGTTCAGGAAATTGGAGATGAGATAGAAGACCAGCCATGACCTTACTGAATGGTGGAGCAGGCTCGAAGGGCCAAATGGCTACTCCTGCTCCTATTCCTTGTGATCTTATGACCCATTCTGATAGATTTTACCCAAATTACTACCGCTTTTGAATTTACCCTTTCCTGAAACCCCCCGCACATCTCCATTCATTTAAAGCCCTATCTAACAACCTACAGCTTCATTGCGCAGGTTATTCGTGAATAAGTACCACTTGATAGCACTGCTGATGACTCCGTCCGTCACTTTGGTGATGATTGAGAGTAGGTTGATAGGCAAGCAATTGGTCGGATTGGATTTGCCCTGCTTTTTGTGGGGCCAGGACATACCTGAACAACTTTTATACTTCCCACAACAGCAATCTTTAACTTCGATTCACAGTTGTGCCAAATTATGGCCTGTTTTCTGCTGGAGGTTCAAATAAATCTTGGTTGAGATATCAATAATTTTCCTATTGAGGAAAGAAGAGATTTACCAGTTGAACCAGTAAGACCAGACAGTTTGCTAAAACATTGTAGTCAACTTGCAGGTGTTGGTACCATACACCTGCTACAGGAGGCGCATGGGAACACCATCACCTGCAAGTTCCCCTCCAAGTTACACACCATCCTGAGTTGGAAATATATCACTGTTGCTTTAATGTTGCTGGGTCAAAATCCTGGAACTCCGCCCCCCCTAACAGCACTATGGGAATACTTTCACCACACGGTCCGCAGCAGTTCAAGAAGGTGGCACACCATCACCTTCTGAAGGGCAATTAGGAATGGACAATGCTGGCCTTGCCGGTGACGCCCACATCCCAGGATCGAAGAAAAAAAACACCTCGGTGTTCTGTTAGAGCTTCCAGGATTTCAAAAACCAGTATTGGATAAAAGTTCAAATATGAATAATCAGCCATTAAATAGAGCAACATTTACTTTCTTGGGGACTGGAACTAAATTATTAAAAAGTGTTTACTTATTCTTTATAATTAATGCAAAATTTGACAAAGAAACATAGCAACATAGAAGATAGTAGCAGGAGTAGGCCATTTGGCGCCGTGAGCCCGCTCTGCCATTTAATGAGATCATAGCTGGTCATCCAAATTCAGTCCCCTGTCCCTGCTTTCTCCCCATATCCCTTGATCCCTTTTGCCACAAGAAATATATCCAACTCCTTCTTGAATATATTTAATGAACTGGCCTCAACTGCCCTGTGTGGCAGAGAATTCCACAGGTTCACCACTCTCTGGGTGAAGAAATTCCTCCTCATCTCAGTCGTAAATGGATTAACCCTTGTCATAAATCGCAACTTCTACAAGAAGTAACTCAGGAAATACCGCTGAACGGCCAGCTCAGGGCACCACCCGAGGAGTATAAATACACAGGCGTGGGCCCAACTTGCAAAGGCAGTCTGGAAACAGGAAGCTAGTGGCTACTAACTAGACCTCCATGTTTTGTTACAAGTCGATTAAAGCCTTGCTTTATGTACAACCAAGTGCGTAGTGAGTCTTTATTACGTCAATTTAATCGACTTGTTATCGTCTCCACACCTTGGGTGATTCGGAACAACCAGCTGCAACTCGAACTGCAGAAAGGGACCTGGGCAAGAAACTGATCCATCATGGAAAAACTGCTTAGACCCGCTGATCTCGACCTGGACCCAAATAAATCTGCGGCAGCGAAGGTATGGAAGCATTGGTTTCATACCTTTACCAACTTTCTTGAAGAATGTGGGGTGGGTGCCTCTAATAAGTTATGAATGCTTATTAACTACGTATCCCCTCATGTGTATGATTATATTGAGGACTGTATAGACTACGACGCTGCTATTGAAATTTTACAGCAGCCATTTGTCAAGTCCTCGAATTAAATCTTTGCTCAACACCTACTGGCCACAACTCAGCAGCAGCCTGGGGAATCACTCGATGAATTCCTCCAGAAACTTCGCAGGCTCAGCAAAGATTGTAACCTTAAAGATGTTACAGCTGAACAGTATCAAGAGGAACTAATCCGCGATTCCTTTATCAATGGGATTGCGTCCCCTTTTATACATCAGCACCTGCTGGAAAATAAAACCCTCAATTTATGGGCTGCTTATGACCAGGCATGTTCCCTGGACTTGGCCAAGAAGAATGCAGACAATTATCTCCGCCCACTTGCACGGGCGGCGGCTATCACCCTTAATAAGCCTTTCGATAGGTCTCGGACGGATGCCCCTGCTGATGATGACTCTACTCTAATGGACGACGACCCTACCCTACCCTAGAGGCCTTTGCTGATGACGACCCCACCCTAGCAGCATCCTGGCAATCAGAAAGTAAATGTTTCCTTTGTGGAGGTATGTTCCATTACAGAAAATTTTGCCTGGCTCGTAATGCGACCTGCAATCATTGCAGCAAGAAAGGATACTTTTCCAAGGTATGCCAGTCATGGGCCTTTGCTAACAAGAAAGGCCGCTTCTCTAAAGTATACCGGTCGAGAGCTCCTGTTAGCTTCACAGCTGCTATCTATGGTGCTGCTCCTCCCCCAAGAACCACTGCTAAGGTTACAACTGCTGAAGGAAAAATTACCCCTCCTCCCATCACAGCTGTTTTTCCCCAAAGTTTGTCCCATGCAGCTACAAAGGTTTTAGTAAATGGGCACACTCTAAGCGCGCTAATCGACTCCTGCAACTCTGACAGTTTATTAGTAAGCGGGCTGTCAGCAGGTTAAATCTGCGCATTTATCTCTCGGACAGGGACATTGCAATGACTCTGACGACTCTGACCACCAATTCTTCTGGCTTCTGTCTTGTCAGCCTCATTCTCAATGGTCGTACGTATCCCTCCACCCAGCTCGGAGTACTCAAAAACTTATGTAGCGATGTGCTTCTGGGGCAGGACATCCAGAAGCAGCACAAAAGACTCACTTTTGAGTTTGGAGGGTCGAAGCTGGAGCTTACCATTTCTAAGGTGCCATTTGTTGCACTCTCGGCAGCCTTACTCAGTGAGCCCTACCTGTTTGCCTATCTCTACCACCGCTGTAAACCAATAGCCACCAAATCACGGTGCTTTAACCAAGACGACTGAGCATTTATCGAGGCAGAAATCTCTCGCCTTTTAGCTGATGGTATTATCGAGCTGTGTTCATCCCCCTGGTGGGCTCAAGTTGTCATTGTGAAAAACCCTTTAAAACAACATAAGAAACGTCTGTGTATTGATTATTTGCAGACCATTAATCAATATACTGATCTGGATGCCTACCCGCTACCACACATAGATGACATGGTCAACAACCTTGCCAAATACAAGTTATTTTCAACCTTCGATTTAAAGAGCACTACCATCAGGTACTGCTGAAAGACTCTGACAAAAAGTATACGGCCTTTGAGGCCAATGGTCGGCTTTATCAGTTTCGTCGACTTCCATTTGTGGTCACCAATGGGGTGGCCGTCTTCCAAAAGGCAATGGATGGCCTAGTCTGGAAAGAGAACTTGACAGATACCTTTCCATATTTACACAATATCACTATTGCCAGCCATGATCAAAAGGAGCATGATGCCAATCTTCAGAGATTTTTTGACGTTCTCCGCCGTCGTCACTTAACGTTAAACGAATCCAAATCAGTGAAATAGGTGCCATCAGTGAATATTCTCGGCTACTGGGTGAGCAACGGTGTTATTAAACCAGACCCAGAGTGACTTCGTCCACTTCAGGAGCTTCCTCCCCCTACAAATTTTGGCTCTCTTCGTTGGGCACTTGGCATGTTTGCTTATTACGCAAAGTCGATACCTCACTTCTCCGATAAAATACAGCCCCTGCTTCATGTGAAATCATTTCCATTAGAAGCAACGGCTATTGCTGCCTTCAACCTCCTCAAATGACAGCTGGAGAAAGCCACGCTTCGCTCCATTGAGGAAAACCTTCCTTTTCTGGTTGAATGCGATGCATCGGTGGCAATCTCCACTACCTTGAATCAAGGTGGTCAGCCCGTGGCATTCCTATCCAGAAATTTACAGGGTAGCGAGCTCCATTATCCCCCCCCCCCCCCACTGGAGAAGGAGGCTACAGCCATCATCGTGGCTGTATGCCAATGGAGTCATTTTCTTGTTCAGCATCATTTCACGCTCATAACTGACCAATGCTCCGTGGCCTTCATGTTGGATAACCGGAAGTGCACGAAAATCAAAAATAATAAAATTCAACTGTGGAGGATGGAGATGGCTGCATTTGGATATAGTATCCGTTACCGACCCAGCAACAGAATGTGGCCCCAGATACCTTCACATGGGCATGTTGCTTTTCAATGTCAATGTCGACTCTGGCAGATCTGCATATGGATTTATGCCATCCTGGCATTACCCGTATGATGCACCTTGTGCGCTCCAAAAATCTACCATTCTCAACGGAGGACGTAAAGAAAACATGCTCCTCCTGTAGGGTTTGTGCAGTATTGAAACCACAATACGTCCGCCCATCAGATGACTTACTCATACATGCAATGCAGCCTATGCAGAGGCTCAGCATAGAATTTAAAGGGCCATTGCCTTCATCGATGCGGAACGCCTACCTACTTATGATGGTAGACGAGTATTCACGTTTTCCCTTTGCCTTCCCCTGTCCCAATATGCTTACCTCTATGGTAATTAAATGCCTCAATCAGGTCTTTTCCCTTTGCAGGATGGGCAATTTTATCCACAGAGATCGGGGTCCCTCCTTTATGTCGAGTGAACTTAAAAGTTATCTCTCCCAACGGGGAATCGCCTCGAGTAAGACAACACCATATCACCTAATCGGCAATGGACAGGTTGAACGATACAATGCCATCATCTGGAACGCTGTCCGTCTGGTACTGCGGTCACGCAACCTACCAGACCAGCAGTGGGAAACTGTGCTCCCTGACGTATTACACTCTATCAGGTCTCTTCTCTCCACATCCACTAAGGTCGCACCTCATGAGCAATTCTTCAAGTTCCGGCGTCGCTCTATCATCGTGGTTGGTGGCTCCAGGCCCTGTGCTACTCCGGAGGTTCGACCGGTCGGCCAAGAACGGCACTCTCATTGAAGAGGTGGAGTTAACGAAGGTAAACCACACGTGTGGTACCCCGATGGCTGGGAGTCCACCATCTCGCTCAGAGATCTGGCTTCCTGCCCAACCGGCCACACGGGCCCGAATGATGTAGGATCCCACGAAGATGATGTCAACAGTCCGCACCCCTATGAAGATGACGCCCTACCTGGGACATTGAGGGATCCGCCAGCAGTGCTGCCGGACCAACTCAGGGACCCGAACGCTCCCCGTAGGGTGGCCACCCGAAACCAGGATGCCGGACAATCTCCGGCTACGACCCAGGATGAGGCCAGCTCTGCGCCTGTGGGACCCGCACCTGGAGTCATTATATTCCCAGGCCTCCACAGGATGATCAAGGTGACGCGGACTCTACTGGCTTACCAGTATGGGCCAAGTGAGCCAGGGAACAGGACACGGTCTGGGGAGACATGCCTTCCGGTCCCAAGCAGAAAGCTAAATGACTACGGCTATTTTTGGTCCACCTAGTCCGTTAAAGGAAGACTGGACTTCCAAACCTTTTAGGGAGGATGAATGTCCTTAATCGCAACTTCTACAAGAAGTAACTCAGGAAGTACTACTGAACGGCCAGCTGAGGGCGCTGCCCGAGGAATATAAATACTCAGGCATCGGCCCAACTTGCCAGAGACAGTCTGGAAACAGGATGCTAGTGGCTACTAACTAGACCTCCATGTTTTGTTACAAGCCGATTAAAGCCTTGCATTATGTACAACCAAGTGCATAGTGAGTCTTTATTACGTCAAATTAATCGACTTGTTCTCGTCGCCACGCCTTGGGTGATTCGGAACAACCAGCTGCAACTCGAACTGCAGAAAGGGATCTGGGCAAGAAACTGATCCATCATGGAAAAACTCCTTAGACCCGCTCTTATCGACCTGGACCCGAATGAATCTGCGGCAGCGAAGGTATGGAAGCATTGGTTTCCTACCTTTAGCAACTTTCTTGAAAAATGTGGGGTGGGTGCCTCTAATAAGTTACGAATGCTTATTAACTACGTATCCCCTCATGTGTATGATTATATTGAGGACTGTATAGACTACGACGCTGCTATCGAAATTTTACAGCAGCTATTTAGCAATTCCTCAAATGAAATCTTTGCTTGACACCTACTGGCCACAACTCGGCAACAGCCTTGGGAATTACTCGATGAATTGCTCCAAAAACTTTGCAGGCTCAGCAAAGATTGTAACCTTAAAGCGGTTACACCTGAACAGTATCAAGAGGAACTAACCTGCGATTCCTTTATAAATGGGATTGCATCCCCTTTTATACGTCAGCGCCTGTTGGAAAATAAAACCATCAATTTACTGGCTGCTTATGAACAGGCATGTTCCCTGGACTTGGCCAAGAAGAATGCAGACTCTTATCTCCCATCATGTGCACGGGCGGTGGCTATCACCCTTAATAATACTTTCGATAGGTCTCGGGTGGATGCCCCCGCTGATGATGACTCTACTCTAATGGACGACGACCCTACCCCAGAGGCCTTTGCTGATGACGACCCCGCCCTAGCAGCATCCTGGCATTCAGGAAGAAAGTGTTTCTTTTGTGGAGGTATGTTCCATTACAGAAAATTTTGCCCGGCTCGTAATGCGACCTGCAATCATTGCAGCAATAAAGGACACTTGTCCAAGGTATGCCAGTCACAGGCCTCTGCTAACAAGAAAGGCCGCTCCTCTAAATTATACCAGTCGAGAGCTCATGTTAGCTTCACAGCTGTTATCTATGGAGCTGCTCCTCCCCAAGAACCGCTGCTAAGGCTACAGATGCCGAATGAAAAATTACCCCTCCTCCCATCACAGCTGTTTTTCCCCAATGTTTGTCCCATGCATCTACGAAGGTTTCAGTAAATGGGCACACTCTAAGCATGCTAATCGACTCCTGCAGCTCTGACAGCTTCATTCGTAAGCGGGCTGTCAGCAGGTTAAAACTGCACATTTATCCCTCGGACAGGGAGATTGCAATGGCTCTGACAACTCTAACCATCAATTCTTCTGGCTTCTGTCATGTCAACCTCATCCTCAATGGTCGCACATATCCCTCCACCCGGCTCGGAGTACTCGAAAACTTATGTGGCGATGTGCTTCTGGGACAGGACTTCCAGAAGCAGCACAAAAGACTTAATTTTGAGTTTGGAGGGTCAAAGCCGGAGCTTACCATTTCTAAGGTGCCGTTTTGAGCGCTCTCGGCAGCCTTACTCGGTGAGCCCTCCCTGTTTGCCTATCTCTCCCCCCGCTGTAATCCAATAGCCACCAAATCGCGGCGCTTTAGCCAAGACAACCGAGCATTTATCGAGGCAGAAATCTCTCGCCTTTTAGCTGACGGTATTATCGAGCCGTGTTCATCCCCCTGGTGGGCTCAAGTTGTCATTGTGATAAACCCTTTAAAACAACATAAGAAACGTCTGTGTATTGATTATTTGCAGACCATTAATCAATATACCGATCTGGATGCCTACCCGCTACCACGCATAGATGACATGGTCAACAACCTTGCCAAATACAAGTTATTTTCAACCTTCGATTTAAAGAGCACTACCATCAGGTACTGCTGAAAGACTCTGACAAAAAGTATACGGCCTTTGAGGCCAATGGTCGGCTTTATCAGTTTCGTTGACTTTCATTTGGGGTCACCAATGAGGTGGCAGTCTTCCAAAAGGCAATGGATGGCCTAGTCTGGAAAGAGAACTTGACAGATACCTTTCCGTATTTAGACAATATCACTATTGCCAGCCATGATCAAAAGGAGCATGATGCCAATCTTCAGAGATTTTTTGACGTTCTCCGCCGTCGTCACTTAACGTTAAACGAATCCAAATCAGTGAAATTGGTGCCATCAGTGAATATTCTCGGCTACTGGGTGAGCAACGGTGTTATTAAACTGGACCCAGAGTGACTTCGTCCACTTCAGGAGCTCCCTCCCCTACAAATTTTGGCTCTCTTCGTTGGGCGCTTGGCATGTTTGCTTATTACGCAAAGTCGATACCCCACTTCTCCGATAAAATACAGCCCCTGCTTCATGTGAAATCATTTCCATTAGAAGCAACGGCTATTGCTGCCTTCAACCTCCTCAAATGACAGCTGGAGAAAGCCACGCTTCGCTCCATTGATGAAAACCTTCCTTTTGTGGTCGAATGCGATGCATCGGAGGTGGCGATCTCCACTACCTTGAATCAAGGTGGTCGGCCCGTGGCATTCCTATCCAGAAACTTACAGGGTAGTGAGCTCCATTATCTCCCCCCCCCAACTGGAGAAGGAGGCTGCAGCCATCATCGTGGCTGTATGCCAATGGAGTCATTTTCTTGTTCAGCATCATTTCACGCTCATAACTGACCAGCGCTCCGTGGCCTTCATGTTGGATAACCGGAAGCGCACGAAAATCAAAAATAATAAAATTCAAATGTGGAGGATGGAGCTGGCTGCATTTGGATATAGTAACCGTTACCGACCCAGCAACAGAATGTGGCCCCAGATACCTTCACATGGGCATGTTGCTCCTCAATGTCAATGTCGACTCTGGCGGATCTCCATATGGATTTATGGCATCCTGGCATTACCCGTATGATGCACTTTGTGCGCTACAAAAATCTACCATTCTCAACGGAGGACGTAAAGAAAACATGCTCCTCCTGTAGGGTTTGTGCAGTATTGAAACCACAATGGCCCAGTAATTCCTCTCTGAATGCGTGAGTACGGTCAGTGTACTCACGCTTCTGGCCGGAGGAAATGCCGGCGTTCAGCATGCACAGCGCATGCGGAGAAAACCGGCATTTCCAGTCCTCTGAACGAAGGTGTTCAGAGGCACAGCGCGTGCGACTGCACAGGCAGCGCTTGCGCAGTGCACTTCGTCGATTTCATTCATGGATTCAGTGAGGGTAAGTCCTTACAAGTTACACTTGAAAAAAGCATGTGTAAAGTTGCTCCAAGGCTGCGGAAGAAGATATATTTTATCGTGGAGCTTCTGAAAGGCAATATTTTTGTTTGGGAAAGGGAGGAAAGTTATTTTAAGAAATGCTGAGGTAAGTTTTAAAGTTTAAATTTTTTTTTTTTTTTAAACGGGTTTTCAGTATGGTAGATAGAAGGAGCAATTGTGGCTGTGTGAATTGAATGTGAAAATGAGTGTTCTAAAATGAGTAATGTAACATTTCCAACACTTTTAAGAAAGAAACTTTTCTTCAGTAATAAGTAATTATGTATGTATGTCCGCATATATTCTTTTACATATATGTATGTATGTTTTATATTCCTTTACTTATGTGTATGAATGTATAATTTTAATTATGATTTTCCAATAAGTTACTTTCTCTGAAAGTCATAATTAAATACATACATTCATACACATAAGTAAAGGAATATATACATACACGCAAAGGAATATATACAGACATACATACATAATTACTTAAAAGAATATATTACTGATGAAAAGTTTCTTTCTTGAAAATGTTGGAGTCATTTTTACATTTAATAAACACAGCAAATCCAATTCACATAGCCACAATTGATCCTTCTACCTACAGTACAGAAAACCCGTTTTAAAAAACAAAAATAAACTTTAAAACTTACCTCAGCATTTCTTAAAATAACTTTCCTCCCTTTCCCAAACAAAAATATTGCCTTTCAGAAGCTCCACGATAAGAAATATCTTCCTCCGCAGCCTCTGGAGCAACTGTACTCATGCTTTTTTCATGTGTAAGTTGTAAGGACTTGACCTCACTGAAAGCATGAATGAAAGCGGCGAGTTTTACTGCGCACACGCTGCCTGTACAGTCGCACGCGTTCTGCCTCTGAACCCCTTCATTCAGAGGACAGGAAATGCCGGTTTTCCCCGCATGCGCCATGCATGCTGAAAACCGGCATTTCCTCCGGCCAGACGCGTAAGTACCCCGACCGTGCTCGCGTGTTTGGAAGGGAATTACTGGGCCAACATTTTACATGTCAATAAAATGAAAAATTTAACAATTGCACGATTTGCCCCCTCGCATCTGCGACTGAGGGTCCAAGGAGGTGCATTGCGCAAGAGGTCATCGTCGTACGTATCCTCACACTGTTCCCTTTCGGGAACTGTATGAAGTGGTGGAAGGATTTCTGGCCACATTAACACTCCTTCCGTGACCATAACCATCTTCATACCAGCCATTAGGGTGGTTAGTCCTATGGCGTGAGGGTTTTACGGGCTCCCACAACCCATCTGAGGGGGGGGCCACCCACACCCGCGGACGCAAGTATCCCGCTGGATGTCCACCCAGAATTTATAGTTGGAGCTCCGACTCCACTTGCCGGGACTGTCTGGAGCGGGGTTCAAAACCCTACTCCTTCTGGCCCAGCGGCGGGGATGCTTACCGCTACAGAAAAGGCCCACTCCGTGCAAAAGGTGACACCCATACATTTCCTGCGCCTTTTCCCTCCCCGTGACTGGAGCCCTATGCTGCCACTTGAAAGACCAAGCTATCATCTGTCCATTTTGCGGCGCCTTTGACTTCTCATTACCAATGATGAGCAGGCGCTGCTCCTCCACCTCATTGAGGAGATTGCTGAGGTCATCATCAGTTCAATTGTGAGTTCTTTTAATGCCGTGAATTGTGCTCATTCCAGCCATTTCATGTTGCTAATCGGATTGGGCCTTTGGCGTAGCGGTAGGATCCCCGCCGCTGGGCCAGACGGGGTAGGCTTTCGAACCCCGCTCCAGACAGTCCCGGCAAGTGGAGTCGGAGCTCCGGCTCTAAATTCTGGGTTGACATCCAGCAGGATATTTGCGTCCGTGGGTGTGGGTGGCCCCCCCTCCTTGTATAGCTTGTGGGAGCCCGTAAAACCCTCCCGCCACAGGACTAACCACCCTAATGTCTGGTTCAAAGATGGTTCCCGTCACGGAATGAGCGTTAATCATGGCCATAAATCCTTCCACCACTTCATACAGTTCCCCAAAGGGAACAGTGTGAAGACACGTATGATGACGACATTGCTAAATAAATAAATGGAATAAAAAAAAACTCTTTTAGGACTTTTAAAAGTCTTTAAATTGCTTTAATTCTGTTTAAAACTACTTCAGATTCTTCAAAATACTGTAAACGTTTTTAAAATTTTATAAAAGTTCACAAAACATTCATAAAATAGCAGATAACTTACTTTCACTGCAGCTGTGTAACTACAGAGTCCTCTGCAGCTGCTTGGAGAGATTGGGGGCGTGTCCTACTACAATGAGACCTTAAGGGGCGTGTCTCACTTGCACAGCGCGCTCCAGGCTTCACGCTGGCTGCACTCCTGGGCGGCGTGACATCAAACGCTGCCCGGGATTCTTCTGTTTCAAAATGGAATTCCAGGCATCCCTGGAGGTGAACGGCAGGCGCGTCGGGTAAGTGCATATCGGGAGCTTGCACGCGCGGCAAGCCACCGGCCTGAATTACTGCCCCAATACGTCCGCCCATCAGATGACTTACTCATACATGCAATGCAGCCTATGCAGAGGCTCAGCATAGAATTTAAAGGGCCATTGCCTTCATCGGCGGAATGCCTACCTGCTTACGATGGTAGACGAGTATTCACGCTTTCCCTTTGCCTTCCCCTGTCCTAATATGCTTACCTCTACGGTAATTAAATGCCTCAATCAGGTCTTTTCCCTTTGCAGGATGGGCAATTTTATCCACACGGAGCGGGGTCCCTCCTTTATGTCGAGTGAACTTAAAAGTTATCTCTCCCAATGGGGAATCGCCTCGAGAAGACGACACCATATCACCTAATCGGCAATGGACAGGTTGAACGATACAATGCCATCATCTGGAACGCTGTCCGTCTGGTACTGCGGCCACGCAACCTACCAGACCAGCAGTGGGAAACTGTGCTCCCTGACGTGTTACACTCTATCAGGTCTCTTCTCTCCACATCCACTAATGTCACACCTCATGAGCAATTCTTCAAGTTCCGGCGTCGCTCTATCATCATGGTTGGTGGCTCCAGGCCCTGTGCTACTCCGGAGGTTCGTCCAGTCGGCCAAGAGCGACCCTCTCATTGAAGAGGTGGAGTTAACGAAGGTAAACCACACGTGTGGTAGCCCGATGGCTGGGAGTCCACTGTCTCGCTCAGAGATCTGGCTCCCTGCCCAACCAGTCACACGGGCCCGAATGATGTAGGATCCCATGAAAATGATGTCAACAGTCCGCACCCCTATGAAGATGACGCCCTACCTGGGACATCGAGGGATCTGCCAGCAGTGCTGCCGGACCAACTCAGGGACCCGAACGCTCCCCGTAGGATGGCCACCCAAAATCGGGATGCCGGACAATCTCCGGCTATGACCCAGGATGACGCCAGCTCTGCGCCTGTGGGGACCCGCACCTGGAGTCATTATATTCCCAGGCCTCCACAGGATGATCAAGATGACGCGGACTCTACTGGCTTACCAGTATGGGCCAAGTGAGCCAGGGAACAGGACACGGTCCGGGGAGACATGCCTTCCGGTCCCAAGCAGAAATCTAAATGACTACGGCTATTTTTGGTCCATCTAGTCCGTTAAAGGAAGACTGGACTTCCAAACCTTTTAGGGAGGATGAATGTCCTAAATCGCAACTTCTACAAGAAGTAACTCAGGAAGTACTACTGAACGGCCAGCTGAGGGCACTGCCCGAGGAATATAAATACTTAAGCATGGGCCCAACTTGCCAGAGACAGTCTGGAAACAGGATGCTAGTGGCTACTAACTAGACCTCCATGTTTTGTTACAAGTCGATTAAAGCCTTGCATTATGTACAACCAAGTGCATAGTGAGTCTTTATTACGTCAATTTAATCGATTTGTTCTCGTCGCCACGCCTTGGGTGATTCGGAACAACCAGCTGCAACTGAAACTGCAGAAAGGGACCTGGGCAAGAAACTGATCCATCATGGAAAAACTCCTTAGACCCGCTCTTCTCGACCTGGACCGGAATGAATCTGCGGCAGCGAAGGTATGGGAGCATTGGTTTCATACCTTTAGTAACTTTCTTGAAAAATGTGGGGTGGGTGCCTGTAATAAGTTATGAATGCTTATTAACTACGTATCATCTCATGTGTATGATTATATTGAGGATTGTATAGACTACGACGCTGCTATCGAAATTTTACAGCAGCTATTTAGCAAGTCCTCGAATGAAATCTTTGCTTGACACCTACTGGCCACAACTCGGCAACAGCCTTGGGAATCACTCGATGAATTGCTCCAAAAACTTTGCAGGCTCAGCAAAGATTGTAACCTTAAAGCAGTTACACCTGAACAGTATCAAGAGGAACTAATCTGTGATTCCTTTATAAATGGGATTGCATCCCCTTTTATACGTCAGCGCCTGCTGGAAAATAAAACCCTCAATTTACTGGCTGCTTATGAACAGGCATGTTCCCTGGACTTGGCCAAGAAGAATGCAAACACTTATCTCTCATCATGTGCACGGGCGGTGGCTATCACCCTTAATAATACTTTTGATAGGTCTCGGGTGGATGCCCCCGCTGATGATGACTCCACTCTAATGGACGACGACCCTACCCCAGAGGCCTTTGCTGATGACGACCCCGCCCTAGCAGCATCCTGGCATTCAGGAAGAAAGTGTTTCCTTTGTGGAGGTATGTTCCATTACAGAAAATTTTGCCCGGCTCGTAATGCGACCTGCAATCATTGCAGCAAGAAAGGACACTTGTCCAAGGTATGCCAGTCACGGGCCTCTGCTAACAAGAAAGGCCGCTCCTCTAAATTATGCCAGTCGAGAGCTCATGTTAGCTTCACAGCTGTTATCTATGGAGCTGCTCCTCCCCCAAGAACCGCTGCTAAGGCTACAGCTGCCGAATGAAAAATTACCCCTCCTCCCATCACAGCTGTTTTTCCCCAAAGTTTGTCCCATGCAGCTGTGAAGGTTTCAGTAAATGGGCACACTCTAAGCGCGCTAATCGACTCCTGCAGCTCTGACAGCTTCATTCGTAATCGGGCTGTCAGCAGGTTAAAACTGCACATTTATCCCTCGGACAGGGAGGTTGCAATGGCTCTGACATCTCTAACCACCAATTCTTCTGGCTTCTGTCTTGTCAACCTCATCCTCAATGGTCGCACATATCCCTCCACCTGGCTCAGAGTACTCGAAAACTTATGTGGCGATGTGCTTCTGGGACAGGACTTCCAGAAGCAGCACAAAAGACTTAATTTTGAGTTTGGAGGGTCAAAGCCAGAGCTTACCATTTCTAAGGTGCCATTTTGTGTGCTCTTGGCAGCCTTACTCGGTGAGCCCTCCCTGTTTGCCTATCTCTCCCCCCGCTGTAAACCAATAGCCACTAAATCACGGCGCTTTAGTCAAGACGACCGAGCATTTATCGAGGCAGAAATCTCTCGCCTTTTAGCTGACAGTATTTTCGAGCCGTGTTCATCCCCCTGGCAGGCTCAAGTCATCATTGTGAAAAAACCTTTAAAACAACATAAGAAACGACTGTGTATTGATTATTTGCAGACCATTAATCAATATACCGATCTGGATGCCTACCCGCTACCACGCATAGATGACATGGTCAACAACCTTGCCAAATACAAGTTATTTTCAACCTTCGATTTGAAGAGCACGTACCATCAGGTACTGCTGAAAGACTCTGACAAATAGTATATGGCTTTTGAGGCCAATGGTCGGCTTTATCAGTTTCGTCGCCTTCCATTTGGGGTCACCAATTGGGTGGCCATCTTCCAAAGGGCAATGGATGGCCTTGTCCGGCAAGAGAGCTTGACAGATACCTTTCCGTATTTAGACAATATCACTATTGCCAGCCATGATCAAAAGGAGCATGATGCCAATCTTCTGAGATTTTTTGACGTTCTCCGCCGCCGCCACTTAACGTTAAAACGAATCCAAATCGGTGAAATCGGTGCCATCAGTGAACCTTCTCGGCTACTGGGTGAGCAACGGTGTTATTAAACTGGACCCAGAGCGACTTTGTCCACTTCAGAAGCTCCATCCCCCTACAAATCTCGTCTCTCTTCGTTGGGCACTTGGCATATTGCTTATTATGCAAAGTGGATACCTCACTTCTCTGATAAAATACAGCCCCTGCTTCATGTGAAGTCTTTTCCATTAGAAGCAATGGCTATTGCTGCCTTCAACCTCCTCAAACGACAGCTGGAGAAAAATGCGCATCGCTCCATTGACGAAAACCTTCCTTTTGTGGTAGCGAGCTCCATTACACCCCCCGCCTCCCCCGTCGAGAAGGATGCTACAGCCATCATCGAGGCTGTACGTCAATGGAGTCATTTTCTTGCTTGGCATCATTTCACACTCATAACTGACCAGCGCTCCGTGGCCTTCATGTTGGATAACCGGAAGCGCACGAAAATCAAAAATAATAAAATTCAACTCTGGTGGATGGAGCTAGCTGCCTTTGGATATGCTACCCGTTACCGGCAAGCAGAATCTGGCCCCAGATACCTTCACACGGGCATTTTGCTCTTCAATATCAACGTCGACCAAGGCAGATCTGCATATGGACTTATGCCATCCTGGCGTTACCCGTATGTTGCACTTGGTGCGCTCCAAAAATCTACCATTCTCAACAGAGGACGTAAAGTAAACATGCTCCTCCTGTAGGATTGGTGCAGAATTGAAACCACAATTCTTCCGCCCATCAGATGACTTACTCATACATGCAATGCAGCCTATGCAGAGGCTCAGCATAGACTTTAAATGGCCATTGCCTTCATCGATGCAGAACACCTACCTACTTACGATGGTAGACAAGTATTCACGCTTTCCCTTTGCCTTCCCCTGTCCTAATATGCTTTCCTCTAAGGTAATTAAATGCCTCAATCAGGTCTTTTCCCTTTGCGGGATAGCCAATTTTATCCACACGGATCAGGGCCCCTCCTTTATGTTGAGTGAACTTAAAAGTTATCTCTCCCAACGGGGAATTGCCTCAAGTAAGACGACACCATATCACCCAATCGGCAAAGGACAGGTTGAACGATACAATGCCATCATCTAGAACGCTGTCCATCTGGCACTGAGGTCATGCAACCTACCAGACCAGCAGTGGGAAACTGTGCTCCCCGACGTGTTACACTCTATCAGTTCTCTTCTCTCCACATCCACTAATGTCACACCTCATGAGCGATTCTTCAATTTTGCTCTACACATGGGACATCTCTACCATCATGGTTGGTGGGTCCAGGCCCTGTGCTACTCCGGAGGTTCGTCCGGTCGACCAAGAACAACCCTCTCATTGAAGAGGTGGAGATAACGAAGGTAAACCCCATGTATGCGCA
The DNA here is from genome assembly GCF_052327205.1 of Somniosus microcephalus. Lineage (NCBI taxonomy): Eukaryota > Metazoa > Chordata > Chondrichthyes > Squaliformes > Somniosidae > Somniosus > Somniosus microcephalus. The sequence goes on from NC_140992.1 coordinate 188,393,770, forward strand.
CGTGCGTTACCCCGATGGCCGGGAATCCAAGGTCTCGCTCAGAGATCTGGCTCCCTGCCCAACTGGTCACATAAGAACATAAGAAATAGGAGCAGGAGTAGGCCAATCGGCCCCTCGAGCCTGCTCCGCCATTCAATAAGATCATGGCAGATATGATCCTAACCACCAATCTACTATCACAGAACCATCTCCTGAATCTAACAGAATTAGACACACGAAATAGGAGCAGGATCAGGCTACATGGCCCCTGGGCCTGCTCCGCTACCCACAGGGCCATGTCCGATCCGAACCTAGACTCATGTCCAAATTCCTGCCCGCTCCCCGTAACCCTTAATTCCCTTTACTTCTAGGAAACTGTCTATTTCTGTTTTAAATTTATGTAATGATTTAGCTTCTACAGCTTTTTGGGGCAGCATAGTCCATGGACCTACCACCCTCTGAGTGAAGTAGTTCCTCCTCATCTCAGTTTTGAAAGAGCAGCCCCTTATTCTAAGACTATGCCCCCTAGTTCTAGTTTCACCCATCATCTGGAACATCCTGCCCGCATCCACCCGATCCAAACCCTTCGCAATCTTATATATTTCAATAAGATTGCCTCTCATTCTTCTGAACTCCAATGAGTAGCGTCCCAATCTACTCAACCTCTCCTCATATGTCCATCCCCTCATCCCCGGGATTAACCGAGTGAACCTTCTTTGTACTGACTCGAGAGCAAGTATGTCTTTTCTTAAGTATGGACACCAAAACTGTATGCAGTATTCCAGGTGCGGTCTCACCAATACCTTGTACAACTGAAGCAATACCTCCCTATTTTTATATTCTATCCCCCTAGCAATGAAAGCCAACATTCCATTGGCCTTCTTAATCACTTGCTGCACCTGCATACTAACCTTTTGAGTTTAGTGCACCAGGACCCCCAGATCCCTTTGTACTTCAGTACTTTCCAGTTTCTTGCCATTAAGATAATAACTTGCTCTACGATTTTTCCTGCCAAAGTGCATAACCTCACAATTTCCAGTATTGTATTCCATCTGCCAAATCTCTGCCCACTTACTTAGCCTGTCTATGTCCCCTTGCACGTTTTTTATGTCCTCCTCACCCACTACTTTCCCTCCCATCTTAGTATCATCTGCAAACTTTGATATGTTACACTCGGTCCCCTCCTCCAAATCGTTAATATAGATTGTAAAGAGTTGGGGACCCAGCACTGACCACTGCGGAACACCACTAGTTACTGATTGCCAGTCTGAGAATGAACCATTTATCCCAACTCTCTGCCTTCTGTTAGATAGCTAATCTTCTATCCATGCCAGATTATTACCCACAATCCCGTGATTTTTTATCTTAAGCAATAATCTTTTGTGTGGCACCTTGTCAAATGCGTTTTGGAAGTCTAAATACACTACATCCACTGGTTCCCCTTTAATCCACCCTATATGTTACTTCCTCAAAGAACTCCAGCAAATTTGTCAAACATGACTTCCCCTTCATAAAACCATGCTGACTTTGTCCGATTAAATTATGATTATCCAAATATCCTGTTACTGTCTCCTTAATAATCGACTCCAAAATTTTACCTACCACAGATGTTAGGCTAACCGGTCTATAGTTTCAAGCCTTCTGTCTACTGCCCTTTTTAAATAAGGGTGTTGCATTAGCAGTTTTCCAGTCTGCTGGGACCTTTGCTGAGTCCAGGGAGTTTTGGAAATTTATTACCAATACATCCACAATCCCTACCGCCACTTCCCTCAAGACCCTAGGATGTAAGCCATCAGGTCCAGGTGATTTATCTGCCTTGAGTCCCATTATTTTACCGAGTACCAATTCCTTAGTGATTTTGATCGTGTTTAGCTCCTCCCCCCCTATAGCCCCTTGTTTGTCCAGTGTTGGGATATTCTTAATGTCCTCTACTGTAAAGACTGATACATAATATTCATTCAGTGTTTTTGCCATCTCCATATTTCCCAACATTAATTTCCCGGTCTCATCTTCTAAGGGACCAACATTTACTTTAGCCACCCTTTTTCTTTTTATATAACTATAAAAACTCTTACTATCTGTTTTTATATTTTTTGCTAATTTACTTTCATAATCTATCTTCCCTTTCTTAATCAATCTTTTTGTTATTTTTTGTTGTCTTTTAAAGTTTTCCCAATCCTCTATCCTCCTACTAGATTTGGCTACCTTATATGCCCTTTTTTTTAGTCGAATATTATCCTTAATTTCTTTACTTAGCCATGGATGGCTGTCTTTTCTATTACACCCTTTTCTTCTCAGTGGAATATTTTTTTTTTTGGAAGTTGTAAAATAACTCCTTAAATGTACACCACTGATCATGTATCATCTTACCCTTTAATCTATTTTCCCAATCCACTCTACTCAATTCCGCTCTCTTACCTTCATAGTCTCCTTTATTCAAGCTTAGCAAGCTTGTTTGAGAACCAACCTTCTCACCCTCTAATTGAATATGGAATTCAACCATGTTATAGTCTCTCATTCCAAGGGTATCCTTTACTAGGACATTTTAAATTAATCCTGTCTCATTACACAGGACCAGATCTAAGGTTGCTTGCCCCCTGGTCGGTTCAGTTACATACTGCTCAAGAAACCCATCCCTAATACACTCAATGAACTCATCCTCAAGGCAGCCCTGCCCAATTTGATTTGTCCAATTAATATGATAGTTAAAATCCCCCATAATTATAGATGTTCCCTTATTACAAGCCTCAACTATTTCCTGATTGATACGCCATCCAACAGAGTTGCAACTGTTCGGAGGCCTATAGACTATGCCCACTATTGTTTTTTCCCCTTATTATTCCTTACCTCCACCCAAACTGTTTCATTATCCTGATCTTTTGACCCAATATCATTTCTCTGTATTACAGTGATTCCTTCCTTTATTAACATAGCCACCCCACCTCCCCTTCCTTCCTGCCTGTCCTTCCTGATCGTTAAATAACCTGGTATGTTTAATTCCCAGACATTGTCACCCTGCAGCCATGTTTCTGTAATGGCCACAAGATCATACCCATATGTAGTTATTTGTGCCATTAACTCGTCTATTTTGTTATGAATGCTACGTGCATTCAGATAGAGAACTTTCAAATATGTTTTGCGACACTTTGTTCCTGCTTTTGCCCTTTTTATTACTTTACCGTTTACTCCATACCTTCTGCCCCTTCACACGGGCCCGAATGATATAGGATCCCACGACGATGATGTCAACAGTCCACACCCCTATGAAGATGACGCCCTACCTGGGACATCGAGTGATCTGCCGGCAGTGTTACCGGACCTGCTCAGGGAGCCAAACGCTCCCCATAGGATGGCCACCCAAAATCAGGAAGCCGGACAATCTCCAGCTATGACCCAGGATGAGACCAGCTCTTCGCCTGTGGGGACCCGCACCAGGAGTCATGATATTCCCAAGCCTCCACAGGATGATCAAATGATGCGGACTCTACCAACTTACCGGTATGGGCCAAGCGACCCAGGGACCAGGACATGGTCCGCGGAGACGTGCCTTCCGGTCACAAGCAGAAAGCTAAACGACTACGGCTATTTTTGGTCCGCCTAGTCCCTTAAAGGAAGACTGGACTTCCAATCCTTTTAGGGAGGCAGAATGTCATAAATCGCAACTTGTACAAGATGTAACTCAGCAAGTACTACTGAACGGCCAGCTGAGGGTGCCGTCCGCGGAGTATAAATGCTCAGGCGTGGGCCCAACTTGCCAGAGACAGTCTGGAAACAGGAATCTAATGGCTACTAACTAGACCTCCATGTTTTGTTACAAGTCAATTAAAGCCTTGCTTTATGTACAACCAAGTGCGTTGTGAGTCTTTATTATGTCACCCCTTATCCTTAGACTGTGACCCCTGGTTCTGGACTCCCCCGCCATCGGGAACATCCTTCCTGCATCTAGTCTGCCTACTCCTGTTAGAATTTTATAAGTTTCAATGAGATCCCCTCTCATTCTTCTAAATTCTAGTGAATATAAGCCTAATCGACCCAATCTCTCCTCATACGTCATTCCGGCCATCCCAGGTATCAGTGTCTTGCATCTTCGCTGCATTCTCTCCATGGTAAGAACATCCCTCCTCAGATAAGGTGACCAAAACTGCACACAATAATCAATGTGTGGTCTCACGAAGGCCCTGTACAACTGCAGCAAGACATCCTTGCTCCTGTACTCGAATCCTCTCACTATGAAGGCCAACATACCACTTGCCTTCTTAACCGCTTGCTGCACCTGCATGCTTACCTTCAGCGACTGGTGCACAAGGACACCCAGGTCTCATTGCACTTCCCCATTTCCCAATCTATTGCCGTTCAGGTAATAATCTGTTTCCTGTTTTTGCCACCGCAGTGGATAACCTCACATTTATCCACATTATACTGCATTTGCCATGCATCTGCCCAATTACCCAACCTGTCCAAATCATACTGGACTTTCTCTGCATCCTCCTCAGAGCACACACGCCCACCCAGCTTTGTGTCATCTGCAAACTTGGAGATATTACACCTAGTTTCCTTGTCTAGATCATTTATATATATTGTGTATAGGTCTAGGCACTGATACCCACGGTACCGGACTATTCACTGCCTGCCACTTGGAGATAGACCCATTTATCCCAACGCTTTGCTTCCTGTCTGCCAACTAGTTCTCTATTCAAGACTGTACCATCCCCAATCCCATCTGCTTTAACTTTACATGCTAATCTCTTAGGTGGGACCTTATCGCAAGCCTTCTGAAAATCCAAATACACAAGATCCACTGGTTCTTCCTTAACCTACCAGTTACATCCTCTAAAAATTCCAGTAGATTAGTCAAGCATGATTTATCTTTTGTAAATTCATGTTGACTTTGTTAGATCCTGTCACTGTTTTCCAAGTGCTCTGCTATTACATCTTTTATAATGGACTCTAACATATCCCCACTACCGATGTCAGGCTTGTCGGTCTATAATTCCCCGTTTTTTCTCTACCACCCTTTTTAAATAGTGGGGTTACATTAGCTGTCCTCCAATCCATGGGAACTGTTCCAGCATCTATAGAATGTTGGACGATGACCAGCAATGCATCTACTATTTCTAGGGCCACTTCCTTAAGTACCCCAGGATGTAGATTATCAGGCCTTGGGGATTTATCGGCCTTCAATCCCGTCAATTTCCCTATCACCATTTCCCTGCAAATACTGATTTCATTCAGTTCCTCCCTCTCATTAGACCCTACTAGAAATTGGGTATAGCCCCGCTTGGGGCGTTAGAACTGGTGCTGCACAAATTTTATAGCCAGACGCAACTTCTCACCACCTAGTGCGATATTGGGTTGTAGTGCCCCTAAAGTGATTGCGGCGTGAAATCAGGCATTGCACGGTAGACTTAGGGCGCTAACATGGCGGCACAACCCAATATCGGGCCCACCAGGTGCAGCGCAGGTTGAATCAATCAGCGATGATCACGAGAGAGTCATGAGCCAGCCAACTCTTAAAGGGGTGGGTCCAGAAGAATCAGCAGCAACACTCTGAGGCCTTCTGAAGTGAATATCGGCGCTGTGCTCTGTCTGTCACAACCAACCTTGTGAGGATGGAGAGGGCAAGGCAAAGAGCAGAGTGCTTCACCGATGAAGCCTTGAATGCCTTGGTAGGTGCAGTGGAGCATGAACGAGCGGTCCTGTATGCGGACAATGGCAGGAGGCCTAGTCAACAGGATTGCCGCAGAGCATGGAGGGCCATCACTCAGAGGGTGAACTCCAGCAACCTGGTGGTCAGGACACCTTTGCAATGCCGCAAAAAATTCAACGACCTCACTCAGGCCGTCAGGGTGAGTGATGTTTTTGCAGTCCTCCTCATGCCTTCATCTGCACCTGACTTTATGGCCAATGGGTGCGCCATGCCCCACTGGCCATCTGTCAGCACACTCCCATGGCCCTTTCTGGGAACACACTTGCACATACAGCTGACGCCATGATGTCAGGGCTATTCCACCAAGGGGGGCATGACATGACAGCTGAGGCCATGATGTCAGGGCTATTCCACCAAGGGGGGCATGTCATGACAGATGAGGCCATGAGGTCTCGTCATTTCCTTTCCTTTCGCTTGCAGTGCAAGCTGGCGAGGATCCGTCGGCAACAGATCCAGACCAGTGGAGGACCTCCAGACGTCCAGAAATTGAGGGACCTGGAGGAGCGCGTGCACCAGATTGTTGGTGGCCGCCTGACTGGGCCTGTCACCACTGCCGTAGCCAACCCCATTGTGCATGGCGAAGGTAAGGCTATGTCCTTTTTGATCTGTGTCCTTCCACTTGTGACCCCCCACCGGCATGCTTTTCACAGTGGAGCCATGTCATAGAATTGCACCAATCTTGCATCCCTCGCTGCCAATCTCTCCTCTAGCTGAAGCCACTCTTCAACCTCCCTGCTTTCAGATGCTGCATCACCAGATCGAGAGGCAGGCCCTCAAGCTGCCAGTCCCACTGATTCCGGAGGTGACCAGCTGGAGGAAGCCAGACCTTCTGTGCCAGCCTCAGGGGAGGCACGCCAGCTGCAGAGTGGGGATAGCTCTGCCCTGGAGGGGAGCGGGAGGGGGGCCTCTGATGAGGAGCCAGCTCCAGGAACCAGCGGGCTGCACCAATGCAGGGGGGGAAGGGAAGCTCGGGGGCTGTCTCCACGGAGGGCGAGTCAGGCCACCATGACTGCTGCTCAGAGCGCAGAGGAGGTTCGGGGCCCAGCTGAAATGAGCGCCCAGGCTCGGCTCAGGCATAATGAGCTGATCGCTGCAGTGGCAAGGCTGCCTGAAGCCATTGACACACTGGCAGGGAGTCTCCAGGACTTTGGTGCAGCACAGGAGAGGAGTGCACAGGCCTTCTCCAATGCACAGGAAAGCAGAGCGCAGGCCTTCTCCGATGCAGAGGAAAGGAGAGCGCAGGCCTTTTCCAATGCACAAGAAAGGAGTGCGCAGGCCTTCTCCGAAGCACTGGAAAGGACTGTCCAGCGCTTCACCGAGGCCGTCGGAAGGACTTTCCAGGGCTTCATTGAAGCACTGGCACCTACCACGTAGTCACTCGTTGGCCTCATGGAGGCACAGATTGAGGCCACGCGAGCACTGACTGCTGCCAACGTTGAAGGATAAGGTAGGATTAGCCAGGGACCTCCCAGCACCACAGCAGGGCATCAATCTGTGGGTCAGCCAATTGGGGCACATGCTGCGCTGCTGCCCCATCAGAGTGCCAGTGTGTCGCATGCACACGGAGCAGGTGTCTGCTCTCAGGATATCAGCATTCCTGATGCCACCACAGGCACGTCTGCACTGCAGCTGCCACCACCTGCAGGACAGACTGCATCCGCCCATGAGCAGTTGGAGCAGTCAGCCCCCGGGCCCTCCAAGCCCAGAGGTCTTCCAGTCCATCCCTCAGGGGCTTCTGAGCTTTTGGACAATCAGCAGGCCTCCCCCAGCCTTGATGCAGCCACTGGGGTTCTATTATGGAGGAGCTGCAGGGAGGGAAGGGGGCGTGCGAGAAAGAGAAGTCGAAGCCCATCAAGGGGTCCAAAGTAGGGGGAGCCGTGGAGACGGCGAGGTACAGCTGTTCAAAGCCCTGTACAATTCATGTTATTGTTGGGGATGTCTTGATTACTGTCGCGGGTTTTGCAGACATATAAGTTTTTTTTGCTTGCGGATGTGTTAAATCCTGAGTTATTTGTTTTGCCGTTGCTGAACTTTTGTTTTGTTAGTTTTGCTTTCTTCGTCAATTGCTTTGTGAGGATGGATGGCTCCACTTTTTGGAAAATAAAGACAACTTTTCATTTACACTGGGCATTGAAACTATTTACACTGATTCGGTCCTTCATAGACTTTGGGTGAACCGGACGGTCCTCTCCCAAACACACCAAGAACCCATCAGTGGAGCCTAGAAACGAGTTGTGATGAGCTTCTGAAGAACAGCCCTTCCAGTTTCGGGAACCCTCCCGTCCTCCACCTCCTCCTCCTCCTCCTCTGCTAGTCCTTCAAGCTCGGCTGGCATTGGCTGGGTGCGTTGGATGGCAAAGTTGTGGAGCATGGAGCAGACAACTGTGATGTGGGCGACTCGCTCCGGTGAGTACTGCAGGGCGCCCCCCGACTGTTCAAGACATCAGAACCGCAGCTTTAACACGCCGAGTGTGTGCTCCACAGTGATCCGCGTCACCTGATGGCTGGAGTTGTAGTTCTCCTCTGCCTGGGTGCTGGGTGAATGTAGCGGGGTCATAAGCCATGGGCACAGAGGATAGCCCTTGTCTCCAAGAAGACAGTCTCATGGGTGAGCCGGGGCCTCGAAAAGGTCTGCAACTGTGGTCTGATGCAGGATGAAAACGTCATGGCGGGTGACAGGGAATTGTGCACTGACCGCGAAGATCAGCAGCCGCTAGTCTCACAGCAGCTGTACATTAAGGGAGTGGAACCCCTTGCGGTTGTGGTAGTCCTCGGGATTGTTCCCAGGCGCCGTCTGAAATGAGCTATTGGCAAAGAAATTGAGGGCTACAGTAACCTTTACAGGCACCGACAGAGATGTCGGGCACCGTATGCACAGCAGAAGATCATCCTGAAGCAGCTGGCACAGCTCACACACCACCTCCTTATGGAATCGCTGCCTTCTGACACACTGCTCCTCCGACATGTTGTGACAGGAGAACTGGTGTCTGAAACCCTCGCTGCGCTAGGTCTGACCAGCCAACAAGTTGCTCTCATAAAAGGGCTGACGTTGTCTGAACAGTGTTGTCCCCTTTAAGCAGCGCCCCCCTACTCCGAGAGTGACTGGGGAATGCTCCAGTGAGCTGTCACTATTAGCGCCAGGCGCAGCAGAGGCGGGCACCACCCAATTTCTGGTCCGGGGCGCTGAAAAGGCGTTACACCATGGAATGACGTCATGATCACCCTGCGCCCGCGAGCGCGTGCTAAAAGTTTGCACCGGCGCAAAATGCATGGTCAATATGGGCCGAGGTGCTAGGCTCCCTGCGGCCATTCAGAAATTGGATATCGCCCGACTTTTCAGCCTCTTTAGGCATTATTCGTTGATGCTTACAATCGAATTTCTCCCCCTATGTTCCCCGACATCTCTGGGAGGTTATTTGTGTCCTTCTTTATGAAGACAGAACCAAAGTATGTATTTAAATGGCCAGCTATTTCTTTGTTCCACATTATAAATTCCCCTGATTCTGACTGCAAGGGACCTACGCTTGACTTCACCAATTTTTCCTCTTCACATATCTATAGAAGCTTTTACAGTCTGTTTTTATGTTCCCTTTAAGCTTACTCTCATAAATTTTTCCCCCCTCTTAATTAATCCCTTTGTCCTCCTTTGCTGAATCCTAAACTGCTCCCAATCCTCAGGTTTGCTGCTTTTTCTGGCCAAATTATATGTCCTCTGTTTGGATCTTATGCTATCCCTAATTTCCCTTGTTAGCCACGGTTGAGTCACCTTTTTTGTTTTATTTTTATGTCAAAAAGGGATGAACAAGTTCTGTAGTTCATCCATGTGATCTTTAAATGTTTGCCATTGCCTATCCACCATCAACCCTTTAAGTAACGTTCCCCAATCCATCCTAGCCAACTCGTGCCTCGTACCACCATAGTTTCCTTTATTTAAATTCAGGACCCTAGTCTCTGAGTCAACTACTTCACTCTCCATTTTAATGCTCACTAAAACTACAGTAGCTAATATTACACTTTAAAATAAGATCGTAATTATATTACACGAATGTGCACATGTTGGGCTGGAAATTGTGGTCGGAGGCTTCCTGAGGGCGAATACCTCAAAACCGCAACTAAATACCATACCTACCTGGTACCTACAGACCGTCACATACTCGTGCTCCTGGTTCTGCAGGCATACGCCTGCATTAAGGCCCAGATATCCCAGGGGCACATGCGGTTCCCAAGTGTCCCTGGGATCACATGGGCCAGCCCAACCAGTGATAAAGGGGGACTCCCATTATGCTTATGGAGGTTTCATTTACATATGTCATTTAATTAAACAGTTAAAACAAAAATTTAATTTTTTGAAATAAAACTTAAATATTTTAAAGGAGGGAAAAATAACCTTAAAATTATTTTACAGGTGTTTTATATATTTTTATATTCATTTAAACTCTTAAGCTGGTAAAAGCAGGACATATGCCTACTTTTACCAGGCATAAGAATTTCACGGACATTTGCTGGGCAGAAGTTGGGCAAATAGCCCAAATCTCCGCCCGCGGGTGCCCTTTTCCCGGGGATGTGTTGGATCTGTCAAGACATTCACGGAAGCTCTAACATAACACCAAAGTTTTTGTTTATTCGATCCTGGGATGTGGGCGTCGCTGACAAGGCCAGCATTTATTGCCCATTCCTAATTGCCCTTCAGAAGTTGGTGGTGAGTCACCTTCTTGAACTGCTTACCACGTAAAAACCCGAAACTTGCGCGTACCTTACTCGCCCGTAGGGGTCACAAAATACGGACCGTTCTTATAAAGATATATGAGTAAGTTAAAGGTATGGAAGATGTACATCGAGAAAATTGCTTTAAATTAAATTGCAGAGTTGATCAAAGGGCCGCGAGTAAAATTACCACTGGTATGAGGACGTCCATCACACCAAGAGTGGCTAATTCTTGCAATGAACATCCGACAGCGTAGTGGAGCTGAAACAACTTTGGAATCATTGAAGCAGAAATGTAATGCTGTAATGTGGGGAATAGTGGGTCTTTCATGAATTGAATGGCCTTTTTCATCAGCAATTAACTTGTGAGCATCTGTTGCGAAGACAGAATGGCCAGGAATTCTGTTCAAACGCAGTGTGAATGTGTCACAGAAACAGGTCGGATGAGAAATAAAGGTGAGGCTAATAGCCCTCACCATTATTAAAGAATACATCGGACAGCAACTTCCGGCGACCACACATGCGCAGTTAAACGCATAAATCAGGAAGCTGCTGTCGAATTTGCCTTACTCCTCCAAAAGCTGCGCTATACGGGAATCTCGCTGATACTGGACATTGACACACATGCACAGGCGTGAAGTTGGTGTTTTTCCGTGATATATGCACACTAAACTCGCCAGAATAGTTTTGGCTTGTTCATTCCTGTGTAACTACAATTTTAACGGCGTGACCAGTCTTAATTACTGCCAAACAACTTCTCTGGTTCTGAAAATATTTTTTTTCCAAGTGTGAAATGTCGATTGGCTCAGATATTCCGAGCGCATGCCTCCCGTGGGCGGAGGACTGCGATCTGGAAAAGTCTGCGCCCTTACCTGAGGGCTCCCGGGACGCGCACAATTCCGCTGCTGGGCCACTCCAAACTGCCGGTGTGCAGGGCCCAGGTATCGCAGAGGCGCAGGTAGTTTGCAGCGTCCCTGGGATCACGTGGGCTATGGGGAGCCAATCACAGAAGGGAATCTCCCTTCATACATTGGACAGGAAGACCTGTCAAATATATGAATGGAGATCACCCCCAAAACATAGTGAAACTTTAAATACATATTTAACAAAATAACATTTTTAAAATGAATTGAAAGTCCAATGAATTATAACAAAACTATAATTTGTTGAAAAAAATAAATAAAGTTTTTTACGGGGCTAAAAATAAACGTAACATTTTTAAAAGCATTTTTAAATGATAAATCAGTGGAAAAGTATTTGTTTTACTTTTTTCAATTCTTATCCTGCTAAAAGCAGGCCTTACACCTGCTTTTACCAGGCGCAAGAATTGCAAGTGTTTTCTGCGGCCGGAGGGTCTCCAAAAAGCGGAACTATCTACCCGCAGAGGCCCTGCTCCAGGGCAGCCCGGGGGATGTGTCAAGAGCTTTCTTGATGGATCGAAAATGCCGGTTTCCAGCTCATGCACAGTGCATGCCTAAAACTGGCATTTCCGATGTCCCTCCATGTGGGTATACAGTGGGTACCCACCCGTAGGGATCAGAATATCCGGCCCATTGTAATTACTGTTGTAGATTTAAATAAAAATTCAAAATATTTGTTTTTACTTTGTCTTTTACCTCACTCTCTTAATCACATCTCTCTTTGCCTCTCTTTATTTAGCTTTCTGCAACTGATTGGATATTGAATTAAATATTCACTCTGAGTCTCAGACTCTGCGTTGCTCATTAACGACTTTTCAATCTGATAGGTTAAGGAGATACACATTTGCTTGTCCTGTTCACACAGGCCCCAGGTCCGCAGTAGAGGGTGCCGCACCGTTTTGGCTTTCTAACTTAAAGTAAGTTCCAGTGAAAAATCCCCCAAAAATTCAGTGTGGAAGTGCTGTTGGCACCGTTCGTTCACCACTGAGAGCAAAAATTGGCCCAAGATTACCATCCAGCTGACACGGCATATATTTTAGCATTGTATTGTAGAATGCAGTCACAGTTAGTAGTTTTTCAATCATTTATGAATTTTCAATCAGCAAAGCAATTATATAGGGAAACGAGAACTTTTTTACATATGTTCATGTTAACACTGTATCCGTTAACAGGACAAATGAAAGAAAGAAATGCTTGCATTTATATAGCGCCTTTCACGACCACGGGACGTCTGAAACCGCTTTACAGTCAATGACGTACTTTTGAAGTGTAGTCACTGTTGTAATGTGGGAAGCGGTAATAACATAATGTTGATAATGTTTATATTTACCCACTCAATTGACATTTGTGTCTTTTAAAAGCTTCATTAAAGTGTTTGTTTCAAGGTCTCAACCTGTCTTAAAAGATTAGAATTCAACTGGATATTTGTTTATCTCACAGCAGTTGGCGGGGACATTCAACTAGAATTGTGCATTATGAGTTTGTGTGGCTTTCAAAAGTTTACAGCGGGCAATTTTTGCACTCTGAGCATGCATACTTTGCAGAATTTCACTACATACTGCCTGTGCATCAAAAGGAATTGAAGAGTAGAGGGTACTTCCCTTCAGTCCTGATAGTTTGAAAATTGCTTCGCTTTTTCCAAAAAACTTTGAAATAAATTGGATATTGAATTCTCAAATGAAAGTGGTAACATTTATTAAGAGATGCTGTTCTCTGTTGTGAACTGCTTAGACAACGCCTGTGAAAGACTGACCCAGTGATAAGCAACATTGTGACTGTGGTTTCCACAACCAAAATGTTACTCTTATTAAAGTATGCCATTAAATTCAGTGGGCGAGATCTGCCATAACTTCAGCAATAGATGGCAATTTTTTAAGAGAAACAGTGCAAATGGCTGAAAAACTGGGGCAATCGCTGTGGAATTTCATGGCATGTAAGTTGGTATTGAAACAAAAGGACGAACGTTTCATGATTGTGTTTCGGGCATAGGCTGACAGTGAATATTGTGACATTTTGCACCTCCGCTCCATTGATTGTAAGAAGCAGAGAAGCTATATTTATATGCTTTAGATTCCTGTATCACCATTCATGGGTATGTCCTGTCCCACCGGCAAGACACACCCACCAGAGGTAGCGGCACAGTGCTATACAGTCGGGATAGATTGGCCATGGAAGTTCTCAACATTGACTCCGGACCCCATGAAGTCTCATGGCATCAGGTCAAACGTGGGCAAGGAAACCTCCTGCTGATTACCACTTACTGCCATCCCTCAACTAATGAATCTGTGCCACGTTGAACACCAATTTGAAGAAGTACTGAGGGCAGCAAGGGCACAAATGTACTCTCAGTAGGGGACTTCAAAGTCCATCAATGTGATGGAAGGTGTCGTTGACAGTGCTATCAAGCAGGACTAACTCATCAATAACCTGCTCACCGATGCTCAGTTTGCATTCCGCCAGGAACACTTGGCTCCAGGCCACATTACAGCCTTTGTAAAATATGGACAAAAGAGCTGAATTCAGAAGTGATGTGAGAGAGACTGCCTTTGACATCAAGGGAGACTTTGACCGAGTGTGGCATCAAGGCGCCCTAGTAAAATTGAAGTCAATGGGAATAAGGGGAAAAAGTTCTCCATTGACTGGAGTCACCGTTAACACAAAGAAAGGTGTTTGTTGTTGTTGGAGATCAATCATCTCAGCCCCAGGACATCGCTGCAGCTGCACCACAGGGTAGAGGTCTAGGCCCAACCGTCTTCAGCTACGTCATTAATGAGCTTCCCTCCGTCATAAGGTCAGACGTGGGATGTTGGCTGATGATTACACAGTGTTTAGTTCCATTCGCAACTCCTCAGATAATGAAGCCGTCTTTGCCCTCAAGCAGCAAGACCTAGACAACATTGAGGCTTCGGCTGGTAAGTGGCAAGTAACAATTGCACCACAAACGTTGCAGGCATTGACCATGTCCAAAAAGAAAGAGTCTAACCACCTCCCCTTGACATTCAACGGCATTACCATCGCCAAATTCCTTTCATTCAACATCTTGGGGGTCACTAATGACCAGAAACGCAACTGAACCAGCCACATAAATTCTGTGGCTACAAGAGCAGGTCAGAGGCTGGGTATTCTGTGGTGAGTGACGCACTTCCTGACACTGCAAAGATTTTCCACCATCTACAAGGCACAAGTCAGGAGCCTGATGGAATACTCTTCACTTGCCTGAATAAGTGCGGCTCCAACAACTCTCAAGATGCTCAACACCATCCAGGACAAATCAGCCCGCTTGATAGGCATCCCATCCACCACCTTAAACATTCACAACCTCCACTGGCAGTGCACCTGGCTGCAGTGTTTACCATCTACAAGATGTGCTGCCAAGGCATCTTCGACAGAACATCCCAAATCATCAAAACCCTGTCACCTAGAAGGACAAGGGCAGCAAGTGAAAGGGGAACACCATGACCTCCAGGTTTCCCTCCAATTCACAAGCCATTCTGACTTGGAAATATGTCGCTGCTCCTTCATCGTCGCTGAGTCAAAATCCTGGAACTAGGTACCTACCAGCACTGTGGGAGTAGCTTCACCACAGGGACTGGAGCCGTTCAAAATGGCAGCTATCCACCACTTTCTCAAGGTAACTTAGGGATGGGCAATAAATGCTGGCCTTGCCAGAAACGCCCACATCCTGTGAATGCTGCAGTTCAAACGATAGAGCGTATAAATTATGCTTGTACGGTAGTGGGAAAACACGCAAGAGCGAACCGGCTGCCGAATTTTCATATTATTTACTTCCACAAAAAAGTAATTGGGTGGAATGCAAAACAGAATGTCAGTTCACTATCGTCCATTTTGCTCTAACGCACAAGACAAATTTCTACCCCAATATGACACTTGTGTAGATTTCGAGTTTTTGCGATAAGGAAAATCGGACAGTGAGGTCGAGATTTTCTGGGGGTCAGCAGGCACAATCGGGGGGATCGGGTGGGATAGGGATTTTTCCCAAGCGGGTCGGAACCCTGCTGTGAACCCAGTGCCCCATGCCTTTCCCTGTGAAGTGTCTGTCAGTGCTGAGCAGACCAGACGTGCAGCAGTGGGGGACCCAATTCAGGTCAGTATGACCTTGCTTAGAGATCAGTAAAGATACATTTGAACTCACCTTTTGATTTTACATGCTCGCCCACTGGGTGCACACTGGTCATGGACCACGTCTGTCAAGCTGAGGCGGGGGTTCAGTCGCCATTGTATCAGCAGTTGAGTTGACAGCTTCAAATGTACAGTAAAAGCTCTCACCTTACAGAGATATCTTGCCTCAGCCACAAGCTCTACCTCACTGCATTTCCACAACAGATTCACCATGCTGCAAATCTTTACACAAGTCTCCATCCAGTCTGACCTCTCTCACCAGATCGTTTCTGTCATCTCTACATCACCTGCTCTGCATGTTTTTCTTATTTAATATATAAATAATTAAATACTTGTGTATGTATATATGAACATAATCACATGCAACATGTTCCTAACAGAGAATCTGTGCCTTATTCCTATAATGTTAGAAAAGGGAAAACTTGTACACTGACTGTTGTTTTCTATTCTACCGTTGTTTTGATGTTGAACTGTTGAGTGCAGGCAGCCTGTGAGCAGGCGACTTATCTGCAAGTACCTCCATAGTTATGTTCCAGATAAGTCAATCTTAACGTAATACACAGAGTGAACAATTTGGAGTTTGTTAAGTGTGGGAGTTTGAAGGGTTACTCTATCTTAAGGGTTAATCTCGTTTAAAATCTAGTGTTAATTGCTAGTAGATCTTAAGTAAGATCAACTGTTTAAGATACATTTTAAACTTTTCATTTTTAAGTTTCTTTCAGGCTTAAGCAGAGACAAACAAGCAAGTTCTCGTACTGGAGAGATGTTGTAGTTAGATAATTAGCTAGCTAGATTAAACTGGTTCATGAAACAATAGTAGAGCAGTGCTGACTCACCTGAGTTACAAGCAGTGTAAATACAGGGGCCTGTGAGTGCAACCGACACTGAATGCAGTGGGCACAGTGTGAACAACTTGGGAGTTTCGTAAGTGTGGGAGTACGATGAAGTGGGGGAAAGTGGTGCTGCTTTGCCTTGCTTTTCCTAAATTATCTTGCAGAGCGACATCAGACCTGAGCTGGAGCACAGCGAGGCCTGAGAGCAAGGATAAAAGCAGCAGCAGACCTGCAACAACAAGAGGAAACAGAAGTGTGAGGTCACTGGTAAGGCAGGTAAGTGATTGGTAGTGTCTGTGGACTAAATTTAAGTTAACATATAGCATATAATTAAATTTTATAATCTGAACTTAATTTAATTAATTTAATAAACTAAACGAGGTAAATAATTTGATTAACACTAAAATAATTTATTAAATAAATAAAATAATGGGAGAAAAGGAGATTCGTTGCTGCTGCAATATTTGGGAGCTTGTTGATATTTTTGTCCAGGGCGACTACATAGAAACATAGAAAAGTAGGATGGGTTGTAGGCCATTCCGCCATTCAATATGATCAGGCTGATCCTCTATCTCAATACCACATTCCCGCTCTCTCCCCATACCCAATAATGCATTTTGTGTCTAGAAATCTATTTACCTGTGTCTTCAATATATTCAGTAACTTGGTTTCCACAGCCTTCTGTGGTACAGAATTCCTCAGGTTCACCACCCTCTGAGTAAATAAATTTCTCCTCATCTCAATCCTAAATGACCTACCCAGTATCCTGAGACTGTGAGCCCTCGTTCTAGACCCCCCAGCCAGGGGAAACATCTTCCCTGCATCCAGTCTGTATTGGCCTGTCTGAATTTTATTAGTTTCAATGAGATCCCTTTTCGTTCTTCTAAACTCTAGTCAATACAGGCCTAGTCATCCCAATCTCGCCTGATACGACAGTCCTGCCATCACAGGAATCAGTCTGGGGAACCTTCCCTGCAACCCCTCCATGGTAAGTATATCGCTTCTTAGGTAAGGAGACCAAAACTGTACACAGTGCTTCAGGTGTGGTCCCACCAAGACCCTCAATAACTGTAGTAAGACACCCTTGCTCCTGTACTCAAATCCTCTTGCAATGAAGACCATTTGCCTTCCTAACTGCTTGCTGCACCTGCATGTTTGCTTTCAGTAACTGATGTACAATCACATCCAGGTCCCTCTGTACATCAATATTTCCCAATCTATCACTATTTAAATAATTCTCTGCTTTTCTGTTTTTCCCACCGAAGTGGATAACTTCATATTTATCCACGTTATATTGCATCTGCCAGGTATTCACCCACTCACTCAACTTGTCTAAATCGCCTTGTGGCCTCTTTGCATCTTCCTCACAACTCACAATTCCAGCTAGTTTCGTGTCATCAGCAAACTGGGAAATATTACATTTATTTCCCTCATCCAAATCATTGATATTGTGAATAGCTGGGGCCCAAGCACTGTTCCCTGTAGTACCATACTAGTCACCACCTGCCACCCCGAAAAAGACCCACTTATTCCTACTCTGTTTCCTCTCTGTTAACCAATTTTCAATCCATGCCAATATATTATCCCCAATCCCATGTGCTTTAATTTTGCATACTAACCACTTATGTGGTACTTTATCAAAGGCCTTAGGAAAATATAAATACACCATATCCACTGATTCTCCCTTATCTAGTCTACCAGTTACATCCTCAAGAAGCTCCAGTGGGTTTGTCAAACACGGTTTCCACTTCATAAATCCACGTTGAATTTGTCTAATCCTGTTAATATTTTCCAAGTGTCCTTTTATCACATTCTTTATAACAGATTCTAGCAATTTCCCTACTACTGATGTTAGGCTAGTCTGTAGTTCCCTGTATTATCTCTCCCTCCTGTTTTAAATAGTGGGGTTACATTTGCCACCCTCCAATCTGCAGGAAATGTTACATAATCAATGTAATTTTAGAAGATGCCAACCAATGCTTCCACTCTGTCCATGGCTACCTCTTTTAATACTCTGGGATGCCCTGGGGATTTATCAGCTTTCAGTCCCATTAATTTCTACAGCACTATATTTTTACTAATACTAATATCATTTAATTCCTCCTTCTCACTCGACCCTTGATTCCCTAGCATTTCTGGGAATTTATTTGTGTCCTCTTTGATGAAGAGATCTGTGGTAATTGTTTGCGGCTCAAGGAACTTCAGCTCTGATTGGAGGCACAGGAGTCCGAGCTGCAGACATTGCGAGACATCAGGGAGGGAGAAAGTTGCCTGGACATTTTGCTCCAGGGGGAGATCATGTCTGACCAATTTGATTGAATTTTTCGAGGGGGTGACTAGGTGTGTGGATGAGGCTAACATGCAGCAAATGTAACCCCGCTATTTAAGAAAGGAGGGAGAGATAAAACAGGGAACGATAGACCTGTTAGCCTCACATCAGTAGTTGAGGAAAAGCTGGAATCTATAATAAATAATGCAATAACTGGGCACTTAGAAATTAATAGTAAGATTGGGCAGAGTCAACATGGATTTATGAAAATGAAATCCTGTTTGACAAACTTATTTGAGATCTTTGAGGATGTAACTAGTGGAGTAGACAAAGGGGAACCAGTAGATGTGGTGTATCTGGATTTTCAGAAGGCTTTAGATAAGGTCCCACACAAGAGGTTAGTGAACAAAATTGGGGCACATGGAATTGGGGGTAATGTACTTGCATGGATTGAGAATTGGTTATCAGACAGAAAACAAAGCATAGGGATAAACGGGTCTTTTTCAGGATGGCAGGCTGTGACTAGTGGGGTGATGATGGGTGCTTGGGCCCCAGCTATTCACAATGTGTATCAATGATTTGGATGAGGGGACTAAATGTAATATTTCCCAATTTGCTGATGATACAAAGTTAGCTGGCAGTGTCAGTTGTGAAGAGGATGTGAAGAGGCTTCAAGAGGATTTGACGGGCTCAGTCAGTGGGCGAGAACATGGCAGATGGAATATAATGTGGACAAATGTAAAGTAATCCACTTTGGTATAAAAGACAGAAAGGCAGAGTATTTCCTAAATAGTGAAAGATTGGGGAATGCAGATGCTCAAAGGGACCTGGGTGTCCTTGTACATGAGTCACTGAAAGTGAATGTGTAGGTGCAGCAAGCCATTAGGAAGGCAAATGGTATGCTGCCCTTCATTACAAGAGGGTTTGAGCACAGGAGTAAAGTAGTCTTACTCCAGTTATATAGGGCCTTGGTGAGACCACACCTGGAGTACTGTGTACAATTTTGTTCTCCTTACCTATGGAAGGATATATTTGCTATAGAGGGAGTGCAACAAAGGTTCATGAGATTGATTCCTGGGATGGTGGGATGTCGTATGAGAAGAGATTGAGTAAACTAGGTTGAATTCAGAAGAATGAGAGGGGATCTCATTGAAGCATACAAAATTATTACAGGGCTTGATAAGATGGATGCTGGGAGAATGTTTCCCTTGGTTGGGGAGTCTAGACCCAGGGGCCACAGCCTCAAAATAAAGGGTAGGCCATTCAGGACTGAGCTGAGAATAAATTTCTTCACACAGAGGTTGGTGAATTTTTGGGATTCTCTATGCCAGAAGACTGTGGAAACTCAGTCATTGGGTATATTCAAAACCGAAGTCGATAGATTGCTGACTAGATAGGGCATCAAGGGATATGGCGATAGGGCCGGTGAATAGAGTTGAGGCAGATCAGCCATGATCTCATTGAATGGCGGAGCAGGTTCAAAGGGCCGAATAGCCTACTCCTGCTCCTATTTCATATGTTGTTATGACAGAAAAATCACAAAGTGGTGTCACAGCACAAGGAAGGGTGGTGGCATAAGTTACAGGTAAATATTTAATTTAGTCTACATGTAATTTAAATCAGATCAAGTAATTATATAAAAATAAAGAATATAATTTATGTTGATTAATTACATAAACTTTAATTAATTAAATAAATAAAACAAGGTTATATAGGGATGGCAGCAGGTGTGTCACAACTGCAGCATGTGAGAGTTTGTGGGGAGCATCAGGATCCTGGACAACCGTATCTGCAGTAACTGTCTGCATCTCGAAGAATTTCAGTTCAGAGTTGCTAAGCTGGAGTCCGAGCTGCAGGCATTGTGGGGATTCAGGGAGTGGGAGACTTACCTGGACACTTTGATCCAGGACAAAAAGAAAATACTGCAGATGCTGGAAATCTGAAATAAAAACAGAAAATGCTGGAGAAACTCAGCAGGTCAGGCAGCATCTGTGAAGAGAGAAACAGAGTTAACGCTTTAGGCCGATGACCTTTCATCAGAACTGGAAAAAAGCAGGAAATGGAACAGGTTTTTAAGCAAGTGAAGAGGCTGCGAAAGGGGGGAAGGGGATGAAAGAACAAAAGGAAAGGACTGCGATAGGATGGAAGGCAGAAGAGGTTAAGAGACGTTAAGAGATATTCAAGGCAAAAGGAGATGGTAATGTCACAGCATAAGAAACAAAGGATGATTCTAGATGAAGTGTAAATTTTGCTGGCAGAATGAAAGATAGCTGCCATGTGGGGGAGAAGAAAAATGACACAGACACAAAGTGTGGATAAAATATATATATATATGAAGTTGTTGAACTCTATGTTGAGTCCGGAAGGCTGTAAAGTGCCTAATCGAAAGATGAGGTGCTGTTCCTCGAGCTTACGCTGAGCTTCCATGGAACAATGCAAGAGGCCGAGGATGGTGAGGACTGAGTGGGAGTGGAGAGGTGAATTAAAATGACAGGTGACCGGAAGCTTGGGGTGGCCCTTATGGACTGAATGGAGGAGTGCCGCAAAGCGGTCACCCAAACTGCGTTTGGTCTCCCTAATTTAGAGGAGACCACATCGTGAGCAGCAAATATGGTATACTAAATTGCGAGAAGTTTCACCTGCAAGGGGTGTTTGGGACCCTGGACAGTGGGAAGGGTGGAGGTATAAGTGCATGTGTTGGGGTGCTGGGGGTGATAGCGGAGTGGAAAAGGGTGTCACAGAGGGAGCGGTTCCTACTGAATGCTTAAAGGGGAGGTGAGGGGTTGATGCATTTATTGGTGGGATCATGCTGGAGGTGGCGTAAATGGCGGAGGATGATCCGTTGAATTTGGAGGCTGGTGGGTGAAAGGTGAGGACAAGGGAAACTCTGTCGTGGTTCTGGGAGGGAGGAAGGGAGGGAGGGGCAGGGGTGTGGGCAGAGGTGCAGAAAATATAACGGGCACAGTGAAGGGCTGTTTCAACAACTGTAGAAGAGAATCGTCGGTTGAGGAAAAATGAAGACATGTCAGAAGCACTGGTATGGAAGGTGGCATCGTCAGAGCAGATGCAACAGAGGCGGAGAAACTGGGAGAATGGAATAGAGTCCTTACACGAGGTGGTGTGGGAGGCAGTGTAGTCCAGGTAGCTGTGGGTGTCAGTGGGCTTGTAGTGAATATTTGTCAATAACCTATCCCCAGAGATGGAGACGGAGAAGTCGAGGAAGGGAAGGGTAGTGTCCGAGATGGGCCATGTGAATGTGAGGGAAGGGTGGAAATTGGAAGTAAAGTGAATGAAATTATCTAGTTCAGAGCGAGAGAAGGAAATGGCACTGATACAGTTATCAATGTACCAGAAAAAGAGGTGAGGGAGGGGACCTGAGTAGGACTGGAACAAAGAGTGTTCCACATATCCCAGGAAAAGGCAGGCATAGCTAGGACGCAAGTGGATTCCCATAGCAACACATTTGATTTGGAGGAAGTGAGTGGAGTCAAAGGAGAAGTTACTCAATGTGAGAACAAGTTCAGCCAGGCAGGCGAGGGTGGTGGTGGATGGGGACTGGTTCGGCTTCTGTTCAAGGAAGAAGTGGAGCACCCTCAGGCCATCCTGGTGGGGGTTGGAGGTGTAGAGGGATTGTACATCCATAGTG
Source organism: Somniosus microcephalus (assembly GCF_052327205.1). Taxonomy (NCBI): domain Eukaryota; kingdom Metazoa; phylum Chordata; class Chondrichthyes; order Squaliformes; family Somniosidae; genus Somniosus; species Somniosus microcephalus. Next base: position 188,415,968 of record NC_140992.1, read on the forward strand.
AAAACGAAGCAGTTGGGGCCAGAAAACTGGAAACTGTAAAAGTAGCGGAGGGCGTTGGAAGAGTCGCAGATGTAGGTGGGAAGGGACTGGACAAGGGGAGTAAAAATACAGTCGAGATAGGAAGAGATAAGTTCCATGGGGCAAGAACAGGCTGAAACGACGGGTGTACAATGGCAGTATATATGATAGGGGCGAGGTTATGATCTGAAATTGTTGAACTCTATGTTATTCAAGGGGATAGATAATGTTCTCCTTGGCCACAACCAGGTGTTCTGATGGTGGTGCTGTCTCCCCAGTGCCAGGATAGAGGGTATCTCCTCACAGCGGGAGAATAACTTGGAAAGGGAGGGGTAGGATCCAGTTGTCATGGTCCACATAGGAAGCAACGACATAAATATAACTGGAAATGAGGTTCTGCTGAGGGAGTTTGATGAGCTCGTGTCCAAAATAAATAAGCAGAATCTTAAAGGTAATCATCTCTGGGTTACTACCTGAGAAAAGCACAAATTAGCATGGAGTCATACAGATGAGAGTTGACTGCATGGCTGAAAGTGTGGTGTGGGAGACAGGATTATGATTCAAGGGGCTGTGGCCAGAGTACAGGGGACATAGGGTGCTGTTCTGTTGGGACAGGCTCCACTGAGACCAGGCTGGGACCAATGTCCTGGTGAATCGAATAACTAGGGCTGTAGACAGGGCTTTAAGCTAAAAAGTGGGGAGTGTGTAGGTGAGGGGAAATGTATAAATCTATAGAGAAAAGTCAAGGCCATAGAGCAGTGTTTTGATATAGGTAATGTTACGCACAGTGCGGCTGAAAGGGGCAATAATCATACATCAGTGACTCAGGTCAAATCTGGGAAAAATAATAAAACGTTAAAATTAGAAGTGCTTATTGTTAATGCACAAAGCATTCATAACAGAACAGACGAATTAATTGCATAAATAGAGATAAACGGGTTTGATCTAATAACCATTAGTAAGCCGTTGTTGCATGGTGACCAAGGTTGGTAACTAAATATTCCAGGTTACTTGACGTTTCCTGAAGACAGACAAAATCGAAAAGGAGGGGGTAGCCCTAATAATAAAGGGTGACATAAGGACAATAGTGAGGAAGCATCTTGGCTTAGAATTGGAAATAGAATTAGTATGGGTGGAGAAATGAAATAACAAGGGACAGAAAAACACTGATGGGAGTAGTTTATAGCCCCCTCCCCAACAGTAAATATACCGTTGGGCAGAGTATTAATCATGAAATAAGAGGAACTTGTAACAAAGCTACTGCAACAATCGTGGGGGACTTTAATCTTCAAAAAGACTGGACAAATCAAATTGGCCAAGGTAGTTTGGAAAACGAGTTCAGGAAATCCATTCGAGACAGTTCCTTAGAACAATATGTCGTGGAATCAACCAGGGAACAGGCTATTTTAGAACTTGTCTTGTGTAATGAGACAGTGTTAATTAGTAATTTCATAGTAAGCGAACCGTTGGGGAAGAGTGATCATATTTTTGATAGAATTTCACATTGAGTTAGAAAGTAACATACTTAAGTCCAATACTAGAGTTTTAATTTTACATAAAGCCAATTACATAGGTATGAGGGGCGAGTTGGCTAAGGTAGATTGGGAAATTAGATTAAAAGATAAGATGGTAGATAAGCAATGGTGAACATTTAAAAATATTTCATAATTCTCAACAAATATATATTCCATTGAGAAATAAAAACACCACAGAAAAGGTGACCCACCTGTGGCTAAATAAAGAGGTTAAGGATGGTATTAGGTTAAAAGAAAAGGCTTACAATGTTGCCCAGAGGAGTACTAAGCCCAAGCATTGGGAGACTTTTAAAAACCTGCAATGGATGACCAAAAATTAATAAAGAGAGAAAATAGAATATGAGAGAAAAGTATAAAGAAATATAAAAAAAATTGCAAGAGATTCTAAAAGTATGTAAAAAGGAAGAGAGTG